>NC_053489.1:498252026-498852026 GCF_905171775.1 Rana temporaria
GGGCATTGATTGGAATTACTGGCACTGATTGGTGGCACTGGTAGGTGGCACTGATTGGAAACACTGATTGGCACTGATAGGTGGCATTGGTTGGAAATAATTATTAGCACTGACTGGCACTGACATGTGGCACTGATTGACCATGACAGATGGCACTGATTGGAAGCACCGATAGGTGGCACTGATTGGAAACACTGATTGACACTGACAAGTGGCACTGATTAGCACTGATTGGCAATGACATGTAGCACTGGTTGGAAACACTAATTGGCACTGATTGGCACCGCCAGGTGGCACTGATTGGCACTTATTTGCACTGACAGGTGGCACTGATTGGCACTGACAGGTGGCACTGAGTGATACTGGCAGGTGGCACTGATTGGCACTGACCAAGGAGAAGGAGTTTCAGCCGATATTGACGCTTAGTGAAACTGTGTGAAACAGAGAGAGATCAGCTGTCAAAATTAATTGGTGATGTTGGGGTGGGCAGGTCCCGGGGTGGGCGGGCCCGGGGTGGATGGGACCCAGCAGTTTTCAAACACCAGCCAATGATTGGGCTGCTTAAGAATGGGATAGGGCTACATACACCCGCCCAGACCCCATTTCATTGGCTGGTGTTTGATAGCTGCGTCCCACCCACCCCCGAAATCAATGCTGAATTTTGACAGGTGGTCTCTCTCTGCATTCAGTTACCTTACATTACAATTTCGGCTCAGTGTGAAACTGTCTCAAAGGCAGCACTGACTGCACACTCATTGAATGAAGTCTTTAACAGCAGTCCCACAGGCAGATCTCGGGAGACAGCCGGTGTGGATGATTAGGGTGTTCCCAGGCACACTCGGCACACCCCATGCGCAGCCTATGATGGTAATCAGCTTCTAACTTTAGCTTGTTCAATTGACCTTTGACAAAATAACCTGGAAGTTGATTGGTTTCCATGCAGAGCTGCACCAGATTTTGCACTCTCCAGTTTTAGTAAATTAACGCCAGTGTTCTCTGCTGGAATACTGCTGCATATCCTTGATTGGAAAATACACTGTTTGACAAGAACACCCATAAACTTGCACCTTCAGCCCAGGTTCACACTGGGTACGATTTGCTTCGATTTGAGATGCGATTTCACATGTGAAATCGCATCTCAAATCGGCGGCATTTGCCGGCAATTGTGGTGCTGCACCGATTTCAAAAAGTAGTTCCTGTACTACTTTTTGCGATTTCCCCCCGAAATCGGGACTGCCAGCGGGAGTGAAGTCGTGCGAGTTCAGCTGAACTCGCACGGCTTCACTCCCGCAGCCCAGTGTGAACCTGGGCTTAAGGTCAGTTAACACCAGAATCACACAGAAACACAGTGCGAAGGGGCTGAAATTGCACTGGATCGCACAGAAAGTAGTAATTGCACTACTTTTGAAAAACATACATCTCTGGAAGAGACCTGATTTTATCTTTTGCAGTTTAGGTCTTGTCACTCCTCCACACTGCTGGACAGTGAAATGAAATAGCAGCAGACAAATGTGTTTATCTCTCGGCCCTCTCCTCCTATCAGCATGCTCCTTCTACTTCAAAACAACTAGCTTAGATCTCCCCAGTCTGAGCTCTGCTGTTCTTGGAAATGTGAGATCCTAATTCCAAATAAGATTCTGGTACTTACATTTCTCGTGATTGAAATATAATGCAATGTAATGCATTAATAGATACAGAGGCACATTATTTTGCGTCTTTTATATCTGAGTTCAGCTTTAATTTAAATTCTCATTTGTGTATAGGGACATGTCCCCTGAATGCAGACTTTCTATGATTAAGGCATATACCCACGTACACATATGGCTCTGTTTCTGAGTACTGCTCGACTGTGCTTACATCTGAGGCATATTTCAGCCTGTCTTTGATTTGATTTGTCTGCTGGCAGATGGCTGTATGCACCACCTGTGCTTCCTATGTGCCAAATTAGGTCCAGTAATGATGGTGTATGGGGAAGTGTTCTCATGTGAATGAGGTCTAATGCATTTTGTCCAGATCTGGCATAGACATGACTATAATTAAGGCCAAGTGTGGTCCAAGCCAGTTAGCAGTTTGCATGTTTTATCCTGTGTTGATTATCTAAAAAAGCCAATATAGCAGAGACTTGGCCTTTGGAGTGTTGGGTAGTAGCTTATATATGATCTGAAAGAAGAGCAGTTGTGCATACGCCTCCCTTAGGCTACTTTCACACTGGGGCGGGGGGTGTGAGCGGCACTTTACCACTGTTACAACAGCAATTTACGGTTGCTCGCAGTGGCGCTTTTAACCCCCGCTAGCGGCGGAGGAAAGGGTTTAAAGTGCCTGAAAATGACTGCTGCCGAAGCACTTTTCCAGTCCTGCAAGCGCAGCATCTCAGTGTGAAAGCATGCAGGCTTTCACACTGGGGAGGCATGAGAGGCGCTTTTCAGGCAGTTTACAGGGCGTTATTATTAGCGCTAAAACATCTAAAAAGCATCCCAGTGTGAAAGGGGTCTTAGTAGATCTAACACTGCGGTAGTCGGTGGGCTGGTGGTATTTTAATGCTACAGTTTGTGATAATTCACTACTAAAAAGCCTATATCAGTTTTCAAAATGGACATGAAAACTAGATTTTTTATTCTTATCCGACACATTATTGCATTTTTAATATCAAACAATAGAAAAACAAAAACATATCTTAAAGGAGTTGTAAAGGAAAAAAATGTTTTGCCTAAGGCCCCATACTCACGACCAAACATGTCTGCTGAAACTGGTCCGCGGGCCAGTTTCAGCAGACATGTTCGGTCGTGTGTGGGTGCGAGCGGGCCGAATTCCAGCAAACATTTGCCTGCCGGGCCTTTACCCAGCAGACAAATATTCCTGGACTTGTTTTAAAACAGTCCGCTGGAATTCTGCCCGCTCGGACATGTACGGTCGTCAGTACAGACCTACCGTACATGTCCAGGCGCCCGCCGTCCCTCGCATGCGTCGAATGACTTCGACGCATGCGTGGAAGCATTTTAAAGGCGGGCCGCCCACGTCGCTGCGTCATTGTCGCGGCGACACCGCGTCATCGACGCGGCGACACCGCGGACACGCCCCGCGTATTGTTTACGCGCGGACTTCTGTACGATGGTGTGTACAACCATCGTACAGAAGCCCTCTGGCAGACATGTATGGTGAAAACGGTCCGACGGACCGCTTTCACCATACATGTTTGTTCGTGTGTACCCGGCCTAAAATTAATGTCTGCAAGGTAGACAGACAGAATAGTGTAATGATTCTGTTAAAAAACGAGTAAATTCCTTCATCTATATCACCTCCGGTGTTCTAGTTTCTGTTCTCTCATTCACTTCCTGGTTGACAGCGCTCGTTCATGTAAGAACTACATTTCCCAGTATGCATTGCGGCACGCCCAGTAATTCACACCTCCTTGAAGTCTCTAACACGTAGAGAGCGTCCTGCCGCACAGATGTAGTTCCCAGGAGGGAGCGAGGACGTCACTGACCACCGCAGTAAAGCCTCCCTTCACAGTGATGAGTAACATTTAGACAAACAGGAAGTGAACAGAACAGAGAAGAAATAGAGCAACTTCTGAGCAAAAACGAACAACGAGGAAGTGAAAAGAGGAATGTCTGCATGTAAAGGATGCTTATTAGACATGTGCACACTGAAATATTTTGTTTCGTAATTTCGTTTTCGTCCAAAAAATAAATTTATTTAGTTACTCCCGAAATTCGTTTTTATTTATTTTGTTTTTCGTAAAAAAAAATGCATTAGTCCGAAAATCCAAATTATAGTCGAATCTGTCATTGAAGGCTTATGGTGTCTGTGGAATGTTCTAAAAAAAAAAAAAAAAAATGATTCGATAGAATCTTAAAAAAAAAAAATGTCGACTCTTCATGTCTCTCTATGTCGAATCTTTTCTCTCTATGTCGAATCTGTCATTGAAGGCTTTTGGTGTCTGTCGAATAGGGTTTTTTCGGGAGCAGTGAATTTAATAATGCTAAAAGTGAAACAATAAAAGTGAAATATTATTTTAAGACTGGGCTTCCCCAGTGACATAGCAGAGGGTGCGTCAGAGGGTGTGGGGTCATGTGACGGGTGGCCCGCCTCCCCTATATAAGAAATGTCACAGCTTCAGCCACTCATTCGCTGGGCTGTGTCCAGCGGTGAGAGGAGGTCGGCGATGCTGCGCTCTGGATGGATGGATCTTTTCATCGCTGGACCGGAGATCACCCGCACCCGTCGCTGGATACAGACAACGTTGGAGCTGGAAGCCGGGAACGAGTGTCACCGCTGGATTTGTTTTATTTATTTTTTATTAATAAAGGACTTTTTTCTAGGTGTGTGTGTGTGTGTGTTTTTTTAACCACTTACACTTGCTTCGTGAAATGGTAGGGGTACAATGTAACCCATTACCAATTCACATATGGGGGGGCAGGATCTGGGGGTCCCCTTTGTTAAAGGGGTCTTCCAGATTCTGATAAGCCCCCCGCCCGCAGACCCCCACAACCACCAGGCAAGGGTTGTGGGGATGAGGCCCTTGTCCCCATCAACATGGGGACATAATCCCCATGTTGAGGGCATGTGGCCTGGTATGGTTCAGGGGAGGGGGGGCCGCACTCTGTCCCCCCCTCTTTTCTGCGGTCGCCCAGGTTAACGTGCTCGGATAAGGGGTCTGGTGTAATTTTTTGGGGGAACTCCACGCCATTTTATTTTTAAATTTGGGGTGGAGTTCCCCTTAAAATCCACACCAGACCTGAAGGGTCTGGAATGGATATTTGGGGGGAACCCCACGTCATTTTTTTTTTAAATTGACGACGGGGTTCCCCTTAATATCCATTCCAGACCTGAAGGGCCTGGTAATGGAATTTGGGGATACCCCCACGCTATTTTTTTTTTTCTTTTTTAATGAATGGATTCGCTCTGAATTGCCAGAGCCGACAATTCATTATAGCCGCAAAGCCGGTTTTAAAAGACTTTTTTTCCTTTCAGAAATGACACTTTGTGCAGGGACAGTTCTAAGTACGGGAAACATGCGCTATTTCACATGCTAACTTTACACCCCCCCAGGTACTAAATTTAAAGTAATATTTCACTTTTATTGTTTCACTTTTAGCATTATTAAATTCACTGCTCCCGAAAAAACGGCCGTTTTTAAAACTTTTTTTTGCATTGATGCATGTCCCCTGGGACAGGACCCAGGTCGATAGAATCTTAAAAAAAAATAAAAAAATTTGACTCTTCATGTCTCTCTATTTCGAATCTTTTCTCTCTATGTCGAATCTTTTTTCTCTATGTAGAACACTATTGGACTAATAGTTAAGGTTAGGCACATTCGACCACAAAACGAAAATTAAAATAAAGCATTTTTTATGTCGGATCTTTCACTTCCTGTGCTTTCGTTATCGTTTGTTAAAACGATAACGAAAATACCTGAAATTCGGATGAAAATGCATTCGGACGAAAACAAATGCACATGTCTAATGCTTATTATGAAAAAAAAATGTATCCTTTACAACCCCTTTAAAGTAATAAATCTGTTATTAGCTCTTATAATAGCTGGCGTTAGATAAATGCTAAAGACTTTACTGAAATGAGATCTATATAGCCGGGAATCTCAAAAAGCAGTTTCTTTAAAAATACGACTATTTTATAAAATAACAACACATTTAACTGTATATAAAGAAATAAACAAACAGACCATTTTCGGTATTTTAATGAGTTGCAGAACAATAGTTATGTAATGTGTTGAGAAGTTGTTTATCATCTAGATTTGTGGAATCCAGCCGTGTTTGGGGTACACATGTAGAAGAATAATGTAAAACAACAAGATTGACATGTATCTCGGCATAGTTTCAGCAAATTCATTGTTTTTGTTTCCCTGTATGTTGCCCAGATTTACTGCTTTTAAATTTATAGCTTATAAAATTCAACATGGAAAGCTGTGAAAAGGGGTAAAAAAAAAAGCAGCCAGACATTCAAAAAAAAAGTGAAAAAAAAATTGGCAACCAACGGCATTTAAAAAATAAAAAAAAAACATGCCAATTTGTTCTGCAAACAATACAGTAGATCACACCTGGTTGAGGGTGGTATACATCATATTTTCAAATTTATAATGGTTGATACAGTCTTTATAGTATGGGGCATTTATCTGCAAAGTGGGATTCAATGGTTTTAATTTACTAAAATAAATAAACTGCTCACTTAGCAAAGCTAGGGCTTATTCACATGTGCGGCTATACTGAAAAGATATCCACTGGCATCACCTTTGGTCAGGCAGTGCGGAGGCGATACGTTAACCTGCTTTAACCATCAAAATGCTGACCCACTGAGCCATAGGGTGGTTGCTGGCGCCGCCCCGTTCACTTATGTCGTGTACACACGATCGGTTTGTCTGATGAAAACGGTCTGTTTTCATCAGACTAACCGATCGTGTGTGGGCCCCATCGGTTTTTTATCCATCGGTTAAAAAACTAGAAACTTGTTTTAAAATGATCTGATGGTTAACTAACCGATAGAAAAAAACGATCGTCTGTGGGCACGTCCATCGGTTAAAAATCCATGCATGCTCAGAATCAAGTCGACGCATGCTTGGAAGCATTGATCTTCATTTTTCTCAGCACGTCGTTGTGTTTTACGTCACTGCGTTCTGACACGATCGTTTTTTTAACTGATGATGTGTAGACACGACTGATGAAAGTCAGCTTCATCGGATGAACCAATGAAAAAATCCATCAGACTGTTTTCATCGGATGAACCGATCATGTGTACAGGGCATAAAACGCGACGTAACGTTTAACTTTTGCCACAGCCTTAAATCAAAGCATTGTGGCTACAGCATGGGTACAGCCTTAAAAGGCTTCATTGCTTTGTTTAGGTGAGTGGTCAGAAGCAGCTAAATCTTGGCACAGCCATCAGGTTTTACCACCCCCTGGCTGCCCATGTGAACAAGCCCTTGATAGTCACTGAGCTTAGGCTATAAGGGGAAAGTTCTTTCACTTCATTCAATCAAATATATGCACAGTGAATCCATGTTTTTAATTTCTGTTGCAATTTTGTGAAGTTGATTGACTACAAAGTAATATATTTTCACATTGAATAGCTATGTTCCTTTCACTCAACAGGTAACAAACTAGAAAAGGTTACTTTCCTTCACGTGTGATTGGATATTCAAAGTAAACACAGGTTCCCATTATTTTTCAACATGCTTTCTCCCTAGAGCGGGCATCACTAAATGGCGGCCCGCGGTCTGCGTCCGGCCCGAGCTGCTGCTCTTTCCGGCCTGCGGCGATCGCGCCATTTAGTCGCCGCTTTTGTCCCCAGCCTCCTCCGCTATTATTAGCAGAGAAGAGGAGCTGACGGCGGGAGGTGGGACAATCCCGGACCGTGGGCGGGACCAGAGAGGTAGCTGCCTGTCATGTTAGATGGGAGGTGATTGGCTGCTAGGAGGTGGTCCTAGCAGCCAATTACCAGTTCGCCGAAAAGTCAACCCGACAGCTCCCGCGCCTTCAGTCCACGACTGTCCCGCCTCCCGCCCTCTGCTCTGTGAAAGGTAGGAGTGGAGAGGGAAGGGAGGAAAATGTATGAACATGTTAAGGATGGGGAGTGGGGGCAGTGCTATGTGTGTGGAGGGGGGTCATGTAAAGGGTGCAGTACTGTGTGGGGGGGATATGTAATGGGGCAATACTGTGTGGGGGGGAATATGTGATAGGGCAATACTGTGTGGGGGGATATGTGACGGGGCAATAATGTATGGGGGGATCTGTGATGGGGGTCATGTAAAGGGGCAATACTGTGGGGAGGGGGGAATATGTGATAGGGCAATACTGTGTGGGGGGATATGTGGGCAATACTGTGTGGGGGGATATGTGATACGGCAATACTGTGTGGGGGGATATGTGATAGGGCAATACTGTGTGGGGGGATATGTGATGGGGCAATACTGTGTGGGGGAATATGTGATGGGGCAATACTGTGTGGTGGGATATGTGATGGGGCAATACTGTGTGGGGAGATATGTGATGGGGTCATGTAAAGGGGGCAATACTGTGTGGGGGGATATGTGATGGGGCAATATTGTGTGGGGGATATGTAATGGGGCAATACTGTGTGGGGGGATATGTGATGGGGCAATACTGTGTGGGGGGATATGTAATGGGGCAATACTGTGTGGGGGGATATGTAATGGGGCAATACTGTGTGGGGGGGATATGTGATGTGGCAATACTGTGTGGGGGGATATGTGATGGGGCAATACTGTGTGGGGGGGATATGTGATGGGGCAATACTGTGTGGGGGGATATGTAATGGGGCAATACTGTGTGGGGGGATATGTGATGTGGCAATACTGTGTGGGGGATATGTGATGGGGCAATACTGTGTGTGGGATATGTGATGGGGCATTACTGTGTGGGGAGATATGTGATGGGGCAATAATGTGTGGGGGATATGTAATGGGGCAATACTGTGTGGGGGGATATGTGATGTGGCAATACTATGTGGGGGGATATGTGATGGGGGTCATGTAAAGGGGGCAAAACTGTGTGGGGGATATGTGATGGGGCAATACTGTGTGGGGGGATATGTGATGGGGTAACACTGTGTGGGGGGATATGTGATAGGGCAATACTGTGTGGGGGGATATGTGAAGGGGGTAATACTGTGTGGGGGGATATGTGATGTGGCAATACTGTGTAGGGGGATATGTAATGGGGCAATACTGTGTGGGGGGGATATGTGATGGGGCAATACTGTGTGGGGGATATGTGATGGGGCAATACTGTGTGGGGAGATATGTGATGGGGGTCATGTAAAGGGGGCAAAACTGTGTGGGGGGATATGTAATGGGGCAATACTGTGTGGGGGGATATGTGATGTGGCAATACTGTGTGGGGGGGATATGTGATGGGGCAATACTGTGTGGAGGGATTTGTGAAGGGGGGTAATACTGTGTGGGGGGATATGTGAAGGGGTAATACTGTGTGGGGGGATATGTGAAGGGGGGCAATACTGTGTGGGGTGATATGTGAAGGGGGCAATACTGTGTGGGGTGATATGTGAAGTGGGGTAATACTGTGAAGGGGAGCAATACTGTGTGGGGGAAATGTGAAGGCGGGGTAATACTGTGTGCAGGGCCGCCATCAGGGGGTACAGGCAGTACACCTGTAAGGGGCCCGGATGGCAACCCTCTTTAAAATATTTTTTTTTAGGGGTCCGGAGATTCCCAGGGGCCCGGAGGCCCACAGGGCCCCAGATGGCAAACCCCCCCTTTTTTTTTATAAAAAAAATATGTATTTGTTTTAATATATTTTTATTTTATTTTTTATTAAAGGGTCAATTTTCTTATTTGTTTTTTTAGAGGCCCCAGGGGCAACCCCCGCTTGTTCCATTAAGCTTTGACAAAAAAATGGAAGCCGATTGGTTGGTTTTAGTAAATCAATCCCTATGTATTACTATTGTTGGGAATTGCTGAGCCATTTCTGTTGTAGATTGCTACTGGTCCCTCAGGCCCCGTACACACGGTCGGACCGAACCGATGAGAATGGACCAAGGTTCAGTTTCATCGGACCAAACCGACCGTGTGTATAGGCCATCGGTCTGTTTTCCTTCGGTCCAAAATTTTAAAACATGCTTCAAAACCGAACCGATGGACCGCTGCCCGATCGGACCAAACCGATGGTTAGTACAGAAAAGCATTGGTTCAAAACCCACGCATGCTCAGAATCAAGTCGACGCATGCTTGGAAGCATTGAACTTCATTTTATTCAGCACGTCGTGTGTTTGACGTCACCGCGTTCTGACCCGATCGGATTTTGGACTGACGGTGTGTACACATATCAGGCCGTACGGCCACTTCAGAGGTGAACCGATGAAAATGGTCCGACGGACTAGTCACATCGGTTTGGTCCGACCGTGTGTACAAGGCCTTAGGCTTTCTGTTCTATTCTTTCTGTGATTTGCAAGACTTGGGCCTTCTTTCTACAGTTGTGTGTCTTTTGGCATTGATAAGGAATGTAGTGCTCTTACCATACACAATTCAACCTCTTCTCTTTTGAGATGTTCATCTACATGCTGCCTTAGGCACAAGCAGTTTAAGCCAACTACTAAATCTAAGACAGGCTGTTGCTTTTACTGCACTTTTGATATACCGGTTCTATATTTACATGTCTGTGGCTGTTTCCTGAAACTGAGACACATATTTTATGTTATATTTTAATTTTTATTTAAATTTTTTTTTTTTTTTCAGAGCTATGTCTTTTGTTTTTGTTTTGTAAGTACTGTTTTCAGTTCAATTTAAAATTCATTAATTCATTAGTACTTTTTCAGCTTAAAATACTAATAATCACTCCATTTTCAAAACAAGCATGAGTCATATTCTGTTCTGTTATGAATTTTCCCGCACATTATGTTTTTCATTATCAACCTTCATTTTAATAATAATTTAAATGACAAATGGTGGTTTTCAGAGTTACCAATCGCTTCATAAAACAATATTATTAATAGTTTAAAAATGTAGCATCCTCCTTATGCAATAATGTCATGCACAAAACTAAAGCCATTTTTTCCAGGGAAACAATACAGTTGTTTAAAAAATCATGCACATAAAAAAAAAAAATCTTCCTCCAAGTTAAAGCGGATGTCCGCTGAAAAAAAAAATATTAAAAGCCAGCAGCTACAAATACTGCAGCTGCTGACTTTTAATATTAGGACACTTACCTGTCCTGGAGTCCAGCGCCGTCCACAGCAGAGGACGAGTGATCGCTCGTCACTCTACTGCCCCCCCGCCATCCTCGGTGAGGGAACCAGGAAGTGAAGCGCTCCGTCTTCACTGCCCAGTTCCCTTATGGCGCATGCGCGAGTCACTCTACGCCTGCCGATTGGCTCCCGCTGTGTTTTGGGAGACGAGTGTTCCCAGAACACAACGGGGGGACGGGAGGTGACGTCATGCCCGCAGTTTACCCAAGACTGTGTGGCCGGAAGTGGGTGCAAATACCTGTCTTTAGACAGGTATCTGCACCCCCCTCCCCTTGAAAGATGTCAAATGTGACACCGGAAGGGGGGAGGGTTCCCGATCAGCGGGTGTTCCACTTTAGTGTGGAGCTCTGCTTTAACCCCCCTGGCGGTATTCCCGAGTCTGGCTCAGGGTGAGATTTCTGTACCAAAAGTGGTATCCCCGAGCCAGACTCGGGATCGCCTTGCAGCAGCCACAGACAAAGTTACTTACCTTGTCCCTGGATCCTGCGATGCCTCCCCGCTGTGTGAGCGAGCGGCGTCCTCCTTGCTTGATTCACAGTGCCTGTGTGCCGCCGATCTCCGTTCCCTGCGACGTTACGATGCACGGGGGCAGAGAACCGCGCCAAATTCAAAAAAGTAAATAAACACATTACATACAGTATACTGTAATCTTATAGATTACAGTACTCTATGTAAAAAAATACACACCCCCTTTGTTCCTAGAGGTCTGTCCAGTGCCCTACATGTACTTTTATATAATAAAAACTTTCTGCCTGCAAACTGTAGATTGTCCATATCAACCAAAAAATGTCCCTTTATGTCAAAAGTGGTTTTAGAGCAGCTAGAAAACAGCGATAATAAATTATAATCACTTGCAGAATTAAGTGATAGCGATTTGTGGGGAAATTCGTCATAAAAAAATAAAAATGACAGCGACAATTCTGCAACTCAGCAAATTTCAGTGATTTTGAGTTGATTACATTATTGAATAATTTGTATTATAATTATATTATTATTTGTTATAATTATTCCTTAGGATTATAGTTATTCCTTAGGATTACAGGCCTACAATGTAAAACACCAAATTTCCTTGCAAAATAATTGTACTGCTTTCAGCACCTAAAATCTGAAATAATCATACCGCTAGGGAGGTTAAGAGCATAATGTGCTGGTATGCACAGCATACCAGCACATTATAAAATACTTACCTTAAAACTCATCCCACTGTAGAAGCTTCCATCTTCACCTGGTCTTCCTTCTGGATTTGTAGGCAATGGCCGATTGAATGGGCAAACCGTGAATACGTCATTCCCACGCATGCACGAGGGAGTCAAGGCCATGGCACAGAGCTCTAAAGAAACGGCACGGGTTTGCTGTTTCTTTAGAGCGCAGGTGACGTCACTGGCTGGAGCAACACTGAATACCTCCTAAACGGTGCACGTTTAGGAGATATTCATTGTTCCTACAGGTAAGCTTACCTGTAGGTACAAAAATCCCTGTGGTGTTTACCACCACTTTAACACCTTCCCACCAACCGCCTCCCGATCCTTTAAGAGTTCTAAAAGTCGGGATACAGAGTCGGCATTTGGGTCATGTGATCACTGATTGTCTGTCATGGCGGCCAAGTGATTGGAAAGCTCCCTATCACAAGTATGCATCGGGAGCTTACTAATTACCCCCGGCTACCATGCGCTCCCAGAACAGTAAATTGTAAAGGCAGGGCCGCATATATGCATAAGATTGGCGCCAAGGAATTAAGGTTAATTTATTTTTGTTTTTCAGTTAATTTTTACAGCACAACGACTTACAGTGACACTGTACAAAGATATAAATATATACATATATATATTATATTGCCAAAAGTATTGGGACGCCTGCCTTTACACGTACATGAACTTTAATGGCATTCCAGTCTTAGTCCGTTGGGTTCAATATTAGGTTGGCCCACCCTTTGCAGCTATAACAGCTTCAACTCTTTTAGAAAGGCTGTTCACAAGGTTTAGCAGTGTGTCTATGGGAATGTTTGACCATTCTTCCAGAAGCGTTTCCGTGAGGTCAGGCACTGATGTTGGACGAGAAGCCGTCTCCACTCTGTGCAAGCCAGTTGAGTTCCTGGCTTGAGCAGGAACTCGACTAAATGTGTGTGTGTGTGTGTGTGTGTGTGTGTATATATATATATATATATATATACACACAGCATGCTAAGAAACTTGTCCGCTGGAAACCTGTCCGTCAGACATGTCCGCTGGTTAGTACGTCTAACCAGCGGACCGGAATCCCGCGCATGCGTCGAATTGATTCGACGCATGCGTGGAAGCATTGAACTTCCGTGTTTGAGAACGTCGGTGTCTTCTACGTCACCGCGTTCTCTGTCCGCAGGGATTTTGGTCTGATGGTGTGTACACACATCAGACCAAAAGCTCCCAGGAGACATGTCCGATGAAAACGGTCCGTTTTCGGACATGTCTCCTCCATCTGTTCTGTCTTTTCTCAGTGGCATAAGAGCTAGGGGGAGGAGAAGCAACAGCACACTGATCTTCCTAGTGAAAGGTTGAGCAGGAGGGGCATGTCAGGACAAGTCTGATCATTGGAGGAGAGCAGTGTGAGTTCCCAGCATAGCTAGAGAACTGACCATGGTGTGCTCTCTTGCCTATTGTGATCAGTTTTTAACAGGAAAGCAAAGGTACTGGCAGGATCACCATTGATTTCACACAAAGGAAGCAATACAAAGAGAACAGGCAGGGCCGATCCTCCCTATAGGCTCACTATGCGAGCCGCTTAGGGCCCCCGCAAAGCTACGAAGGGCCCCCCAAATTACTAGAGGCCCTTTCTGGTGAGAAGTCATTTTCGCCCCCTCACCCCGCTTCTAAACTCGCTGGCTGAGTCATTTCCGACAGCAGAATACCCCCTCCCCCCGCTTCTCAACTTTCTTTAATGTGACATGTCACTGTCGTCAGCGCCCTCCGCTTCTCATTTTTAATGTGCCAGGTCATTTTGCTTAGGGCCCCAGGGAGGTCAGGATCGGCACTGAGAACAGGATACTTTTTTTATATGGTACAGCAGACAAATATCATGAGTTTGAAATGTAGGGGTAACAAATACTTTAAATACTTCAACTCCAAACCTAGATCATCACTGGCCTTGCGAATAAGTTTGTTGAGTCTGTTGGTGTCGGCCATCCTAAGCCTGCTTCCCCAGCATTTCACCGCATACAGGATAGCACTGGCCTCCACAGACTCATAAAACATCTTCAGCATCATCCGGCAGATGTTAAAAGACCTCAACCTTCTCAAGAAATAGAGGCGGCTCTGGCCCTTCCTAAAAATCACCTTGTGTTCTTGCTCCAGACCACCTTATTATCTATGTGCACCCCCAAATACTTGTAACTCTCTCCTACATCCACATTCACTCCTTGGATTGAGACAGGGGTCCTATGTGCCTTCCTTCTTTTGTAATTCACAACCAATTACTTTGTTTTTGTCACATTAAGATACAATGATTATCCTCACTCTGTGTGACAGTTTTCCACCATAGTCGTATACTTCCCATCCCTGATACATCCCACTACTGCAGAGTTATCATAAAACTTCTGAAGATGGCAAGGCTCTGTCTGGTAACTGAAATCAGTGGTATAGACAGTAAAAAGAAAGGGAGATGGAACTGTCCCCTCTAGAACCCCAATATTGCTAATCACCCTATCCGACGAACAGTCTTGCAAATGCACATACTGCAATCTTCCTTTCAGCTAGTTTACAATCCATGACGCAAAAGAAACATCAACCTGTATCACTGCTAGCTCCTCGCCCATGAGATCCGGCTTGATAGTATCAAAAGTAATGGAGAAGTAAAAAAACATGAACCTCACAGTGCTTGCTGGCTTATCCAGGTGTGTATGCATGAAGTTTAGTATGAAGATGATAGCTTCCTTAACTTCCGGTCTCGGCTTGTAGGAAAACTGCAATGGGTCTAAATATTTACTTACCATGGGTCATAACAGATATAAAACAAGTCTCTACAATTTGGGGGGTCAAAGACACTGGTCTGTAATCCTTGGAGCCACACGAACATGGTATCTTAGGCACAGGTACAAGGCATAATATCTTCCTCAACACAGGGACTTTTATTAGACACAGTCTTTGGTTAACCACTTAAGACCCGGACCATTATACAGGTAAAGGACCTGGCCCCTTTTTGCGATTTGGCACTGCGTCGCTTTAACTGACAATTGTGTGGTCGTGCGACGTGGCTCCCAAACAAAATTGGCGTCCTTTTTTTCCCACAAATAGATCTTTCTTTTGGTGGTATTTGATCACCTATGCGTTTTTTCTTTTGTTTTTTTTTTTGCGCTATAAACAAAAATAGAGTGACAATTTTGATAAAAATGCAATATTTTAAACTTTTTGCTATAATAAATATCCCCCAAAAATATATAAAAAAAACATTTATTTTCCTCAGTTTAGGCCGATACGTATTCTTCTACATATTATTGGTAAAGAAAATCGTAATAAGCGTTTATTGATTGGTTTGCGTGAAAATGATAGCGTTTACAAAGTAGGGGATAGTTTTATGGCATTTTTATTAATAATTATTTTTTTACTAGCAATGGCGGTGATCAGCGATTTTTTTCGCGACTGCGAAATTATGGCGGACACATCGCGACTTTTGACACATTTTTGGGACCATTGTCATTTTCAAAGCAAAAAGTGCTATAAAAAATACATTGATTACTGTGAAAATGACAATGGCAGTGAAGGGGTTAACCACTAGGGGACGCTAAGGGGTGAAGTGTGCCCTAAGGAAATTATTCTTACTGTAGGGGGCGTGGCTGGATGTGTGACGTCACTGATCGTCGTTCCCTATAACAGGGAACAGACGATCAGTGACAAGCCACAGAGAACGGGGAAGGTTTGTTTACACTCACCTCTCCCCGTTCTTCAGCTTCTGTGACCCGATCGCAGGACACCGGCGACAATCGGGTTCGCAAGTCCCGCACGCGTGGTCACGGAGCTTGGGACCGGGTCGCGAGCGTGCCGGCGGCAGCGCGCGCGCAACCCACGGCTGGGCACCTAAAGGGCAACATACCTGTACATGCCTGTGCCCAGCCGTGCCATTCTGCCGACGTATATTGGTGTTAGGCGGTCAACAAGTGGTTAAAGACCCATTGAAGCACACCCCCAGCTAGTCTGCACATGCCCTGAGCACCCTGGAGTTAACTCCATCAGGGGTTTCTGATTTTCCTGCTTTAAGTCTCCTCAACTATCTTCTCATCTGATCAGCTGTAAAATACATTGATGCACTTTCCCATAAAGGAGTAATTTACTTTTGCTGCGTCTGATCTTTTCTACTATATTGGAAATATTCTAAAGTTAAATACAAAAACCCACCACGTTCAAAGATTAAAATCCACTAATGAAGGGCTATTTTGCATGAATATTTCAGTTATTTAGCTCACAAATTTAGTAGTAATTGTGCAAATGAATATTTGCAAGGTTATTATTGGTGGACACAAAGGTTCTGTGGTGGGACCCTTATTTCAGCCTATTTATATATGATACAGAGTTTGGGATTAAAAACATAATTTCAGTGTATGCAAATTACACCAAGTTATGTAGTGAAATAGCGTCCTTACAGGATGTCTCCAATTCCAAGCCAACCTCAATACACTATAGCAGTGGCGGCTGGTGGTCAATTTTCTTGCGGGGGCGGCCCCTTTTTGTTTGTTTTTTCTATTGCTTGAACTACCTGTCTTTTTTCAACCTGGCTAACTACAGTATGTAACAATGTAACTATAAGGCCCCATACACACGATAGAATCCATCCACTGAAAAATCCCAGCGAATGGGTTTCAGCGGATAGATCCTATGGTGTGTACACTCCAGCGGATCTGTTTCCGCGGATATTTCTCCCCTGGGATGGATTCCAGCAGATCGAATATTCGCTGACATGCTAAACAAATCTATCTGCTGGAATCCATCCCAACGGATGGATCCGCTGGTCTGTATAGACTCACCGGATCCATCCGTCCGAAGGGATCCCCCGCATGCGTCGTAATGAATCGACGCATGCGTGGAATTCCTTATATGACAGCGTCGCGCACGTCGCCGCGTCATAATCGCGGCGACGGCGCGACACGTCATCGCCAGAGGATTTCAGCGCGGATTTCAATGCGATGGTGAGTACACTCCATTGCAGAGTAATCCGCTGAAATCCTCGAGAGGATTTATCCGTGCAAACGGTCCGCTGGACCGTATTCGCGGATAAATCCTCTTGTGTGTATGGGGCCTTAAACATAGTATTAAGTACATCATCAGCTAACACAAACAACTTGCTTAATAAAGGAGTAATGATAAATGCTCCTTTAGGGTAGCTGGTGCAACTCATAGTCCTATGGGTAAATTGTGCATTGTTTTTTTTTTTATGTATGTTCTTTTATCTAGCACACAGCCTAAAGCAGGCATTAAGAACAATTTTAACTATAGATGTTCACGTTTAGGTTCTACAAGGCCCCACATAAAACCTATTAAATTATCTCACCATTAAGCGCAATTTGAAGTAATGCCACAAAATGCATACAACTGCATATTATGAGCAAAATCAAAAGAAATGCTTACATGGAGGAATTTTTAATCAAAATATGGTAAACCCATGTGAAAGGACGTCTGCACAGTTCATAAAAGACGTTCCATATTTCCTTTTTGGTGCCAAATGTGGTACAAGGTTCTATTTCCTCTAATCCAGTTAATTGAAGTGAATGAATATGCTGGCTATCCCAAGTTAAACAGTTTCAAGACCTCTAATAACCTATGGCTGTATTTTGTAAGTTTTCAGTAACTGGATAAACGTAATCACCAAAATATATATATAGTAAAAGAAAATAACAAGCTTACATGTAAATAGCTAAATAAATAATAAATCCTTAATGAAATACATTATAATGGATTTGTGGAAGTTGCATAAAGGTAACCTGCAAAAGAAAATCCCTAAACAATACCCTCTTCTTTTTTTAGCAACTTTTGATTTATATATTTACCTTTATTCAGATCTAATTTTTGAGCCCCTCAAATTCACATGCAACCATCAGTAATACTAGAATTGCCAAAGATTGCACAGTAAATGGCAAGAACTCCTACCCCCATGTAACAGCTTGGCTAAAAGACTGGCCACAGGCTCAAAGTGTTGTATTGTGGGGTAGAAGTTGATGTGTCACATCTCACTATACCTGGAAGTACTAAACATTTTACAAACTAGTCACTGCAATCTGAGCAGTGGTGAATCTGTGGTGATGATGATAAGGTTCCAGAGGATGTGTAAAACAGGGCCAGAGATAGTTCGATATTTATCATTTTTCTGACTGCAATGATATATTTTTGCAATTAAGGAAAACATAAGGCCCCTTTCACACTGGGGCGGGAGGTGCGGTGTCGGTTTAGCGCTATACCGTCGGAATTGCAGCGGGATTCGGCTGCTAGCGATGCAGTATTAACCCCCGCTAGCAGTCGAAAAATGGTTAATACCGCCCGCAATGCACCTCTGCAGAGGCACATTGCCGGCGGTATTAGCGTGGTTTCCCATTGTTTTAAATGGGAAGGAGCGGTGAAGAAGTAGTATACACACCGCTCCTCTCACCGCTCCAAAGATGCTGCTTGCAGGAGATTTTTTCTCTCCCGCAAGCGCATCGCCTCAATGTGAAAGCCCTTGTGTTTTCACATTGAGAATGCTGGGAAAGAGTTTTTCAGGTGGTAATTAGTCGCTATTTTTAGTGCTAAACCGCCTGAAAAACTCCTCAGTGTTAAAGGGGCCTAACATCTTAGACCAGGGTTTTCAGCCTGTGGCTGGTAAACTATTTGGCCAGCAACTCCCTCTGAGAGTGCTCAGGGGAGTCTCGGCTCCCCCTCGCAAAAGCTTTCCACCTTCATGCGAGCAAGCTCACATGGTGGAAAGCTTTTGCGAGTGCGCTCCCGTGATACAGCGGCGGCCATAGCATAGCATAGGATGCATTAAGGTGAAATAGGATGCATAGGATGCATTAAGGTGAAAAAACATTTACCTTTACAACCCCTTTAACCCTTCTTGGCAAGGTGTATAACATGTTCACTTTAAAGTGGAACTCCAGGACACAAATTTCTATATGTACAGCATTTTTCCAACACTTTAATTAAATGCAGGTATAACTATCTACCCAATGTACATAGTTCCTGAAAGGAACCAAGATGAAACCCTTCCCATAGGGACAGATGGCCTGAAATTTTCTTTAACCCTTCTTTGCATTGAGCTTTAAACAGGTATTAGTTGGACATATCTTCATGTTAACTGTTTCCTATAGCACAGCGGTCATCAACCCTGTCCTCAGGGCCCACTAACAGGCCAGGTTTTAAGTATTACCTTGGGGAGATGCAGACTAGAATACTGCAATCACTGAGCAGCAAATGATATCACCTGTGATGTATTTCAGTTATTTTGCAAACCTGGCCTGTTAGTGGGCCCTGAGGACAGGGTTGATGACCACTGCTATAGCATATAACATTAATATGATATGTATTGTAGATTATACCATTAACCCTAAAATACAGATATTCTATTACAATTTCATGCTTGGAAAATAGAGTTTTTAAAAAAAAATAATAATCAATTTCCTACACACTCAGTTAGGGCAGAAAATAGTGGTAGAACAGTTGAACATACAGTATATTCCACCCATTATGTCCTTTATATTGGTACTATTTCTTTCTCTTCACCCCCACACTAAGAACACAAGGGAAACAGATTTATCAGAGCAATCCCACAAGTCTGATATGAAGTGTCACCTGTAACCATGTTTATAGACCCATATTATTTCCCAATGTGGGCAGGAAGTTTGGAGTTACAAGTATATAAAAGTTAGGCAGGGGCTCACACATGGCTTTGCTTCTTGGTACAATTTTGTGACTTTCTATTCTGATCAGACTTTTTTATTTAACAAGTTGCCTGCCTAAAGTAAAATTGTTTATTATGCTATCTGTTTGGTTCATTATATGTGAATTGTGCAATCTAAATATTATTACATTTTTTCTGAGTAAATAGTGCTCACGGACCATATTGATTTCAGGGAGACGACTGACACACACAACTAGTGAAACTTGAAAGGAGAGAATCCTGCGGCTGCCCAACAGATGGTTACAAGATGCAAATACAGTTGTATGAGCCAGCGCTTATGGCTTGCAAGTTACAGACTGTCTGGGTGTTGAAAATATTTTATAGCTCTGGTTTGAATCCTTCTTGAAAAATCACATGTAACACAAGTGCTCTTTTTTAGACACACGGTATATGGGAATGGTTCAAAATGTTTTTTGCATACATTTTTTATATTAAAAAACATAAAAGGGGCATAATTATATATAGCTATTGTATGCCATATATATGCCGTATATACATTATACTTATCTAATGCTTTGCTGAGCACCTAGGCCCCATTTTCTCTTGGATATGTGTGAAGTTGCAACCACTGTAATATATATATATATATATATATATATATATATATATATATATATATATATATATATATATATATATATATATATATACAGTAAGTATCTATATTTATATATATATATATGTATACATACAGTATATCTGTATATATATATATATATATATATATATATATATATATCACATTTTAGAATAGTTAATTTAACAACCTCCCACTTGCCACATAGTAAAATGACGGCAAGCTGGATCCCATCTCGTTCCAGGACAACGTCATATGACATTGCCCCAGTGTCACGGCTCTCGCTCGCCCTTGTGGGCGCTCAGCATGGCGATTAGGGACACGGTTCAACCCCAATCTTGGTAAAGACCAAATGATGTGGCTCTTCACCCATGTGATTGGCTGTGTCCAATCACGTGTAAACAGGGAAGTGAGGTTTATTGGCTCTCCTTGCCTCACACTCATACTGACAGAGCTGATCAGTGGCATCTCCACAGGGAGTAGACTTTACAGATAATTATCAGTGCAGCCCCAGAAGTGCCCATCAGTGATACCAATCAGTGCCCATCAGTGATGCCAGTTAGTGCTGCCTTTCAGTGCCCATCAGTGCCCATCAGTGTCTGCTCAAAAGTGCTGCCTATCATTGCCCATCAGTGTTGCCCTTCAGTGCTGCCCAACAGTGCCGCCTATCATTGCCCATCAGTGCCACTTATCAGTGCCACTTATCAGTGCCACTTATCAGTGCCCACCAGTGCCACTTGTCAGTGCACAGCAGTGCCACTTGTCAGTGCACAGCAGTGCCCATTAATGCAACCTATCAGTGCCCACCAGTGCCACATATTAGTGCCGCCTATCAGTGCTCATCAGTGCCACATATCAGTGCCACCCATCAGTGTCCATCAATGTGGAATATTAGTGCCTCTTCATCAGTGCGACCTAATCACTGCTCATCAGTGCCACCTCATTAGCACATTTCACTGAGGGGAAAAAATTACTTAAATTTACAAAATGTACTGACAGAAACTAAGAAAATGTTTTTTTGTTTTTTAAAATCTACTGACAGAAACTAAGAAAACCTTTTTTTTTTAGGAAAAAATTAAAAACCCAGTGGTTATTAAATGCCACCAAAAGAAATCTCTATTTGTGGGAAGAAAATTATAAAAATGTAATTTGGGTACAGCGCTGCATGACCGCGCAATTGTCAAAATATGACAAGGTTGAAACCCAAATAAAGGCAGATTTAACCTGGAGAAAATACAATGTTATTAACTTTGATTTTAGGGAAGAATTAAACAAAAATGCTATCTGCACTTCTCTCAGTACCTGACATTTTAATGATGTTTGTGTAGCGCCCCCTTACTTTCAGTATGGGCACTAGGCTAAAGTTAGTGGGGAATAGGAGAGTTACTTTGCTCCTATTCACAATTTATTTAAATTGGGACTTCTATCATTCTAGAAATGTCCACTGGGTCAGTCTGTACTCCAGGGATGTGATACCATCCCTGACCAGCAGTTGGCACCAGAGGGGTTCTGGCAGAGCAACTTTCAGAGGAGTTTTCCCTCGCGGGGCATGCTGGGGAGGGGTATATCTGTGACAGGTGTCATGTGCTAGAAAGTCTTTGTGGGGTCCCGGTTCCAGGTGCGGGATCCACCTTCAGGGTGCACGCATTCCATGGACCCCGCCAGCGTGGCCCTCCAGGCCAGAATTGCAGGCTACACAAAACCTCATCCGGAGGTAAAAGGGTGACTTACTGGGTCCCCGGTTCTATTAAAAGGATCCCAGGCTGGGTGCCGTTCGATTGGGGGGTAGACTTGTGGGGAACCCGGAGGCAGGTTGTCCAACAGGGCTTGAGCGAACCAATCGGGGATCTGGTGACCGGAATGTTGACAGGTACGCTTTGCTGTCATCTGGTGACCTATGCTAAAACCTACTGGGAGGATTCGCTCCATTCATCCATTTAGCTCACCTAAAGTAATTGGCCTGTGGCAGAGGCCCTAGAGCCAGGTCTGTGAGAGAGATCTGTTCCTCCCAGCAAATCCAAAGTGACACCTCGGCTGCCAGGATTGTGAGAGGGGTCTGTCCGGGGGCACTTCACCCACTCAGAAAGAGTGGCGACGAATCACATGTTGATACTACTGAGAGCAGGACTGCTCGGTTCATATCCAGGCCTGATATCGCAAGGTTCTCCCTTTCTCCTCATCAACCTTTTCTTCCCATTTGAAGTTGATGTTGGCCGAGTTGGCCAGGAAATAAAGCAATGGAAAGCCCTTTATTCACTGTCTGGACCTTCGCTCACTGCTTTGTTCTCCAACTACACCCATACGCCACATTAAGGTAACTCAATGTGCCGATCCCAATAACAAATCAGCGGCTCCTTCGGGGGTAGCGCTACATTTGCTCAAAGCGAAAGCCACAGATGGTGCCATGCCAAAACCAGATACAGAGATGTGAAGCCACCAGCACTCCAAATAAATACATTACTCATGTTTATTGTGAAGAGAGTGTTGCATAAGGCATAAGAAACACACATTTCAGGGCCTTGCAAAGTCTTTTCCTCAAGGCAAGTGAAAACATAAATGCATAAACTCAAGGTAAAAATGTACTGGCCAGTATGTGCAACAACTGTCCCTTTTCTCATGTTTCCCTCCATTTTCGTTATGGTTAAGCTAGTGCTAGCTAGTGGGCCTGCACCAAAAAGTGAAGATTGCTATATAATAGGTAAGAGAATTGTAGCTAGCCAATATCTGGAAGAATCTACACGTTACCTTGAATTCTTTCTAAAAGACTAGTAGGGAATTCCTTGATATGTGATTTAACCTAGGCATTACTGTAAGGCCCTGTGCACACGATCGGACAAAACCGATGAAAACGGACTGAAGTTCAGTTTCATCGGTCCAAACCAACTGTGTGTGGGCACCATCGGTCAGTTGTCCTTCGGTCCCAAAAAAGAGAACTTGCTTTAAAATTGAACCGATGGATGCCTAACCGATAGGTCAAAACCGATGGTTAGTACGCAAAAGCATCGGTTCAAAACCCGCGCATGCTCAGAAGCATTGGAAGCATTGAACTTAATTTTTCTCTGCACGTCGTTGTGTTTTACGTCACCACGTTGGAATTGATCGTTTTTTTAACTGATGGAGTGTAGGCACATCAGACCATCAGTCTGCTTCATCGGTTAACCGATGAAAACGGTCCTTCGGACCGTTCTCATCGGATGGACCGACCATGTGTACAGGGCCTAACTGTAGTCTCATTTTGATAACTGCTGTGTAGGATCATCTGAGTGAAACCTACCTCTAATGACTGCTATTTTCATAAGATTTGTAGTGAGAGTTAGTGACGTCACTGTTTGCTTATGTTTTGTTCTTTTAAGAACTTGCAGCGGAAGCATATTCTTGCTTCTGCTTCATTCATCCTGTGGATCTGTGCTCCACCTTCCCTACTGCTTCTTGAACTTACTCCACTAGTCATCAGAATAATAGTCAGTATTCAAGGCAAGTCTGACATAGGGAAGCAAATGCTTACTCCAACACCAAGATGTCCCACATAGTGGAGTTGATTTACTAAAGACAAATGGCTGTTCCCTTTGCAAGAGTTTGTACTTTGCATAGGAATCCAATTATGTGTATGTAAAAATGCTGGTGATTTAATTTTCCTTGCAAGTGATTGGGTGTTCTTTGCAAAGTGAACGATCACTACATTCCCTATGCTCTCTGGCAAAATTCCCTTGCAATCTAAACAGCCTACTTTTTTTTAGTAAAACAATCCCAGTGTGTAACAGGGCATGGTAGGTCAATAATGGGCAAAAGGTCAGCGGCAGAGTACTTACATGCATTACTGGTGACCAACTCTTGGCCTGATTTATATTTGGATAAGGCTTCCACAGTTCAGGTCCCCATAACAAGGAGGAATGTAGATATGTTCACGGAGTGGAATTTAACCTATACAGAAATAAAATTTAGAACACTCAAAACAATATTTTAGATAATTAAAATTAATTGTAATTAAATTAAATTAAAACAAACTTACAATAAGCTGGATTCAGTTGTATGGACATAAAATACTGGTAAAAAAATATTACATTATTCTAATATTAATTGTGATTTTATTATATTTCATTCTGCAGGAATTTTCTACAGCATAGTGGCTTTTGTTAAAAATTGTATTTTGAGACTGAGGGACAAGACAAACATTCAAAATATAAAAAATTATTTGGTTTCATATAAAAAGAAACAATCTTTAAAAAATTATATTATTAATACCATTAGTGCCACATCATCAGCTAACTATTTGCCAGGCAGTAACCTAAAGTATTTTTTTATTGTGTTCCTGCAAGCATTTGCAGATCATACACTTTAGATTTTAAGACTCTTCATATTGCAGACTTCCACCCAGTAAGCCTGAATACGATAAACAAATAGGATGTCAGCAAAACTCTATTCCAGAGCTAAAATGAAACATATGGAAATGTGGCACTGACTGAAAACCACAAAAGATAAGTCACAGAAAAACAGCTAATAAGGTATGTCTCAAATCCTATAATACATAAAAATACTGAGCGAGCCTCTTCGGATTTGCAGTGATTTCTTGGTTCATAAGTTCCAAATCAAACTCTGTACATTTCATCCTATGCATTAAAGGTAGAAATAAAAAAGTATCTGGTTCCCTACAAAGCAAGCTTCTGTGAATTAGGTTTTGAGATAAAGCTATAATTATTTAAAAAACGATGTAGTAAAAATCATAAAACAAGGACTAACTACTAAAACAGAAACAATGTGGAAAATGACACATGCAAATCTGGGTACAAATAAAAATACAAATGAATATTATTAAACATTCTGTTTTGCATGCAGTAAGAAAAAAAACAACTTGACTTATTCAATAGCTAAATAGCCAAGAAGCATACTAAAAAACTGTATTAAAAGTTAAAAAAAACATAAACCACGGGTACTACAAGTTGTTTTGAAGTGCATTTCTACTTTTGCAGCCAAATTGGGATAGTATCTACTTTATTTTTGTTACATATTGTTGTAATATGTTGGCCGATTTGTGTAGGATAATATATGTAATATTACATGTTACACATCAAAAGAGGCTTGTCGATTGTCAATATGCAAGGGTCCAGGATAAGTCTATTTTACACATCAAACCTGTAATTACATGTCACAGATCAAAAGACGCTTGTCGATTGTCAATAGGCAAAGAGACAGGATGAGTCTATTTTACACATCAAACCATTACTCAGGCCACATGTAATCTAATTACATATCAGAGGAAGCTTATTAGTATGCAAGAATGGAAAATTAGGTGATGATTGAAGCCGTCTCCGGCTGGGGTCAATATCTGTCACTCTGAAAGACAGGATGTAGATCAAAGACGGCCAATCAAATTGCTTAGCTATTCAGTGGATAGGGAATATAATTCTGGAGATCAATCTTGTTACTCAGCATATTCTCTGTATATTATCTGTATGAATATGGCACAGGTCTAGAAGTGATCAGAATATTCTCTGTGTATTCTCTGGGTATGGCACAGGTCTAGAGCTGATCTAGTCAGATGGGACTTTGAATTACTCTGTTGGATTTGTATCATCTGTGGAATTTGGACTTTATTCTGTATTGGAAGTCAAATAAATGCACTCTCTGGCGTGTTGCTGTGGAACAACATAATTTATAGTCATCATACTAACACCTAAATATCAATTATCTAACCGGATTCCAATATATATGACTTCACTACATTTGGATCTTATGGTTGACTCTAAATCTACTTTTCATTGTCATATTTACTCTGTGGATTGATATCACTATACATATTCTCCTGCATACAACATAAATGTAAAAAAAATGCTGCTTACATCACTTGCTCTTTTATGAAAGCTCCAAAACTGAGGAGGCTGGAAAGTTAGCGTTTACCATAATTAACCTTGTCTGTACCATTCTGGCAAATTTTATTAGCAGTTGTAAACTAGATTGGAAGACTGTCTATCCTAGAAAAAGGGTTAAAGATCTAGAAGCTCCTCCTGTGGGAAGTTGTTTGTCGCTGTTATTCTGTGCACCTGTAATCTTCAGATCCTGTGCAAGCCTTACTCAGCTATAGTGTTCTTATTGCAGTTGACTTTTCTTTGTTGTTTTTCTTCATTGTTTTTTTATATTTTTAATACAGCACCGCCCTGGGACCTATTTATACCTCTCTGAAGACCTTGAAGGTTGTCCCCTTGGCGCCTCTTCATTTTCTATACATCATCGTCTACAACGCACAACATTGAACATTTTTATTGCTCTCCCATGGAAGCTCCAATATAATTTAATTTCTGTCTTGGAATCTCTGAGGTACAAATGATTCCCT
Source organism: Rana temporaria (assembly GCF_905171775.1). Lineage (NCBI taxonomy): Eukaryota > Metazoa > Chordata > Amphibia > Anura > Ranidae > Rana > Rana temporaria. Next base: position 498,278,561 of record NC_053489.1, read on the forward strand.
AAAATGACAATCTGTGTTTGACACTCTTATGTCTTTTAACCCCACTTTAATTTTGCCTCCAAGAGGCTCGCGCCACAGTTGAGACCAAAAAATGTGTAGAAAGGTGTTATATGCACTCTAGTTAAAAATAAACGAAACTATGATAGGTGCAACAAAAAAGAAAGAAAGAAAGCAACCAGCACTAAGGATTATGATACCAATCCAAAACAACTATACAAAAAAGTGCAGCACTATAAAGAGAACGGTGATCACTGAATGCATTGGAAAAATGTACAGATGTAGGCTGTGTGCTAATAAGGTCAGCTGGTGAACTTTCTGTGTATTAACAGTTTACAAGTCCTAAGATCTGTTCGGAAATTAATGAAGTTTACAAACAAATATCAGTAATCAAAAAAATTAATAAAAATCTTTGCCCATCAACCAACTTATATAGTGAGAATAATAAATGATAATAAAAGTAATGCTAATCAAAAAATGTCCATCTCTTTCAAATATCAAAGTGGAAAAGTTCAGTAATGACAGCACAAGATGACAGCTTTTGTGATACTACAAACATATAGCAGTGGAATCTTCAGATATACCCTACTAAATATATATATGACCCCCAATTAAGGAATGATCATAAAGCACTTATGGTGCAAACAACATCAAGGTATCCTGGCAGCAAGAGATTACAGCGCTCAGGATGTCTGCACTAACAATCAATTATAAGGGGAGATTAATAACAATGAGAATAAGATGAGAGACCACAACGGATGCGTATATGGTCTAATAGTCCATGAGTAAATAAGTCCGATTAGGATATAGTCCAAGCAAAACGCATTTTAAGCTAGTGCTGTTGGCCATATAAAGCCAGTGTGGATGGTATACAGGTGCTCAGGGCAGCTCTTCAAAAGCAAAGCCAGCTCAGAATATGCAAAAGAAAAACAAGAAGAAAAGCACCTCTGAGTATTCTGTTAAAATATTGTATGGTTTTAAGATATCCAGCACTTACATCATAATACAGAATGGTGTAGTTCGGGGAGCTTGTGTAGTCCTTGCTGACAATCAGTAAAGCCAGGAACGGGAGATGTAGATATCTACGTCAGACTTTTGCAGCCGGTCGGAGCCGGGGAGAGCCGACTGTATCCGCGGTGGTGAAGCGCTGCTGAAGCGCTGCTGAGCTGAGATCACGTGTGCTGGCGTGTGACGTCAGGTGGATGGGAGCCGAAGGGGACCACAACGCTTTTCAGAGCATGCGCAGGTCAGGGAACAGACGAGCGCGCTCCTTTTTCAAGTGTAAACAGGTAGAGGACAGGGGAGAGTTTAAAAGCATGTCATGTGGTATGACACGGACCAATGGGGATTCGAGAAAAACGATAAACAGGGCACAATAATTAAAATGTAGGATATTAGGAGGGGAACAAAAATAATTGGCTAATTAACATATAAGAAGTATGAATCCACATACATATATTAAGTTATGCCACAATATGAAAAACATGAAAGGAATGAAAAAAATTATAAAAATGAAGTAAATGAAAAAAATGTGAAAAAAATGTGAAGAAAATTATGAAAAAAATGGGAAAAAATTAAAAGAATGAAAAAATGATGAAAAAAATATATATATGCACACAAGCGCACACATACACATATATGCGTTAAGGGAAAATGAAACTGACTAAAGATATTAAACAGTATATACACACACATGCACATATGTAAATGATAATAGACACATGTACATATGTATAAAAGATATTAGAGCATAATAGAAAGAATTGGAAAAAAGGGGGGGGAATCAAGAGTAAACATTCATTCAAAGGATGGTATTGATATCCAACTCTTCATTAAGGCTAAGGGGCACGATTGAGAGTGAATATCCAGAAAGTCTTGCGCTCGCACAATCTCGAGAACCGCTCAGCCTCGGAGAGGCTTTTGGGTATGGATTCAATGACCCATACCCGTAGGCCCGCCGTGGACTGGTCATGGTGCTCAAGAAAGTGACGTGGCACACTATGTTCGTCACACCCAGCCTCAACAAAACGTTGGTGCCTACCAAACTGCTGCCAAAGTGGGTTGATTGTGTGGCCAACATACAGTAGCCCACAGGGGCACGTGAGACAATAGATAACATTTTTCATTTATTTCATTTATTTTGTTTACTTAATTTTTATCATTTTTTTCATTCCTTAATTTTTTTTCATATTGTGGTATAACTTAATATATGTATGTGGATTCATACTTCTTATATGTTAATTAGCAAATTATTTTTGTTCCCCTCCTTAATATCCTACGTTTTAATTATTGTGCCCTGTTTATCGTTTTTCTTGAATTCCCATTGGTCCGTGTCATACCACATGACATGCTTTTAAACTCTCCCCTGTCCTCTACCTGTTTACACTTGAAAAAGGAGCATGCTCGTCTGTTCCCTGACCCGCGCATGCTCTGAAACGTGTTGTGGTCCCCTTTGGCTCCCATCCACCTGACGTCACACGCCAGCACACGTGATCTCAGCCCAGCAGCGCTTCACCACCGCGGATACAATCGGCTCTCCCCGGCTCCGAGCAGCTGCAGAAGTCTGACGTAGATGTCTACATCTCCCGTTCCTGGCTTTACTGATTGTCAGCAAGGACTACACCAGCTCCCCTAACTACACCATTCTGTATTATGATGTAAGTGCTGGATATTTTTAAACCATAAAATATTATAACAGAATACTCAGAGGCGCTTTTCTTCTTGCTTTTCAAGGTATCCTGGGATCTTCATATGCTCACATTCCTAAACTGCTCGAAAAATGGGAACACATGTAGAAAGAGAAACCTCTAAAAGTGTAGTAAAAACAGTCTTCTAATTGAATAAAATGGTTAACATGCACTCGCATAACAGAATAGCCACAGAGGCAATATTGCCTGTATTATGGTATAAGCATCTGATCCTCGGCTAACTCTCATCAAAGCCCACTTCTGTGTTTCAGCTTGCATGATGGCGTCACTTCTGCTGGCCCCGTCTGAAGCATTTCATCATAGCAGACATCATCAGGGGGTGTGGATGTAATGCTGGCTGCAGAGTCTTCAATAAGTTTAATCAGTGTCTTCTCCTGGTATGCTGTGTCCCAGAAGACCATGGAAGCATTTACAAAGCACATCACAACTCGTTCATTTGCAGGAAGCTCAGGTGAGTATTAGGGGGGCTGTGGGGGGAGTAGCACAATGAATTTTTTTGACCTTCATGCAAAGAATGCATGATGGTAAAAACCTTCAGCCGTCACAACAACTTTAACTTCCCTGCAGCCTGCTCATGGTTGGGCATTTAAATTAGTCATGTTCAGTATAATATCTACTCCTTTAGCAAACCAATTTCTTTAGGGCTGGGGAAATTAAAGATTAATTCCTCGATTAATCTTTAATTTTTTTGATCGATCGAAATTCTTGACGTCACCGGACAGCCTGGACAGTGAGACTTACCCTGCTGGATGCGAGCAAACTGCACCCATTGGATTGAGGTACCTTTGCATCTGTGGAGCAGGAGATGCATCAGGCTCCATCAGGGGAAGGGGGCAAAAACAATCATTGTTTTCCCGTCCTAAGCAGTTTTGAGCAGACAATTCCTTGTGTGTCGGCAACATCTGTTCCGTGCGAAAAGACTGGTCAGTTCTTCAGGGTATATTGTCAATAAAATGCGATCATGTCTGCTTCCAGAAAATGTTAACACTCAGGTATGTCTGCATGACTGGCTAAAGTGATGCCTACTTGCCTACTATAAAGTGACTGACAGTCAATATACTAGATACATTTTATAATTAAAGTTAAACTAACTTTCTACGTTTTTCTTAAAGTTTAATAAGAAAAAATTACTTACGTCAGTGCTACAGTTTGAATTTAAAACGTATTTGTGTGAACTGTGAAGTTAAGTCATGGATTGTGGAACTAGTGTCGGGTGATTGTATATAGTGTATACCACATTGACCACTGACTAATGCAGAGTTGCAATGCAAGGAGATCAGCTAAAAGAAATTGGATCTCTATGTGCGTTATAATTAATCGAAATTAGTCGAATAATCGATAAAAAAAAAAAAAACATTAATCGAACACGAAAATTTTAATCAGTAACAGCCCTAAATTTCTTACATCTACTATACACATAGATAGTCATCTGTTACTGCAAACAATGAAAATGTTTTTATCTTTTGTTCAGATCAAATCAAGTAAGCCTTACAAAAACCAGCTGAATACAGCTACCCCTTTTGCATAATGCCAGCGGATGTGTTGTCTAGGTAGTATAATACCAATATAATTTTAATGAGAGCATCTTATATCTGAGCATGGTAATATAACTATATCAGCAGCAGATGTATATTACCTGCAGGCAGTGTTATACTGCCAATAAATATGGACAAAACAACTCAAAGCTATCTGATAAAATCTAAATATAAAATGTAGAATTTGGACATGTCTGACAAGATTTGTAGACATATTTTTATTGTGTTGCTTAGCAACAATGCACAAATAAAACCCGAACATTAACTTTTAATAAAACCAAAGAGGCAAGTATGAAGAGGAAAGTTTATCAAATGCTGCTTGACATTTGCAATAACAAAATAAAGCATGGTTCTCATAGGTTTACTGGGTTTATTGTTGTGTATTTTTTTCCAGATACAGACAGGGTGTATCCAATAAAAGGGTTGTCTACAATGGTTGCAGATTTATCCCACATTTGTACAGAAATTTACAGGCTTTTTTTTTTTTTTTTTACATTTGTGGGTGGGACTGACCTGGCACAATAGTTGTTCATGAATACGGCTTGGCAAATGTAATAAACATTCTTTTACTGCTTATGCCATTTAGTCTTTAATCTTTTAAAGATCTGCAAATATTGGAAATCGACTTTCTTAAACACTATCTGGTCAGATTCTGAGACGGCTGAGAACAATATTCAGTAGGGTCCTGGTTAGTAATATGTCTTATATTTTCATTAGTTAACACAATATACAGTGCACTCAAATGTGGTAGTTGTATTATTGAGGAATCACACATATTAACATAAAATTCCCCTCTAAGATTCATTTATTATGTCTATATTATGTTTTTTTGTTATTTTTTTATCAGAAACAATATATTATATTTGTTCACTATGAAATTAATAGAAACAAATATCAGCTGTGCACTAAATAGTAAACCTTTGGCTAACTGTTTTTTTTTTTCACAGTATAAAATAAAGCATATCTGTTTACAAGCTCCTCATGGGCTCAAACATCCAAGAGTCACTTGCTACATTGTATTTAAACTGTATCAATGAGATAAAGTTAAAGTGCTACTAAACCCAGAACCCTGCATTCACTATACAGTACATAGTCTCCCACACTACACAAAACATGGACATGCACCTGTTTTAGTAAATATAAACTGCTAAATATATTTCCTAATCACCTGTATATAGCAGTCTTGTGACTTATATCAGTGTATGTCTGAGCACTGGTTAAAGCTTGTAGGAGGAGTTTTCATTCTTTTCTGACTGTTCTATGAGACTGCAAGACCCCTGACCCACTATCTGGACAGTGCTGATTGGACCTGTGCTGATCACATGTACCCTCTCAAGGGAAAAAAAAGCTTTCTAGCAATGCAAACCTAACTGAGCATGTGCAGAGTGACTCCGAGACTCTGCATCAGGAGATGGATTAGGGACAGTAAAAGACTGGGGGGGATCAGAGAGCACAGGATCAAACAGCCTTTTACACAATGCAGATAATTAACCCCTTATGTTTCACAGTAAGTATAAAGCCTCGTACACTTGACCGAGGAACTCGATGGGCGAAACACATCGTTTTGCTTGTCGAGTTCCTTGTGAAGCCGTCGAGAAACTCGACAAGCCAATTTTCTCCATTCCCATCAAGGAAATAGAGAACATGCTCTCTTTTTGGCTCGTCGAGTTTCTCGACAGTTTCCTCGACGAAAATGTACACACGACCGGTTTCCTCGGCAAAAAAATATCTCCCAGCAAGTTTCTTGCTGGTTTTTGCTGAGAAACTCGGTAGTGTGTATGAGGCCTAACAAGCACGCTTTACTGCATATAAAGACTGATCTTACTGTTGTGGGTTTAGTAACACTTTCCAGCAGGATGCAATGTGACATACTAAGCACTTCAGTGCATCGCTTGTGCATCGAGTACCAGTTAGCGCTCAACAGAAAAAAAAATCAACCCATATTTATCAACTTACATCATAAAATGAATTTAAACTACTTTTATCATTTCTGCTATTGCATATTTTTCACTCTGCATAAATCATCTGAATATATAGGACTACATGGTATAACCAGTGCTACCCCTACATAAAAATCTTCTTAGCAGTTTCTGCCTCTGTGATATCTAATATTTAATATATATAACATTTCCACAAAACTATATGGATGTTCCAAGACATCTGAGCCATAAGCACTTTGTTGATTTTTTTTTTATTATTATTTTTACCATTAGTTATAACTAGATTTCACTTTTCTTTGTTCTCTTGGGGACCTATTAAAACAGGAACATTTTTAATCTAGCTTCTGTTGCAGTTTGCACAGTTGTGGGAATGAATCAAGAGCAAGTAAAAATAAATTATTGGAAAGTTTGTGTGGCAAATTGAAAATGAAAAGCTTAAACCTTTTTATTCTGCGTTTTAAAAGTCTAAAAATTAACCCCCAATAACACCATATGATATTTACCTCCTAGTATATTATACAGTGGTAGGGTACGTCAGAGCTGCTTTGTACAACTAAACCCACAATGCTCTTACCAGAACACTTGAGGACATATTAGAGGTACATATATCAAGCATAAAGACCAGAATATGTTGATTCATTTTTCTGTATTAGTTTTTTTTTTTTCTATTTTTTTTTTCTTTCTTTTTTTTCTTTATTAGGAACATTTCATATCAATGCATTCCAGAACTGACAAAGCTTGGTCCAAACGTAAAGAATATTTAAAGCCAAAAGTTTTCTAATTTTGGATACAGTGGGGAAAAGTTAAAATCACTGATAGATTTTTTTTTCTATGTGTGTTTTCCCTCCATTCACTGTCTGTCCTTTAGACTCAACATGAAGTGGATGTATATCTATCCCATGTGAGGGAAATACCCTCCTAGATACCTTTTTTACATGAACAAGTGTTACCATTCTTATTCTGGTGGCAACTCAAAATTACAGTGACATTTGTGACCAGGACAATTAGATAGTGAATAGTCCTAAACCTCTCAAAATGTTATCCAAATTTAAAATAAAAAAAAGTTTTGGATTAAGTTATACTTTGGTTGAAGCTTGCAAATTCATTACACTTTCTCCATGCATGAGAGCATACTTTGGCTTGCACTGCCATTTGTATAAGTCCAAAAAAAGCATTGGGGGTTGAGCAGATTTTACACATTGTAACACATACTGTACGCATATTACATTCAGCTACAAGCTATTTATTTCATAAATTATAAAAGTTTCTTATCGCTCTATTCTTCTTGCTATTTCACCAACAGTACCTGTACATAGAGATAGGCCAAACACCCCCCTGTTCGGTATGCAGCAAAACTCACGAACAGGGGAAAAGTTCTAACCTGAACAGTGAACCCCATTGAAGAGGAGTCAAACAGGAAAAATCAAAAGTGCCCATTTTGAAAGCTTATGTACAAGTAATTGGCCATAAAAGTGGTATTGGGGTCTGGGTTTTGCCCTGGGGGGGCATGTATTAATGCAAAAAAAAATGTATTTTTTTTTTCAGGAGCAGTGATTTTAATGATGCTTGAAGTTCAATGATAAAAATGAAAAATTAATTTAACTATAGTGCTTGGGGGGTCCCCTTAGTCTGCCTGTAAAGTGGCACATCTGTAGCATGCATAAAACATGAGTCAAATCACAATCAAATTGACTCGCAGCTGCAATTGTCAGCACCCTCCTATTGAAAAAAATATAAAGAAAAAAATGGCATGGCATGCCGCCCTTCAGGTCTGGTATGGATTTTAGGGTGAACCCCATGTAAAAAAAACTGTCTTTTTTTTTAACCAGCAAATATTTTTTTATTCAGCTGTCAGTGAGGAAACCCCAATAACAGCTGGTGACTCATCAGTTGTTAAGGACGTCGCGGCTGGCCTTCCCAATTCCTGCTCCTTAACAACCAAAACTTTGCCCAATCAGGGTGCAAAATGAACCTGACAAACACCCTGCCTAATAGCCAATGTTCGGCAGCTGTTGAAAACTCTTTGTTGCTCTCTTTCTCATGTCACAGTTCTTTAGCATTCCCCAGATTACAGCTATTTAAACTCAAACTGGAAATCATACCTATGAAGGCTTTTTAGGTTAGTCAATAGAACAAATAATTACAGAAGTTCACAGCCAGTTTTCCAGATGCCATCTACAGATTTCTAGAGATCTGTGACATGTGAAAGGGAGCAATAAATAGCTTGTAACAGTCTCTTGTGCACATATATTGGTAAATGGAATGGTAATGGCATGACTTCCTTCAACCCTTACACCCAACAGGTAGCGTGACACTGATATATATTATATTTTTTTACCACCAAAAAAAAAAACTTATAACATACAATACTTCCACAGCTGTAGTCTGCACAGTTGTTCCTTGCATTTGGGATATTAAATAATTACACTAAAAATATCATCATGCCACAAACTTTACTTGAAAATATTCAACTGTAGCAAATCAGAGATATTCACAAATTTGATTTCCTCTTTAACCCCTATGAAAGCATCTCATCTATGCTACAATACTTGCATTGTGCACATTTCACATCTGTTTTTGTTTGTACCTCAAAATATGATGAGACTTTATGCTCCCTTAAGAACTTTCAAAATGTGATGTGCAATAGGCATGAAAACCACAAAGAAAGTCAAATAAAAAATTAGAATGACAAAGAGCCATTAGGGATTTGGTGAATGGGTGATCTGTCTACACTACATTGTTCACAGAACCTCCATTAATCACTTACATATATCTCACTCTGAAAACAGATTTTAAGCCAAAAATAGCCTGAATAAAATAACTTGCTAAAAATACAACACACATTTGTCTATTCAGTTGGCTTTTCTTGGTAAAATTTGTCATATGCAGTGTTTACTTTACTGGAAAATAGTACAGACCATGTTGTGTGTGCCAGCTGAAATGCACATTATAAAAAGGTATAGAATAAGCTTGACAAGTTTTAGGCTTATTCAGGTGCTTAACAGTACCAGTAAATTACAAGCACGAAAAAGGATAATGACATATTGGTTAGGCTGCCATAACATTTTATTGGTAGAATTTCATAGTGGCGGCACAGGAAAAACACATATTGTACCTTACAACGCAATAAAATTTGGTTCCTTCTTGGATGAAAGTCTTAGTAAAAACACTAATCACTGTTTTATGTACAATCTGCTAATGAGCTATGATGTGTGATTGCCTCAATCCACAATGTTCTATTGTGCTTTTTAAAAACGTAATTGATATGCCTGTTTGGAGAAACAAAAATCAAAAATTAAAAAGTCGTCATGAAAAATATTCTGAAAACATGAACAACTGTACACAGATGTGCAGGATATTGAGGACATAGAGGTCAAAACTGCATCCTCTCACCACAATAATATAGTACCAACAAATTCTGTAGTTTAATTTTTGCATCATCCCTAAAAAAAATCTACAATGTGATGTGCTTGTTATGGGCCGTACACACGACCGAACATGTCTGCTGAAACTGGTCCGCGGACCAGTTTCAGCAGACATGTTCGGTCGTGTGTAGGCCCGAGCGGGCAGGATTCCAGCAAACATTTGCCCGCCGGGCCTTTTTCCAGCGGGCAAATATTTCTGGACTTGTTTTAAAACAGCCCGCTGAAATCCTGCCCGCTCGGACATGTTCGGTCGTCTGTACAGACCTACCGTACATGTCCGAGCGCCCGCCATCCCTCGCATGCGTCGAATGACTTCGACGCATGCGTGGAAGCATTGAACTGGCAGGGCCGCCCACGTCGCCGCGTCATCGTCGCGGCTACGGCGCCGTCACACCCCGCATCTGGATGACCCCAGATGATGCAAACTATTGCGAAACGCGTCGGGACTCTGCTGCTGCCATGTGCAACCTTTTATTGATGCCCTTTGTTTTCAACAGAACTGTAAGTGTTTTTAACCGTTAATAAATTCTCACCAATATTACGGTATCACACTATGCGACCTCGTTTTCTTTTATGTACCTTGGATACGGTCTGATCCCTTGGGAGACACCTTCAAGACGTTGCCATTCCCCCTGCTCTGGTTTATAGTGATGCTTTCAAACCATCGTTTCTTCTATGTATCCAGATCCGATTGATGTGGTTCCACCAACTTATACACAGTCTATATTGACCCTTTAAGCGTATGTTTATTAGGGTTCAATATTTCCGGTAAGCCTCCCTTCTCGGTGGTGGTTACTCTTTCACACAGTTGTCCATTTCCATTTTTACCGTGGTGTTTTCAATCGTCCATCACAGGAGATTATTTACTGGCGGTGCACTTTTCCAGTGACTCACTGTTTGTTGATTCATCATATATGGACTTTCTATTTGTTCACATTGTTGTACGATTCACTTTGGTATAATATTTTACATTTATCATTTTCCAGCGCCACTTAATTGTTTTTGTACAGTCTCAGTGAACCACTGGCTAATTTCTATTTGCAGCTCAAAGTGGTCTATTATCAGCACTCTGATATCGCTCCAGATGAGTAGGTCATAATGACCCCTTCACAACTCTTCAAGTCAGGTGCCAGCCCAGCTTGCGTGCTGCACAATGGAAGACAAGGAAAATCTGGATGACTGCACTTCAACAATCCTCTTTATTTGGTGTCCTCAATGCTACACAAAGTGGCACTGGCATCAGTGCTGCTCTTTTTAGCATTGTTTTATGATATTATCATTCCCATTGCCCCAGTGACGACGTCTCTTGAGAAGAAATGTACTTCGGACTGAGGAAGTAGCAATCACATGAGCATGCCTGCCAAGGAGCCAAACAATTTTGTACATGAATGCCTGTTATTTTTTCAGTTCTTGTAAGTAGATGTCTTTTATTTAATAAATGCTTTTAACAGACATTGCACAATGAGGATCTCTTCCTTCTCTTCCTATCTGCCATGCCCCATGTCAGGGCTCAAGTCCTGCAGGAACGCGTGGGAATGAAGTCCCTGCACTTTTTTCACAGCAGGAACGCAGTTACCTTTGCAGGACTAGAGCAGCCGAGAGCAGCCTAGCTGTCACGGAACCATGAACCAGACGTACAACAAGAGATAAGTGAAAATAAGAAGGCTTTATTGAAAATCAAGCAGTAAAGCAAAAGTCCAAACGGATGGTTAAACAGAGTCTTGCGAAGCCAGAGGTCAGGAACCAGAAGGGTAGTCGGACGAAGCCAGGATCAGGAACCAGCAGGGAAGTCAGACGAAGCCAGGATCAGGAACCAGCAGAGAAGTCAGACGAAGCCAGGATCGGAACCAGAAGCAGCAGCAGTCTTAGAAGCATGTGAACACAGGAGGACCAAGCAAGGAACTGAAGCCACAGAGCTCCTATATATGTGAGCCAGGCATCCAGCTCCTCCCAGTGGGAAGGAGGAGCCGCAGGGTGGGAGGCTACAAGAGTCCCAGAAACCAAGATGGCCGCCAGCACATGTCAAACGAAGGAGACAGGAGAGAGGTAAGACCATGACACTAGCCGCCCGATCCAATCCTTCACTAAGCGGCGATGCCCAGCTTGAGTCACTGTCAGGGGCAGGCAAACCTTTGTAATCCTTTATGTTACTGGCCTCTTCCTGTATATGGATTCATCGGGTAGTGTGCAGGTATTCTGTCACTTCCTCGATGCCGCAATGTCTCCTGGGAGCTTTTGTCATTGTTCCCAGGAGACATTGCAGAGGTCTGCCGTGAGCTATCGCGGGATTTAGAAAGAAAAAAAAAACATGCGGTTTAGTAATTATGCATGTGAGCGTATCATTTTTTTTTTTTGGTGGGGGAGTGGATCTTGGGTGGGAGTTCCCACACTTTTTTTCCCAGGACTTGACTCCTGCCCCATGTGAATGGTCATGAGTACTTTCAGTCAAAGTGCCATTTGGCGAGGGAGACTTCAGAGTGTGTCTAGGGCAAGTGATTACCTATATGGGCTTTCCTGCTGGGATATACTTCCTACACCTAGAGTGAGGGGTACTCACTAACAGCGAGGTCAGAACAATTTTAGGGTCTCATCTTCTGGTAAGAGGCCAATTTTATCTGTCTTGGAGTGGGTCAATTGCAACACCAGCATACTAAAGATGTGCACAATGTGATCATCATACTCTAAATATTACTGGGAACTTTATACCTCTTTTTTGGACTTTTGCACATTGTCACCTTAGCATAATTGCATGGAATCTTTATGAATTTTGCATATTTATTTTCTTATCACTACACATATTGGTGTGAGACACTTTATGTATATATTATATTTCTTCATGAATTTAACATCATTTTTTTTTGTTTGTTTAATTTGATATGTGCAATATATTTGAGTGCAGCTGTCAACACTCTGAATTATAACTTTATTGGTTGTATCACCATGAGCGCAGATATTATCAGATTGTTTTATGATTGTAGGGTACTGCATTCATAATCTCCAGGGGTGAACTCATAACATGCTGCATGCAAAGGTATGCAGGATAATAATTCTGAAAAACCACGGAGATCTAGTGGCAGAAGAAAATCACTGACAGAGACAGCACCAGAGGTGAGTATTGTAGTCAGAGCTGATTTTTATCTTATACCCCCTGTGGCAATTCTAAAGATTTGGGCTTTATTGATGTGGCCTTAGAATGAAACTATATGTTTGTATTTGCTTTTTCTGACTTTTAATCCTGAAATTAACAGGGAAAGTGCCATTACTATTAATGTGCCATCCCAAATTGTAGTTCAGCACTGCATTATTTTTTCTGCTAAAAGGTTCATTTTCGCCAACATTAACTGATTCTTTATGTAGGATGGCACTGATTTTGCTATTGTGCAATGTTTTCATATATTTTTCTTTGTTTATGTTGATTGTTACAAGCTGTTCTGAAAAAGATATCACATATCTTAGGTATGACTCAAATGCCCAGTGCCACCAAAATAAATACCTCTCAATTACTGCTATAATAAACACTGGTACCATTCACCAATACCAAAATATAAATTTTTTTACTGGATCAATTAGAACCATATTTATTGTATCAAAATTATGAAAATAAAATGTACATCAAGCTAAAATGATACCACACAAAACTACACTCTCACACTGGGACAGGCAGGCGTCGGTGGTAAAGCCCCGCTATTTTTAGCAGGGCTTTACCGTCGCTTTAGCAACACTTTTTGGCCACTAGCGGGACACTTTTCACCCCGCTAGTGGCCTAAAAAGGGTTAAAAGCGCAGCAGCGGTGCTTTTTCGGCGCTGCCCATTGATTTCAATGGGCAGGGGCAATTTAGGAGCGGTGTATACTGAAGCGCCCTAAAGATGCTGCCAGTGCACCGCTTCAGTGTAAAAGCACTTGGTCTTTCATACTGGAGTTAGAGGAGAGGCGCTTTACAGGTGCTATTTTTAGTGCTATAGTGCCTGAAAAGCGCCTGTAAAGTGTCTCAGTCTGAAAGTGGCCTTATGCCAAAAGAGCTGTATCTCTCCATCTCACATAGAAAATGTTCCCCCTGACTCCTCAGACTTTAAGGGCCAGATTCTCGTAGATGGGCGTATCTTTGTTCCGGCGTAGCGTATCTTTTTTACGCTACGCCTCCGCAACTTAGACGGGCAAGTGCTGTATTCTCAAAGCACTTGCTCCGTAAGTTGCGGCGGCGTAGCGTAAATAGGCCGGCGTAAGCCCGTCTAATTCAAATGTGGAACAGGGGGGCGTGTTTTATGTAAATAACTTGTGACCCGACGTGATTGACGTTTTTCACGAACGGCGCATGCGCCGTCCGTGGAATATCCCAGTGTGCTTTGCTCCAAAGTACACCGCAAGGACGTCTTGGTTTCGACGTGACGTCCAGCCCCATTCACGGAAGACTTCCGTAAATGACGTAAAATTTTCTAAATTTGACGCGGGAACGACGTCCATAATTAACATTGGTACGCCGCATGTACGCCTCATATAGCAGGGGTAACTTTACACCGGGAAAAGCCTAACGTAAACAGCGTATCTGTACTGCATCGGCCGGGCGTACGTTCGTGAATTCGCGTATCTAGCTGATTTACATATTTTTAGGCATGAATCAGCGTACACGCCCCTAGCGGCCAGCGTAAATATGCAGTTAAGATCCGACGGCGTAACAGACTTACACTGGTCGGATCTAATAGAAATCTATGCGTAACTGATTCTAAGAATCAGGCGCATAGATACGACCGCCCAGACTCAGAGATACGACGGCGTATCTGGAGATACGCCGTCGTATCTCCTTTGAGAATCTGGGCCTAAGTGTGTGAACCTTAGAGATTAGGATCCAGGGACGTTCTTGTGAATGACCAGGGTTATTGTAGATGATGTAGAATTGCAATATGAACTCTGTATGAGGACATACCTAGGGGCCAAATCCTCAAAGGAGATACGCAGGTGGAACTGCTGTTCAGCCTGCGTATCCCTGTGCCTATCTTTGGATCTGATCCTCAAAAGGATTTTTCCTAAGATAGGCAGAAGATCTGACATCTGTAAGACACTTACACTGTCAGATCTTAGGATGCAGTACCGCATCCGCCGCTGGGGGCATTTCGAGTCGAAATGCCGCTTTGCGTATGCAAATGAGTACTTAGGCAGATCCACAAAGCTTTTTAGCTTTGTGTTTTCTGCGTAAGTTACGTTTTGCATACGTAAAATTAGTTCTGCTTTTACAAAGTGTAAACTAGTAACACCTTGTAAAAACAGAACTTTTTTCCGATCGCCGCAATTTTTTTTAAATTTTGAATTTTTTTTCCCGGTGCGTAACTTTTTTTTTACCCGACGCAACTTTATTGTCCCGTCGCAATCCACAAAGCCCGACGTAACGTCATTTTTCGCGATGCACGTCGGGAAAATGACGTCACATGCATGCGCAGTACGGCCGGCGCGGGAGCGCGCCTCATTTAAATTGTAATCGCCCCCCGGAGAGGAGGACCGCCTTGCGACGGAGGCACTTAAGTTACACGGCCTGAAATTTCTAGGTAAGTGCTTTGTGGATCGGGCACTTAGGTAGAAATTTTAAGGCCGTGTAACTTAACTCGGAAAAGTTAAGTTACGCTAGTTTTCTGAGGATTTGGCCCTAGATGTCCACAGATGTGCTGTAACTCAGGATCTAGAAATTCCAGCTGTGTATTCCAGGATGTATAAGACATAGTGACCCAAGTAGAAGAAGGACACCGTGGTCCAGAGGAGGTAAATTCCAGGCTTGTAATTTGTAGCTCTGTATGTGGAGATCCAGACGATGTGCTTTTGACCACGAAACGCGTCTGGAGGACTCCACTGTCGCCCCATTTACATGCAGGAGCTCTTTTACTTCCAGCCAAATGTAAGTTTGTTAGCTGTGAATAAACACGTATTTTTTCTTTTATACGGAGTTACGCTATGTGGCCACTTCTCTTTATTTTTCTCTATGCACCACTAACACACTGAGCCAATTGGTTTTGGGATACCAACATCAGTATAGCTTCCGGCTTACTCCTGGGGACCTATTCCATATAAGGACCTACCCACCAGTTGGACCTACGCTTCCTGCCAAGGATTGCTGTTTGACAATCGTCATATAAAGCCTTGACTGACCTCTTTTGGCATATGCCACCAGTGGTCAACAAGTTCCGGTAAGCCTGCACTTATTCCGGTGATGGGATTGTCACGTTAAAGGAGTCACGCTTTTTCTATTTATTCACCTTTTCACTTGAATGACTTGTGGATGTTGATGAACTTTGCTACATACCTCGGATCATCACACTTAGGAGTTTTTGTTGGACTTTGTTTTTATGTTTGATACCACCTTAGGTGCATCAGTTCACGTGCCAGTTGGCACTGTTGTCACCCCTCGCTACAGAGGAATCTCACATGTTTCACAATTTGTGTCTAACATTTATTAATGTTATATGTGTTTTATTTTTTACTATACACATTTTTTGGTATTTTGATATTCATTTATTAATTTTAGCGCTACACATACGTATTTTTTTGGTTGTTTTGCTTTTTTGAATAAGCCGTGTCAGCAGCTACTATTTACGCACACCTGGCAGCGCAGGGTATCCACTCTCTTTCTGTATGTGGAGATCCACTTGGGGTTATATGTAAATGTAATCTATGATTACAAATACCCCAAATATCTCCCTCTTACTGTAAAAGTTGCCCAGCTTATACCAGGAAACAATGATGGTTGGTCTGTCCATTGTTCCATATGAGCCATTGAGTTAATGGAAAATATACACAGTTCTTTGTAGGCAAGTTCACAAGCAAAAGTCAAAGGTCCATAAGAATGGTATACTTATCAAGTCTTGCTGTCTGTGACTTGGATTTTATCCCATATGCAGGTCATCCAACATTGAGCTCTCCCATCCCTGTATAGGTCCCTGGTGGGTCATAGATTGGAGGAGGATAAACCCGTCCCTGACCGGTTTCGCCAGTCTCTGACAGCTGGACAGAGTGAGGTCTATATGGTCTACCATCCACCAATGTATTTTACAAGTTACAAAATAGTTATTGTCCACACCATTGCATGAATAATTTAAAGAAAATGTCCATCTTATTGGAACTTCTTTAAGGCTGGATTCACACTTGTGCGGTGCAAATTCCAGCTCTCTTATCTCTGTAAAGAGATAAGAGAGCTGTTCAACAGATCATCTCCGTTTTAGCTGCAAATTTGGAGACCTGGGAGAGGGGAGGGGGAGGGGGGAAGTGTATTGTGGAGAATGAGAGAAATCCTGATGAGAAATGAACACATCTGCGGATCAGATGCATACCCATAGAAGATAATGGGCTTGAATTCGCACCAGAGCCGCACCACAATGCCTAGAAAACGCACACTTTTTTTGGGCAATGCGCAGTGCGAATGCATCGCACATATGTGTGAACCAGCCTCATTAAAATCAATGTATTTTATAATGTTATGCGAATTGGATGCGGTTTAAGCCACACTCAATTCGCATAGGTAAGAACCTGGCCTAAATGTTTCTTAGTAGTGTGTATAAGTAAAATACCAGATACTAGAACATATAAACATATAAAATATATATAATTTATTGAATAACAAATATGAAACAATTATTAACATAATTCTTACATTTTTTAAATCTCCTTAAACTCACAGAGAAGTCCTGTGAAATATACCGTATTTATCGGGGTATTGCGCGCTCTGGCGTATAGCGCGCACCCCTAAAGTGGACCCGCATTCCTGTAAAAAAAACATTTTAGTACTTACAGTTTTGGTGTCTTGCGCGGCGTCCATCGCCGGCCTCGTCGGATCCGGCATCTGTCTGCGGCTTCGGTGGTGTCCTCCTCGTTGGGTCCTGCGTCCTTCTGCGGTGTCCTCCCCTCTCAATCCCCGCTTCCCTCGCTGAGTTTGAACCACTGCGCCGGCATATACCGAGCGCAGTACACTCGGGTATAGTCGGGCAGGCTTGGCTCCTCTCACGGTCACGTCCTGTGCGTCCTGTACATCCAGGATGTGACCGCGAGAGGAGCCGAGCCTGCCCGACTATACCCGAGTGTACTGTGCTCGGTATATGCCGGTGCACTGGTTCAAACTCGGCGCAGGAAGCGGGTATCGGCGTATATCGCGCACCCACGATTTTGCCATGATTTTTAGGGCAAAAAAGTGCGCGGTATACGCCGATTAATATGGTAAATACCAGTTAAAATCAGTATATAAACCAACACGCAAGTCCAGAATATATACTTGCATGTAATAATAATAATGATGATATTTTTAATTATTTTTGAAATAACACTATAAATTGATTGTGTTCACAAACTTTTAGTAAATTATATATGATTCTCATGAGCAACATGACTGACTTCTTAGAGAAGATTGTGGTGGTTTCATACAGTACTTGCTTTTTTTCTGTAGTGGAGCACAGTACAGGGACTTGGCATTGTCTGCCCAGCATCCTCTTTTTACCATACTGTGCTAAGGATGTTGACTGTTACTGATGTGTTTTAACTGATTTGCACAAAATGAAACTTATTATATTGTATATTTCCTCCTGACAAACACTTTATAGTAGGGAAATGTCAAAGTTGACTTTTTAAATAAAAAGCGGATTTCTTGTTGAATTTGAAATTCTTTTTCATAAGATTATAATGATTCAACAACACCACATACATCTGGACTGTTTGTTTTCCAAATAGTTTGTTATCAGTAATCTAATTAACATCATATTCGAAACTTTAAAGTCTTTTATTTCTTAATTTTTAAATGAGAAAAAGACTTCTGCTTTTGTATTGAAAGTTGTAAATTATTATTCTTGCATATATGGAAAACTTCCCCAACAATAATAGAATGTTACACAGTGAACCTGATTCAATTTCCTTTTTGTTTTTCAAATCATAAAACAAAATAACTAGAGTAAACAGTATATTTTGCAGTGATTAGTGCTATTTACTAGGCAAAAATACTGGAGTGCTTCCACATGAGCCAAAATGGATCCGGCTGTTTTACTTTGCTGAGGTAAATGCCAGCAAATTTGTTTATCGTGTCATATTTTGAAACCCTTAACTTTTTTTCACTTAATTTTCTTTGAAACTTTATGAATTGTATAAATAATTATGTAAATACTAAAGGAAAGGAAAAAAAGGATGGTCAAAGTGATACCTTTTAGTAACTTAAAGTGGTATTAAACTGTGGTCAAATTCCTTTCTTTTGCTGCTGTGATCTGACTTCCTGTTAGATGGTGGCTATTATGGATGAGCCGAACACCCCCTGGTTCGGTTCGCAGCAGAACATGCGAAACAGACAAAAAAAATTGTATGCAAGTTATTGTCATAAAAAGTGTTTGGGGACCTGGGTGCTGCCCCAGGGGACATGTATCAATGCAAAAAAAGTTTTGAAAACATCAGTTTTTTCGGAAGTAGTGATTTTAATCAATCTTAAAGTGAAACAATAAAAGTGAAATATTCCTTTAAATTTTGTACCTGGGGGGTGTCTATAGTATGCCTGTAAAGTAGGGCATGTTTCCCGCGTTTTAACAGTCCCTGCACAAAATGACATTTCTAAAGGAAAAAAAGTAATTTAAAACTACTTGCGGCTATAATGAATTACAGATAAAAGTCATTGAAAAAAACGGCATGGGTTCCCCCCCCCCCAGTCCATTACCAGTCCCTTTAGGTCTGGTATGAATATTAAGGGGAACCCTGAACCGAAATAAAAAAAATGTGTGGGGGTCCCCCCCAAATTCCATTACCAGGCCTTCAGGTCTGATATGAATATTAAGGGGAACTCTGTGCCAATTTAAAAAAAAATGGTGTAGGGTCCCCCTTAAAATCCATACCAAACTCTTCAGGTCTGGTATGGATTTTAAGGGGAACCCCACGGCAAAATTAAAAAAAGTTGCGTGGGGTTCCCCCAAAAATCCATACCAGATCCTTATCTGAGCACGCAACCTGGCAGGTCACAGGAAAAGAGGTGGGGGACAAGAGAGCACCCCCTCTCCTGAACCATACCAGGCCACATGCCCTGAGACAAGGGTCTCATCCCCACAACTCTTGCCCAGTGGTTGTGGGGGTCTGCGGGCGGGGGGCTTATCGGAATCTGGAAGCCCCCTTTAACAAAAGGGAACTCCAGATCCCGCCCCCCATGTGAATTGGTAACGGGGTAAAAAAACACACACAGCTTGGGACAAGTCCTTTAATAAAAAAAAAATCCAGATCTGTAAACCTTCTATGAGTCATGACCCACTGCTACTAATGATTGATTGATTGATTTAATGGATTTGTAATGCGCCAAATACTGACCCATCAGGGAAGCGTCTAAGCGCAGAAGACATACCTGTAAATAGATAAATCAAGTCAGGGAAAGAAAATAGAAGGAAAAGAAAAAAGGAGATAGGAGGCACCCGGCCAAATGACACGCGAGCCGTCTGACAGCTCTTAAAAAACTGAGGTCGGGGGCCACTCGTGATGGGGATGGATGACCCCGCCCCCCTCTGACGCAATGGCGGTTTCCGGCGGGTTTCCTGTGGCGTCACGGATGACCCCGCCCCCTCTGCTGGAAGTCCCCACGGAAGCACAGGAAACATGCGCTACTTTACAGGCATACTATAGACACCCCCAGGTATGCAATTTAAAGGAATATTTCACTTTTATTGTTTCACTTTAAGCATTATTAAAATCACTGCTCCCGAAAAAATGGTCCCCAAACACTTTTTTATGACAATAACTTGCATATTAACCTTTAAAATTAGCACTTTTAATTTCTTCCATAGACTTTTAAAGGGTGTTCCCTGGCTATTCGGCAAATGGGCAAATAGCCAATGTTCGAGTCAAACTCATGTTCAACTCAAACATAAAGCTCATCCCTTGTAGCTATACTCATTCTCCATGGTTCCACTGTATGTAAGAACATATTTACCCCTCTTGCTTGCTCTCAAGATGGGCTAGGGCTAGCCACTCGAACTCTGGTGCTTTGCAGTTGGAAAGCTTTCAAATCTGTCAATATCTCAGATGTGACGACTTTGGTCCAACAACACTACACCTTTGAACTGGCTATTAAATTCCTTTCGTGTGTATCTTTAGACAAGGTCTGGAAAACATGGACTGACAAATTTTCCACATCGTTATTGTTCTGCCGATTACAACCACACTAGGTTTTTCTCATTGTGACAGTAGTGTTAACTTGTGCATGATTTTATATGGTCATAAAGTTTGCAGGTATAAACAATGTATTGTATATGTCAACACCAACTGTGTGTATCCTTCCCCCTGTTTGTAACTCAGTAAAAAAAACAATAAAAATCTATTGAAAAAAAATAAGATGGGCTAGGGCTTATGAATGGGCTGCCATCAGGAATTATGGGGCCCCTTACACAGCTTCAGGCATGGGCCCCCTGGAGCAGAGAACCGGGGGGGTGCTGCCGCCTCAAATTGAGTACCCATAGGGGCTGCCGCGAATTGAGAAAATTGAGGTCGGGGGGCTTTGGGTGCTGATGAACAAAAAAAAAGGGGGGTTGCCCTGGGGACCCCTGGGCCCCTTACAAAAAAAAAGAAAATATTGTGATAACTCAGTGTTACCCCCTGTTGGGAGGATGTATGATATCAGAACAGCTTTTTTATCTGAAGATAAACCTCTGCAATAACAAATGATGAATGAACCTTCAATCAAAAAAATGGATCTTTACAAAGGTGTGCGTTGGCATCATCCCATTACTACAAACAATTAAATGTTATCCTGTCGGGCTTTAAAACAATACATATTTTATTTGTAAAGACAATGATTGCAAGAGAAAAATCTTCAGATAAAAAAGCTGTAACATCATTTGTTATTGCAGAGGTTTATCTTCAGATAAAAAAGCTGTTCTGATATCATACATCCTCCCAACAGGGGGTAACACTGAGTTATCACAATACCCATATACCCACTGGAAGTGTAAACCATATACAAAAATACATCAAGTGCCCTCTGACAGGCGGACCACACAAAATTTTAATTTGTTTCTTACAAATGTTCATGGGAAGGGGTATTTTATCTGAGAAAAAATTATATAGCATAACATGAAAAACCTTATTAAAAAAAAAGTTATACATATCTTCTAATATAAGGACATATACACTCACGTCTTCAGTATGTCACCAATAAGCATGAGGCAGAATTCACAGGCAGGTCCACCATCAGGGGGGTACAGGCAGTACAACTGTAAGGGGCCCGGATGGCAACCCCCTTTTTTTGTAAGGGGCCCGGAGGTCCCCAGGGCCCCCGGATGGCAACCCCCCTTTTTTTTTATAAAGAAAATTAATATATATATATATATTTTTTTTTATTTATTAAAGGGTCCAGAGGTCCCCAGGGCCCCACATGGCTATCCCCCTTTTTTTTATAATTTTTTTATATATTTTCTTTTTTTTTGTAAGGGGCCCAGGGGTCCCCAGGGCAACCCCCCTTTTTTTTGTTCATCAGCACCCAAAGCCCCCCGACCTCAATTTTCTCAATTCACGGCAGCCCCTACGGGTACTCAATTTGAGGCGGCAGAACCCCCCCGGTTCTCTGCTCCAGGGGGCCCATGCCTGAAGCTGTGTAAGGGGCCCCATAATTCCTGATGGCAGCCCTGTTCACAGGTGCCAAGACATTTACAAGGATCGCCAATAAGCACACAAGGGACCAAATGGATATCCACAATTAGCTCACAGAATTACCACCAGGGGCAATAGCCAATGGCTCTTGTTGCTCTCTTGTTTCTGGTAAGACCAGAAATAGAGAACAAAGCTGCTGTAGACAGGACAATGCTGAATCGGTTTAAGAGGCTGATAAGTGCTTGGGGTGCGGACACAACATGCAGTGGTATGTTTTTTTACCCTAATGTTCCCTGCATTTTTACCTTAATGCATTCCCTATGCATGAAGGTAAACATTTTTTTTACATTAGAACCACTTTAATGCCCCCCATATTGTGAAAGCAGAAGAGAGCACCAGCTGTTGGGGAAGTGAGGAAAAAGGTGTGTATCCCTTTACTTTACACTCCTAGTAAAATAAATGGGCAATTAGCCTTGGCATGCCAGGAGAAGGGGATACAAACTACTTATAATATATGGCTGACCAGAATTAAAGTTTAAAGGACAACTTTATTTTTTACATAACAAAAACACAGCCTCCTCTTTACATCCTCAGTCCCAAAATCTCCTGTGCTGACCATGCTTGTGCATTATCTCCTCACAGACTTGAACAGGGCTGTATTTTATGAAAAAGTACTAGTTGCCTGATGCAGAGTTTTTAGCAAGGGGTCAGCAATGACCCCAATATTTTTCTCATCACAGATGTACTTTAAAGACAGGTTCAGTTAAGTTTGAGTTGTAGACTAGACAAAGGGCCAAGCCTTTAGCTAAGGCCAACTTTTATTGTTATATGTTCTGGAAGAAATGCTAGATGAACCAATTTGAACTATTAAACTAGGGCAGGGATTCACACAAGGGAAAGGCCCGGGGATAGTCTTTAGAATTGTTCTCTTAGGCCCTGGTCCTATTTTCAGTTTTATGCATTTATTTCCACTTAAGTCATGTGTAAATTTGCAAAGCCTGTCATTTGTTCATGGAAAGTAAAGACAAAAAAAATCTGATTTTTTTTTTATTTTTTTTTTAGCTCTAAGAGCATGGAACAATTTTATAGTAGGATTATTTAGAGTAATCCTATAATTGACAGGATGTAATTGTTAATTTAAGCCATCAAAGTCAGGTAACAGTTTATGCTTAAACCATGCCAATATTTTGTTGGTAACATGACCTAGTTATTTCCATCTGAAAAGCATTATTTTTTTTTTTTTTTCCCCAACAAGCATGCTTTATTTCTTTCCCTTTACAAAAGACATTTTGGGATTTTAATATCATTGCAATATATAGAAAAAAAATGATTGCCACTTTAATTTTTTATCTAAAATAAATGTTCAAAAATTACCACTATGTGTGACAGTTCTCTATCTACCAGCATTATAAACATCCTAAATGTAACAATCTCATTAATTGCATCCTAATTTAATATAATAATAATGTATATTATATGAATTGAAAATTTATAAGGTGTCATTAAACAAAAATGTTATTCAAAGGTAAAGTGATTTTACATTTTTGTATTATGTGCAGGACTAAAAATCTAATTAATGTTATATTTTTTGTCAGTCGCTGATCATAACTAAGGATGAGCCCGACACCCCCCGATTGCGGTTTGCACCAGAACTTGCAAACAGGAAAAATATTTAGACGAACACATGAACACCGTAAAAGTCTATGGGACACTAACATGAGAAACCAAAAGTGCTAATTTTAAAGGCTTATATGCAAGTTATTGCCATACAAAGTGATTGGGGACCAGAGGACATGTATCAATGCAAAAAAAGTTTTAAAAACTGCCTTTTTTCAGGAGCAGCGATTTTAATAATGCTTAAAGCGGAGGTTCACCCAAAAATCCACTTTTTGACAATAGCTGTAGCATACTGCTAACATCTGCAGTATGCTGTTTTTTTTTTCTTGTACTTATCGTTATATGAGCCCTTGTTTTCCGGCTCCGAGCGGGGAATCCTGCGGGGAATGGGCGTTTCTAAGCGAAGAGGAGTTTATTGACGGCTGCTAAGGCGCGTCACGCTTTCCGAAAAAACCCGAAGTCACACTCGGGCGTTTACGGCGCCTGTGCCTGCCGTGTAGAGCTGACTGTCACGAGTGTGACTTTGGGTATTTTCGGAAGGCGTGATGCGCCTTAGCAGCCGTCAATCAACTCCTCTCAGCTTAGGAACGCCTATACCCGGAAGTAATCCCCCGCTCGGAGCCGGATAAGGGCTCGTATAACGATAAGTAAAAAAAAAAACCAGCATACTGCAGATGTTAGCAGTATGCTGGAGGGATGTAGCTAATGTAAAAGAGTTTATTTTTGGGTGAACCCCCGCTTTAAATTGGAACAATAAAAAATAAATATTTATTTAATTATTGTCCCTGGGGGGTGTCTATAGTATGCCTGTAAACTGGCACACTTTTCCCGTGTTTAGCACCACAGCACAATCACATTTCTAAAGGAAAAAACGTAATTTAAATCTTCGCGTGGCTGTAGATAAAACTCATTGAAAAAAAAATGTCATGCGTTCCCCCCAGTCCATTACCAGGCCCTTTGGGTCTAGTATGAATATTAAGCAGTGCGGTGATATCTGAATGATGCCTGCACCTAGAGGCATCATTCAGATATCATTTTGGCCCGGAGAGATGATCGCAGTGCGCCGGATGGAAGGCATAGAGATGGCTGGTGACCAGATCTCTATGACTGTCGGAGGCCCGGGTGCGATGTGATGACGCCACTCCCGGGTACCGTAAGTAAACAAACCGCAATTGCGGCTAGTAAGAATGAGATCTGTGAATTTTTTTCACAATCTCATTCTTTCCAGCCTGGAGAAGAGATGTGGGGTCTTATTGACCCCACATCTCTCCTTAAAGAGGACCTGTCACACATTATTCCTATTACAAGGGATGTTTACATTCCTTGTAATAGGAATAAAAGTGATCGGAAAAAAATGTAAAAAAAATAATAAATAATTAAGTACAATTTAAAATAAATAAATAAATAAATAAAAAAAATGAAAACGCCCCTGGCAGCTTGCACTCAGAAGCGAACGTAAGTCCCGCCCACGTGTGTAAACGTCGTTCAAACCACACATGTGAGGTGTCGCCGTGTGCGTTAGAGCATGTGCAACAATTCTAGCACTATACCTCCTCTGTAACTCTAAACTGGTAACCTGTAAAAAATTTAAAGCGTTGCCTATAGAGATTTTTAATTAACAAAGTTTGGCGCCATTCCATGAGTGTGCACAATTTTAAAGCATGACATGTTAGGTATCTATTTACTCGCCGTAACATCATCTTTCATATTTTACAAAAATGGGCTAACTTTACTGTTTTGTTATTTTTTAATTCATGAAACCATTTTTTTTTACAAAAAAAAGGTGTTTGAAAAATGATTGCGCAAATACCGTGCAAGATAAAAAGTTGCAATGACCGCCATTTTATTCCCTAGGGTGTCTGCTAAAAAAACATATATAATGTTTGGGGGTTCTGAGTAATTTTCTAGCAAAAGAATAATGATTTGTACATAAAGGAGAGAAGTGCCAGAATAGGCCCGGTATGGAGGTGGGTTCTAAAGCCCTGTATTGAAGTGGTTAAGGGGAACCCCAAACCAAAATTTAAAACAAAAAAACAAAATTTAAAACAAAATAGCATGGGGGTCCCCCAAAATCCATACCAGACCCTTAAGGTATGGTATAGATTTTAAGTGGAACCCTGTGCCAAAAAAAAAAAAAATGGCATAGGGGCCCCCAAAATCCATACCAGACCCTTATCCGAGCATGCAACCTGGCAGGCCACAGGAAAAGGGGGATGAGAGAGCACCCCCCTCCTGTACAGTACCAGGCCACATGCTCTTAACACACAATTTTTTTTTTATTTTGGTTCGGGGTTCCCCCTAATATTAATACCAGACCCGAAAGGTCTGGTAATGGACTGGGGGTTGCTGTTTTTTTCAATGAGTTTTACCTATATTGCCGAGACCTGACAATTCATTACAGCCGCAAGCAGTTTTAAATGACTTTTTTCCTTTCAAAATTTCATGTTGCTATGCTATTGTTCTAAACAAGGGGAAAACTGTGCCACTTTACAGGCATATGATAGACACTCCCCAGGCATGATATTTAAATGAATATTTAATTTTTATTGTTTCACTTTAAGCATTATTAAAAGCACTGCTCCTGAAAAAACGGTTGTTTTCAAAACTTTTTTTTGCATTGATACATGTCCCTTGGGGCAGAACCTGGGTCCTGTTATAGAATAATTAATAACGCACGTGCATAATTAAAAATCAGCGATTCATAGAAATATTAATACCGCACGTAAATAATTAAAATTAGCTATAAAAACCTTTTTGTCTATATAAAAATTAAAAACAAAGAATAGCGCTGCGAAAAAGAGAAAAAGGATTACATTTATTGATACCGAGAAGACACTTGTATTAATCCAATATTTACAACCATAACATAAAGGATATCACTTGTTAAAACAGAGAGGACACTGCTGAATACTGATACAACATACATGATATTAATAAAAAGACGGCTATAGAGGATTCCACAATAAGTAATGCTAAGTTGTAGAGAGAGACAGAGAGAGACAGAGAGACAGAGAGAGAGAGACAGAGAGAGAGAGACAGAGAGAGAGACAGAGAGACATAGAGAGACAGAGAGAGAGAGAGAGACAGAGAGAGAGAGAGAGACAGAGAGAGAGAGACAGACAGACAGAGGGGGAGAGAGGGGGGGAGGTTACATCACCACGCCTGGGTCAGCTCATCCATCATGCTTCAGTCTGCTTGGTCAGGACATCATACACTGATGCTCTTGTCAGAACTGACTTGACTGATTTTTATACCCCTGAGCCTGCATTTTTCTCCCTCCAAAACTCAACTTTCCCGCAGATACGATTGGTTGACTTATGTGTCTTTTCAGTATGACCGATAAGGACCCCCCCCAACCAGTAACCTCCTGTGATCACATCCCTGTGCCAACGGATGTGATTTGGAATTTGCATAATTGACTCATACCAACTTCCCTTGTGATCACTCACTCACATATACAGGTGGCCACTTCCTATCATTTGAAGCGTAGTCACACCAGGATGCAAAGGGCCCCTGCTGTGATGGAGCTTTTCAGCTTCCCTTCAAAACAAAAGGACAATTTAGCTAATTTGATTATCACCTGGGACCTTTACCAGGAAGAAGTAATTTCTTAAAGAACAGCTAAGCTATTAATTTGTCATATCACAAAATTGAACAAGTCCAGTAAAACATACATTCTTCTTTGCCCTGGTTCCCCTGGTAAATTCAAACTTTCCACCACAGTCCCCAAACACTTTTTATGGCAATAAATTGCATATAAGCCTTTAAAATGAGCATGTTTGGTTTTCATGTTAGTGTCCCATAGACTTTAACGGGGTTCCGTGGCTTTCAAACTTTTGAACAGGCGAACACCCGATGTTTAAGTTGAACTTACTTTCGACTCCAACATCGGGCTCATCCCTAATCATAACTATTTATTTGATCAGCAGAGTCAGACTGACCCTTCTACTTCATGGACATAAGGCTTACTGGGCTGGCCAGCTGGAGACATTTATGTTCCGATCTAAACCGCATGTCCTTGGCAGTAAAATAGTTAATAATAAAGCAATATTCTACTGCATTATGTGCATTATGTTAACCTCCCTGGAGGTATGATTCTTTCAGATTTTTGGTGCTGAAAGCGGTACCATTATTTTGCATGGAAATTTGGCGTTTTATATTGTAGGCCTGTAATTCTTAGGCCCCGTACACACGACCGAACATGTCTGCTGAAACTGGTCCGCGGACCAGTTTCAGCAGACATGTTCGGTCGTGTGTACGGCCGATCAGACAGGATTACAGCGTACATTTGCCCGCCAGACCGTTTTCGAGCGGACAAATGTTTCTAAACTTGCTTAGAAACATGCCTGCTGGAATCCTGTCCGTCGGACATGTTCGGTCGTCTGTACAGACTTACCGTACATGTCCGAGCGGCCGCCATCCCTCGCATGTGTCGAATGACTTCGACACATGCGTGGAAGCATTGACCTTTCAGCGTCACGCACGTCGCCGCGTCATCGTCGCGGCGGCGGCGCGAACACGTCACCGCGCTCTCTGTCCGTGCGGATTGTCTCTCATTTCTGTATGATGGTGTGTACAGCCATCATACAGAAATCTCCGGGCGGGCATGTCCGCTGAAAACGGTACGGCGGGCCGTTTTCAGCAGACATGTTTGCCCGTGTGTACAAGGCCTTAGGAATAACTCACTTAAATCTGTCCAAACAAGAGTCTAGTAGACATCCCGGGTATGATAAAGTTTGAAACACAAAATCATAATTTATAATATAATAAATAACTATAAATAATTAGAACAAATAATAATTTAATTATAATAAATATGATTCAATAATGTAATCAAATCAAAAACACTGAAATTTGCTCGGTTGCAGGATTGTCGCTGTCATTACCGTACTTTCAGTGTTTGATGATGAATTTCCTCACAAATCGCTATCACTCAATTCTGCAAGTGATTCTAATTTACTATCGCTGTTTTCTAGCTGGTCTAAAACCACTTTTGACGTAAAGGGACAATTTTTGGTTGCTATGGACAGTCTCCAGTTTCCAGGCAGAAAGAACAGTTTTTTTTAATATAAAACTACATGCAGGACACTGAACAGACCACTGGGGACAAAGGGTGTGTGTAATTATTTGATACAGTACTGTAATCTTTAAGATTACAGTAACTGTATCTATACTGTGGCTTTACTTTTTCGAATCTGGCGCCGAACTCCGCCCCGTGAGTCGTGCCGCTCAGGAATGGAGCTCAGCGGCACTCGGCAGTCACCAGTGTGTGAATCGAGCAGGGAGACAGCACGCACACACAGCGGGACACATCGCAGGATCCAGGGACAAGGTAAGTAACTTCCCATGTATCCTGCAATGCGATCCCGAGTCTGGCTCTGGGTTAGCGCTTTTGGTATGTAAACTTCACCCCGAGCCAGACTCAGGAATACCGCTAGGCAGGTTAAAGAACTGCCCCCCCCCAGTTTGCTGCCCCACTATACGGATCGTCTGAAACACTATACATTGCACACATCATTTTATGAGGCCCATTTGGTGTTACTTGACAAACCTGACAAGGACACCTTGTTGTGTTCCTCTTACAGGCCTAAAGCCCTTCATAACATGGATCTTAGGAGCCTTACAAAAATGTTGGCTACCAGACTCACTATGGTTCTCTGTTTATTAGTGCCATGAGAGCAAACAGGATTTATGCCACAAAAGGCCACGGTCATTAGACTTAGGGAAGTCTTTACACCCACACACACACACAGTTAAGAACTACTCGGCCTGACAAGGGAGATCTGTTTTTTTAGACCTTCAAAGGGTCTTTAACTCAGTAGGCTGGACTTATATACGAGCAGTCTTCAGGTGAATGGGCTTTGGGACAGAGTTTCTCCAATGGATAGATCTCCTATATGACCACCCGTTTGCAGCTATCAGAATAGATGGGATGTTCTCTGCATCACTATTACAAGCTAAGCCTCTGAAATTCTTTAAATATTTCCCCCTAAAGCCCTGTACACATGATCGGATATCTGATGGAATCTAATCCGATGGATTTTTTCATCGGATATCCGATGAAGCTGACTTTCATCAGTCTTGCCTACACACCATCGGTTAAAAATCTGATCGTGTCCAATGCAGTGACGTAAAACACTACGATGTGCTGAGAAAAATGAAGTTCAATGTTTCCGAGCATGCGTCGACTTGATTCTGAGCATGCGTGGATTTTTGACTGATGAACTCCCCCACAGATGATCGTATTTTTCTATCGTTTTTTTAACCATAGGACAAATTTAAAACAGGTTCTATTTTTTTTTCACCGATGGAAAAAAAAATTATGGGGCCCACAAATGATCGGTTTGTCCGATGAAAACGGTGCATCAGTCTGTTTTCATCAGACAAACCGATCATGTGTACAGGGCTTTACTAAATCACTTTTAAAAACCATAAACAGGCTAATTTTAGATTTACTTTGTCATGGAGGTATGCCTAGGATTGAACTTGCAGTTCTACAGCAATCTTGGAAGGGAGGTGGACTGGTAGTACCAAATTTCTACAAATAGCTTTTGGCTGGTCAACTGGTTTAAGTGCATCAATGGTTAACCACCCCCCTTGATAACGCCACACCGTCTTTAAAGACTGCGAGTGTTGGTCCTGGCCCATCAATATACAGGGGGTTGAAGTCTCCACATACTGGATTGTGGTTCATGAGACAGAGTTTGGTGGTCCTTTCAAAACATCTCTGCAATCCCCACTTTGGAAGACTCCTAATTTCCCCCACTTCTTTAATTATACAGATCCAATCTTATGGGACAGATTTGGTATTAAGAAACTACAGGATATTGTGCAAAATGAAGGCTTGATGTGCTTTGATGAGTTGAAAGCCCTGTATTAGCAGCCTAACTCTAATTTCTTTCATTACCTGCAATGTAGACATGCCTTTTTAGGTGCAATTTAGGTGTAGTCAACCCCCTTCCAGCCAACCAGTCTTGAATTAATGCTGCAGGGAGATGACCTTACTAAGCCTCTGTCTGCTATTTAGAATACCTATTCCCCAAAACTTTTAGATCATTATGGGTATGTTGAGCATTTCAGGAGACTGATGTATTTAGATCAGGGGTCTCCCAACTTTTTAAACAAGGGATCAGTTTACTGTCCTGAAGACTTAAGGGGGCCGGGCTGTGGAAGTAGAAAAGGTCCCAAAGTTAGTTAGAAGAAAACAATGCCCCATAGTTTGTTTCAGTGGAAGTGATTTGCCCCATCATTGGTGTTAGTGGGATGAATTGTGTCCCATTTTTTATATCATTGGGCCCCAACGTTGGTGTCATTAGGAGGAATTGCACCTCATCATTGATGTCATTGGGCCCCATCGTTGGTGCAATTGGGAGGAATTGCTTAGTGTATAGTCCTAGAGCTTTCTTTTTTGTTAAGTGGATACCAAGGTATTTTTCATTACAGCCTTACAAGTTAAAATAAATATACATTTACATAAAAAAAAAATGTTGTAAACAGTATACATAAATAATGTATAACATGTATATACCAGCCACAAAAAACATGTAGTCTATGACAGCCAAGAGGGTGTTCTAGATTTCCTCTGGCCATTTGTTCATCATAGGAAGATTTGGGAAAGTAAGGAAAGACTGTGGTCATGGTGGGATTAAATGCTTACATTTTTGCTGCTGTCTGACCTTCTCCCTAGCCGTTGAATTGTACTTCTCCTCTTCATGTTGTCTGTCCTTACCCCTACACTGTGCAATGGCAGGCAGCCTTCTTTTATTTTTGATAAACTTCTCCTCCTCAATGCCAACATCACATTCTTTCTCCTCACCACCAGAACCCAAACAGGATTAGCAGAAGAAAAGGAGGAGGATATTAGTACATTAGCAGCCCTTAAAAATAAAATGGCTGCTATGCACCCTTCTGGGGGAGGGGGAGAGAGTCAGAACATTAGCAGCACCAAAAAAAAGTGACTGTCATGAGGAATGAGAAGGATGTGCTTTTTGCTGACAACTTGTCCCATGCTCTGCGGTGCAGAGTGTAATGCAGTGTCCTCATACATGTGATACCCACATGGTTGGTACTTTCACAATGGTGCTGGTGGCAGCAGATACAATAAAAAAAACACACTGGAGAACTCTTTATATTTTCTGTATATTCAAGTGTTTGCCTACTGTCCTGACTTCAGTGGGGTCTGGATTAAAGTTTGCAATTTTGGGACACTTAATCTGCCTTAGAAAACCAAGTTAATTAAGGCATTAAAAGGAGAATATGCTCTAAAAACAATGTGGGTGGCCACATTTCTGTTCTCTTTATTGACCAACACATTTAATTGGAAGTCAAGCCTGTTAGCGAAATATGTTTTAACTTATACATGTCATAATGGTAGTATTTCTCTCTTACAGTATGAATAATAGAACAAGTTATCCCATTAAAAGAAACACAGACCAAATGAATATTGAGCTCACCGTGGTTTTATTACTGGAGTAACATGATTACTATCTAGGGTTCAGACACAGTAAAGGCACTCTCCCCTGAGCTTTGATATGATTTAGAATAAACAGAGGACCATGCACACAAGTTTTTGTCAAACAAACGTTACAAGAAAGTAAACGATTACATTGTGGGTTACCAAAAAAAAGACTTAATCTGTGCTGAACTCATGGCCTTTTTCCAGAATTCACAATTAATTTTAGGACTTGGTTTGCAGTGGTCTATTGTTACATCACAATGACTATGGTTTAATATGCATTAGTAATATATCATATTTCCTCTGATAGATTATTATTTACCCTTTAAAAAATATATATATTTACGATCTTTAATTCGTTACTTTCATCTTTTTTTTTATTTAATTTTAGTCAGATAACTATGACAGATTTCCTATAAATAGTTCTTATTTACCCCTTGCAGCCAGTAGGTGGCATGCTAAAGTTTATTGCAAGTGTTTTGCAATGGTTTACTCCTAAGCTGTATATAGCTTGAATAATCTGTGTGATTTGATTTCCTTCTGGTCTATTTACAACAGACACAGTTAAATGAAGCACAGGAGCAATACTCGCTGTCTACTAATTTTTATGGACTCACAAGGGTTCAGTCACAAGTGAAACAAAGTGCTTATATTTCGGCATTGCGGCATATTGTATTTGATATGTATATGTACAGTAAACTTTTCATATAAATAATAAAAATTATATATACCAAAAATCGGTTTCACTAATACAAAAATAATTTCTGGCTAACAAGACATGGTCATACCCATGCATACACTTTTTTGGCACTGAGGATATAAAAGGACCAGAGAGGAAAATTAATAGGTGATCCCCATGCAGAATTTAAACACACTGTTTAATTCAGTTATGTACTGTATATTAAATAAAATGTATTACATTTACCTTTACATAGTACTGTGATAAGTTTATTTATTTTTTTCACTTGACTTGATAGTGGCCTCCTATAACTAACTTTAAAGCGGGGGTTCACCCAAAAAAAAATGTTTTAACATTACATTCAGCCGAGTTGTCAGAATGACAATCGGCTGTTTTATTTTATTTTATTGGCGTACATACCGTATTTTCACCACCGCTTCCGGGTATGTAATCTGCGGCACTGGGCGTTCCCAATTGATTGACATCCTTCCGACTGGCGCATACAGCGTGTCACGAGTTGCCGAAAGAAGCTGAACGTCGGTGTACAGGCGCCGTATAGAGCCAACTCGCAGTCCGGCTTCTTTCGGCAACTCGTGACGCGCTGTATGCTACGGTCAGAAGGATGTCAATCAATTAGGAATGCCCAGTCCCGCAGATTACATACCCGGAAGTGGTGGTGAAAATACGGTATGTACGCCAATAAAAAAAAAAACAGCCGATTTGTCATTCTGACAACTCGGCTGAATGTAATGTTAAAAAATTTTTTTGGGTTGAACCCCCGCTTTAACAACCTCTTTTGCTTGCTACAAAAGGTTATCTATACACAAAGATTACCTCTACTTGTAATCAAGGAACACTGATGAATAAAAGCTGCACTCTAATGTTCACTTCTTCCAAAGGGTTTTATCTTTGAACCTTCTAATAATGCCAGTATTGGTGAAACACATTAAGGATGGGCGGTCCCTGGGCAGGCACAATGGGCCTGATCCTCAAAAGGGATACGACGGCGTAACTGCTGTTACGCCGTCATATCCCTGTTCCTAACTATGGAACTGATCCACAGAATCAGTTTTCCATAGTTAGGCAGAAGATCTGGCATGTGTAAGGGACTTACACTGCCGGATCTTAGGATGCAGTACCGCATCCGCCGCTGGGGGCATTTAGTGTTGAAATGCCGCCTCGGGTATGCAAATTAGCACTTAAGGAGATCCACGAAGCTTTTCAGCTTCGTTTTTTCTCCGTAAGTTTTAGTTTGCAAACGCAAAATTAGGGCTGCTTTTACAAAGTGTAA
Organism: Rana temporaria; assembly: GCF_905171775.1. Classification (NCBI taxonomy): domain Eukaryota; kingdom Metazoa; phylum Chordata; class Amphibia; order Anura; family Ranidae; genus Rana; species Rana temporaria. Next base: position 498,312,779 of record NC_053489.1, read on the forward strand.
ACTGTTTACACCTTGTAAAAACAGACCTTTCTTGCTAGTGACGCGATTTTTTTAAAATTTTGAATATTTTTTTTGGCGCCGTATCTTTTTTTTTACCCGACGCAACTTTATTGTCCCGTCGCGATCCACAAAGCCTGACGTAACGTAATTTCGCGCTATGCACGTCGGGAAAATGACTTTACGAGCGTGCACAGTACGGCCGGCGCGGGAGCGCGCCTAATTTAAATGGGAATTGCCCCCTGGAGAAGAGGAACGCCTTGCGCCGGCCGGATTTAAGTTACACCGCTCAAAATTTCTAGGTAAGTGCTTTGTGGATCGGGCACTTAGTTAGAGATGTTGCGGCGGTGTAACTTAAATGGAAAAAGTTACGTTGCGCCGGGTTTTTGAGGATTTGGCCCAATATGAATATAGTTATATGTGTGATAGCTTAATAAAGACCTTTTAGAAAAAGTGAACATTGGAGTGCAGCTTCTATTTATCAATGCACACTTTCTAGCTGTGGTGTAAACCAGTATGCTATTTCCGTCATCAGCATCTAAAAAAATACACTTTTTTTTACAAATGCGAAATGCCTACTCAATCTCTATGAAATTGTTGCCTTTTTTACGTTTTTAAACTCGCTCTAAATCTTCTTTTTTCATATTATCTGCCTGCTCTATTCTCCTGCAATAGTGGAACAGCATAGCAAAAAATGCTTAAAGAATTCTGCAATTTTTGCAATTGTTTAGGTCTATGGTCTGAGAAAGAAAGACATTTGTTTATTCCAGATCAGGTCTCCAAGATCTCCCTCTGACATGGAATCTTAGCAATCTAATCAGAACCGTTTTTTTGGCTAGTGCCTCTAGAAAACACACTCAAATTTATATTTTAGGAGGATAAAACCTGCCTAGTCTCTCCATCTTGCATTGCGGCCTAGTAAAGACACTTCATTTTACACTCAACTGGGCGGCTGTGCCTGTAATATAGTTATCTAATAGTTGTTTTATTGGAAAGAATTGATCAATCTCTCCATCTGACATTGCTTTCTTGGGCCACAATCAAACTGCTTCTGTGCTCTCCGTCTACTGTGTGAAAAATGTTGCTTTTGTCTCTGAAAATGGGATTTGTTCTTATTCTGCACAACAACTGCTTCAGCTTTACAATGTGTTTTGGAGGTGTTTTGATGCACTCTGGGTTGAAATTTTGTTCAACATTGTACTGTACACAATACAGTGTGTTGGTGAAAGGGAGATCACAAAAAGCTCTGCTCTGTTAATTTTTGGGTCCTATTTGGCAATTTATATAATGTTGATAGCTTTCCTCTTTTAATGTATATGCCTTATAATATATAGCTCTACTGTTTCCAACACTCAATTATGGCTTACTACTGTTACACAACAAAACAATATTTTTGGGGTAAAAATCCATCCTATTGGGTTGCTGCTGCTGTATGTAAACTAAACAGTCATGTATATAAATTAAAGTAAATTGTTAGACATGCAATTTATGTGATGCCAGAAAATGGTGTCACTAATGCTGTTCTTGACAATCATAACATTCTGTACAGTAGTTCCATATATATGTTTAGGGCATCTTGCAAACATGTTATTTAAAATAATTGTGTATTTTTTATGTTGTTCTTTGAGCCACCTTAAAATAGCCTCACTTCACTAAATTAAATGTTTTGCTTTTGAACATGCCCCCCAGGTCAGTACCCTTTCTTTGCCAATCCCTTGACTTTAAGGCTAGAAAATGAGCATTTTGCTCCTGTTGATTTCAATGAGGGGGTCAAAATCCAAACTTTTATTACGTTGGCCAAAGCGAACCACAGTATGTTCGGCTCTTCACTACATGAGGCATACATTTTACAAAGACATTTTTGTTGGGAGTAGGCAGGCCTCCCCCAGAGGCAATCTGCCACCTTTCTCCATGCCCCGGGTGGCAATGGCGGGTGTGTGAGGGGGTCCTCCCACACAGCCCGCCCTACCTGCTCCGCTTTGAAGCCCAATGGGGCAGAGGGACTCCCTATAAGGGAGTGAGAGGATTTAGCCCACTCAACCAGCCCCGTTAGTCCTTCGCCTCTCTTTTTTAGTGACCGCATGGTCAAAGTGCGTGCATGTTAACCCAATTTTGAGTGCGTGTAAGTGTGGTGGTTTTTGTGGGAGGGGGTGGGCGTACTAAGCACAGGCTTACCTCGCATAGCACACCCACCGGGAGCCTGGCTGAGACCACCAAACTCAATTCACATGTAGCCGAGACCGGGATCCGAACCCCTAGCTGCAGAGGTGAATGGCTTATCAGCGCAGTGCCAATCGCGTTGAGCCACCGCAGCTCCACTATTTTTTTACAAAGACATGAGGTGTGCATTTTAAAGAGACATGCTCCACATCATGTAAACCTTTTTAGTAGGCCACATTTGAAGAGGAATAGATTGGGCATTCTTTTATTAACAAGAAAAAACAATGTTATGAAGCATATACAAGGAAATACTGCGTATTTGTGCGCCGTACGTATTCATATGAATGAAAAGCAATGTTAAACACTTGGTAGATTGATTTTGTTATTCACACAAGGGACAACATTTGCTAACACGTTTCGGGGGTTTTCCCTCTTCATCAGACCCTTTAGAGAGCTAAATCTAATCTGTGTTTTAAAATGTATAACACACAATTAACCCCTTGATTGCCCCCTAGTATTAACCCCTTCCCTACCAGTGTCATTTACACAGTAATCAGTGCATTTTTATATCACTGTATAAATGTCAATGGACTTAAAAATGTGTCGAAAGTGTCTGATCTGTCTGTCGCAATGTTGCAATACCGCTTAAAATCGCAGATCACTGCCATTACTAGTAAAAAAAATTATAATAATAAAAATGCCATACATCTTTCCAATAGTTTGTAGACGCTATAACTTTTGCGCAAACCAAACAATATACGCTTATTGCGATTTTTTACCAAAAATAAGCAGAAGAATTCATATTGGCCTAAACTGATGAAGACATTTTTTTTTTTAATTGGGGATAGCAAAAAGTAAAATATATTGTTTTTTTTTTTCCAGATTGTCACTCTTTTATGTTTATAGCACAAAAAATAAAAACCACAGAGGTGATCAAATACCACCAAAAGAAAGCTCTATTTGTGGGAAAGAAAGGACACAAATTTTGTTTGGGTACAGCGTCGAACAACAGCGCAATTGTCAGTTAAATTGACACAGTGCCAAATTGTAAAAAGTGCTCTGGTCAGGAAGGGGGTAAAATCTTCTGGGGCTGAATTGGATAATTGGCTTCAAACTCCTCTGGCCTACTGGTGGACATCATGGAAGCCAGGGTACCTAACTAGGAACTGCTGCGTCACCAGGTTGAGGATGTGTGACAGAACAGGCATGTGTGTGATTTTTACCTGCCAAAGGGTTTACAGTAGGTTGGTGCCATTGCCACACTTGACTTTTTCCTGGCATAAAATGGCATGGTGTCTTCACCTCTAAGGCTGCCCCTGAAAAGCTCACCCCAATGTACCTACTGTCCCCAGACACAAAAGCTGCAAAAGCGTGGCAGCATTTCAGATGGGCCATTGTGTTAGTTCACTTGGATGAGATTGGTGGTTCTAAGAATTGACTGGATGAGGACAATGAGGGAAGGCAGAGATGACTGAGCAGTGATCATCACCAAGTTATACTACATGGCGCAGCACAACCAGTTTCAGTGGTGTGCCCAATCCTGCATTCTACCCAGCTGCCAACAAATTGGCCCAGTGGGCCATGAAGGAGAATGAACTTTCCTGCTCATGCTTGCTTGATCAGGTATCTGTGGTCATGTGGACCATACTGCTGACCACAAGCTCCAAAAACATGAAGACATAAACTTCCACATAGTGGAGGGCCAGGATGGCCTTCTGGGTGGAAAAATGGTGGTTAGGGACTTGCCACTATAGAACAACACAGACTGAAAATTCAGAGAAGAGGCAGGCCACTAGCTTGATCAGGAGTAGCTGTAAAAGTAGAAATTGTCCTAAGCTGTCCTTAATTCTTCTTTTTGCTCCAGCAGTTGAGGAAGAGATACTTGCCTTGTCAAGGATGAAGCTGTAGATGGCAGGGTGGGGTTAATAAACATACCTGGCCCTAGTAAGTGTGACTCCATGCTGACCCTCTTCACTGGTTGATGGTCCATAAGCTATGCTTTTCAAACCCTTTAAATTAATAAAAAATCTTGACACCACAGCACTAAGGGACTCCAGAGGAATTAAACAGACTTCCACACATGATAGACATGAGATAACTCAGACTAAATGATGAAGACAATGCAGCCCTTTTAAGACCAGGGAATCTTGCAACTGCACAAACACAAATAAAACAAACTGCACAGACACCTAGTGCATTATTTACAACACGTTATTAAAGGATAAAATAGAGTACATACTCACAAAAGCAAAAGTAGTAACATTGTTGTACGTAACCAAGGAACCGAAAAGTTGAAGAAGGGGGCACATCCCCAGAAATACGTCCGCTGGTATTATGACATTGATGTGAATCAAAAGAGTTCCATCATTTGGTATGCCTTCCAGTTCCTTGGTTACGTACAATGCTATTACTACTTTATCAAGTATGTACTCTATTTTATTCTTTAATAAAGTGCTGTGGATAATGCACTAGGCTTTTGCACATTTGTTCTATTTGTATCTTTCAAATCCCTTGTCAGATAGAGATTTTTTGTGCAGTGGTGGAAGAAGTGGAAAGGGAGAGGCAAGGCAAGGAGAACTGTGGGGCCTTTGGCTGCTGACCAGTATCATTCATGTGCTTCTCTATTACGCTTTGTGGTGAACAGTTTCCATATGCATATGATACCAAAATGATTTACCATGCTTGATATCCTGCATGCAGAGGCTACAGGCTATTATGGTGCTTTATACAGTACTTGTGTGAAGCAAGGCTGGATCTGCTGAGCCCTTTGGAGCAGATAAAAAAATTCCAGTGACCACCACCTGTGGAGCAGCGCCAACCAGTGGAATAGGACTCCTTCCACTCTTCTTTAAGCTGCCCCTGGATGAAATCCTGCCAAACTGATGTTGTTCCTCCCCCTCACTTTCCTCATGTTCCTGTACATGCTTGGACACCCAGGTACTGTCTGTAGTCCTAAAAAGGACTGTTGAGTCTATTTGCTGTAAATACAATGAGTGGCACACACTGCAATGCAATTCACAGTAATGGAACACTGAAAAGCACAGTGAATGGAAGTGGTCACACTCCACTGTCTGAATCCCACCACACTGCAATTCACTGTAATGTAGCAGTGGCAAAATACAGCATTGTATCTATCAATGTATAGCTTTGTAAGTATTACACTAATACTGTACAATAGCACTAACACAACTATCTCAACAAACACAACACAACTAATGCTGATGGGAGAGATGACCTTTATAATAGGGGAGCAGATTCCAAGCCTCGCTATTGCTCCTACTCTGCTACCTGACTGCAGTTTACCATTCATGCTATGAACTGTGGGAGATTTGCATTTAGCCTTCAGGCAAACCCACAAGTTCACTGTTTGGGCAAAAACTAAACAAGCAAAATTGCCCACAAACTCAACCCAGAAGCGAACCCCAACCTCATTCCTATTTTGGACCAATAATCCAGACGGGTTCACTTTAAGCCATGGTTCACATCAGTGCGACGTGTGATGTGACTTGACAGTTCAAAGTCACATGATAAGTGGCACCGCATTTGTGGCAATGCAATCGTTTACATTGCTGCGACTCAAGTCGCAGTGACATTAAAAATGTTCCTGCACCATTTCTGTGTGATTTCAGTGTAATGTAAACCAGGGCTAAACGATATTTATTAACTTTTGGTTGATAAACCTATATACAGTAAACCCCATAAAAATATGTGCTTAAAATGATAAAACACACATAAAGTAAAAATATAAATGCAAAAAAATTCTATATTTTAGAAAACAGAAAACAAAAACGGTAAAAACCAATACAGTTTATCTAAAAAGTGCACAGTGTGCATACAAAAGTTCCATATACACCCATATCTGTAGTTTTAAATACGACAACACTGGTTTTAGGAAGCAAAGGTACGATTCAAAAGAGAAGATGATGTTGGAAAAGGGGACAATAAACAATAAAAGGTTCATAGACAATATCATATCATATAAGCCGTGAAAGGCAACCTGCAAGCACTCATGGATGCAGATGTTGGCAGCCTTGGAGAACCAAAGCCCATGAGTTGAGAACAAGGTGACCATAAATTAGGTACAGTGGGTCATATACCTTTTCTTGATAAAATGTGCAAGGTATGCACTGGGAATGCATTGGTCTGATTTAACCATGTGAAGACCTGTCCTACATTTCTGAGTAAAAAACTGAAAGAAAATGCATTGAAAACAAATTTTCCTTACTACAATATAGTAATTTTCTATACAATAGAACAAAATATTGGAAAATCTCTAACTGTCATTTACTGACAGTTTACACTATGGAAATGTTTATATGTGGTCCACTGAAAAAGAAACATTGGAACTTTTAATCAATTCTGCTTTTTTACTTGTGTGTTGTGAGTATAACTAGTTATGAAAAAATATGAGTGAGCCACAAGAAATGTTATTAAGACTCTGGATCATGGAAATATTATGGGGAACCACAAAAGATTGCTATTGGGCGGAATAGCTGTATCAAGTAGCTGAATACTTATTCAAATGCATTTAGCATATGGCAAACAAGTCTAAACCTTCCCATTTCACGGAATTCTTTACAAAGTTTTAAAAATGTCATTGTAGTTTCTTATCGAGTTAAAGCATATGAGTTGCATTGATTAAAAATAGCTTTAAACTAATTTAAATTTATAGGTGGGTTTAGCTATGCCTTTCAGAAAATCAATTATTTTTAAAGGAGTTGTAAAGGCAGAATGTTTTTTTATCTTAATGCATTCTATGCATTAATATTAAAAGCCTTTTGTGTGTAGCAGCCTCCCCAGTACCCTTTAATACTTACCAGAGCCCCCTTTCTGTCCAGCGATGTCCACGAGCCATTTCTGATTCTCCCTCCTGATTGGCTGAGACACAGCAGCAGCGCCATCGGCTGTCAATTAAAGTCAGTTAGCCAATTCGGCTTTTGATGTGCTTATAATACCACTGTGGAATGTGGAAAGAGGGATCCGGTAGGAGGGATAATTCTTGTAGCATGAATCATGGCCCATTCTAGTTGTAACAATAGAACAACGTAAACAATTGATGACAAAAAAATAGAAACAATATTCATAGAGAACTTACTGCATTTATTTAAAAACTGTAGCTTGCTAAAACTTCACAAATTCTACCACGTGTACTCCTTTGACCGTAGCAGACCCTCAAATATAAAACATTATTTTTTTGTACAACTGCCATTTTGGCGTTTTTTGTGAGCAGTAGAGGGTATCCAGCTACATAAATAAGTCTGATAATACAATGGAATATGCTGCAATGTGCAGTGTGCACTGGGTACCGTGGGGGATTCAACAAGAATTTAAAATTCTGGAAATACATTTTTTTTACTCATAACTCTATACTGTACCTCTGATATAAGGCAACCATATTAGCCTCTTTCTCCTATTTATACGGACACCTAAATATCAAATGTATGATCAAACAGGCCAACAACGCCCATGGAGTGAGATATACTGGAACATATTGGTACATTTTTGGAAATATACTACTGGTATTAAGATGAACTGTATATTTAAAAAAAAAACACACAAAATTGTAAGAAATTTTCAGGTAAGGAGATTGAATATGTCCTTCATGCATGGATTTCATGCATGTTTTTTTATACTAAAGCCTTACCACCCATGTTTACCTGACATTTGGTCCTAAAGCGGAACTAAACAGTCATATCTTTTACAGATAAGGAAAGTGCCATATAATTTGATCTATAATTGCCATGGTGATGCACATGTGGTCAGTCATGACATCAGACATTTGATGGTTTGATCATATCGTTTACAGCATGCCAACTGTTTTGGGAAATCATTAAATTATTGGGTTTAATTCCACTTTAAGTTCACCATACATTTTTTAATCTGACCATTTTTCCCTTTGGTGCAGAATGCTGTCAGGTCTTCCAGAGGCTGCCTTATCTTCAGCCTTGAAAACCCTACAGAGTCTGCCTTATCTTCAGCCTTGAAAACCCTAAAGAGTCTGCCTTATCTTCAGCCTTGAAAACCCTATGCTAATACTGTCCCATTTTAAGTTCTAATAAAAGTAATATTCTGCACAAGCTCTCAGAGACGCTGCTTTCAAATGGTAATGTGGAAGAACAACTGCCCCTTAGCGCTGGACAGCTTTATTTTAAGATAGTGGAGGCACACTTATGGTGGACACAGTACCTCTATAAGGCTTTATTCACGGGACTGCAGTGGGAAGCTATTCCAGTGCAGTTCCATCACATACTGTAGACAAAGCAAAATGCCCTGTCTCCTATGTGCCCGGTTCACACTATTATGTTGCAGTGATGTGCGGGCACGGTGCACTGAAAAAAATACTGCATGGCAGGCAATTGAACTTTATGAGATGTCTGTGTGACATCTTTATAAATTTCACAAAAAATCACTGCACTGATCTCAGTCAGATCGCACTGCACAGCAATGCAACAGTGGGTGTGAACCAGGCCTTAATAAAATTAAATCAGCACTGTCTATTTTAGTCCAGGTGCACACTGGGCTGCAGAAATGAACCCGTGCAAGTTCAGTTGAAGTTTCGGAACTGTCCGAAAATGAAAAAAGTAGTACAGAAACTACTTTTTGAAATCAGCGCCGCGCAGCAGATGTGGCGTCGCACCAATTAGGATGGTACCATTGCCGGCAATTGCCGACAAATGCTGTTGATTTAACATGCGATTTGACCTGTCAAATTGCATTACAAATCTTACCAATGTGAACCAGGGCTTATGAAGTGGTATTGGGATATTGGGGCATGCATTCTTAAGATTGTTAGCCACAGTAACACTATCTTGCATGCCTGAAAACACAAGCTTATGTTACCTGAAGCAATTTTGTATTATGTAGTTTGATCTATAAATAAGCTAACGTTTTTCTGCACTTAGATCTGCATTTTTTTTTTTTCACAATCCAAGGTTTATTAGAGTAGATGTGGGATTGTACAGATAGCATTTTAACATGACTTACATATGAAGCAGGTAATTAGAAATTCTTGGAATTAACATAGATTAATTAAAATCTTATAAATGGTCTTGCATTTAAATGCAATTTAATATAAATGCATTTAATCAGATCAGTTAGTTCATCTCTAAATTTCTGTACAGGTGTACTGTACTCTATAACTGTATGTGAAGCATATCAATATAAAAAAATATATAATAATAATGAAAATGGGAAAGTTAAAAGATCAAACCTCACAAACTAGCTTCAATAAATAAAGGAAAGCTTATTGTAAAAAATATTGACTTCACTGTTCACATTACTTCCATATAAGGGTCCAGTCTACATTCCCATGGTTTATTATTATTATTTTGTCTTTGGCTGATCTGAATTGCTGAAAGGTTGATGAACATGCTGAGAAAGGATTTTGCAGAGGATTTGGCCCAAGCTACAAGTTAAAAATGCCCAGAAATTAAGTGAGAATGGAAACTCAGGACATTCGTCAGTACATCCAATACCATTTCTTCAATATGTGAGATGAGCAGGGCATTCAATGGTTACAAATCACAAGCTGCAATAAACAGCTTACCCCCTAGTGCTTGATGTTATCAAGGATTTATTGCATTATAGTATTATATTACTCTGCATTACTTCATCTCCCATTATAAATTGAAGGCAAAGAAACAAAAAAAGTCTCTCATTCAAAATAGTATATTATGGAACAGTAACAGTATTATGGAATAGTAACAATTTATGGAACAGAATAAATGAATTTCATCCAGTTTGTAAATTAAATAACATTTATTAATTACAGGTTTACATATACATTTTGTGCATTCACATCAGTCCCTGCCCTCAAGGAGCTTACAATCTAAGGTCCCTAACTCACATTCATACTGTCAGGAGCATTTAGTGCTCATGTTCCTCATTCCAGCATCCGGAGTATTGGCTATTGCACTCTCCTTGTCTGTCTGTCCATCTGCAGGCTAATTAATGTAATCAGTCTCTGGGTGGAAACCAAGTAGTAACGCAGGAGCCAGAGCCCAAGTTAACCCGCCTGATCATTTTTCTGGTGACCCCCATGTGTTTTCCAACTTTAATATGATTATTGTGATCAGTCTCTGGGTGGAATCCAAGCCTGTTATAAGCCAGCTAAACCCCAATTTGGATGCTTGTGAAAGAGTGTGATACGTGTGTTGTTCCTGATCAAGCTCCCTGTCTGTCTGTCTGCCCTGCTTTGCTCGATTGGATTTCTCTATGACTTTGTACTGGATGTTGGACTATTCCCTGAACCCTTTTACCTGGACTGCCATAGAACCATGCTATCTGTCTGCTAATTGTAATTATCTGTTTGCATTGCTCAGTTTGCACCTGCCCTGGTGTGGTGGCCAGGCACTATAGCATTGTGTATATATCCTGGGGTCAACCGAGTACTGGTAGGCCTGTTTGCCTTATGGGAAAGGGGGCTACTATAGGTGAAGAACACAGTAGTCAGCTATAGTGTCTGACCACCTGCGTTGGGATAGACATGAAATTATCACAAGCCTTTAACAAAAAAAAAATTGTGAATATGGACTATACACTGGCCCATTTATTTGCTGAGGAAATTTGCAAACTGACACGCCAAGTCCAGGAACTGTCTTTGCGTGTAAATGCACCTCCAGCAGTAACGCAGGAGCCAGAGCCCAAAGTTAACCCGCCTGATGATTTTTCTGGTGACCCCCATATGTTTTCCAACATTAAAAATAGTTGTATGTTATATTCTAAGCTTAAGCCACACTCTTCTGGTTCGGAAGCACAGCGGGTTAACCTGATTATTACATGATTGCAGGGGGATCCCCAGTCTTGGGCGTTTAGTCTCCCCACAGAGTACCCTGCCAGAGGGTCAGTCAACATTTTTTTAAGGCCTTAGGTTTACTCTATGATGATCCTGACCCATGCCCACTCAGCTGAAACTAACCTTAGGTCATTATATCAGGATAAACGCACTGCTGATCAATACTGTTCTGATTTCCGCCGCTGGGTGGAATGACTTAGCTCTAAGAAGCCAGTTCAGGTTAGGCTTATCGGACTCCATCAAAGACTTCTTAATACACTACCCTGAACCAAAGTCATTGAACAAAGCCATGCAAGTAGCCATCTGTATAGACAGACGTTTATGGGAAAGGTGTACAGAGAGCGTACAGGCCACAGGTACAAAGTATGGAAATTAAGTTTCACTTTAGGGCTTATCTTTTTGATGAGATCTTTTAAAATTTTAAGAAAACTACTTCTCCATTTTGCAACAATGACATGGCCCATGAAAAAAATCTGAACAATTTAGAACACTTTGAAATTCCCCAAAAAACAAATCTTAGCTTTGCAAGTCATACCTGCTAAGACATTTCTCCACAACCCTATTAGGTAGCTTCACTTTGTTGTATGTGAGACTGGGTTATGTATATTATCAGTTAAAGCAGTTAATAAGCCAGTTAATTTTTGCAGAACTCATCTTGTAATCTGATGCAGAATACAAATTAACCAGAGCTTCTGCAAGCTCTAGTTTCATGTATGAATTGTTGGTCTGTTAAGCTTCAAAATAGTCCATGAATAATGTAGATTATAGTCTTCAAAATCTTCCACCACACTGTGTGCACTTGGTAATACCATTACCTCTAAGAAATGCACTCACTAGATGAAGATGCTTTGCATTCTCATGCTCGGGAAAAAAAACCCTCCCAGGGTTAAATCATCCACTGATATCCAATGGTGCATCAGATGTCAGATACTCTCCACATAAAAATGAAATAAAGTGCAGTACCGTTATGATGAATTTATTAAATTAAAATAATTAAAAGCCTTCAAACATTGCATATATCTCACCCACATGAGATCATCAACCTCGGAGCGTTACTTCCTGGTTTAGCATTCAACGTCACAACTGGTTGCCGTACCGCCACGTCCCGATGTGTTTCGTCATCACGACTTACTCATGGGATTGGCTGTATGGCCTGGCAACCTCTCATTTATAGTTTTCACTTGTATTACTGGCAGAAGCGATCATACAGCTCACTTTTATTAATAGCGGAAGTGGTCATACGGCGCATGTGCCCACTGTTTGACACCATTACCACAATATAACAAGCTCTTACTTTGTCTACATTCATAATATGGGATACACATCAATATAAATCAACTTATAATTAGCATAAACCCCACGACTGCAAATAGGCACCTCTACAAGTGCCCATAGCAACCTGATGTGTTAAATCAATACAATACCAATAAATACACAGTCACAATAATTGGATGAACTACATAACAAATTGATTGGAGACACCTGATCAGTAAATAGGTGGTTCCAAATACAATAAATATTTAAATGACACTCTTAAATTATTAAAATACCATATAGAAGTTATTCCTAAATTCATTAAACCAAGAGAATAATTTATCAAATTTATTTTTTTAATGAAACAATTATGATCTAGATCAATGTTTAATCCTCTAGGGGTAAGATTTTTTAATAAAAATATCCACCTAGTTTCTCTCTGTGATAAATTCAATACACGATTAGAGCCCCACCACGCTAGAAAGACACAGTCCAGTCCGCAAAATTGTAACAACGTCAAATTCTGGTTATGCTTCTCCTTAAAGTGAAGGGATACACTATGGTGTTTTTTTTTTAATATTCGCTAACTGCTCTGCAGTCTTTTAATACTTCCCACAAATTACAACCCACAAGGGTACCATAACAAGTAGACCACATGTGAAGTATTACATGTGATGAATTAATCTATAGAGAATGACTCATCATCACTCACAATTCGTAACACTGCCCTATTACTAACTTTCACTGTTCTACAACATATGCACTTTCTACATGAGAAAACGTCTTTCAAATTAATCTGGAGTTTTTGTAGACTAGGTGGATCCAAATTTTTCCTTAGCACATGGTCTCCAAAATTAGGGGCTCTTCTATATATGAACTTAGGATCCTTAATGACAAATAATCATGTGGCAATATAAAGCTTTCTTATCTGTTGATTTTCCAGTGTAACTGTTGTGAACATCACCCATTGGCTGTTTTACATGGATCTTACAGCAGAGACTGGATAAAAGAGTGCATAGCCATGAAATCTTCCTTTGTAAAAACGACAACTTCTGGATTTCATCAGTTTCTGGGGCGGTGGAAAAGTGTCTGCGTGTCTTGCATTGTAAAGTGGGTTGGGGTTTCATACCAAGTACACAAATTATGTATGCTCTATAAAATGTGCACCTGGCATGTAACCACAGACATCTTCCCAGTATACCGCCCTCACACTTAGTCCAAATAGCAATGACTGTGAAAGATTAAAGAAAATCAGGCTGTAGATGGAATACAAAAAGTTATTTGCAGGTTGTTAAATTGCATATTCCAAAGGAACATTTTATCTATTCTCGTTAAAAAGAACTGTGTTAATATTCTGGGTTGCTTTAGCCACATACAATAACTTGCTGTATGACTGTTACTGTAACTGTTATTCTAAATAAAATTCACACATTAAAATGGCAGTACATCTCTGTCTGAGAACATGTTTCTGATTAAAAAATGATATGTGAATGATTATGAATTTAGTATGTGGCATAAAGTTTACTCAATAGCAAGATTAAAAGGCTTCAGATCTTAACAAAAAACAAAGTAGTGTCTCTTGTTAGACTCAAAATTCATTTATATAATTTGAATTGCACACAAAACTCTGTATATTGTAATGTTGGTAATGTAACAACATGTTGCTTCACAAAAACTCTTGTAATAAGTGTAATTTAAAAGAGGAGACTATATTATATTATAATAATTATTAATATAATATACTTTCTGGAGTTGATTTACTAAAACTGGCGCACACAGAATCTGGTGCAGCTGTGCAAAATAACCAATCAGCTTCTAACTCCAGCTTGTTCAATTAAGCTTTGAAGAAAAAACATGGAAGCTTATTGCACAGTTGCACCAGATTCTGTGTGCACCAGTTTTAGTAAATCTACCTACCCCATTATGTTGTGCAGCATGCCACAGTTTGATAGCAAACTGCCTAAGTATTGCTTCACTTAATGGCTAAATGAACATATAATTACTAATATGTTCTGACAACACTGTGAACATTGTTGCCATGTCATGTTGCATCTATGTGTCTGAAGCTTGGTGAGATGTGTGTGAAGTTTGGGTAGCTTTCCATAAAAAACAAATACACTTTGCATTGACAACCCTGTAATTACTGACAAATGTAATAAGCTAGGCAATGATTCAGTATAACAAAAAAACAAAATACAAGTTTTGGTTGTTTTTATTATTTTACTGCACCTACAGTATATATTAATGAAACACCAATAGTTTGTAAAATGAACTACTAGTAATATCTTAAGCTACTATGCTATAATGAGAAAATAAGGTCAAATCTCTTAACAACAAGAATACATTTTATTACACCATACCTCTCAACCTCACTAATAATGGTGTAAAAATTCTAACAATCTAACTCAATTGTGCACTGGAACAGTGTCCCATGAACAAAAGGTGACCACTAAGGATGAGCCAGATGTTAAAGGTTTTTGCGAACATTATGCAGTGTCATTTTTTTTATTGTTTAATAAAGAACTTGTCCCAATCTGTCTCTTATCTTTTTTTTTTACTATGTTTGACACTTTTGTTTACATTGTACCCCTACCATTTCACAACAAAAGTGTCAAAAGTTGTAAAAAAGACAAAAGACAGCATGGGACAAGTTATTTAAAAAAATAAAATGTCCAGCGATATAAATCCACGTCGCCTGATGACCAAAAAAAAAAAACAGTCTGCCTCTATGGGAGGCTGTCGCTGAGTGATGCTTCTCCTGCTGGTGACAGCTATTATATAGCTTAGGCCGGGGTCACCCGGCAATGTAAACAGGTGAATCCGCCCCCTCTGACACCACGGGGAAACCCTGTGGTATCAGAGGGGGCGGGGTCACCCGTGTAAGTCACTGGGTGTTCTCGCCCTCAGCTATAAAACAGATGTCAAAGCAAGAGAAGCGTCAGTTTGGTGGGAGGCGGAACTGTTGCGACTTTTTAGTATTTTTGTTTTTCTCGGGCGATGTGGATTTACATCGCTGAACATTTTTTTTTTTTTTTTTTTAATAAAGGACTTGTCCCAAGCTGTCTCCTGTCTTTTTACCATTTTTGACACTTTTTTGTGAAATAGTAGGGGTACCCCGTTACCAATTCACATAGAGGCGTCTGGGAACAGGGGATCCCCTTGTTAAAGATTACTTCCAGATTTCAACAAGCCCCCCGCCCGCAGACCGCCACAACCACTGGGTAAGGGTTGTGGGGATGAGGCCCTTGTCCCCATCAACATGGGGATAAGGTGCTTTGGGGATAGACCCCAAAGCATCCTCCCCATGTTGAGGGCATGTGGCTTGGTGCAGGGTTCCCCTTTATATCCATACCAGACCTGAAGGGTATGGAATTTGGGGGGACCCCCACGTATTTTTTTTTACAATTTTGGTTTGGGGTTCCCCTTAATATTCATACCAGACCCAAAGAGCCTGGTAATGGACTGGGGGGAACCCATGCCATTTTTGTTCAATGAGTTTTATCTGTATTGCCTAGACCGGACAATTCATTACAGCCACGAGTAGTTTTAACCGCTTAAGGACAGCCTCATGCCGATATACGTCGACAGAGCGGCACGGCTGGGCAAAGGCATGTACAGGTATGTTGCCCTTTAAAAGCCCAGCCTTGGATCGCGCGCCGCCGCCGGCGTGCTCACGACCCGGTCCTGAGCTCCGTGCCCGCGGGACCCGCAGACCCGGTTTTCCCGCCGGTGTCCCACCATCCAGTCACAGAGCTGAAGAATGGGGAGAGGTAAGTGTAAACACACCTCTCCCCGTGCTTCCTAGTGAGCCTGTCACTGATCGTCTGTTCCCTGTCATAGGGAACGACGATCAGTGACGTCACATGCCAAGCCACGCCCCCCTACAGTAAGAAACACACATTAGGTTACATTTAACCCCTTTAACGCCCCCTACAGGTTAACCCCTTCACTGCCAGTGTAATTTTCACAGTAACCAGTGCATTTTTATAGCACTGATCGCTGTAAAAATGACCCCAAAAATGTGACAAAGTGTCCGATGTGTCCGCCGTAATTTCGCAGTCATGATAAAAATCACTGATCGCCGCCATTACTAGTAAAAAAAAATTATTAATAAAACTATCCCCTATTTTGTAGACGCTATAACTTTTGGGCAAACCGATCAATAAACGCTTATTGCAATTTTTTACAAAAAATATGTAGAAGAATCGACCTAAACTGAGGAAAACTAATTTTTTATGTTTTTTGGGGATACTTATTATTGCAAAAAGTAAAAAATATAGAATTTTTTCAAAATTGGCACTCTATTTTTGTTTATAGCGCAAAAAATAAAAAACGCAGAGGTGATCAAATACCACCAAAAGAAATCTTAATTTGTGGGAAAAAAAAGGACGCCAATTTTGTTTGGGAGCCACGACCGCGCAATTGTCAGTGAAAGTGACGGAGTGCAAAATGGTCCGGGGCTTAAGTGGTTAAATGACTTTTTTCCTTTAGAAATGTCATTTTGGTGCGGGACTGTTCTAAGCACGGGGAATATTTTCACTTTTATTGTTTCACTTTAACCACTTAAGACCCGGACCAAAATGCAGCTAAAGGACCCGGCCAGGTTTTGCAATTCGTCACTGCGTCGATTTTACAGACAATTGCACGGTCGTGCGACGTGGCTCCCAAACAAAATTGCCGTACTTTTTCCCCCCAAAAAAAGCTTTCTTTTGGTGGTATTTGATCACCTCTGTGGTTTTTATTTTTTGCGCTATAAACAAAAATAGAGCGACAATTTTGAAAAAAATTCAATATTTTTTACTTTTTGCTATAATAAATATCCCCCAAAAATATATAAATTTATTTTTTTCCTCAGTTTAGGCCGATACGGATTCTTCTACCTATTTTTGGTAAAAAAAATCGCAAGAAGCGTTTATCGGTTGGTTTGCACAAAATTTATAGCGTTTACAAAATAGGGGATAGTTTTATTGCATTTTTATTAATTCTTTTTTTCTTACTACTAATGGCGGCAATCAGCGATTTTTTTCGTGACTGCGACATTATGGTGGACACTTCGGACAATTTTGACACATTTTTGGGACCATTGTCATTTTCACAGCAAAAAATGCATTTAAAATGCATTGTTTTCTGTGAAAATGACAATTGCAGTTTGGGAGTTAACCACAGGGGGCTCTGATGGGGTTATGTGTGACCTGAAGTGTGTTTACAACTGTAGGGGGTGTGGCTGTAGGTGTGACATAATCGATTGTGTCCCCCTATAAAAGGGATCACACGATCGATGACGCTGCCACAGTGAAGAACGGGGAAACTGTGTTTACACACAGCTCTCCCCGTTTTTCAGCTCCGGGGATCGATCGCGAGACTCCATCGGCGATCGGGTCCGCGAGTCCCGCGGTCCCGGTCACAGAGCTTCGGACCGGGTCGCGGACGGCTGGGTACTAGCAGAGGACGTACCTGTACGTGCATGTGCCCAGTCGTGCCATTCTGCTGACGTATATGTGCAGGAGGCGGTCCTTAAGTGGTTAAGCATTATTAAAATCACTGCTCCCAAAAAAACTGCCATTTTTTTGAATTGATATATGACCTGGGGCAGGAACCGGGTCCCCAAACACTTTTTTTGATAATACCATGCATATAAGCCTTTAAAATTAGTACTTTTGGTTTTTCATGTTCGTGTTCCATAGACTTTAACGGTGTTCACGTGTTCGAACACATTTTTTGCCTGTTCGCAAGTGCTGATGCGAACCGAACCGAGGGGTGTTCGGCTCATCCTTAGTGAAAACTTGCTGAATGAATCAGTCTTCAAAATGTCACCTTCCCTAGAACCATTTGCATACCCTCCAGCTCATGTTTTCCCTCCAGCTAGGGTATTTATTTAGGAAAGAATTACTGCAACCAGGTTTGTTTATAGCTAATCAGAGATTTTTTTATGTGTGTAGCTTTAGAATTAAAGACAATAATAATTATAACTCATTTTATATATTGCATTGAGAAAAAGTAATGGTTTTCTTAAGCGATCTCCTGATTTGGAGAGTAAGAACTAAGGGCCAGATTTACGTAGACTAGCGGCGACGTAGATACGTTACACCGCCACAAGTTTTCATCGCAAGTGCCTGATTCACAAAGCACTTGCAATGAAAACCTATGCTGGCGGCCTCCGGCGTAAGCCCGCGTAATTTAAATGGGCGTGTGCCATTTAAATTAGGCGCGCTTCCGCGCCGGACCTACTGCGCATGCTCCGTTTCGAAATTCCCGCCGTGCTTTGCGCGAACTGACGTCATTTTTTCGAACGACGACGTGCGTAGCGCAATTCCGTATTCCCGGACGTCTTACGCAAACGACGTGAATTTTTAAATTTCGACGCGAGAACGACGGCCATACTTTATACAGCACATACGTGTGCTGTGTAAAGTTAAGGCACCCAAAACGACGACTAAATTTGCGACGGGAAACTAGACTAGCAGCGACGTAGCGAACGCGAAAAAACCATTGTGGATCGCCGTAACTCCTAATTTGCATACCCGACGCTGGTTTACGCGGCGAACTCCCCCCATCGGCGGCCGCGGTATTGCATCTTAAGATCCGACAGTGTAAAACAATTACACCTGTCGGATCTTAGGGCTATCTATGCGTTACTGATTCTATGAATCAGTCGCATTGATACTCTGAGAGATACGACGGAGTATCTGAGATACTCCGTCGTATCTCCGCTGTGAATCTGGCCCTAATTCTCCACAGCAGTTAATCAAATTCAAAACCTGCAGTGGAAAAATAACTGTTGGGTGATAAGAGGGAGAGTCCAGTTGATATCTTTAAGGCAATATAGGCAGTCCTTGTTCAAACGCAATAATAAATGGTGCTGTTTCTTGTCACATCACAGTAATGCAGGTAATCCCCATGCTATGCGTTGTTATTAGTTTACCAAACCATTGTCTTTCTTGGGACTAACTAACAGACTTTGATGTGCTAGTGAGTGCTTTCAATAACTTATAGCTAGATTCAGTAAGAGTTAGGCCGGCGTATCAGTAGAAAATCGGAATCTGCGCCAACGCAAATTTAAGCGTATTCTGGAAACCAGATACGCTTAAATTAGGCTAAGATACGAGCGGCGTAAGTGTCTTACACCGTCGTATCTTAAAGTGTAATTTTTAGGCTGGCCGCTAGGTGGCGCTTCCATTTCGTTCGGCTTAGAATATGTAAATCACTAGATACGCCGATTCACGAACGTACGCCGGCCGACCCAGTACAGATACGCCGTTTACGTAAGGCATTTTCAGGCGTATAGTTATTACATCAAACAGCTGGACTAGTAATGTTAAGTATGGCCGTCGTTCCCGTCGAAATTTGAAAATTTTACGTCGTTTGCTTAAGTCGTCCGTGAATAGGGCTGGATGTAATTTATGTCCACGTCGAAACCAATACATCCGTGCGGCGTACTTAGCCGCAATGCACACTGGGATATGTACGTCAATCACGTCAGGTCACACTTCATATACATAAAACACGCCCCCCACATCCTCATTTGAAATAGGCGCGCTTACGCCGGCCCCATTTACGCTACGCCGCCGTAACTTAGCAGGCAAGTACTTTGTAAAATACAGTACTTGCCTTGCTAACTTACGGCGGCGTAGTGTAAATACGATACACTACCCCGCCGCAAAGATGCGGCGGGCTTTCTGAATCTAGCTATTAGACTGCATTTCTATCAGAATACATGTTTTGCTTGTCTGTAATTTCAAGCCACGAGCTTTGTTCTAGGCTGTATGTATTTCTTTTTATTATCTTGTCCATGATCCATGACTATACAAGTAACTTTCTATGTTATAGGATACATCTTAAAAGAGAACATTGAGATCTATTGAAACGATGCGTTAATAACAGTGTAGGGCAATCTAACTCACATTCCTGTGATTTAAGAGTGCCAGAAATGTTTTTTATCACCATTTGCTTTTTTATTGTCATGCTTTTAAGTGAACTTTCCAAACAAAATGATAGGGCAGGATTTCCAATTGATGTGGGTCTGTGTATGATATATTCTAAAACATACAGAGAGATATTAATGTTACAAAAACAACGCTCCTTGAAATGCATCTCCATTTTATTAAAGTGGTCCTAGCATCAGATATCATTTTCAAGATAAGTAATATACAAGAATAACATTTAAAGTGTTTTATCACCTTTCATGTAGATCACACTACTCGCCCTGACAAATGGCTCATCCTCTTTTTTGCCCATAAGATCATCATCAGCAACATGTTTGCTAAAAAGGATACTATCATGCTTCTAAGGTATTGCATTTTTGATGGCCAAACTGCTGCAAAATCTAACTTTCCAGGAAGGAACCATCATCAGAAGAACACTTTGCTGGTCTAGCCAGCGAGGAAGCTATGCTGTGGAGGCAGATAAAACTCTTGGGGCCAGATTCACAAAAGAGATACGACGGCGTATCTCCTGATACGCTGTCGTATCTCTGTTTTAGGGTCTTCCTAACTATGCGACTGATTCATATAATCAGTTACGCATAGTTAGCCCTAAGATCCGACAGGTGTAATTGAATTACACTGTCGGATCTTAGGATGCAATACCTTGGCCGCCGCTGGGGGGAGTTTGCGTCGTAAACCAGCGTCGGGTATGCAAATTAGTAGTTACGGCGATTCACGACGGTTTTTCGCATTCGTTACGTCGCTGCTAGTCTAGTTTCCCGTCACAAAGTTAGTCGTCGTTTTAGCTGCCCTAACTTTACACAGCCCATGTTAAAGTATGGCCGTCGTTCCCGCATCGAATTTCAAATATTTTTTTTCTTGCGTAAGACGTCCGGGAATACGAAAGTACGCTACGCACGTCGCCGTTCGAAAAAATGACGTCACTTCGCGCAAAGCACGGCGGGAATTTCAAAACGGAGCATGCGCAGTAGGTCCGGTGCGGGAGCGCGCCTAATTTAAATGGCACACGCCCCTTTGAATTACGCGGGCTTACGCCGGAGGCCGCCGGCGTAAGTTTTCACGCAAGTGCTTTGTGAATCAGGCACTTGCGATGAAAACTTGCGGCGGTGTAACGTATCTACGATACGTTACGCCGCCGCGATTCTACGTGAATCTGGCCCTCGGCTCTTCTAGCAATTCTTTTATTGTCTTGATATTACAGTGACAACTAAATATAAAGTCTTATTTATAATGGAGAATGGATACCATACACTCTTATGCCCTGTACACACGATCGGTTCGTCTGATGAAAACGGACCGATGGACCGTTTTCATCGGACGAACCGATCGTGTGTGGGCCCCATCAGTTTTTTTCCCATCGGTGAAAAAAAATAGAACCTGTTTTAAATTTTTCTTATGGTTAAAAAAACGATAGAAAAAACAGATCGTCTGTGGGGAAATCCATCGGTCAAAAATCCATGCATGCTCAGAATCAAGTCGATGCATGCTCGGAAGCATTGAACTTAATTTTTCTCAGCACGTCGTTGTGTTTTACGTCACTGCGTTGGACACAATCAGATTTTTAAGAGTGTTCTCTGCATAACACTGCAGAGAACAGTCCATGATTATTTTGGCGGGTCAGGTGACCAGGCTTTCCTCCTTCCGAAACTGTTTTTTCCACTTATTAAATTGAATGTTTGCTTTAGAGCACAAAACCAAGTGATGCAAAGGCCACATTTGTAAAGCTCTATGCTACTAAAGAATGTGTATACAGTTTAAAAACATTAAATGTAAAAGTAAATTAACAGCTTCGTTGACAACTTTGTTGGAAAATATCTGTATACCTGCTTGCTGTGGTCACTTTTCTCCTGTTCACCACTTTAAATTAACATACCTTCTGGACACAATCTAGCATTTATTAATTAGCCTTCTAGTTGCCTATGCACATATGCAAGCATATTATCTACTAGTGTGCAGAGAATAGAATCTCTGCTTTTAATATAATCTTTAATTTTCATCTATATTTCCATTTAACCACTTCAATACTGGGCACTTTCGCCCCCTTCCTTCCCAGACCAATTTTCAGCTTTCAGCGCTCTATTGCACTTTCAATGACAATTGCGCGGTCATGCTACGCTGTAACCAAATGAAATGTTTATCATTTTGTTCACACAACTATAGCTTTCTTTTGATGGTATTTATTCACGACTCTGTTTTTTTATTTTTTGCGCTATAAGCTAAAAAAGAATGGAAATTTGGAAAAAAAACAATATTTTCTTCTTTCTATTTAAAAATAAATCCAATAAAATCAAATTTTGTCATAAATTGAAGCCAAAATTTATTCTGCTACATGTTTTTGGTAAAAACATTTCCTTTTAAGTGTATAATAATTGGTTTGTGTGATCATGGACATAGGTGTGCAGATGATCATTGGGACATGATTTTACTGTTACTTATGTGGGGGACTGGTGTTTTTACTGTGTGGGGACATGTGTTTTGGGGACACTATTTTGGGGACATGTGCGTTTACATTGTGTGGGGACATGTGCATGGACACTGGGGTGATGATCAGTGTGTAAAAACTGTAAAAAACAACTCATACTGATCACCGGCTGACGGCCGCGATCTGCTCTCCTCTCTTTACTGACAACATCTGTGTGAGGAGAGGAGAGCCGATTGCCTAGCAACTGGCTCTCTATTTACATCACATTTTGGCTGTGATTTGACACAGCCATCATGTGATCAGGAGGGACAATCACAGAGCCCCCCTGCTGATCAGAGATGCGCTGTGTCCGGGTGACACAAGCTCATCAGGATCGCGCCGCTGTGTGGGCACAATCCCCCTCCTTCTGTGTGCAGCAACCCCCCGCAGCCCCCCTAATACTTACCTGAGTCCCCTTTCTATTCAGTAATGTCCACAAATGCCTTGGTCATCTGGGACTCTCCCTCCTGATTAGCTGAGACAGAGCAGTGGTGTCATTGGCTCAGGAGAGGGGGGGTGTTGGCATTGGCTCAGGAGAGAGGGGGCAAGGCCGAACCACAGCTCCATGTCTGAATGGATACATGGAACTGCAGCTCGGCTTGGGTGCCCCCATAGCAAGCTGCTTGCTGTGGGGGCACTCAACAGGAGGGAGGGGCCAGGAGCTCCTGCCAGGAACCCGATAAGAGGAGGATCGGGCTGCTCTGTGCAAAACCACTTTACAGAACAGGTCAGTATGACATGTTTGTTATTTTAACAGAAACTTTAACTAATGAATAAATGAAATTAATGCATATTATGTACTAATGCATGTGTACTTATTATCTAGTAATGCCTATTTGCAACTGAGTTGAGTTCGTACTAGATTAAAAAAATCCCACCGCACCATTCCTGGTAAGTCTTTCCATTATCATTGTGTTCCAATTTATATTGAAATCATGAAATAAACAGCCTAAAAGGTGAGTAGGAATGGTGTACAGTTTCCCTTAGCTTTGTAATAAGCACATGGAGAAGCGGAGCTGGATGCTCTTATATGGATATCTTGCTGTCAAAGCCTTATGGCCATTTACCATATCATTAATTTCCTACTGATTTTTACTTTTACCTTTTATCCTACTGATACTCAAAGAAGTTGAGTAGTGAATGTTCACTGAGCTTAGTATAAGGTGAAGCTGAGTTCACTACAATTATCCAGTCAGAAAAAAGTATTGTGGTAACTTCTTCTGCACATAATAGGGTATTTGTAGTAAACACAGCATCACTTATTTTTTTTACTAAGATTGATAAACATTCACTTTGTAAACTCGTTTAGTAAATCAAAGACAATAACTTTAACCTCTTCCCCACCGAGCCATAGTAAAATGACGTCGGTGGGGACCTCTCGTCCTTCAGACTGGACGTCATATGACGTCCTGGCTTTTTTCGGCCGCTAGGGGGCGCGCGCGCGCCCACCGCATTCCTCGGGACCCGGTGCGCGTGCCCGGCGGCCGCGATGTCCGCCGGGCACCCGCAATTACCCGCAATCACGGCAGGACCATGGATCTGTGTGTGTAAACACACAGATCCATGTCCTCTCAGCGGTGAGGAGACTGATGTGTGTTCCCAGTACAGAGGAACACACATCGATCTCCTCCCCTTGTGAGTCCCCTCCCCCTAACAGTTAGAACACACTTTAGGGAACATATTTAACCCCTTCAGCGCCCCCTAGTGTTAACCCCTTCCCTGCCAGTCACATTTACACAGTAACCAGTGCATTTTATAGCACTAATCGCTGTGTAAATGTGAATGGCGCCAAAAATGTGTCAAAAGTGTTCGATATGTCCGCCGCAATGTCACGGTCACAATCAATAAAATAAAAAACGCAGATCGCCGCCATTACTAGTAAAGAAAAAAAAAAAAATGCCATAATTCTATTTCCTATTTTGTAGACGCTAGAACTTTTGCGCAAACCGATCAAATACGCTTATTGCGTTTTTTTTTTTACTAAAAATATGTAGAATACGTATCAGTCTAAACTGAGGGGAAAAAAAAACGTTTTTTTTTTAAATATGATATTTATTAAATCAAAAAGTAAAAGATGTTGTGTTTTTTTTCAAAATTGTCGCTCTTCTTTTGTTTATAGTGCAAAAAATAAAAACCGCAGAGGTGATCAAATACCACCAAAAGAAAGCTCTATTTGTGTGAAAAAAAGGGTGACAATTTTGTTTGGGAGCAACGTCGCACGACCGCGCAATTATCATTCAAAGTGCGACACCGCTGAAAACGAAAAATTGGTCTGGGCAGGAAGGGGGTGAAAATGCCCTGTATGGAAGTGGTTAATTGCAATGCTTCTCCAGAAATGTTGCTTTTATGATACTACTTCTTTTTATTAGTAGCATATTTTTTATGTTTTTATGTTGCTATTATATAGAATATTTTTTATTGATGGTTAAAATGTAAGCAAAGTATGCTAAAACAGAGTATACGCAACACTGTATTTTCTGTTTTTTTTGTTAACATGTGTCTGTAATAATTTTCAATATAATAAAATATTTGCTATGTGTTTCAATGTGTCCTTTGACTAAATTGATACTAAATATGGATGAGTTAATATCCTTTTGGCCCAGATTTCTACAGAATGTTTCAGTGGGAATTTTCCACATACAATTGGAAAGGTGCATGTTTCTTTTCAAACAATAGTACAAGTTGTTGGCATATATTTTTTCCCAATAAAATCCACATTTTTTTAAAACAGACAATAAGATCTAGGTAAAATCATTTTGGCCTAGAGAGTTCTTGGAAACTGGTAGAATGTCTGAGAAAAATAGCAAACCGATTTGCAAATACTGTTTATAAGGCGACTTTCTGTCTGATGTGCCCATATTTTCAGAGAGAAGTAAAATGTGCCTGTTGTTATCTGTTGGAATAACAGTTTTATTAAATCACTTCTTTTCTAGACTATTAAATATAATCTAATTAAAATGTTCCACTTTAAATTGATTTCATTCTATTATTGGTAAATAGTAACCAGACAAAGGGGATGTACAGGCAAATTAAGTGCTCAGTGCAGAGGAATCAATAGGGGTTGGCGGAGGAACTGGTGCAGGGCCATCCTTCCATTACGCCACTTAGGGTTGTCCTTGAACACAGACAGGTCGGCTGCACACAAATGATAATGTACTGTGTATGCAAAAGAAAGAGGTTATAACAGCCAGTATGAGGCTAGGATAATCAGTCCTGTGATACCAATTTCTGTGACCTGCAATCCCCATGACCCATTCCCCAAGTCCCATTCTTCTCAAGCCCCTGACTATTGCAGCAATGCCTCCTACTTTCCCATATAATATGGAAAAAATAGCTAGAAAGGCACCTAAGTGGTATGTGGGCAGAGAAATGCCTAAAGGCCTGTACACACGATTGCATATATGATGAAATCTAATCCGATGGATTTTTTCGTCGGATATCCGATGAAGCTGACTTTCATCAGTCTTGCCTACACACCATTGTTTAAAAATCTGACCGTGTCCAACGCCGTGACGTAAAACACTACAAAGTGCTGAGAAAAATGAAGTTCAATGCTTCCGAGCATGCGTCGACTTCATTCTGAGCATGCGTGGATTTTTGACCGATGGACTTCCACACAGACGATTGTTTTTTTCTAGAAGATTTTAAAACATGTTCTATTTTTTTTCACCGATGGAAAACAAACCGATGGGGCCCACACACGATCGGTTTGTCTGATGAAAGTGGTCCATCGGTCTGTTTTTATCAGACAAACCGATTGTGTGTACAGGGCTTAAGAGTACATAGCAAGAATACATTCTTTTTACTGAATCACAGTCACTGATTAAGTGGAACATTATACTACCTGTCAGTGTCATTATCAAAAATAATTCTATAGGTATATACAAAGGGTGGCTTTTGGTCTACAAACAAATCACAATTGAGCATAACCTTTTTTAATTCCACTAAGTAAACTTATAAAAAATGAATAAATCTGTTGTATATATATATATATATATATATATATATATATATATATATATATATATATATATATATATATATATATATATATATATATATATATATATATATATATGTGTGTGTGTGTACTTACCTATTATTGGCTAAACCTCTAATATTTATATTTTAGCTTTGCGCTTATTAAAAATTGTTAAATCTCCTGACAGCCTGTTGGTTATTTTTGCAAGTCTCATGAAGAATGAGTTGTGCTATGGGAAGGTAAAAGGGCATCTCTTTGTTCTCAATGCCTTGTATTATGGCTTAACAGCTTTTAATTTTTTGACATGCCTCATCACTAAAGTTGAGGCATGTGCTTTATTTTGGGGTTTATATCTTGGATGAGAGCCCCATTTGTTTTCAATTGGTAAGTAATGCAAATTAAAAATGTTGCTGTTTTTCTAATTATTGCAAAAAAAAGTTAAGGGAACTGGCCCAATAACAGTATTAAAGCGGGGTTCCAAGCACAATTAAATTTTTTTAAATGTACAGTGCCTTGCGAAAGTATTCGGCCCCCTTGAACTTTGCGACCTTTTGCCACATTTCAGGCTTCAAACATAAAGATATAAAACTGTAATTTTTTTTGAAGAATCAACAACAAGTGGCACACAATCATGAAGTAGAACGAAATGTATTGGATATTTCAAACTTTTTTAACAAATAAAAAACTGAAAAATTGTGCGTGCAAAATTATTCAGCCCCCTTTACCCCTTAACGCCCGCCGCACGACTATATACATCCACAGAATGGCACGTACAGGCAGAAGGGCGTATATATACGTCCATGCCTTCTAGCGGGTGGGGGGTCCCTCGGGGAGCGATCCGGGACGACGGCGCGGCTATTCGTTTATAGCCACTCCGTCGCTTCACTGTGGCGGCGTATCGATCGAGTGATCCTTTTTATAAGGGAGACTCGATCGATAACGTCAGTCCTACAGCCACACCCCCCTACAGTTGTAAACACACACTAGGTGAACCCTAACTCCTACAGCGCCCCCTGTGGTTAACTCCCAAACTGCAACTGTCATTTTCACAATAAACAATGCAATTTAAATGCATTTTTTGCTGTGAAAATGGTCCCAAATATGTGTCAAAATTGTCCAAAGTGTCCGCCATAATGTCGCAGTCATGAAAAAAATTGCTGATCGCCGCCAATAGTAGTAAAAAAAAATAATGAATAAAAATGTTATAAAACTATCCCCTATTTTGTAAACGCTATAAATTTTGCGCAAACCAATCGATAAACGCTTATTGCATTTTTTTTTCCAAAAATAGGTAGAATAATACGTATCGGCCTAAACTGAGGGAAAAAATAAATTATATATGTTTTTGGGGGATATTTATTATAGCAAAAAGTAAAAAATATTGCATTTTTTTTCAAAATTGTCGCTCTATTTTTGTTTATAGGGCAAAAAATAAAAACCGCAGAGGTGATCAAATACCACCAAAAGAAAGCTCTATTTGTGGGGAAAAAAGGACGCCAATTTTGTTTGGGAGCCACGTCGCACGACAGCGCAATTGTCTGTTAAAGCGACGCAGTGCCGAATCGCAGAACCTGGCCTGGGCATTTAGCTGCCTAAAGGTCCAGGGCTTAAGTGGTTAAGTTAATACATTGTATCGCCACCTTTTGCTGCGATTACAGCTGTAAGTCGCTTGGGGTATGTCTCTATCAGTTTTGCACATCGAGAGACTGAAATTTTTGCCCATTCCTCTTTGCAAAACAGCTCAAGCTCAGTGAGGTTGGATGGAGAGCGTTTGTGAACAGCAGTTTTTAGTTCTTTCCACAGATTCTCGATTGGATTCAGGTCTGGACTTTGACTTGGCCATTCTAACACCTGGATATGTTTATTTGTGAACCATTCCATTGTAGATTTTGCTTTATGTTTTGGATCATTGTCTTGTTGGAAGACAAATCTCCGTCCCAGTCTCAGGTCTTTTGCAGACTCCATCAGGGTTTCTTCCAGAATGGTCCTGTATTTGGCTCCATCCATCTTCCCATCAATTTTAACCATCTTCCCTGTCCCTGCTGAAGAAAAGCAGGCCCAAACCATGATGCTGCCACCACCATGTTTGACAGTGGGGATGGTGTGTTCAGGGTGATGAGCTGTGTTGCTTTTACGCCAAACATAACATTTTGCATTGTTGCCAAAAAGTTTGATTTTGGTTTCATCTGACCAGAGCACCTTCTTCCACATGTTTGGTGTGTCTCCCAGGTGGCTTGTGGCAAACTTTAAACGACACTTTTTATGGATATCTTTAAGAAATGGCTTTATTCTTGCCACTCTTCCATAAAGGCCAGATTTGTGCAGTATACAACTGATTGTTGTCCTATGGACAGAGTCTCCCACCTCAGCTGTAGTTCTCTGCAGTTCATCCAGAGTGATCATGGGCCTCTTGGCTGCATCTCTGATCAGTCTTCTCCTTGTATGAGCTGAAAGTTTAGAGGGACGGCCAGGTCTTCGTAGATTTGCAGTGGTCTGATACTCCTTCCATTTCAATATTATCGCTTGCACAGTGCTCCTTGGGATGTTTAAAGCTTGGGAAATCTTTTTGTATCCAAATTCGGCTTTAAACTTCTCCACAACAGTATCTCGGACCTGCCTGGTGTGTTCCTTGTTCTTTATGACGCTCTCTGTGCTTTAAACAGACCTCTGAGACTATTACAGTGCAGGTGCATTCATACGGAGACTTGATTACACACAGGTGGATTCTATTTAATTAGTCATTTAGGTCAACATTGGATCATTCGGAGATCCTCACTGAACTTCTGGAGAGAGTTTGCTGCACTGAAAGTAAAGGGGCTGAACGCACGGCCAATTTTTCAGTTTTTTATTTGTTAAAAAAGTTTGAAATATCCAAAAAATTTCGTTCCACTTCATGATTGTGTCCCACTTGTTGTTGATTCTTCAAAAACAAAATACAGTTTTATATCTTTATGTTTGAAGCCTGAAATGTGGCAAAAGGTCGCAAAGTTCAAGGGGGCCGAATACTTTCGCAAGGCACTGTATGTCCTTTCATCATGCGTTTTTAAATTATAAATCCGGTCACTTACTATTTTACAATCCGCCGCCTAACCGATAGGTCAAAACCAATGGTTAGTATGCAAAAGCATCGGTTAAAAACCCGCGCATGCTCAGAATCAAGTCGACGCATGCTTTGAACTTAATTTTTCTCTGCATGTCATTGTGTTTTACGTCACCGCGTTGGACACGATCGTTTTTTTAACTGATGGTGTGTAGGCACATCAGACCATCAGTCAGCTTCATTGGTTAACCGATGAGAATGGTTCTTCGGACCGTTCTCATCGGATGGACTGATCGTGTGTACGAGGCCTAACACATCTGGTAGATGATCTGGCAGAGTACACAGTGGGGGGGACATTGTAGGATCCTGGGGACAAGGTAAGTACGCTGTACATGGATCCTGCGATGCAATCCCGACTGTGGCTCGAGGTTACCGCCCTTGGTAGTGAAAATTCACTCCGAGCCACACTCAGGAATACCGCTAGGAAGGTTAATGTGCTTTTACTAACAAGAATGCTGTGTATATAAACTATGTCCATAGTATACATTTATAGAAACACAATACAAGACGTACTGAATACTACAAATATGCACACAACACATATGCACACCCTACTTAACCTGCCTAGTGAATGAGCATTGACAATGATATGTGTGCTTTAGGAATACCCTAAAAAGTCAGTTATCTTCCATTCAAGCTGCTCTGTGGATTCCCGATTTGCATTTGTGCTGCTGGCATTTTATGTAGAAAGTCTATTAACCACTTAAGGACCACCGCACAATGATATATGTCGGCAGAATGGCACGGCTGGGCACAGGGACGTATAAATCCCATTTAAGAGCCCAGCCGTGGGTCGCAAGCGCACTGCCGCCAGCGCTTGCGTCCCGGTCCGAAGCTCCGTGACCCAATCGCCGCAGGTGTACCGCGGTCGGGTCACAGGAGCTGAAGAACGGGGAGGGGTGAGCAGGGCCGAACTTACCATTGGGCTTAACTGGGCTCAAGCCCATGGGCCCCGTCCAATAGGGGGCCCCTTTCAAAAAAAAAATACTTTTTTTTTTTTTAGGGGTCTGGAGGTCCCCAGGGCCCCGGAGGCCCCCCGGGCCCCAGACGGCAACCCCCCTTTTTTTATTTATTTTCTATTAAAAAAAATGTTTATATATATATATATATATATATATATATATATATATATATATATATTATTATTATTATTATTATTATTATTATTATTAAAGGGCCCAGAGGTCTCCAGGGCCCCCGGATGGCAACCCCCTTTTTTTTTTTTTTATAAAGAAATTTACATTTTTTTTATATATATATATATATTTTTTTATTAAAGTGGAGTTCCAACCACAATTAGCATTTTTTAAATGTATGTCCTTTCATCCTGCATTTTTATAATATTAAACCGGTCACTTACTATTTTACAATCCGCCGCCGTGCCGCATAGATATTCAAAAAAGATAGTTTATAAAACTATGTCCACACCGTTGTCATTTTGCTTGTGGGCATTGTGAAGCCTACAAGCATTTACTTCCTGAAAGTCTTGGATGGGGAGTGATAATTGGACAGCGCACTGCATCCTGGGAAATGATGACACACATTTCCCAGGAGCATTAGAGGGAGATGATGTCAGAATCCTAGGTGGTTTCAAAGGCAGATTTCGTAGGACCGCTTAGCAACAGGCATTTCCAGATGAGTAAAAAAAAGTTTTTTAGGTCTAATGAGCACAATAATGAAAAAAAAATTGGGATGGAAACTCCACTTTAAAGGGCTCAGAGGTCCCCAGGGCCCCATGTGGCAACCCCCCTTTTTTATTTATTTTTATAAATGTTTATTTTTGTTTATATTTTTTTATTTTTTATTAAAAGGCCCAGAGGCCCCAGGACCCCGGATGGCAACCTCCCTTTTTTATGAATTTTTTATAAATGTTTATTTATTTATTTATTTTTATTAAAGGGCCCAGAGGTTTATTTTTTCTTTTTATTAAAGGGCCCAGAGGTCCCCAGGGCCCCGGATGGCTACCCCCTTTTTTTTATATATATATTTTTCTTTATTTTTTCTCAATTTGCGGCAGGCCCCCCCGCTTCTCAATTTCAGGCGGCAGCACCCCCCCCCCCGGTTTTCTGCTCCAGGGGGCCCATGCCTTAAGCTGTGTAAGGGTCCCGCACAGACAGCTTCTTCCTGCAGTCCCGCTAAAGGGTTTATTTTCCCGCACTGCAAGAGGAGGCAGCACAGAAGCAGGAGGAACCGGAGCGGTGTGTGGAGGACTGTGACTGCTGAAGGGAAGAAAGCCGACAGCCGGGCTAATGACAGTCTGTGGCCCTGGCTGTCGGCACAGGTGAGAGGCACTCCCCTCCCGCTCAACAGCTGCAAAACCCCCCTAGGAGGAACCGGAGTGGTGTGTGGACGTCTGCTGAAGGGAAGAGAGCCAACACATTCCGTGCACAGGTGAGAGGCACCCCCCCTCAACAACTTCAATTCACCCCCCCCCTCAACAACTTCAATTCACCCCCCCGCTCAACAACTTTAATGCGCACCCCCCGCTCAACAACTTTAATCCACCCTCCCTGCTCAACAACTATGATCCCCCCCCCTTCAAGACTCAAGCCCCCACCACCCTAAGTCCTGCCCTGGAGGTGAGTGTAAACACAGTTTCCCCGTTCTTCTGTGTGGCAATGTCAGTGACCGTCTGTTCCCTGATATAGGGAACGACGATCACTGATGTCACACGTCCAGCCCCACCCCCCTACAGTTAGAAACACACATGAGGTCACACTTAACCCCTACAGTGCCCCCTAGTGGTTAACCCATTCGCTACCATTGTCATTTTCATAGTAATCAGTGCATTTTTTTTAGCACTTTTCGATGTGAAAATTGCAATGGTCCCAAAAATGTGTCAAAAGTATCCGATGTGTCCGCAATAATGTCGCAGTCATGAAAACAATTGCTGATCGTCGCCATTAGTAGTAAAAAAAAATTATTAATAAAAATGCCATAAAACTATCCCCTATTTTGTAAACGCTAAAAATTTT
The DNA here is from genome assembly GCF_905171775.1 of Rana temporaria. NCBI lineage: Eukaryota > Metazoa > Chordata > Amphibia > Anura > Ranidae > Rana > Rana temporaria. The sequence goes on from NC_053489.1 coordinate 498,345,445, forward strand.
GCGCAAACCAATCGATAAACACTTATTGCGATTTTTTTACCAAAAATAGGTAGAAGAATACGTATCGGCCTAAACTGAGGGGAAAAAAAAGTTTTTTTATATCTTTTTTGGGGATATTTATTATAGCAAAAAGTAAAAAAGATTGCATTTTTTCAAAATTGTTGCTCTAATTTTGTTTATAGTGCAAAAAATAGGTGATCAAATACCACCGAAAGAAAGCTCTATTTGTGGGAAAAAAGGACGCCAATTTTGTTTGGGAGCCACGTCGCATGACTGCGCAATTGTCAGTTAGAAACACTATGCAGGGCACACATTTAACCCCTTCCTCGCCCCCTAGTGTTAACCCCTTCCCCACAAATAGAGCTTCCTATGTTAACCTGCCTGCCGAGTGTGGCTTGGGGTGGAAATTCAGTGCCATTAGCGGTAACCTCAGGGCACACTGGGGATTGCATCGCTGGATCCTGGAAGGGGTTTATTTACCTTGTCCCCGTGATCCCGTGATGTATTCTCGCAGTGTATGGCAGCCAGATTTTCTGCCCAATGCACTGTCCCCTGGCTTCTGTTCCCTACGAGCGTTGTGACTCAGGGGGTGGAACCAGTGGCAAATTTAGAAAGTATAAAACTCAAACACACTGATACAATGTAATCCTATTGGATTACATTACTAAAATAAATAAATTGACCTTAGTTTGCCCCCCAGTACTTTTTCCAGTGCCCTTGCCTGCAGTTTTACTGTACTTTGTGTCTGGAAACTGCAGAACGACCATGGCATCAAAAAAGCGCGCCTCCACCTCAAAAGCGGTATATGAGCTGCTGGAAAACAGCGACAGCGATTTGCGAGGAAGTTCATCATCAGACACAGAAAGAGATTTCAGCAATGATCCTGCGACTGTGCCCAGCAATGTGCAGACTTGGTGCATGATTGACTGCGGTACGGAGCACGTAGCGCCCCCAAGATTCCCGTTTACAAGAGCACCTCATATCAAAGTGGATGTTGAGGATGACAACCCCTTGGCATACCTCCAACTCTTTTTGACCGGTGAGGTTATTGCAAAAATTTTTACAGAGACAAATCGGTATCGGGAGCAACAAGCATCAGAGGATTTCAAGGAGCAGAAAGTGGGAACCAGTTACCAAAGAGGACATCTGGAAGTTTCTGGGCCTAATAATTCTTCAGGGAGTGGTGGAGAAACCCCTGCAGTGGTGTTGGATGACCAAAAAATTACTAGCCACTCCTTTTTTTGGCACGGTCATGTCGGAATACAAATTTTCTCTCATAATGAAATATTTGCACTTTGCAAATAATGAAGAATTTGATGAGAGTTCTCATCCAGCTCCAAAACTCAAAAAGATTTGGGAGGTTTATCAAATTATTCTGAAGAATTTCCAGCAGACCTATGTACCAGACAGAGACATAAGAATCGACGAAAGTCTAATGGCCTACAACGAAATACTCAGCTGGATACAGTACATTGTATCAAAGAGAGCACGATTTGGCATAAAATTATGCATGCTATGTGAATCCAGCACTGGTTACATATGGAATTTGGTCCTATACACCGGTAAAGTAACCAAATTCAGTAAACGATTCAGCAATTATGGAATGGCAACTGCTTTGGTTCTTACTTTGATTGAGCCATTGCTGAATCAGGGCTACTGTGTAACAACAGACAATTTTTACACATCTCCAGAACTCTATGAGTTTCTTCTACACAACAAGATGGATGCATATGGGACCGTTAGGGCTAACCGGCATGACATGCTGCCAACCTTTGGCAATAAAAATCTTGAAGGCAGGAGAAATAGTTGCCTGGTAGAAAGTAAAAATGATGGCACTGAGATCGCGCGACAAAAAATATGTGTGCCTAATGAGTACAATTCACAACATCTCTACTGTCATGGTACACACAAAAGGTGGAAAAGATGTAATGAAAACACAAGTCATGATGGATTACAACAACACCATGGGAGGTGTGGACAGAGCTGACCAGGCAATGACATTTTATGCAGCGATGAGGAAACAACAACAAAAAATTACAAAAAAATCTTCAGGCATCTTTTTGAACAGTGCCTGTGGAATGCCTTCATTCTGCTGAAAAAAAAAGAGTGATAAGCCTATGGTTCATGTGGACTTTGCTTGGAAGGTTGCCGAACTTATATTTCTCAAGGACCAAACACCAATGACAGTAAATAGATCTGGACGTCGTACTGCTGGCATTGTGATCCCGGAATACCTGACTGGTCGTCACTTTATGGACCACATTCCACCAACGGAAAGAATTCTGCACCCACAAGGATGTGTGTTGTTTGCTGCTCTAAGCGTGACGACACTGGATGGAAAATTAGAAAATAAACCAGGTTCTATTGTCCTGATTATGACGACGGACTTTGTGCTGTACCATGTTTAAAAGTTTTCCATACCCAGGACATTTACTGAAGCAATATGACTACTAATATTGCACCCTTGTTTGGCCAAAAAAAATCTGTGTTTTTGATTATGTTATTTACTAAAATGTATTGAATAAAAAGTATTATTATTATTATATTACTATTTGCTATTATTTATAGTTATTTATTATATTATAATTTATGATTTTGTGTTTCAAACTTTATCATACCCAAAATGTCTACTAGACTCTGGTTTGGACAGATTTAAGTGAGTTATTTCTAAGAATTACAGGCCTACATTGTAAAACGCCAAATTTCCATGCAAAATAATAGTACCGCTTTCAGCACCTAAAATTTGAAATAATCATACCGCCAGGGAGGTTAAAAGCAAACAAAATGTTGAACTACTTTAAACGATATTTAATAAGCCATCAAATGTACTGATAATTATTGTATACATTTTTGTGTACATTTTTCATATCAATTTTTGTTCTTAAATCTACTAGTATAGTTTACTCTTTAGTGGGGAATAGTAATTTGGTACCACTGCCCTTTGGTACCCCTAGGCTGGAATTAGGGACAAGACCTATTTAACTGCAGTAGAGAAGTCAGGTTTTTAGGTTGGCTGTGCTGTCTGGTAGAGCTGTGTAAATCTCGGGAATAAATGGACAGAATAAAAATCCTTTTGGGGTATTGTTGTCATTCCTAATTTATTAATGTATGCATTTATTCTTTCACTAATTAAATAGCAAAGGCAGTTACAAACTTTGTGTTTTAGAGTTGCCCCCCAAAAAATCTATAAACTATGGGCCAGATTCACAGAGCAAGTACGCCGGCGTATCTACTGATACGCCGGCGTACTTTTAAATTTCCTGCGTCGTATCTTTAGTTTGAATCCTCAAACCAAGATACAACGGCATTTGGGTAAGATCCAACAGGCGTACGGCTTCGTACGCCTTCGGATCTTAGATGCAATACTTTGGTGCCCGCTGGGTGGAGTTTGCATCGTTTTCAGCATCGGGTATGCAAATTAGCTTTTTCCGACGAACGTACGCGCGGTCGTCGCATTCTCTTACGTTGTCTCTAGTCGGCTATTTTGCGGCGTATAGATAGACTTGCCATGTTAAAGTATGGCCGTAGTTCCCGCGTAGAAATTAGATTTTTTTTTTTGCGTAAGTCATCCATGAATAGGGATGGACATAAGTCACGTCGAAGTTCTAAAAATGACTTTGTTGCGACATCATTTCGCGCAAAGCACGACGGGAAATTTTGAAACGGAGCATGCGCAGTTCAATCGGCACGGGGACGTGCTTCATTTAAATTAATCACGTCCCCTACCCGCCGATTTGAATTACGCGCCGAGAGATACACTACGCCGCCGTAACTTACGGCGCAAAATCTTCCTGGATTCGACCTAGAGCCAGGTAAGATACGGCGGCGTAGTGTATCTCTGATACACTGCACCTGGGCATTTCTATGTGAATCTGGCCCTATGAATCTTCTTAAGCCTTTTGCTAATAGCTGATGCCTCTCGGCACTAGATTCATTTCTGGCTCAATTTTTTTTTTTTTTAAAGTCTGATGAATACTCACACATATGACATGCAATTTGGTGAGCACTGAATGTTCTGTATTTGTATGCATTACATTTAGGTAGAAATCAGATAATGTGACAAAATTCACTCTACCAGTGACTTGGCAGAGCAAAGTGTCATTTATTTTTCTGTGCAGAGACTTGCAATCTGCAAGGCATATAGTGGACACATAAAAGGGTCCATTGGACAGCAAACCATTAACATGGAGATGCCTTTCAACTTAAATTCCTAAGCTTAAATAAGTAAAATGATGCTTCCTGTAAATAAAATATTTTAGTATTATATTGGCCTGTTGACACCTGTGTGAAATAATATCATGTTACATCAGACATGGCCTCACTGTCAGGGTAAAGGTAAGCTGTAAAAATAGAAACAGGAAAGCTATCATTTCTGGTTTATTTTTTAAAGGTGCAAGTTGTAAGCTCATCATCATTTTTCTGGCTTTATTATTTAATGTAATTTACCTGTACCCATCATTATCCAGAAAAGTCTAAACAGTCTGACCTCCCATCCTTTACCCTTTCTCTTGGTCAATGGCTTAATAGGCAGATCAGGAGGGCAGCTCTGTAGCCTGTAGCTGTAAATACCAAGTCAGCAAAGGCACTCAAGTTCCCTTTTGGCGTTTATGGCAGACAATTTATTTTAATAAATTGTAATGTTTTTCTTTTTTGACTGATGCCTGTAGGTCTGTTTCCTATCAGTCCATGAACTGAATTGAAAATCTAAACGTATCCCTTATTGTTTATTGATTCCCTTTTTAAACTTTACATAATCCAACTGATGGTAGCATTTCCAACAAGAATAAAGCTGTGTCTATAATGTTATATGATATATTACTTTTGTAATCATTATTATTATTAGTAGTAGTAATAATAGTAGTAGAGTAGTAATAGGAAAACTACTACTACTACTACTACTAATGGAAATATTTTTTTTAATACAATAGGAAAGAGTTAGACCTTTGATATGATTGTATTGCTGTCTGCATTCCAACTAGATACTGTAGGAAAACCATCTCCCTCACCAAGACACCAAAAGATATGAAATCCAAAAATTTATAGTTGTCACCAAACTCCTGTTCTAGTGAGAAATTCCTTTTTAAAGATTTTGTTCAACTTCCTGTTGTGTCTCTGTGACAGAAAGTCATCTTACTAATGGTACACAGACAGCAAAAAATTACAGGAGTTTTAACCCTTTCCATACTCTTTCTGAAAAATAGTAAGACATTTTGAATCTATTTACACTTTAAAAAAATTTAAATTTTAACAAATTGAATTGAATTTATATTTAATTTGAATACACCCAGCAACACAATAACCTTGACTCAGATTATGAAAAGCAGTATATTTACTGTGATGAGTGAATCTTCTATTCAACTCATACAAGGTATGGTAATTTGAAAAGCCCTTGCAAGCATATACATGACAAACAATCAAGTCAACACATGTATATTTTTAATTCTGTTGCCTCTGAAGATCTTGGAAGAAGCTTTACACAAAGTTAAAACATCCTGGAAAAAAATTAACTTGTGCCCCTGGTTTCAATTATTTTTAAATTTGAGGCACAAACACTGCATTTAGAGATATGTGGCTTAAGTGCCAAATAAGAATCTTTTGATTTTTTTTAATACATGTGGTTGAAATTGGAGAAATGCTGATTGCCAAGCCACAGTACTTCAAATTGGGATTTGGCTCAAGAAAATAAGCCATTGTTCGAAGTACAATTTAACAGGGACAATCTTCAAGAAAATAATATAAATTCAAATGCATACATTTATATATTTTTTTTTGTGAAGGACCTGCATTACTATATAGGCACTTGTAGGAAATAAACCCAAGATAACTGGGCTGATAATAGTTCTTATGTAGGCAAATGATTTACGTTTGCTTTATGTTTTCTTTAGTAGCAGTAGTGATGTGAGTACTAGTTTGTCCCAATCTAGATTTGCAAAGCATCAAACAATTTCTGCAACTGCCAATCCACTTAGATGATCTTATCTGCTTAGAGAGCTGAAATAGACAATCTTCTTACCTTACCTACAGATTTGTGAAGAGCACAAACAGGTACCCCTTCCCACCTTTGCTTCAGTCATTCAGTAAATGGGTTAGTAGGCAATCGTGTACCATAATGACAACGCTGTGCATGACCTTACGTATGTCAACACAATATAGAAACTCTTATTTGATTTTATTAAGACCTTTTCTGAAATATAGGATTTGGAAGTGAACTAGTAATGAGTTCAAATTGTATTAATTCTTATAGGAAAATGGCAAACAATGGGGGAGATTTACTAAAACTGGTGCACACACAACCTGGTGCACCAATGAGCTTCCAGGTTTTATTGTCAAAGCTTAATTGAACAAGCTGAAGTTAGAGGCTCTAGCACCAGATTCTCTATGCACCAGTTTTATTAAATCTCCCCCAATGTCTTCTATAAAAATTCAGATGTTTGTAAAATGTTTTCTTTGTACATCTTAAAAGAGTTTGATCATTTAAATCTACGTTGCCTTTTTTTATTTGTTGGCTACATAAAATTCCATACTCGTTGGCCTGTTACATAGCTATTAGGATAACTTTTGCTGCAAATGTACTCTTTTTTTATTTTCTATATGAGTTCATGCATTCAGGAGATATCTGTTGTGTGTAACATAGTCACAAAATGTCTGTGTAGCCTAAAGTAGATCTAACCCATTCGCTAAAATCTCATAAAAGTTTTAACACATTAAAGTGACATTCAGTAAAAGAATACATAGTGATACTATGATGAAAAGCTTTTTTTTAAGTACTTTCAGTTATGAGGTGACAATTGTCTTTTATTTATTCTGCTAAGTTATTGCCCTGTCACATGCACAAGTTGAAATCACAAGCAGCTGTAATGACGCACATTGCACATACATGGTCTATCATTGTCACTATTAGGAAGGCAGTCCAGAGCAACAGTGTAAATCCAGCTGTGGAAGAAATGTATGTAGATATAAGTGGCTGAAAGAGCTTGGAGGCGATTAGCAGTTTACAATTGCGTTAGCCCTCTGGAGAGGGATCCTCGGGGGATCGCTTTTCATAGAGAGTTTGACAGGCTTTGTTATGCTGCCTCCTCACCATGTTATTTAACCCCTAAAGCATGCACAACCTTGCAAAGGATCATGGCTGTGGGATGTGTATTTCAGTCCCTTGCAGCTTAAGGGGGAGAGGCTAGGGGGTCAGTATAACACAGCTCAACCTCATATTTTTATCCTCCCCACCTCAAGTGTAAACACAGGCTTACTGTCATCCAGTTAGTGCCGGTTCACACAGGGGTGACTTGTCAGGTGACTTAGTTGCCTGACAAGTCCTGCTCCATGCTGTACTATGGAACCACTGTAATAGGAGCGACTCAAGTCGCTCCGACTTAGAAAAAGGTTCCTGTACTACTTGGGGACGACTTCAGGGCGACTTGCATTGACTTCAATACAGAAGTCATTTTGCCAGTCGCCTCTGAAGTCGTGTGCAGAACGCCTTGCAGAGTCAGGCTGCCCCAGTGTGGCCGGCACTTAGGGTTTATACCAGATATAATTTAAATAACTCGAATTTCAAGGAGTTTGAAACATTCAGTTGCTGCAGATTTGTCAGCTGCACATCCATGATGCAAATCTTCCATTCCACCACATCCCAAAGGTGCCTCATGGATTGAGATCTGGTGACTGTGGAGGCCATTGGAGTACAGATAACTCATTGTTATGTTTAAGAAACCAGTTTGAAATGATTTGAGCTTCCTGACACGGTGCATTATCCTGCTGAAAGTACACATCAGAAGATGGGTACACTGTAGTCATAAAGGGATAGATGTGGTCAGCAAAAATGATCAGGTAGGCTGTGGCGTTTTTTTTTAAATTCAATACTTTTTTTTATTGTTTCCATACATATATAGCAGAGAAAGAAAAAATACAAATCCATATTCTATACTCAGTGCATTATATGTGCATACAAAAAATTAATTGCATAGGTTAAAAATTTCCTTCCATCCCATTCCCAACCCTCCCTCCCTCCCTCCTATCTTACTTTTAAAGTGCATACACGTTTTTTGGTTCTGTTCCTTTCCTTAGATTATTCTTTACCTAACGTTCCCTGATTAAAGTGAGCGGCCTATTTTACATAACCAGTGCTCCCATATTGCATTAAATTTTTTGAGGTTACCCCTTCTAATCCATGTTCCCCTTTCCTTCCCAATTGTGCTATTCATTACGTTAAACCATTCCTCTACTGTGGGTGGATTTTGTGCTTGCCATTTTAGTGCGATCAATTTCCTCGCCTGAAACAGGCATCTTATAGCTGCTACTAATATATCCCTCTGCCCCATTCTCTCTTCAATGCATCCTAATAGACAAACCCTGGCTTCAAGTTCCAGAGTGGTTCCAAAGGTTGCATTTATAATGTCCAGAATCTTAGCCCAATATCTATGCAGTTTTGGGCATTTCCACATCATGTGGATGAGGTCCCCTGTATTTTGACATCTGGGACATTTGTCATCTGACTTCCATCCAAATCCATATAATTTCTTGGGGGTATAGTAGACCCTGTGGAGGAGAAACAAGTGAGAAACCCATTGTGAGGGGGCTAATGAAACCACTGTCCCTAGTTCCAGTATCCTGTCCCATTGGTCATTTGTTATGAGTCCAATATCCTCCTCCCACCTCTGTTTATTCTTGCTCAGCTTCTCTTTTCCTATTAACTGATCGCTGATCCGTTCGTACAATTCTGATATAAGACCTTTCAAGACCCCCGTCTTGATTAGTCTTTGGAGATGCGTGAGCTTTTGCCATCTTACCGGCTGTAATTTAAATTGGGCTTGTAATGCGTGTCTAACCTGCAAATAGGCAAAAAACATAGAATTTGGGATGCCATATTCCCGACTTAGCTCTGAGAAGGGTTTTAATGTGCAGTTTGTATAGAGTTGTGCCACTCTGGTTATCCCACGTTTATCCCATTCTTTTAATTTTCCCATGGCCAAAATTTATTTTAAGTTATTATTTTCCCACAGTGGGGAGTATTCTGTTAATCCTTTATAGCCCAAGGCAAGTTTTCCCACTTGCCATATTCTTACCATCATCTTTACTGTTGGACTTTTTACCGAGAAAGAGTTGGCCTCTAAGGTCTCTATTACCGATCTATGAGGAGACCCTCTTAGTATCATTTTCCCACTTGCATTACCTCCCCCCTGGGATCCTCGGGGGATCGCTTTTCATAGAGAGTTTGACAGGCTTTGTTATGCTGCCTCCTCACCATGTTATTTAACCCCTAAAGCATGCACAACCTTGCAAAGGATCATGGCTGTGGGATGTGTATTTCAGTCCCTTGCAGCTTAAGGGGGAGAGGCTAGGGGGTCAGTATAACACAGCTCAACCTCATATTTTTACCCTCCCCACCTCAAGTGTAAACATTGGCTTACTGTCATCCAGTTAGTGCCGGTTCACACAGGGGTGACTTGTCAGGTGACTTAGTTGCCTGACAAGTCCTGCTCCATGCTGTACTATGGAACCACTGTAATAGGAGCGACTCAAGTTGCTCCGACTTAGAAAAAGGTTCCTGTACTACTTGGGGACGACTTCAGGGCGACTTGCATTGACTTCAATACAGAAGTCATTTTGCCAGTCGCCTCTGAAGTCGTGTGCAGAACGCCTTGCAGAGTCAGGCTGCCCCAGTGTGGCCGGCACTTAGGGTTTATACCAGATATAATTTAAATAACTCGAATTTCAAGGAGTTTGAAACATTCAGTTGCTGCAGATTTGTCAGCTGCACATCCATGATGCAAATCTTCCATTCCACCACATCCCAAAGGTGCCTCATGGATTGAGATCTGGTGACTGTGGAGGCCATTGGAGTACAGATAACTCATTGTTATGTTTAAGAAAACAGTTTGAAATTATTTGAGCTTCCTGACACGGTGCATTATCCTGCTGAAAGTACACATCAGAAGATGGGTACACTGTAGTCATAAAGGGATAGATGTGGTCAGCAAAAATGATCAGGTAGGCTGTGGCGTTTAAACAATGCTTAATTGGTACTAAGGGTTCAAAGTTTGCCAAGAAATATCCATCACATCGTTACACCACCACCACCAGCCTGAACTGTTGATACAAAGCAGGATGGTTCCACAGTTTCATGTTGTTTATGACAAATTCTGACCATCTGAATGTTGCAGCTGAAATCGAGACTCATTAGACCAGGCAACATTTTTCCAATCTTCTATTGTCCAATTTTTTCCCAAAAGTCTCATGTCTCTTTTGTGAATATGATACACAATTGAATAAAAAATTAAATGTAGTCACCCTTGGGTGCCTTCATGGACTTTGGGCTTGTGTTGATATTATCAGTTTGACATCAATGTACTGACAAATGCAGCGGATATGATCAAGATATTGTCAACCTATACCAGACATAGACACAATTTTTTTAAACAGTTGTAAAAAATATACAGTGCACAGTAGTTACTCTTTTTTGTGGACTAATTTTGCCATCCATTTTTGCTAGAATATGTGGTTGTGAGGCCACTGCTAAATTAGAGGTGGCAAATCACTGCACAACTCTTCCTGAGCCTGAACCTGGCCTCCTAGTGATATGTCAGAGTGATCAGAAAATGGAGCAGGTGTAATCTGCTTCTGATATCAAACTTATAATAAACTTCTGTAAACATGGAGGAATGGGGGATTCCCTGCTACTTCTAACTGAAAAATATATGCTGAAAGTATATTTAAAAAAAAATGCCTACCACATTTAGTTTTGCTAGATAATCTCCATTAAAGAGCTAAACTTTGGATTTTTAGTTTAGCTTTCCATTAAAAGCTTTCGGATCACTTAACATTGCTGACGTCAACATTCCAGAAGATATCTGCTTGTAAAAGTGTATCTAAACCCAAGATCAAATTTGCAATACATCTTCCCAATTCAATCCTTTTTTTATTTATTTTCACCTGCTGATCTTGCCAGTAACACATCTCATGTGATAGAGTGATAACATTACTCACTGTACTGTAGGAACCTAGCTGTCATGAGGAATGAGCAAACCTAGCAAAGTTTGGTTCGCAGGAGGTTTGGTTTGGTAAAAGCATAAATCCTGCAAACCCTGTACATAGCTTCAAATCCTACAGAAGTGTATGGGAGACAAATTTTGCTATTATTCTCAGTATTTTAAGGTTTACTTGCAAACTGTTGTTAACTTCTTGGCACTGGCATGATTGGCTGTCACAGAGGTCGCATGATCGTAAAGTTCCCAATCTTGAATGGCGATCAGGAGTTTTCCATTAGCCATCAGTAACTGTGCCAGGAGCACACAGGGCACAATTTTTAACCCCCTACGGACTAAGACAGGGATGCCATTAAAGTTCATGTGCGTGTAAAGGCAGGTGTCCCAATACTTTTGGCAATATAATGTGTGTGTATATATATATATATTGTAATGTTGGGGGTTGTTAGCTCAAGTGTAGCACCCGCTAGCGAGAATAGTCCCACACAAATGTTTCCTTTTGAGGGCTTGTTGGCCCACTTTTATTAACCACTTCAGCCCCGGACCATATTGCTGGTCAAAGACCAGGCCACTTTTTGCGATTCGGCACTGCGTCGCTTTAACTGACAATTGCGCGGTCGTGCATTGTTTTCCAAACAAAACTGGCGTCCTTTTTTCCCACAAATAGAGCTTTCTTTTGGTGGTATTTGATCACCTCTGCGGTTTTTAGTTTTTGCGCTATAAACAAAAATAGAGCGACAATTTTGAAAAAAAAGTATATATTTTTTACTTTTTGCTGTAATAAATATCCCCCAAAAATATATATAAAAAAAAAATTTTTTCCTCAGTTTAGGCCGATACGTATTCTTCTACATATTTTTCATTAAAAAAAATCGCAATAAGCGTTTCTTGATTGGTTTGCACAAAAGTTATAGCGTTTACAAAATAGGGGATAGTTTTATGGCATTTTTATTACTATTTTTTTTTACTAGTAATGGCGGCGATCAGCGTTTTTTATCGATACTGCGACATTATGGCGGACACTTCAGACACTTTTGATACATTTTTGGGACCATTGGCATTTTTATAGCGATCAGTGCTATAAAAATGCATTGATTACTATAAAAAAGCCACTGGCAGGGAAGGGGTTAACACTAGGGGGCGAGGAAGGGGTTAAGTATGTTCTCTGGGTGTGTTCTAACTGAAGGGGGGGTGGACTGACTTGGGGAAATGACTGATGAACAGACAATCAGGCATTTCTCCCCCTGACAGGACCGGGAGCTGTGTGTTTACACACACAGCTCCCGGTTCTCGCTCTGTAACTACTGATCGCCGGTGCCCGGCGGTGATCGTGCCTGCTGGGCACGCGCGTCGGCGTCAGGGGCGAGCAGGGGGCGCGCGCACCACTATTGGCTGCTTGGCGAGATGACGTAATATTACGTGATCTCACCCAGCAGAGCCGACCTGCCGCCGTAAAACTGCAGCGGCTGGTCGGCAAGCGGTTAAAGAAAATCAAACAAAGTTCCAGAGATGAAAACAAAAGTGGTTTCCCTCGCAGGGGTATTCACCATCAATATTAAACGATAGTATGCTCAGCCTCCTGGCTCACACATGCAAAAGTGCAAATGAAAAAATCGAGCCAGCTGGCTCTCTTCAGCAGCAGCACCATTGCTCAGGCTCCTGCATGGAGCCCTCCTGACTACTGTCAGCAACCTCAGTCTCAGTTCTCTGGGTTTCACAGTGCGGCCTGCACTCTCCAGCTTCTCTAGATACTCCAGTGCACACCTGCACATTCTGGGTTCTCCCTTGCAAGCCTGGACTCCTTGGGAAGGTGGAGCCCAAAACCATGGTCAGGTGTCTACAAATAGGCCAGCACACACCTGACCAGTGTGCTGGTGAATCTCAAAATCTGTACCCAGGACTGGGGATTTCATCCCACCCAGATCTCTACGAAATCACTGGGCTCCAGGGCCCAAAGTGGACTTTATTAAATAATGAGGAAACTGAAACGCCAGTTTGCTCTGTACATTATAAGCTCCCTGGAGCCCCTCAACCCGTCCAGTAGAGAATTCTGGGTCACTACACTTTTGGGGTACGGGTACCACACTACCACTATATATATATATATATATACATATATATATATATATATATATATATATATATATACATATATATATATATATATATATATATATATATATATATATATATATATATATATATATATATATATATATATATATATATATATATATATATATTGTGACATGGGGTGCTTAGCTCTCATGGTAGATGCGTTTATAGAGCGAGTCCATGGCAGACAGGAACTATTTTTAAGGGCTTAGTAGTCCACTTTTAAAAATAAAAAAGAAAGCAAAAGTTCACAAACTAATGACTTCTTCAGCTTCAGCAGGATACAGACACTGGAAAATGCAGATCCACCTGACTTATCAGCTCCCTCAGCTTCACCTGCAGTATCATGTTGTACCTCTTACCAGTCTCTCAGACTGTGTTGTGCAGCTATCTGTGATACTTGGCAAATGCAGCGTCACTCCGATTAGGACGGTGCCATTGCCGGCAATTGCCGCTCATTTGACATGTCAAATCGCATGTCAAAATGCACCAATGTGAACCAGGGCTTAGTCACAGCACCCTATTGCACAGCCCTCCTGACTCCCCAATAGTAGACGACCTGACTCCTGGAACTGAGACCCCTTTGTCTCTTGGCTTGAGTATATAACAAACCCGCACACCTGTATACTCAGCCAAGTTGCAGTTGTCGAGCAAAACCCTGACACAGAGTTGCGTTTTCCAATCCTGAACTGCAGAATCCAGAGAAACCCAAATACACAGCTTTCTCTGTCCAGAAACACCCATCTGGAATGTCGCATCTACCCCAAATGTGAATCCTGTCTTGCATTTTCCTATATTCTCACAGTGACAAAGCCTTGTACTGTCACATGATATACAATATACAGTATATAGATATCTATATATATATACATAGGTATATACAGATATCTCTATATATCTATATACATCTATATAGATATATAGATATATCAATATATACTGTATATATATAATTTTAGTTTTTCCCACAAATGTATTCACTTAAACAGCTGAGTTGCATTGTTACAAATATTGTTTAATTTATTTTTATTCATGCTTATTTTTAGAGTAACTGAACATCCCTTTCTTTGCAGTCTGGGAAATTTGAGTATGTGAAAATGCACATTGCCAGTTATTAATTTATTATAAAAATGTTTTTTTCTCATGGACTGTCATAAGACTAATAAAAGTTACGCAACATATTAAAACCACAGATTAAGAAAAAAAAATCTGTCAGAATGGATCTTTTTTATTATGCTTTGTAAAAGTTTTGTTGTAGTAGTCTGCAAATTTTTCTTAAAGTCATACAAAATGTGACTATAAATTATATATCAGACAGGAGGCTCATATCTTATGCATTATCTTTCCTTTAATAATGCTCACAGCAGAAAGTGTATCTAAAAACATTCAGTGTAAAAAACTTAAAACAACCACCACCCCCAGCAGTCCATATAGTCACTAACCACGCCCCAACGGGGGACTCCATAAAGAGGGGCTGCTTGTGGTGGATCCTCCTCTTTCTTTCTGCTCACAGGATCAGATAAGTACACCATTCTATTATTGTCATCATTTAAACAGTATCGTTTGACTAGGGATATACAGGGATTCCTCCTCCCTGTTTCTTTCCCTTTGCTTACCCTTACTATTATTTTATTACTGAGTGATTTTATTTATTTATTTTATTTTACTGATTTTCCTATCATTTTAAAATTTCTTTATCGTTTACCACTCAGTTTTTTCTGACACGATTTCTTTCTCCCCGCCCTGATCGCGTTGTTTTCCGGCGCTCGGGACCTTTTCCCTCATCTCCTCAGTACGGTCCCCACCGCTGACTTACCCAGCGTGTTCTTTTCCCTATCGCCGTGTCATGGTCTTACCTCTCTCCTGTCTCCTTCGTTTGACATGTGCTGGCGGCCATCTTGGTTTCTAGGTCTCTTGTAGCCTCCCACCCTGCGGCTCCTCCTTCCCCTGGGAGGAGCTGGATACCTGGCTCACATATATAGGAGGTCTGTGACTTCAGTTCCTTGCTTGGTCCTCCTGTGTGCACATGCTTCTAAGACTGCTGCTGCTTCTGGTTCCGATCCTGGCTTCGTCTGACTTCTCTGCTGGTTCCTGATCCTGGCTTCGTCTGACTTCCCTGCTGGTTCCTGATCCTGGCTTCGTCTGACTACTCTTCTGGTTCCTGACCTCTGGTTTCACCATCCGTTGGACTTTTGCTTTACAGCTTGATTTTCAATAAAGCCTTCTTATTTTCACTTATCTCTTGTTGTACGTCTGGTTCATGGTTCCGTAACATTAGGACCAAGCCATGAATTTTGACGGTACAGAGCCATCCTCGCTACCCACGCTGGTTGCCAGACTTGATCAGCTGGAGTCCCTGTTGGGTCAGTTCGCCGTGGCGTTGCAAACCCTGCTTGAACGCACGGTTCATGTCGCTCCCGTTGCCGATGGGTCGGTTGTCGCTCCTGGGCCCGCTCCTACTGCCGCTCCGGTTGTTGCGCCAGAGTCTACCCCGACACCTGATGTTGCGCCTGCGGTGTTTCGGGGTATGTCCGGTTCTGCCCCCCTTCCACAGCGATTTGGGGGAGAGCCAACTCAGTGCCGAGGTTTCCTTAACCAAGTGGGCATTTATTTTGAGTTGCTGCCACATGCCTTTCCCACTGAGAGATCAAAGGTGGGGTTCTTGATCTCGCTGCTCTCTGACAAGGCCTTGTCCTGGGCCAGTCCTTTATGGGAGAACAACAATCCGGTGGTTGCCGAGTTTTCCGGTTTTGTTGCTTCTCTTCGGAAGGTATTCGATGTGCCGGCTCGCGCCGCCTCTGCTGCGAAGCTCCTTATGTCCGTCAGACAGGGTTCACGATCCGTAGCCGAATACGCCATTGAGTTTCGTACCCTGGCAGCAGAGGTAGGTTGGAATAATGAGGCCCTGGTCGCTGCTTTCTCTCATGGTCTCTCGGATGCCTTGAAGGATGAGGTTGCAGCTAAGGACCTACCAGTGGAGCTCGAGGCTCTTATTTCTTTCCTGATTTTGATTGACACCAGACTCAGGGAGAGACCTTCCTTTAAGGAGTGCCTGCGGAGGCCTCCTAACAGTTTGGTGCCTAAGTTTGCTGTCCCACCCGTGCCTCCCTCTCCTCCCACGCCTCCTGGGGTTGACTTGTCTGGGGGTGAACCCTCGCAGCTGGGGTTTGCTCGCTTGTCCGAGGGGGAGAGGGTACTCCGGAGACGCGAGGGCCGATGCATGTACTGTGGTCTCGATGGGCATTTTCGGTTGGCATGTCCGAACCGTCCGGGAAACGCTCGCACCTGAGATCCTGTCGGGGGCAGATCTTGGGTGGAGTCTCCTCATCCCCGGTTTCCCGTGTTGATAAACCACTGATCACTGTTGTCCTCTCCTGGGTCGGGGGCTCGGTGACGACCCAGGCGTTGGTGGACTCTGGTGCTGGTGGTTTTTTCATTGATAGTGAGTTCGCTGCCGCCAATTCCATTCCTCTACAGGCTCGAGGTTCCCCGCTGGCTCTAGAGGCGATAGACGGCAGACCCCTCCAACCGTCACACGTGACTCATGAGACCCTTCCAGTGGGGGTAGCCATTGGTGCCGCTCACAGAGAGTCGGTCTGCTTCCAAGTTATTTCGTCTCCACACTACTCGGTGGTCTTGGGGTACCCCTGGCTCCAGAAGCATAATCCGACTTTTGACTGGAGATCGGCCGAGATCCTCTCATGGTCACCACAGTGTGGGGCTAAGTGCATCCATGGGCCTGTCAAGTTGCTGTGTACTTCCTCGGACTCTCTGTTGCCTCCTGAATACGAGCAGTACCGGGATGTATTCGATAAGGTACGCGCAGTTGCCCTACCTCCGCACCGCCCATATGATTGTGCCATTGAGTTACAACCTGGTGCCGTTCCTCCTCGCGGCAAGGTCTATCCACTGTCGGTTGCGGAGAATGAGGCCATGGAGGAGTACGTGATGGAGGCGCTGTCCCGTGGTCACATTCGCAAATCCTCGTCCCCGGCAGGGGCTGGATTTTTCTTTGTGAAAAAGAAGGGCGGTGAGTTGAGGCCTTGCATCGATTACAGGGGTCTCAATCGCATCACGATCAAGAACGCTTACCCGATACCCTTGATTTCCGAGCTGTTCGATCGCCTTAAAGGGGCCACGGTCTTTACCAAACTCGACCTGAGGGCGGCATATAACCTGGTAAGGATCAAGGCGGGCGATGAGTGGAAGACCGCCTTTAACACCAGGACCGGTCATTATGAATCCTTGGTTATGCCCTTTGGGTTGTGCAATGCGCCCGCAGTCTTTCAGGAATTCATCAACGATGTTTTCCGTGACCTGTTGCAGCAGTGTGTGGTGGTCTATTTGGATGACATCTTGGTATATTCTGAATCCAGGGAGGCCCACATTCTGGATGTCAAACGAGTGTTGCAACGGTTACGAGAGAACAAGCTGTTCGGTAAGCTTGAGAAATGCGAATTTCACCGATCCCAGGTAACCTTCCTAGGTTACATCATTTCCGCTGAGGGGTTCTCCATGGATCCTGAGAAGGTTTCGGCTGTCTTACAGTGGCCTCAGCCCAGTGGTCTTCGTTCCTTGCAGCGTTTTTTGGGCTTCGCCAATTATTATCGGAAGTTCATCAGGGACTTCTCCATGCTGGCCAAGCCTCTCACGGATCTGACCAGGAAGGGCAGTAATTCCCAGGTCTGGCCGCTCGAGGCCATCCGGGCTTTTGAGGCCCTAAAATCCGCCTTTGTGTCAGCTCCGATTCTGTCTCATCCCAACCCTGGGTTGCCCTTTGTCCTCGAGGTGGACGCGTCCGAGACGGGAGTAGGCGCCCTTCTGTCTCAGCGTAGGACACCAGAGGGTCCGCTGCTTCCTTGTGGGTTTTACTCCCGGAAACTGTCATCCGCGGAGTGCAACTATCAGATTGGTGACAGGGAGTTATTGGCCATAGTGCAGGCTCTCAAAGAGTGGAGGCACTTGCTCGAGGGCTCGGTGGTTCCGGTTCTCATCCTGACGGACCACAAGAATCTGACCTACCTTTCTGAGGCCAAGAGATTGACACCACGTCAGGCCAGATGGGCTCTGTTCTTGTCACGTTTTAATTACGTGGTCTCCTACCTACCTGGTTCCAAGAACATCAGGGCGGATGCCTTATCACGGCAGTACTCCGAGCTGTCCAGGGAGGAATCTATACCGACTTCGGTCATACCTCCGAATCAGATCCTGGCCGCCATTCGCACCAGCCTGACCTCTCCCCTTGGTGAGCAGATTTTGGCGGCTCAGTCTGGTGCTCCCTCTGGGACACCCAACGGCAGATGTTTTGTGCCTGAGGAGTTGCGCACTCGGTTGTTGCGAACCTACCATAACTCCAAGACCGCGGGGCATCCTGGTAAGAATCAGCTGTCCTGGGCTGTTTCACGTCTGTTCTGGTGGCCTTCCCTACGTTCCGACATCGCCGCATATGTAGCGGCATGCTCTGTTTGTGCCCAAAGTAAGTCCCCTCGGCACCTTCCGTTGGGCCTGCTGCAACCCATAGCCACCGGGGAGCGCCCATGGTCACACCTGGGGATGGATTTCATTGTGGACCTCCCTGCATCCCGAGGCCATACGGTCATTCTCATGATTGTGGATCGGTTTTCCAAAATGTGCCACTGTGTTCCTCTCAAGAAGTTACCCTCTGCACAAGAGTTGGCCACGATTTTTGCCCGGGAGGTCTTCCGGTTGCACGGTTTGCCCAAAGAGATAGTGTCGGATCGGGGGAGTCAGTTTGTGTCCAGGTTCTGGCGCGCCTTTTGCTCCCAGTTGGGGATTCATCTCTCCTTCTACTCGGCCTACCACCCTCAGTCCAATGGGGCCGCAGAACGATCCAATCAGGCCTTGGAGCAATTCCTTCGTTGCTATGTCTCCGATCACCAGGACAATTGGGTTGACCTCCTGCCTTGGGCTGAGTTTGCCAGGAACACGGCTGTGAACTCTTCCTCTGGGACGTCTCCCTTCATGGCCAATTATGGGTTCCAACCTGCCGTGTTACCGGAGGCATTCTCTCCCCAGGATATTCCGGCTGTGGAGGATCACCTTTCTGCTCTACGTGCTTCTTGGGTACAGATCCAGAGGTCCCTTGAGGTCTCTGCGCAGCGCCAGAAACTCCAGGCTGATCGCAGACGAGCGCCTGCTCCTTCCTACCAGGTCGGAGACCGTGTATGGTTGTCCACCCGCAACCTCAACCTTCGAGTGCCCACTCCCAAGCTGGCTCCTCGCTTTGTTGGTCCCTTCCGAGTGCTTCGCAGGGTAAACCCGGTAGCCTATGCCCTTGCGCTTCCACCTGGCATGCGGATCTCCAACGTGTTTCATGTCTCCCTGTTGAAGCCACTGGTGTGCAATCGCTTCACTTCCTCGGTTCCTCGGCCTCGTCCGGTCCAAGTGGGCAATCACGAGGAGTATGAGGTGAGCAATATCCTGGACTCACGCCTGGTTCGCGGTCGGGTGCAGTTTTTGGTCCACTGGCGTGGTTATGGTCCTGAGGAGCGTTCCTGGGTTCCCTCCGCAGATGTCCATGCTCCTGCCTTGCTCCGAGCCTTCCACGCACGCTTCCCTCAGAAACCGTTTTTTGCACCGCGGAGGAGGGGCCCTTGAGGGGGAGGTACTGTCATGGTCTTACCTCTCTCCTGTCTCCTTCGTTTGACATGTGCTGGCGGCCATCTTGGTTTCTAGGTCTCTTGTAGCCTCCCACCCTGCGGCTCCTCCTTCCCCTGGGAGGAGCTGGATACCTGGCTCACATATATAGGAGGTCTGTGACTTCAGTTCCTTGCTTGGTCCTCCTGTGTGCACATGCTTCTAAGACTGCTGCTGCTTCTGGTTCCGATCCTGGCTTCGTCTGACTTCTCTGCTGGTTCCTGATCCTGGCTTCGTCTGACTTCCCTGCTGGTTCCTGATCCTGGCTTCGTCTGACTACTCTTCTGGTTCCTGACCTCTGGTTTCACCATCCGTTGGACTTTTGCTTTACAGCTTGATTTTCAATAAAGCCTTCTTATTTTCACTTATCTCTTGTTGTACGTCTGGTTCATGGTTCCGTAACACGCCGCCATACTGAGGGAGATCACGTCTCCCTCAGTTTCCTCTGCGTAGAGCGCGCGTTCGGGGGGCGGAGCTTCTCTCCCAGATCGCTCGCCCAATCAGCGCCCAGCGGCCGTAGTCTCGCGAGACTTCGTTCCCGGGCCGCTGGGAGACTTCAGGTTCCCCTCCCCTCCGTCGCCATTCGGCGCCTACGGAAGGGAGGACAGGTTGGAGCCTGAGAGCATTAGATTTTTTCAATAGATTGTTTCAGGTATTATACCCTTGGCCCTGATATATAAACCCTGCAGGCATATATACTTAGTGTAAAGGTGCAGCTAGAGGATTTTACCCCAGAGAACCCTGCACAACAGTGCCAGCCCTGCACTATCTTAACTAAATATATTAAAACAGACTGTACCACACTATAGTGCTGACATGTCTGACGTTAACCCTCAATCCCTTAATGGAGATACTACTCCCATGGGCACTTCTCATACCCTAAGTGCCTCACAACTGCAGGACATTATCCAAATGTCCATTCAAGCGGCCCTGGCTTCCACTACCCCATCCGCTTGGGCTCTGCAACCCGCTGTGGTACCTCCACCACCGCCCCAGAGCGGTGAACCACCTGTGAAAAAGGGCAAAGTTTTACATAAAAGAAAACACACCCTGGTGGTAATTGACTCCCCGGCAGGGGAAGAAAATAATGTGCAGCAGGTAGCCCCTAGCACGGGCTACCACCCCCAGCACTTACCTGAATCTGCTCGACCCCTGGACCCCAGGGAGACTCACCAAAAGGGGTATAGAATTCCTAGAAGAGCCAAGCCGGATTCTTACAAAGATTCCTCGGCTGAGGAGTCGGCTGACTTTTCTGAGGGATCAGAACTATCAGATTCTGAGTCTACCAATCAGGATGCTGGGGCCATGACGACCGACACAGTCGCCAATCCTGCCACGCAGGACGATGTCCTATTGGACGCTCTAGGGGAACCTCTTTTCCACCCGGACGCGATTACTCACCCGCGTTCCGGAGAATGGACACCCCTGCCACATGTGGCACAGTATGTAGGGCTTTGGGCCAGGAAGTCCCTGGACAGAACGGCCCGTAACAAGCTGAGAGCCAAATGCCCTAGACCCTCATTGCCCAAAAAAGTGGTGGCTACTCCGGAGGTAGACCCGGTCCTCACTAAGTACCTAATTAAAACAGGTAAATTTCAGAAAAAGGGCATTGAGAGGTCCTTCCGGTCAATACAAGACCGAGTTCTAGATCTTATCGGTCCACTGACCAAAATTTTAAATTTGTCCGAACAGGCGGCAACTTCGGGACAAGCAGTTGACTTACCACAACTGCGAGGTTGGGCGCAATGAGCCCTATGCCTAGCGGGTACTGCCAACACGGCATGTTCCGTAGAACGGCGCAGGTCCATTCTCATGCGCCTGGACCCCCAACTCTCACACCTGGCTGAGACTGAACCCGGCCCATCGGCCGAGGGCATGCTATTTGGGGATTCGGTCATTAAGGACATCAACAAGTTTGTTGGCCTGTTCTCTAGCCTAGACAAAGCTCAGAACTCTCTGAGACGTACCGGAACCAATAAGGTTTTCAACAGGGCCGGCAGAAGTAGAGGCCGTTCTGCCGGCCGCGCTAATTTTTACAGGCCACAAGGTAGAAACTCTACCCAGTATCAGTACCAGGCTCCAAACTACTCCACCCCGGTGGCTCAGCCAGCACCGTTTTTTCCCCCAAGAGGCAGACCCTGGCGCGGACACGGGGGACGCGGCTACCCTCGATCCAGACCCTATACCGGTGAGTATGCTTTACACCACACTCGATCTCATCCCGGTGGGGGGTCGTCTGAGACATTTTACCCACGCCTGGTCTGCGATTACGGCAGACGCGTGGATCTTAAATTCCGTAGAGGGGTTCACCATAGACATACTTTTTCCTCCTCTACTCAATATAATTCCCCCTCCCATTCGATTTGCAAAACGAAGTTGCCTTCTCATAGACAGGGAGGTGAGAGACCTGCTTACCAAACAGGCCATCGTGGAAGTAGACCACTCTTCCCCAGGTTTCATAAGCAACCTTTTCCTAGTTCGAAAGAAGGGGGGGGGCTACCGCCCAGTTATCAACCTCAGGGGCCTGAATCAACACGTCCAGTATCGCCACTTCAAAATGGAAGGAATTCACTTCCTACGAGACCTTCTCCAACCCAAAGACTGGCTCGTAAAAGTAGATCTCAAGGACGCTTACCTGACGGTACCCATACACCCGGACTCTCAACATCTGCTGCGTTTCCCGTGGGGAGGCAAGATGTGGCAATTTACTTGCCTCCCCTTCGGCCTATCATCCGCCCCATGGTGTTTCACCAAGATTATGAAACCCGTGGTGGCAGCTCTAAGGAGCAGAGGGGTGCGTCTGATTATTTATCTGGACGACATTCTCATCATGGCATATTCAAAGTCCCAAGCCCTGTTACACATGTCATGGACTATGTCCCTTATACAACAACTGGGATTCATAATCAACCGCGAAAAGTCGGTCTTAACCCCATCCCGTCAAATGGAATTCCTAGGCTTTACAGTGGACACCGTCCAATCTACCCTCAGCCTCCCCAAACCCAAACTTACACTTATTCGCAAAGAGATTCGCTCTGCACTTCGCAAGAGATATCTCTCACTACGCACTCTGGCCCGACTGGTGGGCTTGCTGGCTGCCTCTATCCAAGCCATATTCCCGGCCCCTCTACATTACAGGGCCCTTCAGAGGCTCAAGATTATGCATCTGAGGCAAGGCCTCGGATATTCAGACGAGATTCCCCTTTGTCAAGAGACCACAGAGGAACTAAAATGGTGGCTACACCATGCCGTCGAGTGGAACGGCAGAACGATATTCAATCCCAGCCCAGACGTTGTCATAGAGTCGGACGCCAGCCGACTGGGCTGGGGCGCACGGTGCGGCGTAGCCTCCACAGGGGGGACTTGGTCCCAAACAGAATCCTCCCTGCATATCAATGCACTGGAACTTCTGGCAGCCCTGTTCGCTGTCAGGAGCTTCATGCCTCATTCTCCAGCATGCTGTATTCTCTTTCGCATGGACAATGTGGCGGCGGTGCAATATGTCAACCGCCTGGGGGGCACCAGATCCAAAACTTTGGCTTATATCGCCAGGGATTTCTGGCACTTTTGTCTGTCCCACAACATCACTCCTATAGCGGAGTACATCCCGGGGATCCTCAACTCCGTGGCCGACTGGAACTCTCGATATCTTCGAGATTCCAGCGATTGGAGACTAGATCGATCAATCTTTCTCCTTTTGCAGAGGCTTTGGGGTCCGCTATCCTTCGATCTATTCGCCTCTCGGCTCAATCACCAGTTACCCCGCTTCTTCAGCTGGAGGCCAGATCCGGAGGCTTACGCAGTAGACGCTCTTCGCCAACCCTGGCCGGAGGGGACGCACTATGCTTTTCCCCCCTTCCAGATACTATCCAGACTTCTCCTTCGGATAACCAACCTGGGAGCAACGGTAGTGCTGATCACACCATGGTGGCCGACCCAACCTTGGTTCCCTCTGCTATTAGCAATGTCTGCGGACTTTCCCAGACAGCTCCCACAATACTCTCATCTCCTCACCAACCCGAACGGGGAACCCCATCCCCTAGTTCTAGAGGGCAATCTCCCACTTCTCGCGTGGTTAGTATCGGGATCCCTACCCCTGATAGAATTCTTTCAGAGTCAGCTCGAAACCTCCTCGCCCTGGCCTGGGCCCCCGGGACTAGATCGGCATATCGATCAGCCTGGAGACGTTGGGTTCGCTGGTGTGATCAACGGCAAGTTGATCCCGTGCAAGCCCCTGTGCCCATAGTGGTCAATTATCTAGCCGATTCCTTCGATTCCGGTAGCTCATATAGCTCCATTAATATATACCGTTCAGCCATTTCGGCATATCATCAACCTGTTGATTCGTTACCCATTGGCAGACACCCTTTGGTATGCCGTCTTCTGAGAGGTGCAAAATTCCAACGTCCCCCCAGGCCTAGATACCAAGCGACCTGGGATGTTTCCAAGGTGCTGGATATGTTCGCCAGTTGGGGGGACAACACTAACCTTCCGCTTAAACTTCTATCCATAAAACTGACGGTCCTTCTCTGTCTCCTCTCTGTCAAGAGAGTGTCAGATGTCAGAGCCCTGGACATTTCCAGACGACAGTTTTCCCCACAGGGAGTTGAATTCTCCATTGTACGTAGGACAAAAACCGGCATTACCTCGGTCTTCTACCCATCTTTTCCAGATCATCCGCTCCTTTGCGTCGTACGCTGTCTTCAGACATACGAAACCCAGACCTCTGCTCTGCGTTCCGCGGGCTCTTCTCAGCTTCTTCTGTCTTATGTAAAACCCCATTTTCCAGTCTCCCCCGCCTCTCTGGCGCGTTGGGTTAGGACCGCCATGGACATGGCGGGGATCGACGTCACACTTTTTGGGGCCCACTCCACCAGGGGTGCCATGGCCACAAAGGTGCTCGTCTCAGGAGGCTCTCTTTATGACTTATTGAGAGCAGCGGACTGGTCCTCGGAGACCACGTTCCGTCAATTTTACTTCAGGCCTTCAGATCACATCTCCAGATCAGTTCTCTCTTAATGAATATCTTATGTCTTATATTACGTTTAGTTTGTGATTACTACAATAGCTTTGAACTTGCATAAGATATGAGCCTCCTGTCTGATATATAATTTGAGATTTTCCTAGCTTGTGACGGAAAATATTGATTATATGAAGACAGGAGGCGAGTATCTTCCCTCCCTGCCCTCCCTATTACGGTTGTTTTTTCTCCTTCACAGGCTATTGACCGACAAACTGCGTTCGACAGACGGATTATCCAGTTTAAAGGATGATGGAATCCCGTCCGATGGATGAAACGCAACCAGGTTTAGTTTCCCCATTGGGATCGTTCGTTCCCGGACCCCTGTTGGGTCATGGTGAAAGTCATCTCTTCTTCACAGAAGACGCCCGTCGTCGACCGGCCGGTCCAGACTTCAAGGCTACATTTTGTTTCTCCTCCGATGCCGTTCTATCCTGTAAGCGTCGCATCAAGAAAGAGGAGGATCCACCACAAGCAGCCCCTCTTTATGGAGTCCCCCGTTGGGGCGTGGTTAGTGACTATATGGACTGCTGGGGGTGGTGGTTGTTTTAAGTTTTTTACACTGAATGTTTTTAGATACACTTTCTGCTGTGAGCATTATTAAAGGAAAGATAATGCATAAGATACTCGCCTCCTGTCTTCATATAATCAATATTTTCCGTCACAAGCTAGGAAAATCTCAAATTACATGTTATTTATATACAATATAGAATAAAATGTACTAAATAATTTACATATCAGGTTTCGTGCATTATTTTTTAGTTTTAACGATGAACTGAAGTAGGCCAATTCAGATGATTGCACTGTGGAAATGTTGCTAATACCCATGTAGCTGGGTGTGCTTCCGGCTACATGTCTCTCTCTTTCTTCAATCCCCTCTCTCTGTCATCACCGTGCTGCAGAATCTACCTCTCATGCTGCGTACACACGATCGGTCCATCCGATGAAAACGGTCTGATGGATTTTTCCATTGGTTAATCGATGAAGCTGACTGATGGTCAGTCTGCCTACACACCATCAGTTAAAAAAACTATCGTGTCAGAACGCTGTGACGTAAAACACAACGACGTGCTGAAAAAAATTAAGTTCAATGCTTCCAAGCATGCGTCAACTTGATTCTGAGAATGCGTGGGTTTTTAAATGATGGATGTGCCTACAAACGTCGTTTTTTTTCTTTCGGTTAGGTATCCATCGGTTAAATTTAAAACAAGATTGAATTTTGTTAACCGATGGATAAATAACCGATGGGGCCTACACACGATCGGTTTGGTCTGATGAAAACGGTCCATCAGACCGTTCTCATCGGTTTGACCGATCGTGTGTACGCGGCATCACTCTCAGCTTCCCTGCTGTGTGAGCAGATCAGACACTGTGTGAAATCCCCCACTCATTCCTGTCCCCCACTCCTGACAGCAAATTTGAACCAATCAAAGAGCAGGAGAGCTTGCGCCAATTGTTTCTCGGATTCACTTTTTTAACCCCTTCACCACCCACCCTCTCTGACACATCTGATCTACATGCTGTCTATGTATGTGAACCGTATATTAACCCTTCACCTCTCTTTTTCTGTGCATCTAGAAAATAACATCTTCATCTCTATCCTGCCACAGTATGTGACCTCACCTGTACATTAATCCCTTCACTCTCCGTGTATGACCTGTGCAATAATGTTTTTAAGGCACCATTACCATGTTTTAACCAAATCAATAGCATCATGTTTCATTTATAAATAGATGTAGTAATGTTATAGTCAATCACAGTGGCTGCAGATTAAAAAGGAAAAGTAATATTTAATAACATAAAATTGCAACATAGCTTGTATAGCAATTGTAGATACTTTATAATAATTATTATTATTATTATTATTATTATTATTATTATTATTATTATTATTTATTTATTTTGCTATATTTTCTTTCTACAAGAGTGTAGTTACCATTAAAAAAATCACAGCTATAATCTAATTGGTTGCTATGGGCAACACTTCATGTTTTAACTGTCAGCTACACTACCAGTCAAGGTTTCCCAACAGACTTCCGCTACAGTAGATCTCTTAATATCATTTACTCTTTATACTTTGTATATAGTGTGAGCTTTAGGCTCCATGCACACTGAAGCTGATAAAAGCTATAAAAAAACGCCAGTAGCTTTGCAGGGAGCCTTTCAATGTTTTTAAGCGTTTTTGCAATAGCTTTAATCAGCGTTTTTCAGTGTAGCTTTTTCTTTTTACTTTTTTTCCCAATAGATTAAAAAACGCTAAAGTAACGCTGGCACCGAAGTTTTTGAGCGTTTTTGAGCGTTTTGCGTTTTTGAGCGTTTTTCCCGCCAAAAAAACGGCACTTTGAACGCAAATTTTGGGCGTTCAGAAAAAAGCCAATAAACTCCAAAGCTCATTAACACTAAAAAACGCCCAGGTGTGCATGGGCACATAGGCTAACATAGAGGTCAGTTTATGGGCTTTAAAAAAAAAAGCCAAAACGCCAATAAACTGCAGTTTATCAGCTTCAGTGTGCATGGAGCCTTATAGTTTAAAGAATTGTGTATTTTTTTTTTGTTTTTAAATAAGATATAAAAATAATATTTTATATTGAGTTGATTTAGAACAGTGTTTCTTTTTGAATGGAAGTCATATAAATTCTTATGTGTAGTAGATTGACTTTACAGAGCATACAAGCCACTCTAATGGATACTTCGTTTAACCATTTGCACAATATAAATATAACAAAAATGTACATTTTACAATCTAAAGGAAGATATAATTTATATCAATAAGTACATTTAACCTCCTGGGCGGTGTTCCCGAGTCTGACTCGGGGTGAGATTTTTGGGCTAGGATCGGTAACCCCGAGTCAGACTCGGGCTCGCCTCGCTGGATGTACAGGGAGTTTTACTTACCTTGTCCCTGGATCCAGCGATGCCACCGCGCTGTGTGAGCGAGCAGGACCTCGCTCGATTCACACAGTGCCTCCGTGTGACGCCGATCTCCGTTCCCTGCGACGTTACGACGCACGGGGACGGAGAACGGCGCCAAATTCAAAAAAGTAAACAAACACTATACATACAGTATACTGTAATCTTATAGATTACAGTACTGTATGTAAAAAAAACACACCCCCCTTGTCCCTAGTGGTCTGTCCTGTGTCATGCATGTCATTTTATATAATAAAAACGTTTCTTTCTCCTTGCAAACTGTAGATTGTCCATAGCAACCAAAAGTGTCCCTTTATGTCAAAAATAGTTTTAGATCAGCTAAAAAACAGCGATAATAAATTATAATCACTTGCAGAATTGTGCGATAGCGATTTGTGGGGAAATTCGTCATAAAAAAAAAAAAATAATGACAGCAACAATTCTGCAACTGAGCAAATTTCAGTGATTTTGATTTGATTACATTATTGAATAATTTTTATTATAATTATATTATTATTTGTTATAATTATTTATAATTATTTATTATATTATAATTTATAATTTTGTTTTTAAAAAAATGTCATACCCGGGATGCCTATTAGAATCTTGTTTGGTCAGATTTAAGTGAGTTATTTCTAAAAATGACAGACCTACAATATAAAACGCCAAATTTCCTTGCAAATAATGGTACCGCTTTCAGCATGTTTTTTCTGACAGAATCATACCGCCAGGGAGGTTAACTAGGTATGTGCTTGGGAACTCTAATTTAACCGGTGATTAGTAATTGAACCTCAAGGTGTGGTCCTTATTAATATTTATTGCATCATTATACAGTCAGTGAAAATGCGTGATCATTTGACTAAAAGTTATATTTTACTGAAATTACCAAGCAAAAATTAGTTCTCTGTGGAACCATATTAATTGCAAAACATCATAATTATGTCTCATTGGTGATACAATTTCCTGGATCTCACACATCTTTGACCTAAAGCTCTTTATTATAACACAGCTCGTCAACAATGTAGCTTTATTGTTATACCCTGTAGACCTCCTGCTGATGTTTCATTTTGCGGTGAGTCATATAAAAGCTGTACTCTTCGTGGATAATGTAAATGGCAATTTGTGTCTGAGAAGTTGCAGGAACACTTGGGTGTTTCCTTGTCAAGAGGTTTATGCAGCTGAGGATTAATTGTCAGAAGATGGCAGGCAAAAATTGAATCCAAGTCTAGAAAAAATAAAGTCTGGGAGTCTATGCATTTGACATATAGTCTGAAGTTTCTCTATGCATGAAATCCTGCAAAAAGTTTCCTGCACAACGGCCTACTAATTTTGATTCAATAATACAGTATATGTATATATATATATATATATATATATATATATATATATATATATAACTATCACACCAATTCTGTTAGTAATGCATATATTTATTTTGTTGCTGATATTTACCCACTTGCTGCCAAATCACGTACCTTTACATCATTGGCTTCAAGTGGATGTACCAGAGTGATGCCTGCCCCCCGGTATAATTTTTTAGAGCTGACGGTCAGCGCTCTAGTAACAACAACCAATGCAGCTGAGCAGCCACTCAGCTGTTATCACAAACAGTGGGAGGGGACAGCGCCGCCTTATGGTGCTCGCTTTTTTTAAAGGGCATCATCCATGCAGAAGCGAACACATACGTAAGTTGCACCCACAAATGTTAACAGTGTTCAAATCACACATATGAGGTATCACTGTGATCATAAGAGCAAGATCACTAATTCTAGTGCAAGACCTCCTTTGTAACTTTGCATCAGGTAGCAGGTAACCAAATTTTTAACCACTTAAGGACCGCCTCCTGCACATATACGTCGGCAGAATGGCACAGCTGGGCACAAGCACATACCTGTACATCCTCTTTAAGTGCCCAGCCACGGGACCCGCGGACCCGTTCGACGCCGGAGTCCCGCGATCGGTCCCCAGAGCTGAAGAACGCGGAGAGCTATGTGTAAACACAGCTTCCCTGTTCTTCACTGTGGCGCTGTCATTGATCGTCTGTTCCCTGATATAGGGAAAGGCGATCAATGACGTCACACGTTCCAGCCCCGCCCCCCCCTACAGTTTGAAACACATATGAGGTCACACTTAACTCCTTCAGCGCCCCCTAGTGGTTAACTCCCAAACTGCAATTGTCATTTTCACAGTAAACAATGCATTTTATGTGAAAATGACAATGGTCCCAAAAATGTGTCAAAATTGTCTGATGTATCTGCCATAATGCCGCAGTCATGAAAAAAATCGCTGATCGCCGCCATTAGTAGTAAAAAAAATGCAATAAAACTATCCCCTATTTTGTAAACGCTATAAATTTTGCGCAAACCAATCGATAAACGCTTATTGCGATTTTTTTTACCAAAAATATGTACACGAATACGTCAGCCTAAACTGAAAAAAAAAAAAATTTTTTATATATTTTTGGGGGGTATTTATAATAGCAAAAAGTAAAAAATATAGTTTATTTTTTTTAAATTGTCGCTCTATTTTTGTTTATAGCGCAAAAAATAAAAACCACAGAGGTGATCAAATACCACCAAAAGAAAGCTCTATTTGTGGGAATTTTGTTTAAGAGCCACTTCGCACGACTGCACAATTATCAGTTAAAGTGACGTAGTGCCGAATCGCAAAAACTGGCCAGGTCCTTTAGTGCGTAATGGTCTGGGTCTTAAGTGGTTAAACATCGCCTATGTAGATTTTTAAGTACTGTAGCTTGTCGTCATTTCACGAGTGTGTTCAATTTTAAAGCATGACAGGTTAGGTATTAATTTATTCAGCGTAACATCATATTTTACATTATATTTAAAATTTGGGATAACTTTACTGTTTTTTTAGTTCATTGAAGTGTATTTTTTCCAACAAATTTGTGTTTGAAAGACTGCTGTGCAAATACAGTGTGATATAAAATATTATATTATATTATATTATTATATTATAAATATTATAATACAACCGCTATTTTATTCTCTAGAGTCTCTGCTAAAATAAATATATATAAATAATGTTTGTTCTAAGTAATTTTCTAGCAGAAAATACTGATTTTAACTTGTAAGCAACAAATATCAGAAAAAGGCCTGGTCTTCAAGTGGTTACAAAATCAGCTGGAAAGTAATGTATATTTATAGCCAAAACATGTTTTTTCGTTTTGAATAGAGGGGAGAAGGGTTGAAAGTTCTGTCTGGCTCTTAGGGGCTCTGAAAGGGAAATTCTTCTTCACTTCCTGTATGATAAAACCATTGTCACCAGGACAGAAAGTTAGAGAAAATCACTTCAAGGAAGCCCTAGTTTGCAGTAAAAGACAGACAGGGGTTATTAAAGGGGTTGTAAAGGTAAACGTTTTTTTACCTTAATGCATCCTATGCATTAAGGTAAAAAAAACATCTGATAGCCATACCCCCCCCCCCCCGAGCCTCCGTTTTACTTACCTCTCCACTCTCCACGTTCTCGTCGACCTATTCGGTTCCCAGCCTGGCCGTTGATTGGCTAGGCTGGGCGGATTGATAGCAGCGCAGCCATTGGCTGGCGCTGCTGTCAATCACAGCGGATGACGCGGCACGCCGGGGGGGTGGGGCCGAGTGATACAGTCGGCGGCTATGGCCGCCGATGTATCACGCTCGCACGCTCGCAAAAGCTTTCCACCATGCGAGGGAGCTCGTATGAACGTGGAAAGCTTTTGCGAGGAGGACCAGAGCCGCAGCCGCCGAGGGACCCCAGTAGACACGGATCGGGGCCACTCTGTGCAAAACAAACTGCACAGCAGAGGTAAGTATAACATGTTTGTTATTTTTAATAAAACAAAATCTTGCCTTTAGTGTCCCTTTAACCTTCCTCCCTCTATCCAGGAGAAAACAAAAGATTTTTTTGCTTGACGTGCACTTCAACACCTGACTCCAATCACCCTTTTTTCTAGCTCTACGTAAGGCTGGTCATACATTATACAATTTTCTTATTTAATTTCCTTTAGATTTACCTTCAATTATGTAGTTCAAGGGCCTGTCCAATTCCATACAAATTGAAAGTGTTTAGGTTTGACCTCATATTATATGCATTTGGTAAATCTAAAGGAAAAATGTACAAGAAAATTGTATAATGTATGGACAGCCTAAGTATACTTGAAGATCAAGTATGTTCTTTAATACAAATTATTATTATTAATATTTTACATTTCACAAAGTTTATCACACATCTATATTTAAAATGCAGTTGCAAACATGAACCAGAAAGTTCAGTTCTCATCAGACCTCTAGCTGTTCCATTTAACCTCCCTGGCGGTATGATTATTTCAGATTTTAGGTGCCGAAAGCGGTACTATTATTTTGAAAGGAAATTTGGCGTTTTACACTGTAGGCCTGTAATTCTTAGGAATAACTCTCTTAAATCTGTCCAAACAAGAGTCTAGTAGACATCTCAGGTATGATAAAGTTTGAAAAACAAAATCATAAATTATAATATAAACAAAATAACTATAAATAATTATAACAAATAATAATATAATTATAATAAAAATTATTAAAAAATTTAATCAAATCAAAAACACTGAAATTTGCTCAGTTGCAGAATTGTCGCTGTCATTACTTTTATTTTTTTATGATGAATTTCCCCACAAATCGATATCGCTCAATTCTGCAAGTGATTATAATTTATTATCGCTGTTTTCTAGCTGCTCTAAAACTACTTTTGACATAAAGGGACACTTTTTGGTTGCTATGGACAATCTACAGTTTTCAGGCAGAAAGAACAGTTTTTATTATACAAAAGTACATGCAGGACACTGGGCAGACCGCTAGGGACAAAGGGGGGGTGTGTATTTTTTACATACAGTACTGTAATATGTAAGATTACAGTATACTGTATGTATTGTGTTTATTTACTTTTTTGAATTTGGGGCCGTTCTCCGCCCCCATGCGTCGTAACTTCGCAGGGAACGTAGATCGGCGGCACACAGGGACACTGTGTGAATCGAGCGAGGAGACAGCTCGATCACACAGTGGAGTGGCATCGCAGGATCAAGGGACAAGGTAAGTAAACCATGCCTGTGGATGCTGCGAGGCGAGCCCGAGTCTGACTCTGGGTTACCGCTCTTGGTTCTGAAATTCCACCCCAAGGAATACCGCCAGGGGGGTTAAACTTCAAGTTGGCAAACATTGTTACAGCCACAGACAGCAACAAACATCTAGAAGGGTGCTTTCCCCAAAAAGAAAAAAAATTGAGGTGAAGTACTGATTTCATTTCAATTATTTTTTATAGAATGAATATTGTATGCTGTAACAAGTCCTCTTAAGAATGATGGACAGATTTTGAGTGAAAATTCTTCAACTTTTTAGTAAATTTGCTCAACTGAGGAAAAAAATATATAATTGCACAGCAGTTAAAGATATTTTTCAGCATGTTGGAATAATTCTGCACACAATAAAAAGGACTTCCTACACTTGAAAGCATTTTTAACTGCTTGAAAATTAGATTTACCCTGTATGTACGACAATATCCTATGTGTATTTCAGTCTCTCCTACAGCTAGTAACAGACAACAGGTTTAGTAACACTATATAATACATTATTATTACTATACAACCATTTCCTATCCTCTTACCCTAGATCAATTTGTGGGTTCAGAAGGTGGAAAAAGTCCACCTTTTTCCTTTGCTCCTTTACCTCTGAAAGGACACGTATTCTTCCTAGGATAGTCATAGAAGTCTCGCCTGTGTTTTTTGAGTCTGGCCTTTCATGAGCCCAGAAGCATTGGAATGGAAGTATAAATGTATCCATACAGGATGTCCAAACCACCAGATGGCCTATGCCAAATTTGAAAGGGCAACAGCTTTTCTGTACAGCACTCCAATATAAGGGATCTTCTTCTCCTAAAATAATAAGTAATGCCAGAAGACCCTCCTTAATTTCTGTTCTATATAACAACCATCTTATTGTAATACTACTGTATATAGATATTACCTATTTATTTCAGTTATATATTCTGTATAGGAAAAAAAGATTATTGTTAAAATTGTGTTTCAGATCTAGTTTGATTTACACCAAATTCCATAAATGTTACTGTCTTTAACAATATTATTCCTGCCATCTCGTGTAAATCACGATTTAGTAACCAATTGATTTCATGAAACTCATAACACAAGCTTCATTAACATCTGTATAATTAAAAAAACATAGTCACAAAACCATGGGGTTTTAAATCGATGGAAAACGATCAAATCTGTCAGGACTCCATTTAAAACTATATTGATATTGGACCACATGGCCACATACAGAATTTGCTTGTATGTTCAGTAAGCTGTAAAGTAATGCCAAGATATTTTTAACAGTTAAAGACAAATTGCTCTGTTCTGTCTCTGGCGCTGTGAAGACAAGTTAAACACATTGGTAATATGAGGCTAGCCTCACATTTTGTATAGACATAACAAGCATAATCATTACACATTTGGGTTTTATGTTTGTGCAGTCGCCCAACTTCTTTTCTTTCCAGACTCACTTATTTCAGTACAGACAGGCAAAGTTAATATACATTTACATAAGCGGTTAATGTTATTGTACCACCCAGCGCTTAGTAATGGGAAATACAGAGCCAGAAAAGAGTTGCAAATAGTGTCTTGGGGCTTTGTCTTGTTTCATTTATAAATAAGCCTGTGGCTATGTTACATCTTTTCAAAGGTGTACTGAAATATTGAAAACATCCTTTAAAAAGCTACAGAATTTGATTGTGTTGTTTTTCTGTTTAGGAAAAAAAAATACTATAGCATCTTTAGGAATAACCTAGGCTGTCAAGTATTCACTATTGTCATTGTAACCATTTGTTTATAATTGCCTCATTTGTATTTGATATTATGCAGCTGTCAGTAAATTAAATTAACCTGACCGACTGACAATGAATCATAGACATAAAATTATGGTTTTTATTTGGATGAAAGGACTAAGAACCTGTAGCATCTGGTTATGTGTTATCAGCTACTTCACTACCAGTAGTGCGATTGTATCCTACTGTCCAGAAATTAATTAACTAGTAATAATAAATGTATCAGTTAGTAATAAAATATTCACTTCACTGATATAGCAGCCTGACCCTTCCACTCTCCCTGGCAGGGCAGTCTATTTCCGTGATCAGTAGTTGTGAAGGAGACGGCTGTTCTTTTTTTTACTATTACACTGTGTACAGTTGTAAACATGATTGGTCACAGTGATCACAAGGTACTGGCCGCTCTCATCTACTATTTTACTTTTGCCTGTGTACTGCACTGCCCAATGATAAAGCAAACATGGACACTGTAGGCATGTGCAAAAACAATAAGGATATGGACAGCCGCACTCCAGTAACTTGAAAAAAAAGACGTGCCCTTTATTGGGTACAGGAACAAATGCACTACAGGTATCAGCACACAGTGGGATAAACAGCTGACGCTTTTCGCATTGAGTGTCAATGCTTAATCATGGCCATACACTGTAGGCATGGCCATGCACTGTCAAGGGGTCCTGTGGTGGTTAAAGGGACTTTCAACAGGTCCACTTTTAGAAGAAGGTCAAAGGCTGGAGAGAAGTGAAGCAGTGACATTTCAAGACACAGGCTGCCAGAAAGTTAAGTATAGACTGTCTCCTTTTATAAGGCTGACCTTATTTCACTAGTGACCCTGATCAGACAGGGTAGTTTAAAGGAAATGAATCAGACCCATGTGCATGAAGTGAGATGAATAGCAGCCTCATCATTATGGGGGATTCCCTATGATTAAGGAGCAGAGTGAACAATGTTGGTGGTGTGGCCTGGCTAGAGTCCAGGCTGAGGCTGCCATTCTTCTCACTTTGAGCACATGGCTCTGATTCATGATGTACAGCTTATGGATCTTTTCCTTTGACATTGCTGCAGCTTGGAGCTAGGACAAACTCCCTGTCCATGCCTGCATTCAGAGCGGTCTACCTAAGCGGCAATTACATTTGTTCTTTTTGGGTCACAAGGAAATTTTAAATTACATAAATTACATCATTTAATATTATAATTCATACAAAAATTATCTCTTTTCATTTTATTGGTTTAAAGAAAAATACACGTTATTTGTTACATGATAGAAGTGGTATTCTGTAAGATCTGAGAATAAGAATGTGTAAACTTTACAATGCTGGAACTGACTAGTGTTGAGCAGAATACGCCATATTCGATTTCGCGATATATCTCAAATATATAGTCGAATATTCGAGATATATTCGCTAAATTCGAATATTCGTGATATTTTATCGAAATGAAATGATTGCGAATTTTCGCTATTGCGAAAATGATTGCAAAATTTCGATAACTGCGGTAGGAGCACTCTGATTGGCTCCAAATATTCTTGATATTTTTTCGAAATTTCGCAAAATGCGAATGCGATATTTACTGCGCAATTTCGACAAATGCTGTAGGAGCACTCTGATTGGCTCAGAATATTCGTGATATTTTACAATACAAAATAATTGCGAATATTCGGCAAATGCGGAAGGAGCACTCTGATTGGCTCAGAATATTCTTGATATTTTACAATACAAAATAATTGCGAATATTCGGCAAATGCGGAAGGAGCACTCTGATTGGCTCAGAATATTCTTGATATTTTACAATACAAAATAATTGCGAATATTCGGCAAATGCGGAAGGAGCACTCTGATTGGCTCAGAATATTCTTGATATTTTACAATACAAAATAATTGCGAATATTCGGCAAATGCGGAAGGAGCACTCTGATTGGCTCAGAATATTCTTGATATTTTACAATACAAAATAATTGCGAATATTCGGCAAATGCGGAAGGAGCACTCTGATTGGCTCAGAATATTCTTGATATTTTACAATAGAAAATAAAAAGTGTTTTGCATTGGTGGTGATTCTTTACTCTATCCATCTGTCACAGCCGTTTGTCAATCAAACACCTTGAAGATTGAACACGTTCATGCTGCATGCTTTGGACTTTTTTTCACTTCACATATCAAAGACATTTTTATGAAAGATTATTTTTCTATTATTGGGACTATATTTCTTTATATATTTGTTTCACTGTGTATTTCACAAGTTATTTGCGCTTGCTTATTTTATAATTTGCCCACATGTCTTGTCACTAGACATATTTTTTATTCTTTTAGAGCGACTCCATTTTCTGTCTTGTATTAATTTATGAATAAAGGGAGGGGGGGTTCAAATTTGGGACTTTTAATGAGGTGGTTAGTAAACCACCTCCATCCCTGGTTGTATAATAAAAAAAAAAAAAATTGTATTGTATTAATTTATGTTGTATAACATTTTTGAGTTGCTGCTGTATTCTCCCCTTTTTTTAAGGTATGCGCAATTTTTTCCTTCTTACAAAAAAAAATAATATCAAACATACAAATATTCATAACAGAAACATACACAAAGCCCCCCCCCTTTTGCATCAGAGACAATCAGAGTTCTCCTACCACAGTTATCGAAAATTCGCAATCATTTTCGCATTCGCATTAGCGAAAATTCGCAATTTTTTTTTTTTCAATTCGGCAACATAAAAGGATCGCCTCAGCTTAGCTACTCGGCCCAGGGTCTCTAATCATACCAGCAATGCTTTTAGACGTCGATAGGATGTGATCTGTTTTAAAAATAAAATTGAAAAAATGCGAATATTCACAATTGCGAATATTTACCGCAAAATTCGAAATATATCGCGAATACTCGAATATGCCATATTCGAGCCGAATATTCGCAATACGAATATTCGTGAGCAACACTAGAACTGACTAGCTTAGTTTTCACAGATAACCCAACGTGCTTCCAAAACTTTTGAAGATGTCTGTTTCTGAGGGCCGTCATAGCTCTACTTTACACAAAACCCATTTTTAACCCCACCTGTTCTTTTAAAGCAAAACTCCAGGTGAAACATTATTAAACAATGAAAGGGCTGTCATGGATAGTGCAAAATCCTTAGTTCTTCTTTATTGTGACCTGCAGTTTTATACCCTACAGTCCTAATTTAAATGTGATTAAATTGTAATTTAAGTGATTGTAAACCTCAGTCATGGAATCTAAACAAAGCACATATATATGTAGGGTTTACTTATCTCTCTCCAAAGCTTTAAGGCCCCGTACACACGGTTAGTTTGGTCCGATGAGAATGAACCGAAGTTCATTTTCATCGGACCAAACCGACTGTGTGTATAGGCTATTGGTCTGGTTTCCTTCGGTCCAAAATTTCTAAACATGCTTCAAAACCGAACCGATGGACCGCTGCCCCATCGGACCAAACCGATGGTTAGTACAGAAAAGCATCGGTTCAAAACCTGCGCATGCTCAGAATCAAGTCAACGCATGCTTGGAAGCATTGAACTTCGTTTTATTCAGCACGTCATGTGTTTTACGTCACCGCGTTCTGACCCAATCAGAATTTGGACTGATGGTGTGTACGCATATCAGGCCGTCAGGCCACTTCAGAGGTGAACCGCTGAAAACGGACCGACGGGCCAGTCTCATCGGTTTGGTCCGACCGTGTGTACAAGGCCTAAGTGTCTTTTCCCTCTGGTGCTTCGTTCCTCTGCTATCAGCATGAGTTTTCCCGACACGTGGGATAAATTTGTGTTTGGGGGGAGCTCAGCAGACAGCTTGTCTATTCAGAACACAGTTCTTCTGCTCTGTGGGGGGCCTTTTCTCCAATCATCTCTCACACACTGTTACTGCAGCCTCTCTGCCCTCTCCTCTGTTCTCCTGACAGATAAAGAAAGATTTTAACACTTTTCTGCCCTTTTTAAGAGGTGTATGGAAGAGAACACTGCAAATAAACAAGTAAAACCTATGTTGGAGGATTTGTTTCATCTCTGTGTATCATCTGAGGCTGTTCAGTTCACTGGGTATATGCGAGGGTTTGCAACCACTGTAAATGAACATGTATAGCTACTTGCTTACTGGCATGCTGCAAAACAGCTGAGCAATTAAATGTGATTGTTCCATGGCACAGCAAAGACAGCACGCTTATGTTGGAAAAGACAATAATGCCGCGTACACACGATCGGACATTCCGACAACAAAACCGTGGATTTTTTTCGACAGATTGTTCGCTCAAACTTGTCTTGCATACACACTGTCACTCAAATGTTGTCGGAAATTCCGAACGTCAAGAACGCGGTAACGACAACACTACGACGAGCCAAGAAAAATGAAGTTCAATGATTCTGAGGAGGCGTAGGCTTTTGTGGGTCAGAATTGCATACAGATAAGAACTTTTGTTGTCGGAAAAATTGAGAACCAGCTCTCAAACATTTGTTGTCGGAAATTCCGACAGCAAATGTCTGATGGAGCCTACACGGTCGGAATATCCGACCAAAAACTTGCATTACTTTCATATTAATGAAGATGGCTCCAGACTAATATCTACTACTGCAGACTGTTTTAAAAACCAAGACCTAATTCTGAACCTCCTCTTCCCATAAGAGTATTGTGAGCAATCTAATCCTACATTTAATAATACAACCTTTGCTTTCAAAGACCCACTCAAAATATTAGATAAACAGTGTGTATCTGTAGGACAATCTAGATGCAGTTTTGGGAACAGCATTACCTGAATAAAATGTGACAAAGTGACTGCAAGACTTTGTGGGCAGGTTATGTCACCAGCTAAAGTATTTTAAAAATAATTCTTAATAAAATATTTGTTTGTCAATTAAATAAGGCCATTAAACCAACATAAATGCATTGTAACTACTGAAACATGTAAATAAAAAAAAATCGAACATATCAATGAAAATATACACATCTCTAATAATTTAGATTGGCTTGTTATAACTCTAGTCCAGTAATGGGGAAATAAAATAATTTCTGATATTCATGGTTTGGTAATTAAGTTATGGAAACACTTGCACTGTTTCATCCTGCATAGGTTGGTTGGAATCCATCCCTTGCTGAGAGAATAAAAAAAAATACTCAGAATTCCAAGTAAGGGAGAGCATAACCTGAAGCAGCACAGGGTATCTGAGATCCAAACGCTGTCACATGAACATGAGTAAGATGACTTAGACTTAGCCTTATGTAAACTCCAACATTACCAACAGGCTTTGCCATTTTCCTTTAACAAGTGAACAAAGCAATAGGGGAGCACAGTAAGTATAAGCAAGGTGGAGAGGGAGGAGCTAAAAGATTTTTTTTTAAGGTTCACTTTATTCCTTTATTGACAAGAGGATGGCAACAATGAACACAGGAAAAAAAGTAATTAAACCACTATTTACCACCACTTTTGGCCTATGACATAATGTAGCTACTGAAGCAACATCATCAACAAGCCTGAATATGTATGAATTGCTCAATCTTACATCTTTGATAGATCTGGGTAAGATTTACTCATCAAAAATTGTTGTATCATACTTCATAAACTACAGTAACACCAAATGGTCCTGTAGATACATATTAGGATGGTGGTTTCTACCAATAAGACAATGAAAACAAATGATGTAGGCTTGACAATACTGAAGTCCCATAGGCTGGTGCCTTTTAAGATAACATACGATAACAATCTGTGGGAGCACATAAATCCCCAAATAAATGTGTGGCATATTTAATTAAATGGATCATACATTTTATTTTGGGTTTAAATGATCTTTTGTGAGTATTCTGGGGACAAGATTACAGTGTTTGTGAGTGAGAGGATGAAATGTGTTACAGTTGTTACAGTAATGAAACAGGGACTAGTGACTAGGTGGCCCTTTCTCAAATCCAGGCTTTTGAAGTGGGAAGTCCTCTCACGTTTACCCAGCAGAGGAAGAATTATAAGTCATTTTCCACTGACTACCACAGAATGTCTTTAGCCAGGCTAATAAACAAGGTTTCAGTCTTTCCAGTATATGTCCTTTAAAAAGTAATTAAACATTTTTTCTACATGTAGAGCATGTATCCATTAGGAAAAATATTTTAGTAGATATTTTGGGACATGGATTTATGGTTCCTGTGTTTTTTCCAGTTACATCCAAAAAATACACATTTGTTTTGTAAAATAATTGAGTGACATATTCTATAAAAGCCAAATAGATTATTTGCTACACTGTATATTTACGGTCTTGGTGAGATCATTGCTGGAGTCAAGATCATGAAACATTTATTGTCTTCTATGAATAGCTTTTAATTTTTTCAATTAGTCTCTGTAAAATTGTAGTTGTTTGTCTTGTCCTGAAACACAATTCAATTGCATGACTATGTCATTTTCTGTTTTAGCTCCAGGCTAACAGTGTATTTTATCTCAGCAAAATAATATTTTAAATCACCATTGTCAACCTCAATACAAATGCTAAAATACATGCATGTACATTAGTAAGGTCATTAAACACATAATAGGAACATATAGATATGCTTTTATAATTCATTCTTATGCAAATTTCTTTTCATACTTAAAATCTGGGAACATTTTTGTAAAAATAGTAAACCGGCAATGGTTTAAAACAAAACAGAGTTCTGGTTGCAATGCATGCCTTCCTCCTTAAAGTCGTTTCTCCACCAATAGATGTATTCAGTTTTCTTGGTTCATTGGTGCCAAGTGTCATTGTGCCAAGAAGAAGTATATCCTGTGAATGCAGGGTGTTATGGACCCACCCCCTGAGGTGGCAGAGTTACAAAAAAAGTAGAGTGGTGCTGACTAGGGATGGGCAAATTGGGCATTTGATGAATCCCCCCCCTCTGGGAACACCACTAAAGCCTGTGAGAGACAAAACATTTTTCAAAAATATCATTGACAAGGGAAAGATTTTTTTTATTATGGCCTAAAGGGCAACATTAAAAATGCACAAATCCATTAATCAGTTGAGTCCTCAGTGCCATGGCAAAATGGCAAATGGATAGTGGCTATTTATCTCAGAGCCTCCCTAGTTGTGCCATTTTAAGATGCCAGCTAGTCTCTAGTACTTTGGCAATAAAACCACCAGCTGTATGTAACAACCAGGACCCAGCACTAAGCCCGCAAGATTAAATTAGCTCCTGAGCTTATGATGCGGCGCAGCAGTGGCAAGGTGGCACTGCTGCGTCGCATCACCTACCTATTATGCGATCCGACACTTATGGGCTGGGGGCACGTGGGCAGGCCACCGCCTGCCCACTTCAGTTGTGATTATACACAGCGGGAGCTGATATGCGTGTGCCATGGACTTAATGTCCGCCGGTACCCATGATCATCCAGCACAGAAGCAAAGCAGCAGTCTGCCTATGTAAACAGGGCAGATCTCTGTTCTGTCAGTACAGAAGGCATGGATCCTGTGTTCCAGCTAAGCAGGGACTCGGACCCAAGCACCTCCAACACTGTAAAGAAACTCTGGTTGGGAAAACAGTTAACCCTTTGATTGCCCCTGATGTTAACCCCTTCCCAGACAGTGTCATTAGTACAGTGACCGTGCATATTTTTAGCACTGATCACTGTATTAGTATCACTGGTCCCCAAAAAGTTTAAAAAGTGTCAGTTAGTGTCTAACTGTGCGCTGCAATATCACAGTCCCACTATCGCTGTTTGCCACCTTTACTAGTAAAATAAATAAATAAAAATATCCCATAGTTTGTAGATGCTATAACTTTTGTACAAACAAATCAATATACACTTATTAAATAGTTACATAGTTAGTCATGTTGAAAAAAGACACAAGTCTATCTAGTTCAACCAATAAAAGAGAAGAATATTTATTTTATGCAATCCTATACACCCAATTCTATACCCACAGTTGATCCAGAGTAAGGTGAAAACCCCCAGCAAAGCATGATCCAATTTGCTACAACAGGTGAAAAAATTCCTTCCAGAACCCCTGAGAGGCAACTGGATAGTACCTGGATTTACCTATAAATGTCAGTACCCAGTTATATTATGTACATTTAGGAAAGAGTCTATGCCTTTTTGAAAGCAATCTACGGAGCTGGCCAGAACCTCCTATGGAGGAGTCTACTTTACATTTTCACAGCTCTTACTGTGAAGAAACCTTTCCGTATTTGGAGAAGAAATCTTTTTTCCTCTGTGATGACCTTAAAGTGAATAACTCAACACCAAGTTCATTGTATGGACCCCTTATGTATTTGTACATGTCAATCATATACCCCCTTAATACCCTCTTCTCAAGAGGGAATATATTTAGTTCCTCTAATCTTTCCTCATAGCTGAGCTCCTCCATGCCTCTTATCAGTTTGGTTGCCCTTCTCTGTACTTTCTCCAGTTCCCCAATATCCTTTTTTAGAACTGGGGCCCGAAACTGAACTGCATATTCCAGATGAGGTCTTACTAATGATTTGTACAGGGGCAAAATGATATCTCTCTCTCTCTGGAGTCCATACGTCTCTTAATACAAGAAAGGACTTTGCTCGCTTTGGAAACCGCAGCTTGGCATTGCATGTTATTATTAAGGTTATGATCAACCAAAACCCCCAGATACTTCTCTACCAATGATTCCCTCAGTTGTACTCCCCCCTAGTATGTAGGGATTTATTTATTTTTTTACCAAAAATATGTAGCAGAATACATATTGACTTAAATTGATGAACAAATTAGATTACTATTACTATTTTATTGGATATGTTTTATAGCAGAAAGTAAAATATGTTTTTCAGTTTTTTTTAATTGTTGGTCTATAGCACAAAAAAGAAAAATCACAGTGCTGATCAAATACCACTAAAAGAAATCTCTATTGGTGGGAAAAATGGACAGGAATGAGTTTTCAGATTAAGTAACGCAGTGCTGTAACGCAAAACATGGCCTGGTCATGAAGGGAGGCCAAGTGGTTAAAAATAAATACAAATAAATAAATAGCATGCAATATCATTTGAATTTTTAGCTATCTTCAAACCTGTGAAAGGTCGCCTTTGTGTTAAAATAAAATTATAAAGTGCAGCGCTGCCCCCGACAATTCTGTATTATACAAGTAGCAAAATAAACACTAATCAATAAACAAATCCAGCTAGAAAATCTCTACTTTATTTCAAACAATAAATACATCAACTCCTATGGTGATAAATATTGCATAATTTTAACAAATGTAATGTCACCACGTGTACCAGTTATATAGAAGTCCCACTTTGTAAACAATCCTCTTTAACATAGATAGCTTGTGCCTCACACCTGTCATAAAAGATGTGATCACCCTTGTGCCCTTCACCTTCTACACTATGTGCTAAAATATTTTTTTAACCTGTAATTGTGATAGGCCAGCTTGTGCCTACTCCTTTAAAATGGGGCGTATTAGCTCCTGGTAATTTCTCACTCCAAAATCTACTGGTGGGAACATGCACTTCTTCTCCAGGGAATGCTAAGACTTTTTGCCTTTTTCTATATACAGTATATCATACTTTTTTGCATTCCTATATAGGTGCTCAAAGATAAAATTAAAGGGGTTGCTAAGGTACAATTTATTTTCCTAAATAGCTTCCTTTACCTTAGTGCAGTCCACCTTCACTTACCTCATCCTTCGATTTTGCTTTTAAATGTCCTTATTTCTTCTGAGAAATCCTCACTTCCTGTTCTTCTGTCTGTAACTCCACACAGTAATGCAAGGCTTTCTCCCTGGTGTGGAGTGTCGTGCTCGCACCCTCCCTTGGACTACAGGAGAGTCAGGATGCTCTCTACGTTGCAGATAGAGAAATGAGCTGGGTGTTAGTGGGCGTCCTGACACTCCTGTAGTCCAGGACGACAATTCTGCAACTGAGCAAATTTCAGTGATTTTGAGTTGATTACATTATTGAATCATTTTTATTATAATTATATTATTATTTGTTATAATTAATTATAATTATTTATTATATTATCATTTATAATTTTGTTTTTAAAAAAAATTCATACCCGGGATGCCTTCTAGACTCTTGTTTGGTCAGATTTAAATGAGTTATTCCTAAGAATTGCAGGCCTACAGTATAAAACGCCAAATTTCCTTGCAAAATAATTGTACCGCTTTTGGTACGTAATTCCAGACAGAATCATACCGCCAGGGAGGTTAAAAGCAAAATGGAAGGATGAGGTAAGTGAAGGAGGACTGCA
Source organism: Rana temporaria (assembly GCF_905171775.1). NCBI lineage: Eukaryota > Metazoa > Chordata > Amphibia > Anura > Ranidae > Rana > Rana temporaria. The sequence continues at coordinate 498,390,137 of NC_053489.1, forward strand.
CTAAGGTAAAGGAAGCTATTTAGAAAAAAAAACGTGTACCTTTGCAACCCCTTTAAAGGCATCATAGTGCTTTTTTAATTACAACATTATCCCAATTTTATTAAATATTAAAAACATATTTACAAAATGGCATGCACAAAACTGGTGCTCTACACAGAAAATTGCACATACTGGCCTTTAAGGGATATGTCTGTCTGGCCATGCATTAGGCAAACCACTTTATTTCCGGTCCACAGCATTGCTACATCACCGCCTCTTACTCGTGCCGATCACATGGCTTCCTCAGAAGGTGTGGAGCACCTATGATATCAGCAATCGGGTATGACATTCAGGGTTATTGAGAAATTTAAAAAGCACTGGAGAGGTAGTAATAAAGTTAAAACATTAAAGGTTCACCTCCAAGAGCATGTTATGCCCATATTTAGGGTGTAACATGTATCATGCTCCTTGGGACCCACCTCCTGCTGCCAGCATTCCCTGCTTTGTAACAGCCGGCAAGGTGAACTTTTCCCTGCACCAGCTGTCAAAATTTGAAAACAGTGCGACCATGCTGGGCTCTGCACACATGACCGCATCATTCATTCACAGTTTCCTGTAAATTAATTAGACTACAAGTACCGTCATCCATTGCGGCTGATGGCTTGTAGTTCTCAATGAACTATAAGGGTGCTTGTGAGCACTTTTGTAGTCCATTGATTCTTCCTGCCATTCAGCAACTGCCTGCCCATTTTGGAGATAGGGGCAGACAGCTTACTGAGTGTCTGCAGGATCCAAGCATTGCACCTGTGATCTGCTGTTTGCAAGTTCAATGCTTTAAAGACTGTAATGTAAAATAAATAAATAAATGTACTTTTTATAAAAGGATGTGCATTTATTATTTTTTTAAAATTAACTATATATATATATATATATATATATATATATATATATATATATATATATATATATATATATATATATATATATATATATATATACATATACTAAGTACTAATATTTTAACAAACTTTGTTGCAGATTCCTACCTATTTCTGCTGTAAAGAAAAAGCTGTATCTTTGGATACTGATTCTGAATGGGAGTTATTAATTCATTTTAATTAGCTGGTGTACTTTCTACGTTCTGATAAGAAAAGTGGCATGACTGAATCTTTTAAGAAGTGATTTTACATAGCGGGGAAAAAGCATTCCTGCTCACATTTTTTTCCCATGCAATTTACACGTGTTTCCATTTGTCGGCCATACATCGGTCCATTCACTTGAATGGGATGCCCTATGTGCATTTGTCATGCCAATGAGAGCTCATGCACCAAATTTTGGCATTTTGCAAGGCAAGGTTTTTTTCACATTTCTGCCACAATTTTCACCTGTTTTGTCACACAAAAATCACAGCAAAATCACACTACACGTCTCTGCGAATTTAGGGAGTATCTCACCAAACATGACATTTTGTTTCTGGAGGCATTCTGTAGACCAACTGTGTACAGAACACTTCCAAGTTGCCATGTTGCATTGAATTTTACAGAAAATACAGTATTGCAGTTTAAAAAGAAAAGGTTATTTTTAATAACATTAAATTACAATATGGCTTGTGTAGCAATTGTATATGCTATGTTGTTTTTTTCCCCATGAAAGTGGAGTTACCCATTAAAATATGTGCGTACTTGCAGGGGCGGACTGACAACTCATGGGGCCCCCGCGCAATAGGAGATTATGGGACCCACGGGCAATAGGAGATTATGGGGCCCCAGGCAATAGATTATGGGGCCACACAGTATACACACACATACAGTATACATAAACAGTATACACACACACACAGACACACAATATACACATACACACACTGAAAAGGTACTGGAGAGGCGGGGCAGCTATGATCTTGGGATTTTTAAAAAAGCACAGATTTTTACATACTGTCCCTGATTTTACTGAGGCTGGAAACCCTGATGGGGCCACTGCCCGAGGGCCAGGAACGGTCAGTCCGCCCCTGCGTACTTGTGATTCATTTTTAGCAAATTCATCATAATAGATTCTGTATAAGCTATACAAGAGATATGACAAGCCAAGTTGTCTATATTAGTGAACACATGCAGTTATTGCACAGGCAGTTATTGCACAAGGCAATATAACTGGGCTAACTTTGCCTTTTCTCTGGAAATACCTGATTCTAATAACATACCTTTGTTTTTTCTTCATTATAATTATGATAGGGTGGAGAACCAGACACCCTGCCCGAAGATCACAGGAGTGTTATAACCAGTAAGCATTATATAATTTCTAATAATTCTGTTTTTCTTACTTTTCCTACACCTTTTCTCGGAATTATCGGAATTAAAGTAAAAGGAAAATATTTATGCGATTTGAGAACTGATTATTTTTTTAAATGTTCATCTCAGTTTTAGCTATCCTACCCAAATAATCTTGTCCAATCGTAATTAATAAAAATTCTTTCTGTCATGAAAGGATATAAGCCATACAGAAAGAGACAGTTATATTGGAATTTAAATTGCAGGCACCATTAGGTATAGGCATTTATTTGCCCTTAACATTGCTTTTTTATTGAACTGTCATATCATCCAGAAATGGCTGAGTTATTATACTTCAGCAAACCAAAATATGGTTCCATACACAGATTTAAATTGCAGGAAACAAAACTAGAAAGATTGGAACATTGGATAAATGCCGCAGGCTTTACCCAGGAGACAAAACCAGGAACTTAGTAATGAAGGAAAGGCAGACTTTTAAATATGCTTTAAAAGCTGCAATCAACCTGTAATTATAGGTATCTCTCCACAATGAAGCAGCTTTCATAATATATATTCTAAACTTAAATATTGTATATGTGGATTTTCTTTTTATTAATTGACTTTGGTAGAGCTAAAGATGATGTCCTTGTATGACCAAGTTTAATAGATGTGATGTACAGGTCAGGTCTCTAAAATTGTCTTGTGTTGTACAAATATTTATTACAATCAGGAAGAGATACGTTCCTCCAGTATGAAGGACGTTAATGCTTATTTATGCTAACTCTCTCTGTTATGGTCATAGCAACATTGGCATTTCTATGGGGGTTTTTTTCTTCTTTTTTTTCATGTAAGTTGACTCACAACAGATGAAAAGTTATTTATTTAACCACTTCATTACTGGGCACTTCGGGCCAAATTCTCAAAACCATGTGTAAATTTAGGATTATCTAACTTATGTCATTTAAGTTAGGGCGCCCTAAGTTGGTGTCGTAACTACCGTATTCTCAGTGCATTTGCGCTCAAAACTGCGCCATCCTTAACTTAAGTTTCAATGCCTAAGGCGTGGTTATGGCAAGTGGGATTGAAGTGGGCGTGCTTCATTGTAATGAGCCGTGACCCCATGCAAATGAAGTGCCGGCCGTACTGCGCATGCGCGCACGAATCTGGACCTCAATGCGCATGTGCAGAACTTTGGTCAGCGCAATCAGTGAGATAGGTAAAAGGCCAAGCGTACTTAGTTTGAAGATCGCCCTGTGGCTAAATAGCCCCAGTCAAACACACTTCAATTGCAAAAGTATTTCCCTGTGTTCCCTTCCTAAAGCAAGTTGCTTCTGCTTTGAACGTTTGTCAGTGTTTGTTGGTAAGATTGTTTTGTGAGAAAAGTGTTTGTGGAGTTGGAGGGTATAGTTGGTGTTTGTTTTTGCTAATTTGTTTTATGTTTTGATTGTTTGCCTGTTTGTTTTTACTAATAGTTTTTTTTGGGTTTTGTTTCTATTTTTTGTTTTTCTTTTTTGCCTGTTTGTTTTCGAATTAATAGTAGCTGTCTGTCTATTTTTTATTTTGGCTTGTTTGTATTTTCTTTGGTGTGTGTGTGTATTGTTGTTTGTTTGTTGGCTGAGTTCCCTGTTGCTGGGTGTTGTCTGTCATGGCTCCCAAGCGCAGGAAGCTAAATTTTTCACCGGCAGAGAAGCATATACTTGCTCAGGGCGTCCTTAAATTTGGGCGATTTCTCCATGGCCCTGAGAGCCACACCACCACCCCGGCCAGGAGGAAGGAGATCCTTCAAAAGATCACCGATCGGATCAATGCGGCGGGGGGGGGGGAGACCAGGACCATCGCTGGAGTTCAAAAAAAAATAAATGACTTGAGGAGCGTGTCCCGGAACAAGCTGGCAACGCTGCATGCCCATACCAGGGGCACTGGAGGAGGGGGACCCTGCCCAGTCAGGATGAGTGAGGAGGAATGGGCAGTGGCCCAGTGTTTCCACCCACAGCAGGTGGTGGGCCTGCCTGGCTTTGACAATGATCCTCTTATGAGGACAGGTAATTTTTTGGAATTTCTATCTGGTGATTAGCATGTGTGGGTGGGGGAAGGGAAGATGTGCCAAGTTTGTGGATACAACAACCTGTGATTGTTTTGTGTCCTCCCCAGATGGCCAGGAGGTGGCAGCCCCATCAGCCCAGGAGGTGGCAGCCCCATCAGCCCAGGAGGTGGCAGCCCCATCAGCCCAGGAGGTGGCAGCCCCATCAGCCCAGGAGGTGGCAGCCCCATCAGCCCAGGAGGTGGCAGCCCCATCAGCCCAGGAGGTGGCAGCCCCATCAGGTCACGAGGTTGCTGGCCCATCAGGTCAGGAGTTTGCTGGCCCATCAGGTCAGGAGTTTGCTGGCCCATCAGGTCAGGAGGTTGCTGGCCCATCAGGGCAGGCTGCTGCACCACCCCCAAGACAGGCTCATGCAGAGTCCCAAGAAGGGCAGGATTCGCCATGGGAGGATAATTTGGATGTTGAGTGGGAGGAGGATGAGGGGGAGGAAGATGACAATATTCTGATTGGGCAGGAAATAATGATGGGCCAAGATATGACCTTTGAATCATCCCCTGAGGGAACCCCACAGGCGCCCAGAAGTCAGGCCACCATCATGGGTCGCCCCTTCCAACCCTCCTCCAACATGCAGCAGCACCCATGGCTCACTCCAACTCCTCCTCCAAGGCCACAAGCCTCAGGGGCAAGTAGGATGCCGACCCCTGAAAACAGGGGGGGGTTGGTGCGTCTGCCGGTCAGTCTGTTGAGGGACAATGTCCGGCAGACCCGCAGTCTGTCTGCAATACAAAAAACTATCAGCAAGGTGGAGCGCAGCCTGGGTGCAATGAGGGAGTCACTGGGTGACGTGGCCACCAACTCCGTGGGGGTCATCACCTGTTTGTGGGACATGAGGAACGCCACAACAGGTGTGGCCCAGGAGGTGACTGCCCTCACCCAGGCTGTGCAGGCCAATACCCGGGCTGTGCAGGCCAATACGGCTGCCATAACTTCCTGTCTGACAAGGATAGCCGTTGCCTTGGAGGGAAGGCCAGCAGGAGGACAGACACCAGGGGAGGCTGCTTCCTCCCCTGTACAGTCCCCCCTCCCTCAAAATACTCCCTCCCCTGCACAGTCCCCCCCCCCTGAGAATACTCCCTCCCCTGCACATTCCCCCCCCCCTGAAAATACTCCCTCCCCTGCACAGACCCCCCCGTGAAGATCCCCCAGTTGGCCGTGCCCGTCCCCGTGGCCGTCCCCGTGCCCGTCCCCGTGACCGTGCCCGTGCCCGTGGGCAGCCCAGAAGGAGCACTCGGCAACATCCCTAATTTGCAGGGGTACTTTTTTATTTTTTGTTTTACACTGTACTTATGATTTGGTATATGTGTGTGAATGATGTGTGAATGTGGGGGGATGGCATTCCTGAAAACATAAGGGTGTCACCCTCAGTTTTGGTGGAGTAGGGATCCCCAGGACCAGGGAGAAGTCATCCTAGGTTCCTGAATGGTGTATGAATGCACAGTGACATAATTGGAGCCGTGGCGGGGCGTTACTGCTCCCAAGTACCAAAGGGGGGGGGGTACTTGGATCTAATCCAATTCTATGTGCATGTGATGTGTCTGTGCTAGGGACCACAGTGACGTGCATTCATGCATTCTCATTGTGAGATAATTAATGTGCGTTTTGTAAATCAAAATAAACATTCTGTTTGGCATATAAGTAATGTGCATTTATTTAACAAAATAAAGATTTAAAGGTCACATAATCTCTGTGATTTGGTCTTGGCAAATCAAAAACAAAAATTGTATTAGGATGCATTTACTGGGCAAAGATGCCTTCAGACAGTTGTCTCCTGATTGCCTGGCCCTCAGCAGACCGGGTAGAGGGGTTTGGGGGGGGGGGGTTGCCTGGGTGGGGGGTCAGGTCAGGAGATATGTCCACATGCATGCCCTTTCTTAATGCAAAATTGTGCAGTATGCAACATGCACCAATAATTTTGCAGACAAAGTCTGGGGAATACAATAGTGTACCCCCAGTCTTGTCCAGGCATCGGAATCGTGACTTTAGCATGCCAAAAGTCCGCTCAACTATAGCCCGGGTCTGGACGTGCACCTCATTGTATTTTCGTTCTCCTGGTGTTTGGGGGTTTCTAAAGGGGGTCATCAGGTGGGTGAGTCACCTGTAAGGGAAGGGAAAAGACAGGAGGATATTAGTCATGCATGTGCCCCTTGTGATGTCTCCATCATGGGGGGGGCATACCTGACACCAATGTCACTCACCAATCAGCCAGCTGTCTCCATAAACGTTCATCTCCAAGTCTTGGTAGATCTTGGTCTGCCGTAGAATAAAACTGTCGTGGCACGACCCTGGAAACTTGGCACAAACGTGCCAGATGAGGCCATGGGCATCTACAATCATCTGGACGTTGATGGAATGCCACCCTTTTCTGTTTCTGAACAGGTGTTCAGTTTCATGGGGGGGCTGGAGTGCCACATGGGTGCAGTCAATCGCACCGATGATCTTAGGAAAGCCAGCAATATTGTAGAAGTCTGTCATGGCTTGCACACGCTGGTCCTCCTGGGTGGGCATGACAAACTGATGGCTCATGCGCCGCAGTATGGCAGGGACCACCTGATGTAGGCATTTACTCATGGTGGACTGCACCATCCCAGCCACACCTCCAGATGCTCGCTGGAAGGAGCCACTCGCTAGAAAATGCAGTGTTGCCATAACTTTTTCCAGAGGTGTCAGGGCATGGGAACGTAGGGTTGGGGCGATTAGATCCTCATGAAGGAGTTGGGTAATCTCCAGGATGGCCTCCCGATCAAATCGGTAGTTGCCAATGACCTCATAAACTGGCATTTGCCAAATATCACGGCGTGGCCGATAAACACGCGCCTGTGCCCTCATCCTCCTCCTCTGTGCCCTCCTCCTCCTTTGTGCCTGTAAGGCAGCAAGTGCCGTCAAAATCATTGCTGGTCCTGGCATTTTTCTGCAACAAACTTCACAACTAGAGCTGTAACTCCCTTCTGCAAACCCTTCCACAGCATGTGTAAAATTAGGGCTGGTTTTATAATGTGGAAATTTAGTCAGAAAAACTAACAGGTGCGCACAGGGCGGAAAATACGGCACACACACTTAATTCTGAGAATCGCCCTAACTCCCTCATTTGCATCTTTGCCTATCAAAAACAGCGGCGAGCCTAGCGTAATTTGCGCCCGGGAATGCGCAGGTGTAACTACTTTAAGTACGGCTGAAAATACGGAAATCTTTGCTTAAGTCATTTTGACGATCGCGCGCAAATATACGCGCCGTGTAAAATTAGAAAAATGGAGTTAAGTCTGCGTATCTCTTTTGAGAATTTGGCCCAACATGCCCAGACCAATTTTCAGCTTTCAGCGCTGACGCATTTTGAATGACAATTGCGCGGTCATACAACACTGTACTCAAATTATATTTTAAATTTTTTTCCCACAAATAGCGCTTTCTTTTGGTGGTATTTGATCATCTCTGCGATTTTTATTTTTTGCGCTATGAACAAAAAAAGACAGAAAATTTTGAAGAAAAAAAACACAATATTTTTTACTTTTTGTTATAATAATATCCCATTTAAAAAAAAAAAAAAATTCCATCGGTTTACGCCGATACATATTCTTCTACATATTTTTGTTTAAAAAATCGCAATAAGCGTATATTGATTGGTTTGCGCAAAAGTTATAGCGCCTACAAATAGGGGATAGATTTCCGTTTTTTTTTTTTTTTTACTAGTAATGGCAGCGATCTGCGATTTTGTTGTCAGGCCTGCGATATTGCGGCGGACGTATCGGACACTTTTGACACAATTTTGGGACCATTCACATTTATACAGCGATCAGTGCTATAAAAATGCACTAATTACTGTATAAATGTGACTGGCAGTGAAGGGGTTAACACTAGGGGGTGAGGAAGGGGTTAAATGTGTATCCTGGGTGTGTTCTAACTGTGTAGGGGGAGGGGACTGACTGGGGGAGGTGACTGTCAGGAATGCTGGTAGATCAGACTGTGTGACCGCACAGAGGAACAAAACAAGGTGAGTAGTGAAATAAAAGGTGTTTATTTACAAATGTGTGAACCACCAGTGCACAATAAAACGACAAACAGTATGTACAAATAAAGGGGAATACCGTATTCATAAACGAGCCAAGCCGAGGTCATACACATGGGAGGTCAGTAGATGGGTAAGGATGGGGACAGGAATCAGGACACAGGGAGGACAAGTCCAGGCAGGGATCAAGGATCGGGATCAGGATCAGGTCCAGGGATCAAGTCCAGAAATCAGGGTCAAATACAAGCTCAAGATCAGGGTAAGTAGACCGATACCAGGGCGGGGACTGATTGCACACGCCGGGTATATATAAGCCTGTTAATTACGTTCAGGTTACACCTGAACGCAGGAAGGGCTGTGTGCTCCACACTGCTAAGAATCCCCCGCTGGTGGACGCCAGTACTGCAGCCCAAGGATAACATAGCACCACCAGGGAAGAACTCCCCCGACAGTCCAAGACTGTCGGGAGACACCTGGTGGTGGGCCACAGTACTGCACGCCAAATACCAGGCAGTAACACCAGCAGGGGGAACCTTCCCTGACAGTGACCGATGCTGTGTCCCTATGTACAAGTCAAACAGATCGGTCTCCTCTCTCCCTGACAGGACGTGGAGCTCTGTGCTGACACACAGAGTTCCACGTCCCTGCTGTCACCGCCGATCGCGGGTACTTGGCGGACATCGCGGCCACCAGGCACACGCATCGGCTTCCCAGCGATGCGCTGGGAATGTAAACAACAGGACATCCAGGGACGTCCACCCGGCACTTGAGAGCCGCGCTGTGGACGTCTTTCATCTATAGCGCGGATCTCAAGTGGTTAACCAGAACGTCACGATCATCAACAGCAATAACTAGCATGGATGTGATACAACAACAACAACAACAAATAATAATAGAAATAATCCTGTGCTTAGGATGATAAATAGAAAAGGCTGCTGTTCCCCCTAATAGAATCCCCAAAGGGGGTACCCGGAAATGGCGTAATGTGCGTAATCATTTCCGGGTACCGTCAGCTGGAACGCAGTTGGACCGCACGCTGCGATCTCCAGCAAGGCTTACATACCGTTCACGCTTTTTACTCTGCAACACCTGCATATACAGGGAGCAGCTACTTTTTATCTATTTTTATGTATATATTTTTAATGGTGGCAGTTAATAAAACTATAATTTTTTGATACTACACCATGGGAGCCCAAATTTTTTCTTTCTGAGGTAATTGGAGACTTGCTGCTGCCAACTTTCTGAGCTTACAGCCTGCACACAACTAATCTGGTGAGTGGAGGAATAGAACAGTGGAAGCCCAGGAGATCTGATTCATATGCTGTATACCCCCGGAGGGGTGATTGGAGCTGGTGAGTGGGGACCCTTGTGGGGGAGCACCTGTAGTCTCCTCAAGATAACCTGTTGTGTTATAAAACACTTTTCACTGTGAGATCACGCACCGACTTGAATACAGATGAATGGAACTTTAACACTGATTAATCATTGGACATTCAATATCACTTTATTGGACTTATTTGGAGTTGTTTTATTTTTGAGGGACATTTTTTCATGCAATGTGGAATGTCCTCCTGACATAAGGTTTTTGTCACTCATGGCCCAATGTTTATTAGCATTTTGCGGATTTGCAGATCACTACTTCACTTTATTACTTATACCTATAGCCTTCTTATAGTAGTCGCAGGTAAAGGATTGTTACCTACACTGTTATACCCTAAAGCGATTTAAGGTTCACTTATTGATAGCACTACATTATTATTGTTTAATTGCATTTATTAGTCTTTCCCATATATGTAGGACTACAGTTCCTACCCTTATTGGTCCTTCAGGGCCAGGCAGCGCCAACACCCCCATCTCTTTCTTCTTTTTAACAAAAAAAATAGGAATCTGCAGCAAGCTAGTATGGCTTCTGGGAAGAGGTGGATACATTATTTATTTAACCCCCCTGTGCCTAAGGGTAAAACAAATCTTAATTCCTAAGCCCAAGTTTGCAACTATGACATGTGTTAGTAAAACGGTACATACTGTATCATCACAACTACATTTTGCATCCTGGTGAATTATATCTTGTTTTTTTTCCAGGACAAATTGGGCTTTCATTTGATAGTAAATGGTAATGGATATCCCCTGATTTTTTTTTATTATCTAAGGAAAACTGGGCCAAAATTGTAAAAAAAAATTATAAAAATTAACTGTATATTTATTGCTACTGCCATAACCCACCACCAAATAAAAACCCCAAATAAATTCTCCTTCTCCTGACTCAGTGATGCCAAACATGTGTATGTTAGTTGCTGTTTGTACCCTGTAGTACAGCCCAGAAACAATAGTGTGCATTTTGCATTTTTTTTATCCTACCTAAAACACGCTGACACTAATGCCATATACACACGATCGTTTTTTCTGATGAAAAAAGTCTGATTGTGTGTGGGCCCCATCGGACTTTTTTCCATCGGTGTAAAAAAATAGAACATGTTTTAAATTTTTCCGATGACAAAAAAAACTATAGTAAATTCCGATCGTCTGTGTGGAACTCCATCGGAGAAAAATCCACGCATGCTCAGAATCAAGTCGACGCATGCTCGGAAGCATTGAAGCATTTTTTTTCGGCTCCTCGTAGTGTTTTACGTCACCGCGTTTTGGCATGGTCGGAATTTAGTCTGATAGAGTGTATGCAAGACTGATGAAAGTTAGCTTCATCAGAATTCCGACGAAAAAATCCATCGGATTTTATTCCAGCAGAAATCAGATTGTGTGTACACGGCATAACTGACACTGACACTGATACTAATTTAAGAAAACAAAAATCCTGTCCCCAAAAAAAACTGACCCTGACCTTTGACCCAAACACTAACCCTAGGGCTGACCTAGATCAAACCTTGAGAAAATTACCCCCAAACATTATATGATTTAAGCAGAGGCCCTAAAGAATAAAACGGTGTTGCAATTTTTATGTCACACAGTATTTGTGCAGCCATTTTTTGTAAAAATACACTTTCATAACTTTTATTGAACACAAACATAATATAGTGAGAGATGATACCGCTCTAAAAACTGCTGTGTATTTCTTTAACACCGTACCTTGATTTTTTTTTTTAAATCAGTTTTATTGCTATTATAAGGAATGAACAACATCCCTTGTGATAGCATGAGCCTTGACAGGTCCTATTTATGGAGAGGTCTGAGTTCTTTTAGATGCCAGATCTCTTCTATGGCCTCCAAAGCTGTACAAGCCAGTAACGGCTTGTTAATAAACAAACCAAAGCCAGCAGTGACAAAATTCTTGTTGTTTCCAGTTTCTGACATCACAGAAGAAATGTACAGGTATATATATTATCCCGAAGTGGGATGGAGCATGGGACTATACGAATACTATTGGATAGTTCTAGGACCACAGAGACCGTACACCGGAAACAGTTAGCAGATAAAAAATATTTTAATTTAACACATTATATACATACAAAAAATGAATAGAATAAAATCTTATATTGAGTTTCACCAATAGTTGATTTCGCCATTCGGGCGAAACATGTTGGACACCCCACTGTATATAATTCAACAATCAACTATTGGTGAAACTCAATATAAGATTTTATTCTATTCATTTTTTGTATGTATATAATGTGTTAAATTAAAATATTTTTTATCTGCTAACTGTTTCCGGTGTAAGGTCTCTGTGGTCCTAGAACTATCCAATAGTATTCGTATAGTCCCATGCTCCATCCCACTTCGGGATAATATATATACCTTTATCTTGAGGGACGGCTATTTATTGCAATACTTCTTGTGCACACTCTATGCTTAATCAACTCCCTTCTTAGAAGAAATGTACACTTACCAGTATTTATTACCCCTCACAGAGATAGATAATTCTGTATTAAAATACTATACAGGTTATAGCCTGTCAGCTTAGATACAGTAGGTAGTGAAAAGTGACGAAGAGACAAGCTCATTATTTAGCTGTTTCTACTATTACTACCCAATCACAGAACTCTGAGAAAGTGGTTGTATAAAGCTGTCCATCAGACTGAAGAGACCTAGTGGCATAAAAAAGCACTAGTAGAAATCTCTGGATTGAATGTGAATATTGAAGCAAAAATGGGTTTTGTGATATCTTTTAACAGGTTATATGTTTTTAATGTGTTATTTTTTGTCCAACTAGAATGCATACTATATTTTCAGAAGACATGCCTGACCACTTCCTCGTGCTAAAGGGAACGTGTTTTCAGTGAACGATAATTGCTGTAATTTCCAACGCCCCCTAAAACAGGGGTGCCCAACCAGTGGCCCGGGGGCCACATGTGGCCCGCAGAGCCCTCTGATGTGGCCCACGACCTCCTGCTCAGGGATGGCTGGCTGGCAAGCCCAGATTGCAGGTTGGCGACCTGCCATCTGAGAGCATCAGTGTTATAAATGAAGCCATAGAGCAGGAATCTCCAAACTTTTTAAACAAAGGGCCACTTTAATTGTACTTCAGACTTTATGAGGGCCAGGTTGTGGCCAGCAGCTACAGAAAATGTCATGGGCCCAGCATCAGTGGGCATAAATATGGCCTCAGGGTTGGTGGTCAATAGGAGGAGGAGTATTCCCCCTATTAGTAGGAGGAAAAGTATCCGATCATTGGTATCGGTGGAAGATATAGTGCCCCATTGTTGGTGGCAGTGGGTTGAATAGTGCTTCATATGAGTGGAAGGAATTGTACCCCAAGGCCTGGATAAAGGCTAGCAAAGGGCCACAGTTTGGAGACTCCTGCCATAAAGCAAGCGGCTTTTCAGAAAGTGCACCACACCTGCTGGATATAATAGACATCAATGGCAAAGTGCAGCTAATCGGCAGGAAAACCACAGGTACACTGTGCCGCAATACACCGCAGACCATCAGTGTGAAAGCAGCCTTAGGCCCCTTTTCACATGATCGGTTCGACCCAATCGGACCCTCCATTCACCTCTATGGAGCAGCAGATGTAAACTTTTGTCCATCTACACCTGCCTACCTCCAATCCGATCTGCTAAAAAAAAAAAAAAAAGTGGATCTGACGCCTTCTATCTGATTGGACCGGAGGGCCCATAGAGTAGATTGGGCTGTGTCTTCTTTGCATATGCAGACTGGACACAGACCTGTCATCTGCCCACTCCGCTCTCTGTGGCCCACGACTAGTTACTAAAGGAAAAAAAATGTTTTGCTGAAATAACTGTTTACAGGCTATAGAGACATAAAAGTTAACTGATTCCCTTTAAAAATGATTAAAAATTGATTAAATTCAATCATATAATGTACCTGCAGTTTCACTTTCGTTTTTAAACTGGTTTCATGTTTCTGTGAAGTAAAGAGACCCACAGAACAAAAACAAACAAATCCAGGGCAGTGTTTTGTTTTTAAAATGAATCTGATTGGTTCTGAGGAGTTTTAGACACACAGCTTGGACCACAGTGAAAAGCTGCCAGACAAGCAGGAAGTGTGGAGATCACAGCAGAATTACAGCAACTTCAAAGCAAAAACGAACAATGAGGACATGAAACCAGGACTGCTGTAAGGTAAATGAAGCTATTTAGCTAAAAAAAAAAAAATCCTTTAGTGATCCTTAAGTCGCTTAAGTGGCCCTCGGCCTTCAAAAGGTTGGGCACCCCTGCCCTAAAATGCTAGCTGTTCAACTGTCATACTTATCCTTTAACTTTACTAGTATCCAGATGTAGCCGTTATAATAGAATATTTTTAAAATGAGCATCTAGGGTGCCTATCCAAAACTAATATTATATACAGGCATACCCCGCTTTAAGTACACTTACTTTACATACACTTGCGAGTAAGGACATACCCCCGAGTGTATGTAAAGTGCCTTACAAGTACTGTACAGACATTTTGCAGCCGCAGAAGAAGGAGTTGAAGCTTCAAGAGCATATCCCCCCATGTTCTAGTGTGCCCCTGACACCCCCACTACAGCTCCTGAGACCTCAACTACAGCTCCTGACACCCTCACTACAGCCCCTGACCCCCTACTACACCCTAGAAGTGAAAAAAGGTATTGTTTTACTTTAAGTACATTTTCATTTTACATACAAGCTCTGGTCCCATTGTGTACTTAAAAGTGGGGTATGCCTGTATATATAGAAATGTAGGACAAAATGTGTATTATAATGTTTACTGCTGTGGTCTGCTCAACAAATCCTCTATTTACATATCTGTTTAAATAAAAATGCCCTTAATTGTGCAGGCTTATTTTTATTATTGATTAGAGGATGGTCTATTACGTTAGACACAGCAGCCGTTCGTATTAATGGTGCAATGTAATTATGGGTATAGCCTTTGGTGAATTATTCCACTTCACAGCATATATGACAAGGAATATAAACACATGCATGGCTCATTTCCCCTCTGCCAGGCAGTTATATCAAATTTAGTTTTGTGTGAATAGGCCACTGTAGTTCTTCACATTATTCATGTTTTTGCATGTTGCCGTAGAATTAATTCCCAGTGAATTCCTAGCTTCTGAGATGGCTCCTTTCATAAATAACTGAAAATGTATGTTGAAAGAACAAACTGATCTAAAACGAATTACGATATTTCATTAGACTGTGAATCTACATGGCACTGATGCCAAACAAACACACTTGAGATGCAGGGAAACTTGTAAAAATAAAAGTCTGAATTAAGCACAGTAGTATTGTTATTTAGAATAGAAATATATTATAAATATTCATGGCCACGTTCAAATTAAAGCATAACTAAAGTCAAATTATTAAAAATGCTAGCAGGAATAATTTCATAGGAGTACAGATTGTCTGTGGGATTGATTTACTAAAGGCAAATAGACGTTGTGCACTTCGCAAGGACATTTGCTCCAGAACTTAGTAAATGCGGGGAAGCTCTTCTGACTTCCATCATCCAAACACACGCAAGAAAAAAAACAATTGTTTTCTTTTCCCCTTGGATGTAATTGGGTATACTTTGCAAAGTGAAGCTGTATCTCATTTACTAAGCTCTGGAGGAAATGCCCTTGCAGAGTGCAACTGCGCAGTCTATTTGTCTTATGTAAAGCAACCCCTTTATCTATTTTACCACAAAACATCTCCCCCTCCTGCTATGCACAGCATAGTTCAGTGTACAATCTCAATTAATGGTATCAAACTAATGCTGGGGGTAAAAACTGTGTATTAATATGATATAACTTCTAAACACATGTGCCAAACAATAGAGAAATCTGTCCGAAGACATCAGGCCTAGAAAAATGGCAGTGAAGGCAATGGATCTCTGGAGGTGGGCACTTTAGGAGGAAAGTCTGCCATAGAGTACAAGTTTGCTATGTATAATTGCATACTATGGCATGGTCCCTTGGGACCTGCAGAGGTACAGTTTTGCTTTATTTATTACCTTTAAGCAAAATTTTTGGCTCACTAAATGTATTTTTAAAGTCTAGGTTTAGTCGGTGAAAAGCACACTATGCACGCAGGATGGATATATGGCAGAAAGATTTGCCTCCTCCATGCATGTATAGATTTTCCTTAATGGAAGCTATAGTATTGCTTCTATGAATGGAGGAGGTGGGTGGAAAGGGAGGGCATGGTCAGCTCTCTTAAAAGAGAAGTATGGGCTTCTAAAAGGGCAGCACCGTGTTGTAGTGGTTAGCACTTTCACCTAGCAGCAAAAGGGTCGTTGCTTCGAATCCCGACCACGACACCATCTGCCTGGAGTTTGCATGTTCTCCCTGTGTCTGCATGGGTTTCCTCTGGGTACTCCAGTTTCCTCCCACGCTCCAAAAACATGCTGGTAGGTTAATTGGATCCTGTCCAAATCAGACCAGTATATATGTGTGTACAACTGTATGTCCCAAGTGTGTCGAGATCCTACGGTGTAAATGACCTTACCAGCCAGAAAGACACTGGCTGCAAAAAGTGCCTAGAGGCGATTCAGTTCGCATGTGTAGCGCTATATAATTCATTCATTCATTCATAAAAGAAAAACATTTATACTCACCTAGATGGTTGCTTCAATCTAATGCTGCACCTGTCCCACACCAGCTCTGAGACTGATCAAAGACTGCTGAGCGGTTCAAAGACCACTGATCAGTTGATTCTCAGCCTTCAGTGAGAAGATCGCCAGTCTACTCTGTCCCTCCAGTGCTCACTGGAGTTCTGAGCTGTGGAGGGGCGGCAGCTCACTGAGTGGCTGAGCTAGGTGTTGGTCCATGCATCTGGGCAGATCCCGACCATAAGGTCGGGATCTTTTCAGAGCCAGGATTGGCTCTGTGATGTCAGTAAACAGTGGGTTTTAGTCTGCTGTCAGCATAAAACGGGTCACAGCAGTGAAGAATCAACTGCACTCCTGTGATCCCTAACAAAAAGTATAGCCAAAATAGCTTTGGTTATACTTTTTCTTTAATGGGCTTCTTTGTCAGGAGCAACAGAAGATTGTGGCTAAGGTGAAATGAGGGAAGCGGAGCAGTGCAAATTTTTAACTAAAAGAGCAGCCAGGAGCATAAGGGATACTTTGCATTAACTTTAAGTACTGTTCCCTATGCCGATTTGCTTAAAGCCTAAACTTAGGCTTTAAGCAAAACTAGTATAAATACCGGAGTTGGATTTGGCATGACCCTCTTGTAATTTTATTGCAGAGTAGAAAGAGGGAAAGACAAAACTAGCAACTAATAAGGTGTGTTTCATGCACATATGTTGACAGGGAACATGTTAAGTGAAGAGTGAATAGATCAGAGGGAAAAGCTTGTGCGTTGCTGCTCCTTCTTTCTTCAATCAGCAGCCTGGGGTAAGAAGACGACCAAGCGATAAAGCTTAATTTGAGGTAGTGAAATTTTGGGTCAGAATCTGGCTGTGGTGCCTGGCAGGACTACATTGACACAAATATAAATTCTTTGACTAATAATATTTATGAGACTGTAGGCCACACACACACACACACACTCATCTTAAATAAACCCTTTAACTAATAAATAAACACAAACACCATTTAATATTTTTTTTGTTGGCAAATATATTGGCCGCGATACCTTTATTGGTTTAGAACCATCATAAACAACTTTATTTAGTAAACTTACCAATTAACACTTATCAATAATCACCAAGATTACTGCCCAGTTATTAGAACTTGGGCAGTCAGTACACACCATCTTTATTTGAAACCAAACAGTACCCAACAGCCGGCTTGCCTCAAGCCCGGCCCACCCCCACCACCGCGGCCATTTCAATACCGGACTGTAAGCCTAAATTAAACAAATCCAGGCCTATTGAAAGGTGAACCCCATCAGACCTATAGAACCCGGGAACACCACCCTCCAAATCGACATGCCGATATGATAAACCACCAATGGTGGGCATGTATCTCTCCATGGCCCTATTCACCCGTTTCCTCATCCGTTCCATCACTCTCCTCATATTTTAGGAGAGCCATGAAAGGCGTGGAACTATCTCCGAAAATACTATGACCGTATTTGGGGAAGTAACATGAAATCTGTGCAGATCCTGTTTAATCAAAAATAAAAGGTCTAAAGTCCTGAGGTTCCCCAAATCATTTCCTCCTAAATGGAGCACCAAAATTGAGGGAGGTGGCCAAACCTGAAATTAACAAGATAAATGAAAATATAATTGATACCACTGGAGGCCACACACTCCTTTCCAAAGCAACCTGAAGGATTCTGGCTGTAATGATAAGTTCACTGTATAGGAACGTTGAGCTGCTCTCTTATGCGCCCAGTGTATAAACGAATGTCCCAGAATCCAAACAGTGCGATGCAAATCTGGAAATCAAACAAACAATTTAGGTCTTATATACAATTTAAAACAATCCGACCTCCACCTCCCCATTTCTTTAATGGCAGAATCCTCCATTCCCCATCTAGCTGCTTCTGAAGCTGCACATATCTGAATGGAATGGGAAGAGAACTTTAAACCTTGTAAACCCAGCAACCCCAGGCATTTATTGAAGATAAAATTAAATTGGTATCTGGATAGAGGTACTAAGTTATTGTGTATGAAAAATTGGCCATTACCTTGCGGTCTTACCTCCAAAAATTGACGAACCACGGACACTGGACATAACACTCCATTGATCTGAGCCCGCAAAGTAATCCAAGATCCTTTACCACACTGATCCGTCTTAGAGCGCTGCAGCCAAATGTGTACCACAGAATTCTCCACCACCACATGCTCCGAGCGGATACCCGAGCAACCATACTTAGAATCCGGTACCAGCTCCGAAATCCGGAATATCCAAAAAATTCCTATCACAAAAGCCGTCTTAAAAAGCAGTGCTTCATATTCTGAGTAACACACCATGGCAGTCCCGGCACACAAACCGGACAGTATGTCAAGAGAAATTGGCCTTCTGTCATTTGCTACAAAGGTTCTCCTTCTGTAGCCTTTAATTGCCTGTTTTACTGAGAAGTATGACATACAGGATGGCAAACCTTTTAGCTGCCAGTGATCTCACTATATGGCTGCAGGAAAAACCATCCCCCATGAGAGACGCTACAAAACCTAGCAGCCCGCCTTCCGACGGCGTATTGCCACTGAAACCTGAACTACTGGCAAAAGTCAGCCAATTCCTCCAGGAAGCCGAATAGCCTGCCCATGTCTTGGGCGCCACCGAACCCTTGATTGCCTCAGCGGCCAAACTTTTTTTTTTTCATATTTATTTGTTTTTTTATTTTTATATTCAAGGTCACAGAGAGATGTTAACATAACAAAAGCAAGGAATTCATAATCATATACATATTATCGTTCCAGACAGCGAAAAACACAAAAAAAGTAGCAACCAACCAGGCTTATCCAATCCTCTCCCTTACCCTATTGTTGTATAATTAACAACACATCTTAAACCTTTTAATTGGAATCTCTAGAGAAACTGTATTATTCTCATACACCTTAGACCTCTCTGTTCCCTTGTCCCTATATACCCTACCTATCCCTCCCTCTAACAAAGAAAAAAGAAAAAAAAAAAGAGAAAAAAAAAAAGGCCCTTCCAACCCCCCCCCCCTATCCCCTGCACAAGAAATGGAGGGACTATCTCTTATTTCTATTCATCGGAATCCTATACACACTCCTCCCGGGGATGACTCTTCACTCCTTATTCTACTCCTCCATCAATCTCATCCCCTCTTCAGAATACATAAACAGATTCCATCCTGTCCATGTTTCAACATACTGTTCTCTTTTATTTCGGGCGGAAAGAACTAGATCTTCTATGGCTCCTATATCTCGGACTCTATTAAGCCATCTCGTAATGGAGGGTGGCCTAGTGTCTCTCCACTGTAAAGTTATTCCACTTTTAGCAGCATTTATCAAATGACATAGCACCGATTTTTTATACGCTCGCACCGGGATCTGTGAACTGTGGAGCAAGAAAAAAGCCTGATCATCCGGTATCTGGATTTCCGTGAATTTTTGAGATATTCTCTGGACTTCCAACCAATATTTTCTTACTTTTACACAGGACCAAAATATGTGCAACAAAGTTCCCTGCTCCAGTCCACATCTCCAGCAATACTCTGAGTTTTCTATAGAAAATGTATGCATCTTTACTGGAGTGTAGTACCATTGGGTCAATAGTTTGTAGTTGGATTCCTGTATTCGCGTAGATACTGATGAGTTTAGTGCTAGATAGATAATGTGTTTACGCTGAGTTAGTGAAAAATTCCTCCCCAGATCTCTTTCCCATTTATTAGCGGCCAAATTTACACCAGTAACCATAAGTGATTCGGGCACCTGGCGCCCACCTCGTCTGCCTCTGGCAGCAATCTCTGAAAGCGGTCCATCTGAAAACGTGATAAAAAGTCAGTGAGTGTGTTCAATATACCAGGGGTGTACTTAGCCTTTAGCCAAATATTGTGTTTGAGACAGAGAAATACAATCTGACATAATGCTTTTACAACCCATAACGAGCTGGATCACAGTTCACAGCAAATAACACACCCTTGTTGTCAGTCTCAACCAAAATACGCTGATTTGCAAATGACTAAAAGAGGGAAAATCTCTAGCAGTACTATATTCTTAGTAGCACCCAGTTGTATCCAGGAATCTGGCCAAGCTGCACAACACCAATGAAATCTCCAAATGACTCCAAATTCCTTGGAACCTGCTGCGTCAGTAAACAATTTAAAATCTGGGCTGAAAACAAAATCTTTTTGAAATACAGATCTCCCATTGTATGACTCCAGAAACCGAGACCATACCCGCAAATCCTCTTTCAAGCAACATATCAACCGAACGTGCCAAAATGGGGATTTCATACCTGAAATAGCCAATGAAAGCCTTCGAGAAAAGATGCGACCCACAGGCATGATTCTACATGCAAAAGCCAAAATACCTAATAAGGACTGTAGTTCTTTTAAAAACACCTTCTTTTTCTGCATGAAACGTGCCAACAAGAATCTTAGTTTCTTCATTTTTGACTCAGGCAGGCTGAACTCCATTTTTACCATGTCAATATGTATCCCCAAGAATTCCAAGGAAGAAACCAGTGCGCACGTCTTTTCTTCTGCTAATGGTACGCCAAAAGACTGCGATAAAGACCGAAAGGTGTTCAATAAATCCGCACAATGCGCATTATCAGCTGGACCAACAAATAAAAAATCATCCAGGTAGTGCACCACACTCTGCACCCCTGACTGCAAACAAACTACCCACTGCAAAAATGTAGAAAAATCTTCAAAATAAGCACATGATAAAGAAAGACATTTGTCAAAAAAGAAACAGTCGTCAAATTGAAACCCCAAAAATGGGCAAAAGATGGAACGCTGACTTTATATCTGCCTTGGCTTGCAGAGCCCCTGGACCACACAACCTAATTTTCTCAATCGCATCTTCAAACGTGGCATATGAAACTGAACATAAAGACATGTTTATGTCATCATTCAAAGATTGTCCTTTCGGAAATGATAAGTGATGAATCAAACGAAAATAATTACCGTATTTATCGCGGTATAACGCGCTCCCGCGTATACCGCGCACCCCCAAAGTTGACCCGAATTCTGTGGAAAAAAAGTTTTTTGTACTTACAGTTTTGGTGTCTTGCGCGGTGTCCATTGGCGGCCTCGTCGGGTCCGCCGTTCGTCTGCGGCTTCGGGTGTCCTCTTCGGCGGGTCCGGCGTCCTTCTGCGGCTTCGGGTGTCCTTCTGCTGCTTCGGGTGTCCTTCTGCGGCGGGTCCGGTGTCCTTCTGCGGCGTCCTCGCGGCGTCCTCCCCGCTCGTTTCCCGCGCCGAGTTTGAATACTGCGCCGACATATACAGAGCGCAGTACACTTGTGTATTTTCGGCACTGCTCGGCTACCCGCGCTGACGTCCTGTACGTCCAGGACGTGAGCGCGGAAGGAGCCGAGACTGCCCGACTATACCCGAGTGTACTGCGCTCGGTATATGTCGGCGCAGTATTCAAAACTAGGCGCGGGAAAGCGGGTATCGGCGTATACCGCGCACCCACGATTTTGCCCTGATTTTCAGGGCAAAAAAGTGCGCGGTATACGCCGATAAATACAGTAAGTTCTTTTTTAGGAACCACCCCTAGTGGTGACAAACGGAAGTTTTTAAAAGGGGGTACCCTAAAAGGTCCTTCTACCCGCCCCTCACTAATATCCTTCCAAACCTTTTCTCTCACCACCTGGGGATATTCAGAAACTGATTTAAGGTTGTTCACCATCATGCACCCTACCCCCGTGAAGGTAGGCAACTGAAAACCTTGCAAAATACCCTCAACCATTTTAAATTTTGATCTGTTCCGCTGCCTGTGTGTTTTTTTGGTTGTTGCTGTATTGTTGTTCTCAGCGCATCGAGGCCTACGGGTAACTAACTGCGTTTTGTACCATTTTGTACTTTTAAGAATTTTAATAAATAAATAAATAAATAAATAAATAATGAGGGCATGATGTTTGGGTACAGGTCCAACCATGGGCGCATTTTTTCCAGTCTCACTGGAGTGCAGTCCTTTGGGAAAAATATCCCTCTGCCCAGGTGTAGACACGGTAGCATTTTTTTTAAAACATTTTGCCACCGGATGCACACCAGCACAGAATGAACACTCATGCCTATATTTACAGGAAGCGTTCCAACGGCATTGCTGCTCATTAAATGCAAAACAGCAGCCCTTCCTATACATGGCTGTCATATGCGGAACAGCAGCGCCCTGTCTAGGAGCAGGCTGTTTCTGGGACACCATTAGATTGAGCCATAAGCCCACATCTTTCATGCCCCACCTGAGTGAGGGGTGAATGGCCAATTTCTGACGGAATAAAAGAACCACCCCAACCCTCCAAAATTGTTATAGGCTTCCAGTATGTGGTCCAGATGTTGGAATAACCCACCACATAAATTTGGGTTCTTCTCAGCCATCACACCGGAATAAATAAAAAATGCCTGCAACCAATTATGAAATGATCTAGGCGCCTGCCTGTGTCTATCATCCTCTTGTTTCTCCTCCCCCGTCTGTCCGTTTTAAAACCGGGCTCCTTGTGCATGGGAAGAAGGGACAAGATATCTATGAAATTACCTTTCCAGATTTTCTCTTTTACTTGCATACTTAAATGATAACCTATGGGAGATACTTCACAAGGCATAACATCTTTCATATAAGTTTCAGGTAACCTCTGAACCAACATTGCCATCCCAGCACTAGTACTAGGCAACCCAGATTGTATAGAAACAGGTTGTGACATAGGTGACATAGAAAAACCAGTAATAACAGCAGGGGATGCAGATACTATAGCAGGAGCAGGAGCAGCAAGGACAGGGTTAACAGGAAGAGAGAGAGTTTTTACCAGGGAGGACAGGGAATCCATAATAACTTTTAAAGCGTGAGTTTCATTACACACACCAGCCACCAGGGGTTGTGTTGTTCCCTGTTGAGTCACTCCATCCAGCAACATACTGTGAACGGTGTCCTCAGGAATCCATTCCTTCTCCGCCCGGCCGTCTGCTGGCTGCGCCTGATCCTTGGCAGCATTGGGAAGCCTGGAAGTCTTGGAATAAAATGGACCCCCTTTTCCCATCTGTGTCGCAGGCTTCTTCGGACTGCCCCACCATCCGCCGCACACGCTGGTGACTGTGACCCGGTCCCCCTCTTCATGCCCGAACGGCTGCCGAGGCTCGACTGGCCGCCACCATCTTCCGCCGCCATGTTGTCCTCCGCGGCCGTGTCTTCCACCCACACTGCAGCTGGGCTGGTCCACCTGGTAGACATGCTTCGGCATGGATGACTCATGACAGGCGGCTCGTCCACCCACTGTCCCGCACTTCTCCTCCGTGAGGCGACACCCTCTGCTTCTCCATCTTCCTCACTCCCGGTGGCAGGTTCCAAACAGCATCATAACCAGGCTTCACCTCCCTCTTCACTGGCTCTGTCCAGGAACTGCTTCATCAAGGATTCCATCTCGTCAGGTAAGAAGGGTGTAGAAAATTCCGGCAGCACTTCGCCTGTTGATCTGTTCCAGGGGCAGAAGAGAATGAGCCCCACCGCAGCTGACTCTTTATAGGCCGACCTGGGGCTTCCAGCACCTTCCTTGTGATCCCATTGGACCGTGCACACCTGAAACATAAATCTGGACATATATACCATTAAACAGACCTAGCTAAACCTAATATCTACAGGTGTGTGCTGGCCACATTCTCACGCAGGTGGGTCCCAATTAGTGTCCTCCTTTTACATTATCTACATATTATAACTGTTAATTTAGCTAATTTCCTTAAGTTCAGCTTGAAAACATGATTATTTTGGCTAATATATTTTAATCCAGTCTTATTTGATTATATTTATAGCATAAAGGTTTTTAAAAAGTAATTCTGTATGCTGGTACAGAGATTTATTTTCTTTTATTTTAATAAAATAACTAATATGCATTCTCTGAGATGCTGTCATATGTTGTTATATTGTTTTAGTTACAGCATCATAGTGAGCTATTTTTTTCTGATTTTTCTTTCTGTTATTTAGTCAAACAGCTAATAGGCTCTAAAATATGTGTTTCTTAGTAAAACACAAGCTGTATTATGACTGGCCAGGTTTGTTGCATTGCCATTAATACCCAGGTCCTGGTGCGTCTGATCAGGAACCCAGACGTAGGATATGTTACAGGTCATTAGTAAAATATATTGATTTAATCCTGGTACATTAACATGAGATTTAACAGGGCACCCTTAAAAATGTAATGTGTGTTTTCTTTCCGTAAACCATGCTCCATTTAACATATATTTTTTTGGTGTTACATACGTTAACAAGGATTCTAACACCTGCTAAATGTATATCAGCATAAATCTTTGCTGAAATTACGACAGGATGACAACAGGCATCTGTCTTCTCCTAGTACTTTCCCTTTTCAGCTGCTACTTGGCTTCTGTCCAAACGCAAAACTGAAATGACAGATCAAATGCAGCATTGTCTCACCCACTGGCATGCATCTACACATGGTTTTTCTCTGCAGTAGTGCAGCATGTCAGTATTATATTATATTACAACAATGTATACATACGCTTGAGACAGGAACACCCAGAAACAGTCCAAGCAGGTTAGTCCTGCATTTTCTTCCAGCAAGGTAGTAAACAAACACAGTTCAATGCAGGTGGGATTTAGACAGCAGGTTCAAAATATATTACACAAAACATTTGCTTTTAACTAAACATGTCAGTTCTTGACAAAGTGCCCCCTAATGAGTTATCCAAAACAATTAGGCAGCACTTGTACCTTTTTCGTGTTCTGTCAAAGGTCAGTTTTTTCACCCAGAAACAGGTTCTCACATCACAGAGAAACAGTGAGAGAGAAAGAGAGAAAGGGAGAGAGAGAAATAAAGCTCTCAGCATCAGTTATTTCACCCATAAAAAAGGTTTTTGAACAGCTGAGACTATACAGTATATATAAAGGTCTGGCTACTGGGACATGGACCTAGGGATGGATACTCTACAAGGCCTCAAGACTCCAAGATCCAGACCTAGGTGTCACATATTCACTATCCCCAATCCTGCCATCCATTGCCTCACATACCGGCGTCTACCCTTTGGAATTAGGCCAGGCCTAATATAAGTCAAAAGGAGGACCACATATTGGTACAGTTCATCTGGTGCCCAAAAAACTGTCTTTTACTTTTCCCTGACAGACATTGCAACTCTTACTATGATTGAGGGTGGTAATGTACCTAGTGGAACTCAATCTTTAACTTATTTACCTGGGACATCAGATAAGCATCACATTTGGATATTTCATTTTGTTTTCCTAAGTCATTGTTGAACCTCAGGCTGCAAGGGTTATAGATTCCTCTATAACCCTAATGGCTAAACATTTTTGTATCTCTCTCAGGTACTGGATAAGGTTTTAACCTCGCTATGGTGTGAAGTTCTGTCACATTATCATGGTAAATTACCTTAGTTCAGTCAGGTCATTCTGAAAGTGTCTTACAGCTGTTATACAAGAGATCGCTCACCTCCTGAATCTGAATACCAAACCTTTCTGAGATCCTGTAACTTTTGTTGGTGATATTCTTGGTGGTTCTTGGGCTTGCTGTATATACTGTATGTTCCCAAATTATAGTCATGACTGCCTTTATTCTAACCTGTGTTGGAGAAAAGTGTTCAGTTACACTATTCTGAAGCGTGGCTACTTACTCCCATGTTTTACAGGTTATACTTGGAGTCCCCAGGGACATCTGGTGTACAAAAGTTCAAACAAGGAAAACCCTGTAGAAGAATGAGGCATTTTCCTTGCTGAAAATATTAAGTATGGTTGCAGGAAGCCCCAGTCGTTTACATCCTTATCAACCCCCTTTATTTTTACCATAACTTGCAGGATTCTATATAATAGTTTTACTAATCCATCAGTTTTGGGATGGCACACTGAGGTGCGTAGGTAAATCATTTTCAACCATCCATACAGCTGTTTGGTTACCTTTGACATGAATGGAATTAATTGATATGTAAATATTTCCCCAGGAATAATAGTATGGCAAAAAAAAAAGTTCCCTATATAACCCGAATGCCTTGTACACATGTTTGGAATTTCCGATGGAAAAAGTCAGATGGACTTTTTCTATTGCATATTCCGATCGTGTGTAGCCCCGTCTGAGTTTTTTCATCAGAAATTACGATGAATTCCATCAGAGTTTAGATATATGTAACCTCTGAGTGTATAAAATAAATAAATAAACATTTAAAGGGGGCGTACCATCATCCAGAATCTAGATAAATAGGGTATTGGCTCCGAGGTCCCCAAACCAAAGAGCCAATTAGGGGGGAGTTGTGGGCCATTGTTGGACTATCGCGGTACTAGTAGCATAGGTATACAGTGTACAAGGAAACAAGTAGATAATAAAAAAAACATTTTTATTGGGTACAGTATCAATAAAGACATAGGGGGGTACAGGGTTAAAAAATACAAACAATCTACGACCGACATAGCACCAGTATAGTAGTCCCCACAGGGGGGAAAAACATAATGGGTTTGAAAGTCATATCGAGCCTCTTGACTAGTTTCGCGGCTACAGCCGTTTCATCAGAAGAGCATCTAAAAGCCTCCCTCGCCGGACCAGCGGGGAGGACAGTAACCACCACATAGGGTCCCGAGTGGCGGACAGGGGGTACGTGTGTGGGCGAATGGACCTTCTTGATTGCAAGGAAGTGTTGTGTGAGTAGGGGGCCCCGGGAACGAGAGCCCAGATTGAGATCTCGGGCCATATATGACCTCCGCAGAGGGGACCAGGGTAGTGGACCCCAGAGGGGTGGGGGGGACCACAAAGGGTCCCATAGTGGCGTCAGGGTGGTGACGCCATCCAATGGCACTGTGTGCCGGGTAAGGCCACAGGAGACCCGGGATCCATCATCCATTGACCGGCAGGCAAAAGAATGTCTGCCTTTATATCCCCTGGCCGATATTTAGATATAGAACATGTTCTATTTTTCGCCTATGGAATTCCTTCGGAATTCCGATGGGATTTGGCCGGGCAAAAGCCAGATCGTGTGTACGCGGCATAAGGGACTTGGCTTCAAAAGGGATTCTGGATATTTAGTGGCATTGTCAAGGACTACAAATTTGTAATGGTGCCCCATGGCAGACCTTTGGCAGTGATGCAAGCAGATCCATAGCAATCTCAGTTTTACCCAAGGGCACTAGTGTACTTTCAAACTGTGTATGGGGTGCATTTTTTGACACTCAGTGCAATATTTATCATGGTTTTGTTAATACTTAAAACTGCTGCTCAATCCAATCGTTTTTCTATCCTTAATTGACCACCTGTAACATGAGAATGTGCAACATCCAATACCATTCTCATGTGATACTGGGATACTACCCACTGGTCCACAACTTGCTCCCATTTTGTATTTACATAATACAGTAAGTCATGGGATACTGTAAAATGGGGGTATACCAGGCTTAATTCTGGTTCTTGGGGTGCTCAGTTTATCAACTTTATATTTTTTCATGCATTTCCCTATCTGAAATCCCACAACTATGTAGTCCCAAAATCTTCCCTGCCCAACAATATGTTCATTAAAGGGTCACTAAAGGAAACATTTATTTTAGCTGAAATGACTGTTTACAGGGTATAGAGACATACTAGTTAACTGATTCCTTTTAAAAATGATTAAAAATAGATTAAAAAAACAATCATATAATGTGCCTGCAGTTTAGTTTCGTTTTTGCTGTTGTTTCCTGGTTCTCTGATGTACAGAGAGCCAATAGAGGGCAGTGAGCCAATAGAGGGCAGTGATACTTTGTCTAAAACTCCTCAGCACCAATCCAGTTTAGTTTTACACACAGTAATCACACCTCCTTGATTAGTCACCACAGAGAGAAATCTCCCAGTACTGTGGTGATCAGGAAACAGACAACCAGGAAGTGTCCAGAACAGAGAGGATTTACAGCAACATCAAAGCAAAAACGAACAATGGGGACATGAAACCAGGACTGCAGTAAGGTAAAGGAAGCTATTTAGCTAAAAAAAAATCCTTTAGTGACCCTTTAAGTCTGCCACTTAGGCTGTTTCAATTGACTCCCCAACAATGATATCAAGGGGTGAGTTGTCAAGTACCTTAGACATCTCTTGTCCTGTCTCAGCAGGAAGTAATAGCAAATCTCTTCAACTAGAACCCAGACAAAAAAAATGAATAGTAGCCTGGGGAAGCGTTAGAACTTCTGATAATTTCTTTGCATAGATTTGCTGTCCACATGATTCCCACACCCCTCATTATATGTATCACAAAGACAGGATGTGCAGGAAATATTTCCAGTGGGGTAAGGTTCTCAGAGGTTCTCACTTTAACCCATTATATCAAAGATATAATAAATGAATAATGTTTTGGCTAGAAAGCTTGGAAAATAGATTGGGTGACCATAGTATATCCAGCACCTCACCCCTATTAATTGAAAATAGTAGCAATAGGGTGAATGGGATTATAGCGGTGCCAAGGACAAAATTTACAAAGATATTTTTTTTAAAGTATTACATTTTATTACATAGAAACACCAGAAAAACACATAGATGGTTCAATAAAATATGTGAGCAGAGTTTTGTACAAAATATTGTTTACTGGTCATCAGTCTCCATATACATAATGTGGTCAATATTAGATGTTATATTCCATTATGTTTTGTCAATTTTGGCTTCCTTGGTGGACTTTTATGGACCACCAATTTCCTGGTAACTCTAGTAACAATAAAGATAATCAGTCACTTATAAATTTACATTATTGTACAAATAACAAGTAGTAGTAGAAAAGTAGAAAATAAATAACATAGAATAATACAACGTCAAATATCATGGTTCAAACATGCCCTCCCTGCCCACCACACTCACCAAGGGAGCACCAAGGAATGCCAACAAACCAATCCACAATGAACGGAGGGGGAGGTTCTGTGTGACCACAGGGGGTATACGGGGACCAGGCTATGAAAGAAAAGGCAAATAATATGCAACATCTATTATTGGGCAAAGACCTAATATTCAATAAGGTGGGCCAAACATCCATTATACTTACAAAACTCTGCTATAGAAAGAGAATAAAGCAGGGGCGCCAGGTGAAGACTGCAGTCATACGAAAGATAGATTTTCTCATGTACAGTGAGGAAACAAAGTGTTTGCTTCCCTGCTGATTTTATATGTTTGCCCACTGACAAAGAATTGATCAATCTATTATTTTAATGGACAACAAAGATATCCAGAAAAAGGCTTTTAAAAAAAGTTAAAAAATTGATTTGCATTTTAATGAGTGAAATAAGTATTTGCTCCCTTATCAATCAGCAAGATTTCTGTCTCCCAAGTGTTTTCTATATGGGTAACGTGCTGAAATTAGGAGCTCCTAATCTCAGCTTGTTACCCGTATAAAAGGAACCTGTCCATAGGATCAATCAATCGGATTCCAATCTCTCCACAATGGCCAAGACAAAAGAGCTGTCCAAGCATGTCAGGGACAAGATTGTAGACCTACACAAGGCTGGAATGGGCTACAAGACCATCGCCAAGCAGCTTGGTGAGAGGGTGACAACAGTTGGTGCGATTATTCCCAAATGGAAGAAACACAAAACAACTGTCACTCTCCCTTAGTCTGGGCCTCCATGCAAGATCTCACTTTATAGAGTTTCAATGATCATGAGAACAGTGAGGAATCAGCCCAGAACTACATGGAAGAATCTTGTAAATGATATCAAGGCAGCTGGGATCATAGCCACCAAGAAAACAAGAAAAGCAACACCCACAAGGTCCCCCTGCTCAAGAAAGCACATGTACAGGCCCACCTGAAGTCTGCTAATGAACATCTGAATGATTCGCAGGTGAACTGGGTGAAAGTGTTGTGGTCAGATGAGACCAATATCAAGCTCTTTGGCATCTCAACTTGCCATGTTTGGAGGAGGAGGAATGCTACTTATGATTTCAAGAACACCATCCGCACCGTCAAACATGGAGGTGGAAACATTATGCTTTGCAGGTTTTTCTACTAAGGGGAGAGGACAACTTCACTGCATCAAAAGGGACGATGGATTGGGCCATGTACCCTCAAATCTTGGGTGAGAACCTCCTTCCCTCAGCCAGGGCATTGAAAATGGGCCGTGGATGGGTATTCCAGCATGAAAATCACCCAAAGCACAAGGCCAAAGCAACAAAGGAGTGGCTCAAGAAGCACAATAAGGTCCTGGAGTGGCCTCGCCAGTCTCCAGACCTTAATCCCATAGAACATCATCAGGCATCAGACTTGAAACCTTAATGACTTGGAAAGAATCTGCAAAGAAGAGAAGGACAAAATCTTTCCTGTGATGTGTGCAAACCTGGTGGCCAACTACAAGAATCGTCTGACCTCTGTGATTGCCAACAAGGGTTTTGTCACCAAGTACTAAGTCATGTTTTGCGAAGGGATCAAATTTTAATTTCACTCATTAAATTGCAAATCAATGCGTTTTTCTGGATATTTTTGTTGTTATTCTGTCTCTCTTTGTTAAAATGAACCTACTAAAAAATAATATTGTATCCTCTGTGACAAGTGTTATCACTAGTTAGTTGATGCCTTCATTCTATTTGATGTGTCCAAAAATATATTACAAGCTAAAAACTTGTGTCCGTTTACCAGTTCCAAAGCAAATATTTCATTTCCAGTAGACTAAAGCTATATGTACTGTATTGACAATCCGTCACTTCAATGAAAGCCCAAGGTGAAATGAAATGATTGCACATACAGCTATGTAAGCCAGTTCTTGAACATAGCTGACAGAATGATGATCAGTACTAAATCCAATAGCATTACAAAATATATACAACTCAACATTTTGCTAGGAAAAGAAAGAACTGTGGTGAAAAAAAAAAGATATTGCTATGAAACAAGAATAAGTAACATACCGGAAAATATGGTATGAACAAAAGGAAATACCAAATTAAAAATAAATGAAAATCTTTTAGGGCCTTATTTATTAAGCAAAACCTAAAAAAAAATGTATCTATAACCCTGAATTTTAACTTGTTTGAAATGTCAAGGCTAAATAAATAGAGGGTTAATTAATTATGAATTGACTATATATTTATTGTATACAACAATAAGCTGTTACTGTAAGCATAATCTTAAAACTGTTCTTTTCTTCCCTTACTCATTAATAAGTAACTGGGACACAACAAACATGAAGGTCAGGGGTATGGTGCCTATTAGGCCTCGTACACACAACCGTTTTCCTCGATAGAATCCATCAACTTGGTGGGAGAGCTTTTTTGCAGAGGAAAACGGTCGTGTGTACGTTTTTCATCGAGGAAACTGTCGAGGAACTAGACGAGGAAAAAAGAGAACAAGTTCTCTTTTTCCTCGACGGGAGTCTCAATTTCTTTGTCGTGTTCCTCGTCGGGCTGGTTTTCGACGAGAAACGCGAGCGTGTGTATGCTAAGAAAGACGCGCATTCTCAGAATAAAGTATGAGACGGGAGCCCACCTTTGGTAAAAGTAGCGTTTGTAATGGAGATAACACATTTTTCACGCTGTAACAGATTGAAAAGTGCAAATCGTCTCTCACCAAACTTTTACTTAACACGCAGTAACATTCGATTAGCAAAAGCAGTCCCAAGGGTTGTGCCAGTGGAATCGAACTTTCCCTGCCATTGTATGTGTTGTACGTCACCACATTTGAGAACAAGGAGATTTTGTCTTGACCGTGTGTACGCAAAGCAAGCTTGTCGAGTTCCTCGACAAGCCTAACAAGGAACTCGTCGAGGAAAACGATGTGTCTTTTCCGACAAGTTCCTCGGTCGTGTGTACGAGGCCTCATAGTAGATACCATTTTTCTCACTGCTTTTCCAAACCTTTGGTCCTTCACATTCTTCATTCAAAGTCATGCTTTCTCCAAAGTTTGCACACTCCTGATACATCCTAATCGGTATCCCCTTCTTCGAGTTTCTTGTCAGTCATCCTCTAAACCTTGGCTCCCTTTAGTCATCATCCAAACCTCTATCTGTTCTTATTTTTTGCACTATTCACTTTGAAATGGGAATCAGAAAATCATCAGGCAATTGATGAGTGGAAACTTTGAGGAAAATAGAAAAGAGGGAGATGTCTGGTCCTGATAATTGAGTGGTCCATGTCACCAGTTCCTGCCATGTGCCATCGTAGTATATTATCACTGCCATGTAGCATGGTGACCCAATGGGCCTTTGAAGACAATTTTCTTCACTGTCTACTGTATTGAGCAAGTAGTTCAGAAATCACACTGTTTTTACTTTTTTCATTTCATCGTTGTGATGTGTAATGGGCTTTGCCTTGCAACCTGCCATCTTCCTCTTCACTATTTAGGTCCTGTCCCAGAATGTGTCATAAATTGCTGTAGGTTATTACTTTATCTCTTTGAGGGTCAGTCATTGTCACACAGAAATATAAGTTTTCAAGAAGAATAGCAGAGCAGAGACAAAAGGGAAATTGGACAGGGATCAACACGAGAGGGTCATTTAAAAAAAATATATCATATTCTTCATGTATAGTACTTATAATTACAAATAGTACACCTAGTCATGAGATTTACATAGCTCCTCTGTGCAGTACAATTTCTTCTAACAGAGGAGGAGACCCAATTTTTCAGGTAATTTTTACAGATAAATCTCATCCCCCAACCCCAGACTACAACAGAACAATGAAAGTAGTAGCAACACACTGATAAGCTTTTTTCTCTTTCACTCTGCTCTCTCCTCTTATCAGCATTATTATTGCATTGGCTCCTTGTGTTGTTTCACCCTTTCCTAGTATGATTTATGTTGTACAGTGGACTACAAGAGTCTGATATCAGTTACTGCTTACATTTAAAACACTTTATAAATGAATACAGAGCTGCAATATATGTATATTGTATATATCTGCCAGAAGCTTGAGGAACCTCTCCTGTGGATGGAGAACAGAGCTAAAGCCATCTTACATTACCTGGTTTAATATTGGTCACAGTTAGTTGGCTTCCTGTGTGTGATCAGTTGCCATTTTCCTGTAGCATATAGTAGCCTGACAAGCGATCTACACTAGTTCAATACATGCCATATTGTCTACAGATTTGGATGATGACTATCTTTTAACATATAAAAAATTAAAGTAAAGTGAGCAATTAAAAAAAATCCTTATATGACACATAAGCTGGGAAATAAATATTGTTCTAAAATTAAGAGAAACAATAATGATATTTATATATCTACATTACAAAAAACATATGTGTGGTGGCTCATTTAGGATTTCTACAACAGTCCTTTCAATTACCTGGATGTAATTTCAAGTGTTAACTGGTAGGAGTGGGAAATCAAAGACGTGATCATGCCTTTTGCTGATTATGAAGCAAGAAAGGGCAAACCCCAAAATACATGTTTCTTTCTAACTTAACCAGAATTGTTAAAGAGTAAATCTGCTATGCCCTTAAGCTTAAATGAGACAACATGTCTAGGAATATGAGTAAATGTAATGAAGGCACAATTGGATACAGCTGACAGAACACAATCATCATAAGTTAGAACAATGTATACAAACTCTCCAGATATTGTTTCAGTCTTAGTGCTTAGAACTAACACATTGAAAAAACACTACAAAATACATTTGATTGCACTAATTTCATACAGGTTCTCTTTTTCAGTGTAGTGTATTGTACATGATAACTTTGTAGTTTGTTCCAATAAGATTGCTTTTTTACCCAATGGGTTAATGTAAACATGGCTAAATCAGGACACTCTAATGGCCCCTATAGATGGCTTGAAATAGGCCCCTGAGGTCTCGTACACACGACCGAACATGTCCGCTGAAACTGGTCTGTCGGACCAGTTTCAGCAGACATGTTCGGTCGTGTGTAGGGCCGACCGGACAATTTTCCGGCCGACCGGACAGGTTTCCAGTGGACAACTGTTTCTTAGCATGCTGGTCAGTATGACTCATCGGACATGTCCGCTGGCCCGAGAACCTGCGCATGATGTCGAAGTGATTCGACGCATGCGTGGAAGCATTGAACTTCCGGGTTCGCGCACGTCGCCGCGTCATTGTCGCTGCCACGTCACCGCGTCGTAACCGCGTTGTCACCGCATCGTCTGTCCGCGGGAAATTTGGTCTGATGGTGTGTACAGCCATCAGACCAAATGATCCCAGCGGACATGTCCGATGAAAACGGTCCACGGACTGTTTTCATCGGACATGTCCTGTGGTGTGTACGAGGCCTGAGAGAAAAAACAAACAATAAATCAAATCTACCCTGCTGATTAGTGTATTTAGTCACCTGGAAAACCTGTGGTTGCTGATCCTGTCATCTAATAGGAAGCATGCACTGTTTAGCCATTCATTTTCCACCTGGCTTAGTCAATTTTTAAGTTGACTTTTGTCAAGACAGGTGGTGCTTGCAGAGCAACCCACATAAAGAATTTCCTACTGAATCAGACAACATTTGAATTGTCTTTGGGGGCTTTAAAGAGGAAGTAATTCCTGATGGGTTTTACTTCCTCTTATTCTCACTGAAAACCATGCAAATTAAAAGCATATGCATCCTAGCCCTTTATGTGACACTCACCTGAAAACGAATCCAGCGATGTACCCTGTGCAGGCTGTGTCCATCTTCTTGCCCCTCTTCCTTCTGGGGCCGAGGACTCCCGCTCTGTGATTGGCCGGAGCAGCGTGATGTCACTCCTGCGCATGTGTGCGGGAGCCGGCGGTAACAGCGCAATCTAACTGAAGCAACGGCACGACGTGCCATTGCTACAGTGCGCATGTGCCGATGACTTCGGCACATGCAGATACAGTGGGATATCTCCTAAACCGTGTAGGTTTAGGAGATATCCAGGCTAGCTACAGGTAGGCCTTATTATAGGCTTACCTTTAGGAAAATGTGGTTTTGTAAGGGTTTACAACCACTTTAAGACCCCTTTCAAACTGGGGCCACCCATGCGCTCGTGATAAAGCACCACTTGTTTTGGTGGAGCTTTACCGCTGTTTTGGTGGAGCTTTACCACTGTTTAAGCGGCACTTTTGAGACACTTTGCAGCCACTAGTGGGACGCTTTTAACCCCAGAAAAGGGGTTAAAAACTCACACACTGCGGAGCTACCAAATCGTTTTTCTGTTCGCTTCGGAAGCACTGCCCATTTATTGCAATGGGCAGAGGCGTTTTGGAAACACTGTATACAGCGCTTCCAAACTGCACCACAGATGCTGCTTGCAGGACTTTTTCTAACGTCCCACAAGCGCACCGCCCGGGTGTGAAAGCACCCATTAAAATGAATGGGAGGCAGTTTTCAGGAAATTTACAGACGCTATTTCTAGCACTAAAATGCCTGAAAACTGCCTCAGTGTGAAAGGGGTCTAAAAGTTCAATGCAACCACACACTGTGTATGCTAATATATTGCTGCATAGTTCCAGTACATTTTTTATCTGAATTCTCCAAGAAAACACAAATTAACGCAATTAAAACCAAAATCACTCTTACACTATGGAGTTGATTTACTAAAACTGGAGAGTGCAAAATCTAGTGCAGCTGTGCATGTAGCAAATCAGCTTCTAACTTCAGCTTGTAAAGCTGGAACTTAGTAGTTTCTATGCATAGCTGTACAAGATATTGTACTCTCCAATTTTAGTAAATCAATCCCATTATCATTTTCACAAATTCCATGAAGAAAATGCTAGAAAGTCCTGTACTATGCAGTTGTTAGTGGATCTACATCTAAAGAAGATGGTATAATTAGGCTACAATGTGTGTATGGCCAACTTAAAGTGCACATATGCAAAAACCATAGACATTAATGCATTTACATATTTTTAACAAGCAGTAAAATAGCTTTAAAAGAAGCTCCTACTGACTCTTTGTAGCTGCGGACACTGTGGGAAAATCCATCCTAAACCTTTACAAGCATTGAAATCTCAGCTCATCTTCCCTTATTTACTCTGGCAACAGTGACTTAGCCAGCTATCTAATGTAAACCCACAACTATTTTAGTAACCTGTTGGAAAACAATGAAATTGTTGTGTTCTTTAAGGACGAATTACTCCTCAGAACATGCAACCACAGAGGTCAGTAAAGGATTGATTTAATGCTTTTATTAAATGTATGTTAACTTTTTATTGTCCATATTTTGGGCACTTGTGCTTTTTAGAACCTAAAGGAAGTAAAAATAGTATAAGTTAAACTTTTGGCTCTGTACGACAACACTGTAATTCTCACAAATCGTAGAACAGCTTTTTTTTTTTTTTTTAGAACAGCTTTAATATTTACATTAGACACCAGGAAAGATATGCAAATATGGAATACAGTCTATACAATTAAAAAAAAAATTGAAATCTTATAAAAAAAGAAGTAGAGCAAAAAGTACATTTGAATTTGTTTTCCAGACCTTAAGTTTTTGAGGTTTTCCCTTTTAGTTTGCCATAAGGTTAGCAATAAACTTGTGGTACAATATTTATTTACTTACTGGGATGAAACCTAAATTAGCTAAAGCCAAGCTCAGAAATTTATACTGAATCGTTCAAAAACAAGAGTTCAAATAGCCTTGAGATCTGCTATTTCTAAAGATATAAAAACAATGACAACACCACAAATGACCCAGTCATTTTCCCTTTTGTTTTTTTTTCCCAGTTTAATCTGCTTCCAAAAAAACAAACTTTTCTAGCAGAGAGCGTAAAAATGATTAATGATGATATTCAGATGAAGAAAATCTCAACCCAGATAAATATTTGCTTAATGATTAACAATAAGTAAAACGCAAAACCTTATAGACCTACAAATGTTATTACATGGGGCTGTGATACATGCTCATGATATTATCTATAGGATTTTTTTCTAGATATGTTCTTACCTAGGGACTCATCAGGTCTATAAACAGTCCCACCAGCATTTCCCCAACAAAGGCCCAGATTCTCAAATGGCTTACGACGGCGCAACGCCATGTACGCCGTCGTAAGTCCTAATCTGGGCCGTTGTATCTATGCGACTGATTCTTAGAATCAGTTACGCATAGATATCCATTAGATCCGACAGGCGTAAGGCTCTTACGCTGTCGGATCTTAAATGCATTTTTTTTTTTTGCCGCTAGGTGTCGCCTCCATCGTTTTCCCCGTCGAGTATGCAAATTAGCTAGATACGCGAATTCCCGAACGTACGCGCGGTCGACGAAGTGAGGTTACAACGTTTACGTTAGGTTTGCGCGGCGTAACGTTGCCCCTGCTATATGAGGGGCAACCAATGTGAAGTATGGCCATCGTTCCCGTGTCGAAATTTTAAATTTTTTGTCGTTTGCGTAAGTCGTCCGTGAATGGGGCTGGACGCCATTTACGTTCCCGTCGAAACCAATGATGTCCTTGCGACGTCATTTGGAGCAATGCACCCTAGGATATTTTCCGAACGGCGCATGAGCAGTACGTTCGGCGCGGGAACGCGCTTAACTTAAATGCTCCACGCCCCCTATCCGGCTAATTTGAATTAGATGGGCTTGCGCCGGGTTATTTACGCTACGCCGCCGCAACTTTACAGGCAAGTTCTTTGTGAATAAAGCACTTGCCTGTAAAACTTGCGACGGCGTAACGTAAATCAGATACGCTACGCACGCCAGGGGTGGTACGCCAATCTACGAGAGTCTGGGCCAATATGTTTAAAACAAAAATAATAACAGAACCCAATAAAAGGATCCAAGTATCAATATGCATACACCAAAAAAAACTGTCCTCAACTGTATCTCACTCGCTAAGGAACATGTTACTAAAAACTGGGCCTTAAAGTGGTTCTAAAGCCTCAAATTGTTTTTTTTTTACCTTAAAGTGGATGTAAACCCAATTCATAAAATTTGAGCTGGGCACATATATCTGAAGTGTTTTGTTATCGCTCTTCAAAGCACTATGCCCCATAGCTGTCTCCTGCTCTGTTCTAATGTTATCAGCCTGAGAACGTCTGGCAAGTTATCCGTCACATATGATAAAAGCAGAGTTTTGTGTTGGGTCGGATGCTATAAATAGATTAGCAGAGCCCTGGACAAATCAACGATCAGAGATGAAAGTCTATCTACCTTTGAGGAGAAGGGGTGTGTGCCTTTCCTCCAATCAGCTGTCTTGGCTGTATGCCCAAGCTTCACTGCAGTGTTGAACAGGAACAGAAAATCTCCTAAGGCGATCTGAACTTTGTAAACAGTATATAAAGATGAAGACTTATGTAGGGAGATGTGTTTCATCCCTGTGTATCATCTGAGGCTGTTAACTTCACTGGGTATATGTGAGGGTTTATATCCACTTCTATCCATTCTATCTATGCATATCTATGCATTCTATCCATTAAGGTAAAAACCTCTCCTGTCCTGAAAGATCCCCTCAGCTTCCCCTTATTCTTACCTAAGCATGATGCGATCCATCAATGTGCACGAGAGCAGCATTTCTCACCGCTGTCTCCCTCTTCATTGGGCAGATTGATAGCAGTTCCCACTGCTGTCAATAAATTACTGTGATGAGGGAGCTGGGGGCAGGGCCGATTTGCGAGATCTGTGTCAATAGACACAGTGAAAGAGGAGTGTCCTGAGCGCTGAAACCATTGCACAGAGCAGATAAGTACACCATGTTTTTTATTTTTATTTATTTTTTAAAACAAGGTTTAATGTTACATTGATTGATTGATTGATTGATTGATTTTTTTGGATTTGTAATGCGCCAAATACTGACCCGTCAGGGAAGCGTCTAAGCGCAGGAGGCTATGACAACTACCAACATAAGATGGCTCCCTACCATCAAAAAAAAAAGAAAAGTTTGGTTGCCAGATTTAGTTATAGCTCTTGTCAGCAAATTGTCAGTCCAAAGGCTAACTCCAAAGGCTAACTCCAGAAAGGTTGTCTTGCCAACCTTTCTGATATCCTTCTTGCTGTAGGCTGTATCCCACCCACCTACCCGCAATACAATTTTAACTTTTTCAAACCTTACTATCTCTGGGACAAGCTTTAATTTGAGTGTTTACAGTTCTATTCACTGGCTCACTGTCAAGCTTAATACAGCTATAAAAATGTTACTGGTGCCCCTTTAGGCTCACTGTCTTCATTTGTTAATGTCCGTGACAAATACCGGTAACCATTTTTTTAGTGCAGAACATTTAGCTGTCACTGTCCCTGAAGCCTGTATACAAAAAAAAGGACTTTGTTCTTTAGAAAATATGAATATCTTATTTCATTCAGACTAATGCATAGACTATCTTCTTTCCTGCTTCCTCTATTGGCTTCTGTGTTTAGTTCCCTCCTCAGCAAAGCAAGATATACAAGTACCAGTTATCATTTCAGCAAGACTTCCAGGGAAACATGAAATTACATTTTTACAACGTCTTTGGTGCAGTAACACAGAGATGCCATCTTCTGCAGCATCTGTGTTTTATGGGACAGGAAACATTACGCATTTCGCCTTTAGTGTCAGCTATAGGTGAAATGTAATATTGTGGAACCATAAAATATAGCCGTTCTCTGTTGAAGACACATGTTTAGCTGTCCAGGTTCCCATCCACCAAGTAATGTAAGAAACACTGAGGGATGTAAGTTTTAAAATGTTCACCTTGCCCTATTATATGCAGTGCATGTTTGGCACTAAAAGAAAGAGATTTAAATAAATCTGAACCACTGTTAGATGTCTTTTTATTGGTATGTCCATTTTATTTGGGTGAACAACAAGAAAAATATCCTGGCTGATTTAAGTCAGCTTCATCAAGGGCTAGCAAACATGCTCATCCCCATTTTGCTTGACTTTGCACACTTTCTGTCATTTCAGCAAACAAACTCATGTGTACACAGCTCAGTTTAAATGGGAAAATGTTAGTGTGCAAACTATATTGGCAGAAGAACATGCAATGTACACAATTTTACATCATTGCAGTGATCACCAGACTTTCTTGAATTAGGCACAAATGCACATGCAAAGGTACTATGGGCCAGATTCAGGTAGAATTCCGGCGTTGTAACGTATTGCATTTACGTTACACCGCCGCAAGTTTTACGGGCAAGTGCTTGATTCACAAAGCACTTGCCTGTAAACTTGCAGCGGCGTATCGTAAATCCGTCCGGCGCAAGCCCGCCTAATTCAAATGGGGCGTGTATCATTTAAATTAGGCGCGTTCCCGCGCCGAACGTACTGCACATGCTCCGTTTTGGAATTTCCCGCTGTGCTTTGCGTGAAATGACGTCGCACTGACATCATTTTTTAAACGGTGACGTGCATTACGTCCTTTCCTGTTCATGGACGACTTACGCAAAAAAAAAAAAATTTAAAATTCGACGCGGGAACGACGGACATGCTTTAACATAGCAAGTGTAAATATAAGCCAAGAAATAGCAGCTGTAACTATACGCCGGGAAAAGCCGACTAGCGACGACGTATGAGAATGCGACGACCGCGCGTACCTTCGTGGATCGCCGTAAACAGCTAATTAGCATACCCGATGCGGAAAACGACGCAAACTCCACCCAGCAGGCGCCAAAGTATTACACCTACGATCCGAAGGCGTACGAAGCCGTACGCCTGTCGGATCGGAGCCAGAAGCCGTCGTACCTTGGTTTGAGAATTCAAACTAAAGATACGACGCTGCAAATTTGAAAGTACGCCGGAGTATCAGCAGATACTCCGGCATACTTCTTCTGTGAATCTGGCCCTTTGTTTTTTAAGACATTCAAATCTTTGGATTTTGCAGTGTTTTGAATCAGGGCTGGGAATAGGCAAAATTACCAGGTTTGATTCACCAAGGATTTGGCAAATCCTGATTGAATTTAAGCAAACCTGAACTTAAAGGTAAATCTCTTTGAAGTTAACGGGGTGGGGTGAATCATGTTATCTAATTTTGCCCATTTTTATGGTTAATTGACAAACTACTGTCAAACAAGCCATTGGAAGCTGGGCACTGGCATGAGGGACATGTTCCAATGCAAAAAGAAACAAAATGCATAATAGCATCAAGGTGCTTCAAGGGCAAAATTTAAAATATAAGAATTATTTATATAGCATGCATGGGGGTTACCTCAAAGCTGTACATGGCGTTACAGAACAGGACAACTTTAATGGACCATCTCAGTGACAGTGGACACTGAGGGCCAGATTCACAGAAGAAATACGCCGGAGTATCTACTGATACTCCGGCGTATTTTCAAATTTGCTGCGTCGTATCTTAATTTGTGATTCACAAACAAGATACGACGGCATTTGGCTAAGATCCGACAGGCTTACGGCTTCGTACGCCTTCGGATCTTAGGATGCAATACTTCGGCCACCGCTGGGTGGAGTTTGCGTCGTTTTCCAGCGTCGGGTATGCAAATTAGCTTTTACGGCGATCCGCGAAGGTACGCGCGTTCGTTACGTCGTCGCTCGCCGTTTTTTCCCGTCGCAAAGTTAAGCCTGCTTTTTCATTGCTTAACTTTGCGTAAGTATGTTACAGGGCGCCGTAATTTCACGCAAAGCACGGCGGGAAATGTCCAAACGGAGCATGCGCAGAACGTTCGGCGCGGGAACGCGCCTAATTTAAATGGTACACGCCCCATTTGAATTAGGCGGGCTTGCGCCGGACGGCTTTACGCTACGCCGCCGAAAGTTTACACGCAAGTGCTTGGTGAATCAGGCACTTGCGTTGAAAACTTGCGGCGGTGTAACGTAAAGACGATACGTTACGCCGCCGCATTTGTACCTGAATCTGGCCCTGAGAGTGCATATTGAGCTGTGGAATTGAATTTGTTTTTTTAACATTAGCTTAGCTTACATACAGCAGCATTACACCAAGCTTATTCATTTTAGTTTGAAGAATAGGCTTTTAAGGTAGTCTTAGGAGCACCACAAGTGGTTATAGGCCCGCTTTGACTGACAGTGAGAAAATGGGCACTGTTGTCACTGATGCAAAACTGTCCTGCTGCTGGCCAGTTTCTGACCATTCATACTCTCATTGGAATCAAGAGGCCACAGATGATGCAGCAATGTAAAATTGACCAGCAGTAGGACAATTTTAAATACCAAGACTAGGTGCATGTTTGCAAGAGACAAAGATCATAGGGTTGGGGTAAAATGGTGTAAAACTGGCCAGTAAATGACCGTTTTAACCAGGCATAATAGGCCTAAACCCATACATAAACATGTGTTATCACATTCTGCATGCAAGTCCCAAGTCTAGGCAAATGGGGAGGACAAAGGAAAGGCCTCATGGAAAAAGGCTCTTGATTGCATCAAACATGATGCTTAACCACTTAACCCCCGGACCATATTGCTGGTCAAACACCAGAGCATTTTTTGCGTTTCGGCACTGTGTCATTTTAACTGACAATTGCGCGGTCGTGCGACGTGGCTCACAAGCAAAATTGGCGTCCTTTTTTTCCCATAAATAGAGCTTTCTTTTGGTGGTATTTGATCACCTCTGCGGTTTTTAGTTTTTGAGCTATAAACAAAAATACAGCGACAATTTTGAAAAAAAATTATATTTTTTACTTTTTTCTATAATAAATATCCCCCAAAAATATATAAAAAAACTATTTTTTTCCTCAGTTTAGGCCGATATGTATTCTTCTACATATTTTTCGTAAAAAAAATTGCAATAAGCGTTTATTGATTGGTTTGCGCAAAAGCGTTTACAAAATAGGGGGTATTTTTATGGCATTTTTATTAATATTTTTTTTTTACTAGTAATGGTGGCGATCAGCGTTTTTTTTCGGTACTGCGACATTATGGCGGACACTTCGGACACTTTTGACACATTTTTGGGACCAGTGGCATTTTTATAGCGATCAGTGCTATAAAAATGCATTGGATTACTATAAAAATGCCACTGGCAGTGAAGGGGTTAACACTAGGGGGCGGGGAAGGGGTTAAGTATGTTCCTTGAGTGTGTTCTAACTGTAGGGGGGGTGGCCTCACTAGGGGAAATGACTGATCTTCTGTTCATACGTTGTATGAACAGAAGATCAGCATTTCTCCCCCTGACAGGACACACACAGCTCCCAGTCACCTCTCTGTAACGAGCGATCGCGTGTGCCCGGCAGCGATCGCACCCACCAGGCACATGCACGGGAGTCAGGGGGCACTTGTGCGCGCCTCCTTCGGCCCACACGCGCCCCTAGTGGCCTGCGCGAGAGCCCATGTATAGCTACGTGCTCTCGTGCAGGGGAGCCGACTTGCTGCCACTCAGCTTTACTTGGAGAGCTCAAATAGAGGGTTTGTATGTGTACATTTAAGAAGTTCTAAAACAATTGCCCCAAAAAGATATAATGAAAATTTTAAAGAATAATTTCAGGCCGACAATAATATACATAGTTGCATTGGTCTAGCTTGAACTTCAGTGATCTCCACTTGCTTCTGTGTCCCACACCAGGTGTCTGCACTCCTGCTTACTGAACACAGGAGGTCAGCCCCTCGGGAATAGGTACCATTGAGAGAATGCTTTGCATTTACTGAATGAATGCAAAGCATTCTGTGAATGCTGGCCATGTTGAGCAGCTGACCTCCTGTGTTCTGATCAGTGCAGAAAAAAGTGCAGTTGCTCCAGAGCTTAGTAAAGGAGGTAAGGCTTCAATTTGCAAAGAGTACCAACTCACGCGCAAGGACAATTAAAAAAAACAGCATTTCTGCTTGCACAGCTGCACTTTGCAAAGTGCACAGTCTTTTTCTGCAAACAAATGTGGATAGGGAAATAACTTAAAATAACATAAAATACATAAAAATAAAACAACACTGCAAAATATATTTTTTTGCCCTAAATGGGTGTTTTTTGAATAGCAAAATAGAAGAACAGTATCTAAAGTGTTTATCTCACACGTACAGATATGGAGGAAACACTGCAAACACTGGAGGAAACACTGCAAAATATTTTTTTTGCCCTAAATGGGTGTTTTTTTAATAGAACAATAGAAGAACACTAGCTGTTTATCTCACACCTACATATATAGAGGAAACACTGCAAATACTGGAGGAAACACTGCAAAATATATATTTTTCGCCCTAAATAGGTGTTTTTGAATAGAACAATAGAAGAACACTAGCTAAAGTGTTTATCTTACACGTACAGATATGGAGGAAACACTGCAAACACTGGAGTAAACACTGCAAAATATATATTTTTGCCCTAAATGGGTGTTTTTTGAATAGAACAATAGAAGAAGACTAGCTAACGTGTTTATTTCACACCTACAGATATGGAGGAAACACTGCAAACACTGGAGGAAACAGGAACCTTTCCCTAAAGTATCTAATGCAGAGTATCTCACAGGAACATATGCAGTGCTGATGTAATTTGATTTCTGAAGCAGGACAGTCTGACTCCTATATATTTCTCTTCCTACAAGCACAATCAGGAACCTTTCCCTAAAGTATCTAATGCAGAGTATCTCACAAGAACATATG
The DNA here is from genome assembly GCF_905171775.1 of Rana temporaria. Classification (NCBI taxonomy): domain Eukaryota; kingdom Metazoa; phylum Chordata; class Amphibia; order Anura; family Ranidae; genus Rana; species Rana temporaria. The sequence continues at coordinate 498,434,742 of NC_053489.1, forward strand.
CAGTGCTGGTGTAATTTGATCTCTGAAGCAGGACAGTCTGACTCCTATATATTTCTCTCCCTACAAGCACAATCAGGAACCTTTCCCTAAAGTATCCAATGCAGAGTATCTCACAGGAACATATGCAGTGCTGGTGTAATTAGATTTCTGAAGCAGGACAGTCTGACTCCTATATATTTCTCTCCCTCAGAGCAGCAGCAGCAGCAGCAGCAGCCTTTCCCTACCCTATCTAAAGCAGAGTGATGAGCTGTGATATGTGCCTCTAGCTTATATAGAGGCTGGGTCACATGCTGGGTCACATGCTGCACTGGCCAATCACAGCCATGCCATTAGTAGGCATGGCTGTGATGGCTTCTAGGTCACACGAGTAAAACAAATGGTGATTGGCTGCCCTGCAGCGCGCCATTACATTGCCGAACACCGAACCCGAACTTACAGCAAATTGTTCGGGTTCGGGTCCGGGTACCAAAAACCCAAAAGTCCGATATGAACTTTACAGTTTGGGTTCGCTCAACTCTAACCCCCAACACTAACACCCCCGAGTATAAATTCCCAAACACCCATCTACCAGTCTCACAAAGACCAAAAACCCATGGGCACATACCTAATGATAATAGGAATAGTTTAATTCCGAGATGACCAGAGGTGTCACTAGTGAGCATCACTGGTACACAAAGCACCCAGTGATGCTATTATCTATAAAAGAAAAACACACACATAAAGGTGTCATCGGTATTGGGTGGGCGGAGATAAATATGTGTCTCTGCCTCTCTGTATTATGCCTGGGTCCTCTTGGTGCTATTTTGATGCGATCACTGAACGTTGCCGTGCTGCTTGCCTGTGTGTACAATGACAGCATTCTTTTATGGCTTAAAACTCGCTGTTTGTGTGTTCCCTTCCTTTTCTTCTGGGAAGGCGGATGTGTTATCCATGGGTGTTTTCTGTCTTTGATGCCTCCGGGATGTATCTATGTGCATATTTGCATAGCTGATGTCAAAAGCTGCTCCCATAGATGCCAAAAATTAGGTCTGTATTAGACAAAGAAACCAGACACAAAATATGCGCTTTGTAGAATTTTCAGCCCCTGTCATTAAAATAATAGTAAATCTTTTTTTTTTTCGATATTGCACAGAATGGTTCATTACCCCTTATTTAGTGGTTCTTCGCCGCCTGTATCCAAATCTTTTTCCTGCAGGTGCCTCCACAGCATGACCTGTGATTTGGGGGCACCCATGCAAGCGCACCCCCAGAGCTGGGCTGTGTGCATCTATAGACACGCACACAGCGTAGCTTGACCTTTCCCCCTCTTCCTCTTCATAAGTTTTGACTGAAAGCCAATGGCTGCCGCTGCTGCCTGAGCCTCCAGTGAAAAGAGGAAGTGAAGGGAGAAGGGCTGCAGCCAGGCACAGGGGGTAGAAAAGGTAGCTAAATGTTTTTACACTAGTGCAGGGAATGGATTATTTACAATTTAGAAATACTTTAAATAAAAGTTTAAAGATACAAGGTGTAAATTTGCTGCCTGTAAAAAAATTCCATCAGGTTTCTTTTAGAAAAGATAAATAAATGTTTGACTAGGTGATGTGGGTACCCACCCATCACTACTTTAAACCCCCATATATATGATGTTCAGCTACCATCGAATGGACTAAAGTGCAGAACACCCAAACAAGCAAAATTTGATGAACACAAGTTTGAATCAAACCGGGAGCTTATCCCTAGTTTGACGTTAATAAAATGAAATAAGATTCTATGTTTGCACTGTATTTAAGTGTCTCAAAGAGTAACTCAACTTTTTTTGAGACAAAACACTCCCCTATGGTAATTTATGTACATTACAAGTATTTTACCAAATGTTGTTGCAGATTCCTACCTTTTGTTATTCTGAAAAAATCCCTGTGTCTTTGTCTGTGTCCATGTGGGAGAGTGATTTCATCCCGGCCCTCCCCCCCTGCTTAGTGCCCCAATAGCACTCATATTTGCTCTAGACTCTAGAGTCTAGAGGCACTCATGTGTGCTCTCTCCTGAGCCACCTCTGTGTGTCTATGACTCACACAGAATTAAGTTTGGCCCTGCCCCTGTTCCCTCCTTGCTGGCTGTAATTGACAGCAGCCAATGTCTCCTGCTGCTTTGTCTAAGCCAGTGAGCAGGCAGAAACACAGGAGAGCATCTGCTCTCATGCATATCGATAGACCAGGATCAGGCTCAGGTGAGTATTAGGGGAGCTGCAGGGGGAACTACACACTGAAAGATTTTTACATTCATGCATAGAATGCATGAAGGTAAAAAAAATGTCATCCTTGAGAACCACTTTAACGTGTGTACCAGGCATTCGGAGTCCCATATGCTTTGGCAGATGTTAAAGTAAAACTAAATTATACAATACTTGCTTAGCTCCAACTGTCTGATGCCCATGTGGTCCCTTGCCAGCTCCAGCAGGTCTCTCCAGCTTTTTCTAGGTGCCAGACTTGAAGCATCCTGATTGACTGTCGCATGTGCAGGAATTCAGTCATCCCGGGACACAGGCATGCATGTTCATGTGGCATACATTTGTCAAAATATTTTTAAAATAATCGGTAAGGGAGGGCACTTAGCCTCAATCTAAAGTGTCCCTTGTGCTGCTTGCTGTGGTTTTTGTTGAAATCATCTTTCCTTGTTTTTCACCCCTACAACTTAAATTTTCCAGTACTGTGTAGGGTTACAATTAGTCTGGCATGAGATTCATACATAGAAGCCTTAAGCCCTGTACACACGGGCCAGAATCTCATCAGGAGAAAACTGTAGTTTTTCCTGATGAGATTCTTCGCAAGAATCTCTTGCCGCCCGAGTGTACAGACACTCCTTTCAAAAGAACCGCGGTTCTTTTGAAAGGCAAGAACGCAGTGACGTCATCGCGTATGATGAGCACGCGCTTGTCACATTCGATGCTGTCACCGCCATCTTGCTGAACCTTACCTATGCCTAGGAAGCTACCGCGCATGCGTCAAAGTCATTTCGAGCATGCGCGGGTTTCCACTGCGACAGGTAAGTATACACACTCTCGGGTTTCTCGGCAGGAAAACACTGCCGAGAATCACAACGAGAAAATAGAGAGCAGGTTCTCTATTTTTCTCGTCAAGATTTTAGGCAGTTTTCTTGATGAGAAACCTGAAAGCCTCGTACACACGCTTGGTTTACTCGGCAAGAAAGCTCTGCCAGCAGTTTTCTTGCTGGTTCTTGCCAAGTAAACCAAGCGTGTGAACAAGGCTTTACTCTAGTTTCCATCAATTAAAACATTTTGCCTATCCATCATTCTTAGATCACTTTTCATTAATGGAAGCTATCACTACCAAAAATTGAAGAGGTGGGTGGAAAGATCGAGCATAGTTGGCATTCTTGATGAGTTCATATGACAGGGTCCCTGACTTGTATTAACCCCCATGGCACCAGAAGATTGTGGCCAGTGGGTGGTGTGATTAGCGGACTTTGTATTTCAGCACAAGAGACACTCCACTTGCTTGTAAGTATCATCCTTTGTGTTTTTACTAAACTTAGGTTTTAATGTAATAACAAAGTATAGAAGATCAAGCATTAAAAATTTGAATTTAACACCAAAGGTTACTAAGATAAACACTAATAAAAGCTCAAAATATGTACATAATGTAAACACAACATATATAGATTTTTGTTTAGCTTTGGATAGTGTGGGTAAGGTTTGCCCTTCTGGCAGTTTTTTATTGCTGCTTGTATCGCCAATGAGGAGATCTGCTTTTACTATTTGTGTTGGAAAGTCAAATGAGAGGTTATGAGGAGGAATGCAGTATTTTACAGTTGTTACTGTAGTAGAGGAGAGATCTCTCAAAGGGGAAACTTGGGGTTGATTTACTAAAGGTAAATAGATTGTTCACTTTGCAAGGAAAGGTGCACTTTTCAAGGGAATTTGCCCCAGAGCTTAGTAAATGAGGTAAAGTTCTACTTACTTCCATCATCCAATCATGTGCAAACAAAAATGCAGTTTTTCTTACTTTTTTTTGCACGTGATTCACTAAGCACTGGGGCAAATTCCCTTGCAAAGTGAAAAGCATTTTTGCCTTTAGTAGATTAGTCCATTGGTGACAACTGTCAAAGGTGGGATTTGGGAATCTCTACTTACTTGCTATTGTGTCTCTATTGACAGTACGTGTGGGAAAAACTCACTGATGGGCATGTGGAGAGCAATCAAATCTGACAGAAGTTTTAACCCTTAACCAATCAAAAAATCTAAAAAAATAAATAAAGAACAAGCTTTGACTGGAATTGCCAAAAGTTAGACAAAAGTTTTAGTAAAAAAAAGTAAAAGCTATTTTGAGTGCAAGTAATGTCCGCATTAGATAAAACTATTTGTATTCCACAACTTTTAGCTAGAAATAATTGATAATGTACAAAGTTACAGTCTTATCTGTGTTCCAACAGAGGGAGACCCTTTAAGGAAAGCAAGCCTACTGCATATATTCACAGACAAAACGTAATTATTTAAGCACACTGATTTTCTATCAAATTAAATGGAAATTAAAAGCAAACTGAACTAAATTAAGAGCACATTTTTATAGCAAAATGTAACCAACACCGATCCGAAATAGAATAATTTTAACACAAAAAAAAAAGAAACTGCACGAAAGAAACATTCCAACTGTCGGAAAAGCACTATATGAAAACCAAAATATCCCAATACAAGAATTAAACAACAAAAATAAATCCTTTGTGAGAAAAGCTTTACCACCAATAATGCATGTTTATTGAACTCATAACATATCCTGCTGAATTTGTAGCAAAATGGGACCTGTAAATATTTTCATAAAATGAGTTTAAAGGCTTAAGAAAATGTCTGCTATAATTTATTTGGTTTCTGAATAGGACAAATGAGGAGGGAATCCCGTGCTGCATATTGTGGTGAAAGACCACATGGCGGAAAATACTGCTTCCTGTCTACCAAAGATTGCACCAACCTCTATTCACTGTCATACAATACTTTTTTTCAACCCCAAAGCAACACAACACATCTAACTATGAACAGTTTGTCTCACTTGGCTTCTTCCTTCCATTCCATCTCAGCCGAAAAAGTGCTAATATGGCTTTTATGAGGTTGACGCATTATTAATATGTTCTTTCCTAGCATTCCTTTTTTATGGATAGTATTCAGCTAAAACAAATGTTATTAATAGTGTGTGGGCCAGCCAGTCAGTCTATTTGATCCAGATAATTGGAGGTTCAGCTGATGTGACCTTTAAAATCTGCAAAGTGTAACCTACTGTTATTACCTCTATTACTTCTCTAAAGCTAAATGAAAAAAGGGTCCGATCTCTCTCCCCTCCCCAACTGATTATACGTATATCAAAAATAAAAATGTAAAAAAATGTTGTCTATTATTTTAACACAATGTGGTCAATCAGATTGATTATCAATTTATCTATTTAAAATTGTTAAGGCATATTTCGGAAAACAGAGTACACCCTCACGGAACAAGCAAAACACTTTCGCAACTCTAGTCATGGACAGTGTTTGGATTCTTCTCACATTTCTCCTTGGAATTCTTAAGCCTCGTACACACGACCGAGGAACTCGACGGGCGAAACACATCGTTTTCCTCGTCGAGTTCCTTGTTAGGCTGTCGAGGAACTCGACAAGGCAAGTTTCTCCATTTCCGTCGAAAGGAAATAGAGAACTTGCTCTCTTTTTGGCTCGTCGAGTTTCTCGACAGTTTCCTCGACGAAAATGTACACACGACCGGTTTCCTCGGCAAAAAAATATCTCCCAGCAAGTTTCTTCCTGGTTTTTGCCGAGAAACTCGGTCGTGTGTACGAGGCCTCACTCTACCCTCCCAAAAATAAAAATCCTCTTTGTAAATGTATAATCATTTTAAAACCACTAGACTACAGGACACTTACAACACTCTACATCATGTCCAGAAATGGGTTTACATGTTAGACCATAGAAGATACTAGAGACATGGTATGTACTTGATGGCATGCTTTAAGAAGGATGACCATTTGTAAATTTTGGAGAGAGGCTCAACTTAAACCTCTGCATAGAGTTTATAGAAATTTTAGTATTCCATTTGGAAGCCCCTGTGATGGACGACTGATTTCCCACAATGTAAGATACATTAACCCAGTTTTATTTTTTTAAATGTGTCGTGGATTGGCCACTGAGCAGTTTTGGAGCAGCACAATTCCTATATGAGCTTAGTTACATCGAAATGGAGGAATTTAACCTTTCAGTTGGGACTGTCTTGAAAAATCAAGCCTTGGGGGGCAAACTTAACTGTCAAGGTGGAAACACATTTGCATCTTGGGATAAAAGAGGCTTCAGCCTTCATCACATCCCTAGCAGATTTCAAATTATTGTTACACTATTATATGCTTATTAAAGCTCATGGATCAAATCATTTTTTAGGATATGGTCCAACTTTGCAGTTAAAAGGGTGGCCAAAAACGCTGTGGAGTGGAGCAGCTGAGGGAAATTATGACCATTTTTAGATACAGAGTGTAGTAATCTGTGACAAAACTCAATGGCACATTAGGGCCATTGGAGGCTTTTTGATTTTAACTCCACATTAACTCCACATCCTCTGGCAGGAGCTTACTAATATGGGAAAAGGTTGGGGCGACAGCTACAGTACAAGACCCTGGGATGTTTTCTTTTAAATAGATTTGGAGGAGAATTAGAGAAGCTAGTCTGTATCCTGATGAAGTCATGTGACAAAACCAGGATAGCGGAACTACAAAGGACACATTTTTTTTCATACTGCTCGAAGGTAAATTTGGCTAATAGTTCTGGCCAGCTAGGGAGGAGGCAAGAAGTGTGTGCATTGCTAAAATCCAGTCTGAGAGCGGGTCTGGATGTTGGCAGGGATATAGCCGTTCATACAATATACACAGTGCTTGGTGCATTTGCAAAGGTTACATAGTTACATAGTTAGTCAGGTTGAAAAAAAGACACAAGTCCATCTAGTTCAAATGTGAGACTGAATCTGTTTGTTTTTATTATTTATTTAAATAGATAGAATCATGCTATGTTTTTTTTTCCCTATCCACTTCTGTTTATATTGAGTAACTATAGTATGTGATCCTGAAGGCAGGGTTTGGAGGAGGAAAAGTTGTCAGATTGCATCTGGATCTCAAATGTGAAGATTTTGTGCTTTATAACCTTCTGTAACTAAAATATTAATCAGCTCTGGTAAGCTATTCCCTCTACCAGGTGGGGGATCTTTGTTTTTTTGCACTGGGTGGATGCACAAGAAAAACACATTAAAAGCCACAATTTTATTGGACTTCTTTTTTTGTGGTTTATCCATTTAAGATCACATTGAACACTTGAAAAGCCACACTTGTATTGGATACATTATTTTTGTGATTTATGTATTTTTGTGATGCAAAAATGTATCTTACAGGTTTCTGAAGTGCTGTTTTATATTCTGAAATGTAATATATGGCAAAGATCCTGTACTTTTATAATGTTAAATAGTTCAATAAACCTTTACATGTAAAAAAGTGTTTGAATCCTGCTTTTTTCCCTAATGAAGAGATTATTCTTACTTAATGGCCCAATGATCACATAGGAATTTAGGGGGACACTCATGTTGGGGACGCAGCAAAAAAACCTTACCAAGATTTTAACCCTTCCCCATTGCAACCACAAGAAGAAAAAAATGAATACTTTGTTAACCACTTAACCCCCGGACCTTTAGGCAGCTAAATGCCCAGGCCAGGTTTTGCGATTCGGCACTGCGTCGCTTTAACAGACAATTGCGCGGTCGGCGATGTGGCTCCCAAACAAAATTGGTGTCCTTTTTTTCCCCACAAATAGAGCTTTCTTTTGGTGGTATTTGATCACCTCTGCGGTTTTTATTTTTTGCGCTATAAACAAAAATAGAGCGACAGTTTTGGTAAACAAAATTGCAATAAGCATTTATCGGTTGGTTTGCGCAAAATTTATAGCGTTTACAAAATAGGGGATAGTTTTATTGCATTTTTATAAAAAAATTTTTTTTTACTACTAATGGCGGCAAACAGCGATTTTTTTCGTGACTGCGACATTATGGCGGACACTTCGGACAATTTTGACACATTTTTGGGACCATTGTCATTTTCACAGCAAAAAATGCATTTAAATTGCATTGTTTATTGTGAAAATGACAGTTGCAGTTTGGGAGTTAACCACAGGGGGCACTGAAGGGGTTATGTTTCACCTAGTGTGTGTTTACAACTGTAGGGGGGTGTGGCTGTAGGAGTGATGTCATCGATTGTGTCTCCCTATAAAGGGGATGACACGGTCGATGCAGCCGCCACAGTGAAGCACGGGGAAGCCGTTCTTCAGTTCCGGGGACCGATCGCGGGACCCCATCGGCGATCGGGTCCGCGGGTCTCACGGTCCTGGAGCTTCTACGGCGACTGGCTGAGTAGATGGGTAGATGTAAACGACGTGCCGGTACGTCGATCTGCCCAGCCGTGCCATTCTGCCGACGTATATATCGTCGTGCGGCGGTCGTTAAGTGGTTGGTTAAACATGAAAAATAGCAATAACAGCTGATGAAACAGCCAGATGTCAATACCTATATAATATTCATATATAATTACATCTACCAACAGTTAGTAGTGACCTTGAACTTGAATTGTTCTGTATAAGATAGGATTCCAGTTCTAATGGTGTCAGGAACATACTCCACTTGGATGACTGGTGAGACATCTTCAGCATTAACCACTTTCCCACCGGACCATTTGTCAGCCTTAAGACCAGAGGTGTTTTTACAATTTTCCACTGCGCTGCTTTAACTGGTAATTGCGCGGCCATACAATGTTGTACCCAAACAAAATTTGCGTCCTTTTTTTCCCACAAATAGAGCTTTCTTTTGATGGTATTTGATTGCCTCTGCGATTTTTAATGTTTGCGACATAAACGGAAAAAGAGCAAAAATTTTGAGAAAAAATGATATTTTCTACTTTTTGTTATAAGAAAAATCGAACAAACTCAATTTTAGTCATACATTTTGGCCAAAATGTATTCAGCCACATGTCTTTAGTAAAAAAAATGCCAATAAGCGTATATTTATTGGTTTGCGCAAAAGTTATAGCATCTACAAACTAGGGTACATTTTCTGGAATTTACACAGCTTTTATTTTATGACTGCCTATCTCAATTCTTGAGGTGCTAAAATAGCAGGGAAGTACAAAACCCCCCCAAATGACCCCATTTTGGAAAGTAGACACCCCAAGGAACCTGCTGAAAGGCATGTTGAGTCCATTGAATATTTTTTTTTTTTGTAACAAGTGATTGAATAATGACAAAAAAAAAAAAAAAAAGAAATTACAAAAAGTTGTCACTAAATGATATATTGCTCACACATGCCATAGTTATATGTGGAATTGCACCCCAAAATACATTCTCCTGCTTCTCCTGAGTACGGGGATACCACATGTGTGAGACTTTTTGGGAGCCCAACCACGTACGGGGCCCCGAAAATCAAGCACCGCCTTCAGGATTTCTAAGGGCGCAAATTTTTGATTTCACTTCTCACTACCTAAGACAGTTTTGAAGGCCATAAAATGCCCAAATAGCACAAAATCCCCCCAAATGACCCCATTTTGGAAAGTAGACACCCCAAGGAATCTGCTGAGGGGCATATTGAGCCCACTGAATATTTTTTTTTTTTGTACCAAGTGATTGAATAATGACAAAAAAAAAAAAGAAAAAAGAAATTACAAAAAGTTGTAACTAAATGATATATTGCTCATACATGCCATGGTTATATGTGGAATTGCACCCCAAAATACATTCTGCTGCTTCTCCTGAGTACGGGGATACCACATGTGTGGGACTTTTTGCGAGTCTAGCCGCGTACGGGACCCCGAAAACCAAGCATCGCCTTCAGGATTTCTAAGGGCGCAAATTTTTTATTTCACTCCTCACTACCTATCACAGTTTTGAAGGCCATACAATGCCCAAATAGCACAAACCCCCCCAAATGACCCCATTTTGGAAAGTAGACACCCCAGGCTATTTGCTGAGAGGCATGTTGAGTCCATGGAATATTTAATATTTTGCCACAAGTTGCGGGAATATGACAATTTTTTTTTTTTGCACAAAGTTGTCACTAAATGATATATTGCTCACACATGCCATGGGCATATGTGGAATTACACCCCAAAATACATTCTGCAGCTTCTCCTGAGTACGGGGATACCACATGTGTGGGACTTTTTGGGAGCCTAGCCGCGTACGGGACCCCGAAAACCAAGCACGGCCTTCAGGATTTCTAAGGGCATACATTTTTGATTTCACTCCTCACTACCGATCACTACCTATCACAGTATTGAAGGCCATAAAAGGCCAAGATGGCACACAACCCCCCAAATGACCCCATTTTGGAAAGTAGACACCCCAAGCTATTTTCTGAGAGGCATTTTGAGTTCATGGAATATTTTATATCTTGCCACCAGTTGCTGGAATATGACAAACTTTTTTTTTTTTTTGCACAAAGTTGTCACTAAATGATATATTGCTCACACATGCCATGGTTATATGTGGAATTGCACCCCAAAATACATTCTGCTGCTTCTCCTGAGTACGGGGATACCACATGTGTGGGACTTTTCGGGAGCCTAGCCGCATACGGGGCCCCAAAAACCAAGCACCGCCTTCAGGATTTCTAAGGGCGCAAATTTTTGATTTCACTCCTCGCTGCCTATCACAGTTTCGGAGGCCATGGAATTCCCAGATGGCACACAACCCCCCCAAATGACCCCATTTTGGAAAGTAGACACCCCAAGCTATTTGCTGAGAGGCATGGTGAGTATTTTACAGCGCTCATTTATTTTTGAAAATGAAGAAAGATATATATATTTTTTTTTTTTCTTTTATCAATTTTCAAATCTTTGTGACAAAAAGCAAGATCTGCAAAATACTCAACATACCTCTCAGCAAATAGCTTGGGGTGTCTACTTTCCAAAATGGGGTCATTTGGGGGGGTTTTGTGCCATCTGGGCATTCCATGGCCTCCGAAACTGTGATAGGTAGTGAGGAGTGAAATCAAAAATTTACACCCTTAGAAAGCCTGAAGGTGGTGATTGGTTTTTGGGGTCCCGTACGCGGCTAGGCTCCCAAAAAGTCTCAAACATGTGGTATCCCCGTACTCAGGAGAAGCAGCAGAATGTATTTTGGGGTGTAATTCCACATATGCCCATGGCATGTTTGAGCAATATATCATTTAGTGACAACTTTGTGCAAAAAAAATAAAATAAAATAATAATAATTCTCTTTCCTACAACTTGTGTCAAAATATAAAATATTCCATGGACTCGAGATGCCTCTCAGCAAATAGCTTGGGGTGTCTACTTTCCAAAATGGGGTCATTTGGGGGGGCTTATGTCACACATTACCCACTCTTCTAACCACTTGAAGAAAAAGCCCTTTCTGACACTGTTTGTTTACATAAAAACATATTATTTTTTTGCAAGAAAGTTAAGTTGAACCCCCAAACATTATATATTATTTTAAAGCAAAGGCCCTACAGATTAAAATGGTGGGTGTTGCATTTTTTTTTACCACGCAGTATTTGCGCAGCGATTTTTCAAATGCATTTTTTTGGGCAAAAATACATATTTTTTTATTTTAATGCACTAAAACACACTATATTGCCCAAATGTTTGATGAAATAAAAAAGATGATCTTAGGCCGAGTACATAGATACCAAACACGACATGCTTTAAAATTGCGCACAAATGCGCAGTGGCGACAAACTACATACATTTTTAAAAGCCTTTAAAAGCCTCTACGGGTTACCACATTAGATTTACAGAGGAGGTCTACTGCTAAAATTACTGCCCTCGATCTGACCTTCGCGGTGATACCTCACATGCATGGTACAATTGCTGTTTACATATGACGCCAAACCGACGCTTGCGTTCGCCTTTGCGCAAGAGCAGGGGGGGACAGGGGTGCTTTTTTTTTTTTTTTTTTTTTTATTATTATTTAATTTGCTTTTTTAATTTTATTTTAAACTGTTCCTTACTTTTTTTTATTATTTTTATAATTTTTATTGCCATCTTAGGGCATGTAAATATCCCCTATGATAGCAATAGTTAGTGACAGGTACTCTTTTTTGAAAAAAATGGGGTCTATTAGACCCTAGATCTCTCCTCTGCCCTTAAAGCATCTGACCACACCAAGATCGGTGTGATAAAATGTTTTCCCACTTTCCCAATGGCGCAGTTTATATCCGGGGAGGGGACATACCCTCCCACTGCTTGTAAAAGCAGTTTAGAGGCTAATTAGCCGCTAGGACTGCTTTTACATGAAAGCCGACCGCTGGCTGAAAAGAATGATACCAAGATGATACCTAAACCCGCAGGCATCATTCTGGTATAACCATTCAAAGTCCAGCAACATACCATACGTTGATGGTTCTTGTTGGACATGTATTGTAATCTTTTTTTTTTTTCATGCAGCCTGTTGGCTGAACGAAAAAAAGATTGATCGGTGGGTATGCCCACCATTAGAATACCTCCCTTCATCCACCCACTTCTAATGATGGGCATACACGCACCATTTATATATGCCGAAGCATGGGGGCATCCTCCCGCAAAAAAGTTATGCCGCTCACACACGTATGTACGCCGCATAAAAAGTTATGGCGCATACACACGGTCGGACTTTTCCACGGGCAAGCTTCAGACGGAATTTCGACCGTATGTACGCGGCATTAGGAGCAAAATCGCTCCTCCGCCCCTAATGCCCCCATGCTTCGGCATATATGCTCTTTTTTTAACTGTGGTGGTGAAATCACCTCCCACAGTGTTGGAGTCGCGGCTTTATGTATCGTGGGAGCAAACGCTGTTGCTGTCATGCTAAATAAATCCGTGCTGCAACTGAATGGCGTACCTGCTAAGCAAATGATGGTTAAACATTATAACAAAGTAACATTACATTTTAACATTAAGATCTTACCATACCATACCTGCAAAGCAAATACCAAAAAAATAAATACAGTAAAAAATAAAACATTTTTTAACGCAACCTGTGCCTAAAAAATATACATGCCGAAGCATGGGGGCATCCTCCCGCATAAAAAGTTACGCCGCATACACACGGTCGAACTTTTCCATGGGCAAGCCTCCGTCGGAATTTCGACCGTATGTACGCGGCATTAGGAGCAAAATCGCTCCTCCGCCCCTGCTGCCCCCATGCTTCGGCATATATGCTTTTTTTTTAACCGTGGTGGTGAAATCACCTCCTACAGCGTTGGAGTCACAGCTTTATAAATCGTGGGAGCAAACGCTGTTGCTGTCACGCTAAATAAATCCGCGATGCAACTGAATGGCGTACCTGCTAAACAAATGATGGTTAACAATAAAACAAACATTACAGTATAACATACCATACCTGCAAAGCAAATACAATAAAACATTGTAAAAATAGAGAGAATAGATATAGAACAATAGTGAGTGGACAGTAGAGAGTGAACATAAGAGAACAATAAAGAGAGGAGAAAAATACAACCACAACTATTTTTGGATTTTTTATTTTATATTTTTTTTGTGTTTTTGTGTGAGTTTTTTTAATTTTTTTTCCACTTTTTTTCACTTTTATAAAAACTGTAAGAAAACTGTAAACTGAACCTTGCAGATTATGGTCTCTCAAAATGTGATGGCCATCACATATTCCGAGACCCTGTGTTGGTGTGCCTAGGACTGTGTGGTGCTGTACCCTACGCTAAAACTCAATTAGTGTGTGGTAGCGTTTGAAACATACACCAATGCAGAGACCAGGTTGGTCAGGACAGTCGGGACAATAAAAGCGGGTGTCACGCCTAAATCCGAGTTTGCTGCAGACACGACATCTTTTTTGGCGGGATCTTTGGGTAGGGGTACCAGGGAGGACAAAAGGAAAATGCCTCTCATACAGCCGGCTCACTGCATTTGCGTTGGGAAGGTGGGGCACAGCACCATCTGGAAACAGAAGGGCTTTGACGATCTCTTCCTGGAATTTTAGGAAGGATCCAGTCCGTCCTGAAGCTCTGTATAGCACATGAGCGTTCAGCAAAGCCAATTGAAACAAATACACTGACACTTTTTTGTACCAGCGTTTGGACCTCCGGGCAATTAGGTACGGCGCCAACAACTGGTCATTGAGGTCCACCCCTCCCATGTTAAGGTTGTACTCGTGGATACAGAGGGGTTTCTCCACAACACCAGTCGCCGTAGGAATTTGGACTGCCGTGTCTGCGTGAAGCGTGGACAGAACGAAAACATTCCGTGAATCCCTCCACTTCACTGCTAACAAATTATTACACTGTAAGCAGGCTCTCTCCCCCCGACTAAGACGGGATTCTACAAGCCGTTGGGGGATGCCCCGGCGATTAGGTCGCACGGTGCCACATGCGCCAATTCCATAATCAAAAAGGTGACTAAAAAGTGGCACGCTTGTGTAATAATTGTCCACGTACAAGTGGTACCCCTTTCCGAATAAGGGTGACACCAATTCCCACACTATCTTACCAGCGCTCCCTATGTAATCAGGGCAATTCTCCGGCTCTACGTGACTGTCTTTTCCCTCGTAAACCATAAAGCTAGATGTATAGCCTGTTGCCCTGTCACAGAGCTTATACAACTTGACCCCGTATCTGGCACGCTTGCTGGGAAGGAATTGTTTGAATGACAAGCGGCCAGAAAACTTAACCAGGGACTTATCAACGCAGACAACTTGATTGGGATTATACAAGGCTGCAAACCGTTCGTTGAAGTGGTTTACGAGGGGCCGAATTTTGTAGAGCCGATCGAATTCAGGGTCTCCCCGAGGACGACAGAGTTCATTGTCACTAAAATGCATGAACCGCAAGATCTGCTCGTATCGTGTCCTGGTCATGGAGGCAGAGAAAATGGGCATATGGTGAACTGGGTGCGTGGACCAATACATCCGCAGCTCACTCTTTTTAGTAATGCCCATGATGAGGGAAAGGCCCAGAAAGATCTTAAATTCGGAAACCGTAATTGGCTTCCAATCTCTGGCAAGGGACAGCTGGGGATTAGCGGCGAAGAATTGACCAGCGTACAAATTGCTTTGGTCCACAATAGATCTATAGAGATCTTCCGTGAAATACAGCGAATAAAAATCCAGTGACGTAAAATCAACTGTATTCACCTGAATTCCGGGTTGGCCAGTGAATGGGGGAAGTACGGGTGCTGCAGAAGTGGTGGGTACCCAATCAGGATTGGCGAATGCAGCAGGAAGGGCACTATGGGGACGGGCCTGTCTTTGTCGTCTTCTTCTTCTTGGTGGCAGCGGGACACTACTAGTGCTTGCCACCTCTCCAGCTTGAACTGCACTTATGGGACTCGCCACGTCACCAAGTGTTACTGCAGTGCTGGATATATGACCAGGATGTACTAGGCCGCTGGTGCTTGCCAGTTCACCAGAAGGAATAGCGGCGCTAGTACTTCTCTCCTCCATACGAGAGCCCTGCGGTTCTTGCACCTCAGCGACAGCAGAAGATCGGGGTCTGGTACGCCTGACCCTAGCAGGGACCACTCCGTCGTCAGAGCTATCTGTCAGGGAGCCACTGTCGTCTACAGGATCGTATTCTGAGCAAGAATTTGACAGATGCGTGACCTCCTCATCACTATCCGTCAGGCTCATAAACAAGTAGGCCTCTTCATCACTGTACCATCGATTTGCCATTTTGGGCTCTAAATTTAGGGGTACAGTGGTGAGATTCACAGGCAAAAAAGCACCTGACCTGTTAGTGACCGAGTCAAGCGCTACCAAAAAAACTGTTAGCGATCGCAGAGATCAGGCCTGACTCTGCGAACGCTGCAGTTATGTGTTTTTGTGTTTTGTGTCAGTGATCGATCGATCGATCGATACTGCACTTCGGTGGGCTGGACTGGGCGAAGGGGCTAAACGCAGGTGCTAGCAGGTATCTGGGCTGATCCCGCTAACCATGCGTTTTTGGGAACCCTAAACTGCAGGGGACGCTAGTATAGATCTGATCAGATCAAGTATCGATCCGATCAGATACTATACCACTAAAGGGATGCGTATGGTGCGTGCGTGGGTGTTAGCGCTATTGGCCGCTGCCTGGGGCGACGCAGACCCTATCTGGCGCTAAAACCAAACTTTGATCACCCGCCGGGCGATCAGGGGGTTAAAATTTTATTGCAAAAAATATGGCGGGTGCCTTGATGCAATAAAAAATTAACTAGCTAAACTGCGTCACCGGTGACACTTATACTGTGATCACTGGTGACAGGGGGTAATGATGGGGTTAAACCTTTATTGGGGGGGTTAGGGGGGGTCCCTAGACTATTTAGAGCCTAAGACTGATGACCCTAACACTTATTTTTGTCACTAATGACACTAGTACAGCGATCAAAAAAAAATCTGATTGCTGTACTGGGTGACACAGTGACAGGCAGTGAATGGGTTAATTTGGGGGGTGATCGGGGGGTGATCAGGGGGTTAAATGTGTGCCTATGTGACCTGGTGTTAGAGTAGTGTTGTGCAACTCACGTTTCAGATGCTCTCTCCCTCTCGGTCTGGAACGGAAAGACCGACACGAGGGAGAGAGCAGTACTTCCCCTGCCAATGTTTACAAAACATTGCCAGGGGAAGACAACCATTGGTTGGAGCGATCACCAGGTCCAGGCCAGATTTTATTGGCCTGGACCTGGTGATTGATCAGTTCTGCATCGAATCTGATCATCGGGAACGGCGGGGGGGCGCGCGCGCGCGCCCCATCGCCGTTCACGCGCCGGACGTCATAATACGTGATCTCGCCCAGGAGAGCCACCTTGTGGACGTATTATGACGGTGCGGCGACGGCAAGTGGTTAAAGAACAAATTTGAATGAATGTGACTAACTACTACTAACATACCATGACCTGGATAAATGAGACCATTCACAGACATAATTAACCACTTGCCAACTGTGCTATGGTCAAATGGCGGCTACAGTTTGGACTGCTAGTTATGAGAGGTAGTCATATGATGGCCTCCCATGATTGTGCCCATCTTGCCCCAGCTGTGAGGTGTAGGCGGTGCTCTATGTGATTACAGTGTGTGGAGGACACTGCTGATCACAGATTGAGGTAAAGAGCCAATCAGCGGCTCTCTACCATGTGATCAGCTGTGTCCAATCACAGCTGATCACAGATGCAAATAGAAGCCGCTTATCGCCACTCCTTTACTCATGCTGACAGCATGAGGAAAGGAGAAGAGAGACGATAACCGGCTTCTCTAAGAAAGGACATGTACACTGATAATCAGGGCACTGATTATCAGTGTTCTTATTATCAGTTCAGTCACAACAGTGCCTACCAGTGCTGCCAATCTGTGCCCACCAGTGCTGCCGATAAGTGCCCACCAGTGCTGCCAATAAGTGCCCACCAGTGCCACCTACCAGTGCCCATCAGTGCCGCCTATCAGTGTCCATCATTGCAACCTATCAGTGCCACCTACCAGTGCCCATCAATGCTGCCTAACAGTGCCCATCAGTGCTGCCTATCAATGTCCATCATTGTCACCTATCAGTGCCACCTACCAGTGCCCTTCAGTGCTGCCCACAAGTCCCGCCTCATCAGTGCCTGTCAATGCAGCCTATCAGTTCCCATTAATGCTCATCAGTGCCGTCTCATCAGTGCCCACAAGTGCCGCTTCATCAGTGCCTGCCAGTGCAGCCTATCAGTGCCCATCAGTGCCGCCTCATCAGTGCTGCATCATCAGTGCCCATTAGTTCTGCCTATCAGTGCTCATCAGTGCACCCTCATCAGCACACATCAGTGAAGGGGAAAACTACCTGTTTGCAAAAGTTTATAACAAACTATGAAAAAGTTACGTTTTTTTTTTTTAATTTGTCTTTTTCTTTTCTAGTTTCTTTAGCAAAAAAAAAAAACAGTGGTAAATACCACCAAACAAAGCCCTATTTGTGTGAGAAAAAAAATTATAAAAATGTTGCTTAGGTCCATTGTTGCATGACCGCGCAATTGTCATTCCAAGTGTGACAGCGCTAAAAGCTGAAAATTGGCCTGGTCAGGAAGGGGGTAAAAGGGTAAGGAAGGAAGGGGTAAAATTGCCCAGTAGGCAAGTGGTTAATGACATTTGCTAGCACATAATACCATTAGTGTCAATTAAAAAAATGCAATTATTTTACCTTAATTTGCTGACATTTCTTCCAGCTGTTTTTTACTGATGGCGATGGCTTTCTTAAAATGTAGAATAAAGATAAAGGAAATGTAAAACATAAATATTTCCTGTTCTATCATATATAATTGCATTCTGAGGCCTCGTACACACGACTGAGTTTCTCTGCAAAAGCCAGCAAGAAACTTGCTGGGAAATATTTTTTTGCAGAGGAAACCAGTCGTGTGTACATTTTCGTCGAGGAAACTGTCGAGAAACTCGACGAGCCAAAAAGAGAGCATGTTCTCCATTTCCTTGACGGGAATGGAGAAAATTGGCTTGTCGAGTTTCTCGATGGCTTCACAAGGAACTCGACGAGCAAAACGATGTGTTTCGCCCGTCGAGTTTCTCGGTCGCGTGTACGAGGCCTCATTGTCCTCAAAAGGTCCTACGTGAGTTTATGGGGTTGATTTACTAAAGGTTGCTGACTTTCATAGTCCAATCATGTGCCAGCATAAATAGTGTTTTATTTATTTTATTATTTCCTTGCACTTATTCTTTGCAAGTGAATTTTTACCACATTCGCTAAGCTAAGGGAAAATTATCTTACAAAGTGAACAACCTATTTTCCTTTAGTAAATTAACCCCTATGAGTTAAAATGTATTGGTTCTCATTCTACGGCACTTATCTATAAGGCAATAAGGACTTATTAAATCATTTAAAGTAATAGGCAAGAGAGCATACACTCAGTTATTTGTTGAGTTGTGTTTCAATGTCTTCTTGCTTCTTTACACTGGTACATTACAAAGATTTTCCTAACAACCTCAGACAGAGCTTTCATATAATTACTAACTATGTTAATTAAGCTGTTCTGAGAAGTCAATTAAAGATCATCTGGCTTTTATTTATGAGTGTATTTTGTTCAGCATCATTAGATTGATTCAAAACATGACACACTGGGCCTGAATTACTGAAAGCTGAAATGTAGCGAAGAGGAGAGAAGTAGTGAAATAAAGTGAAGGGAGGTGAAGGGATCCAGTCCAGATTTATCAAACTAAAAACTGATCTGTAGTGAACATGTGTTCAGTTCAAGTACTGTAAGCAATCACATTTAAAGAAATTTGAAAAAGTTAAAGAGTTTATTTTTCATAAATATTACGGTAAATTGATTTAATATTTTAAGTAATTGCAGGTTTACTTCACTGCGCTTTTCATTTTAGAAATTCTGGTCAAGGTATTTTTGCACGTGACACTTTAGTAAATTAGACTTCTAAGTATGGGCACCAGGCCAGGCTATTACTTTACTTTTTTACTACCTTGGTTGACAACAAGGGTATTTACAGATTATAGCGGCAGTATGATGGACAGTAAGCTACGCAGCAATGTTTCAATAAATGGCAGGAGAGCATTTGGGTTTATATCAAATATGAATTATTCTTACAAGGTATAACATATATACCGTATTTATCAGCGTATAACACACACTTTTTTCCCCTTAAAATCAGGGGAAAATCGTGTCTACGTGTTATACGCCGATCCCTGCTGTCTGAGGGAAGAGGAGCGAGCGCCGCTGAATTACATAGAGCCGTGATCTCCTTCCTGTGTATTTGGCGCTCTGTGCCTCCTGGGCCCGCATTGGACTACTGTACCGTCTATTATATGAGCAGGGGCAGAAGGCGTGGCTGTGAGTGATGGAGCGCCGGGTACACAGGTAGGAGATTGCGGCTCTATGTAATTCAGTGGCGCTCTCGCTCCCCCTCTTCCCTCAGTGACAACAGAGATGATCTAACATTGAAAGGTAAAAACTGCAGATTGGCACTGAACAGGCAGAGCATTTTGATACATTTATAGGCTGCAGATGGGCACTAATCAAACTGCATTGAAGATCAATTTCTCAGATGAGCACAGATCAGGCTGCACTGAAGCTGCAGATGGACACAGATCTGGCTGCATTGAGACTGCAGATGGGCACAGATCAGGCTGCATTGAGACTGCAGATGGGCACAGATACTGTGGTATCTGTGTTGCAGCACTGGGTTGCAGCATTGGCTCATTGCTGTTTGGTCTAAGGCCCCGTACACACGACCGAGTTTCTCGGCAGAATTCAGCCAGAAACTCGGTCAGAGCTGAATTCTGCCGAGAAATCCGGCCGTGTGTACACTTTCGGCCGAGGAAGCCGACGAGGATCTCGGCGAGGAAATAGAGAACATGTTCTCTATTTCCTCGTTGTTCAATGGGAAATTTCGGCTCGCCGAGATCCTCGGCGGCTTCACAAGGAACTCGACAGGCAAAACGATGTGTTTTGACCGTCGAGTTCCTCGGACGTGTGTACGGGGCCTCAAACGTTTGTGTGCTTGTTCCTGATTCCTGTGTCTGACTTTTATTCTTGACCCAGCTTGCTCCTTACCATGCGTGTCTGCTTCCTGCCCTGACTTTGGCTTGTTCCCAGATTCTGCTTCTGCCTCCTGTTCTTGCTTGATCTATCATTGGCCTATGACCTAACTACCCGCTGCCTGCCATTTATGCCTGATCTACCCAACTGTTCCAGACCTAGCTTGTCTGACCCTGCATCCTGCTTATCCAGCATGCTATAGCTCGTTAAGTCCAGAGAGCTCCCATCTGGCTCCTGTTTCAGTTGGCTGCACACCCAGGGCCAAATCCTCAGCCAGGCGGCGTAACTTAACTTTCAGCAGTTAAGTTACACTGACTTAAAGTTTTTACCTAAGTGCCTGATCCACAAAGCACTTACGTAAAAATTTCAAGCCGTGTAAGTTAAGTGCCGCCATCGTAAGGCGTTCCTCCTCTCCGGGGGGCGTTTACAATTTAAATGAGGCGCGCTCCCGCGCCGGCCGTACTGCGCATGCGTGTGACGTCATTTTCCCGACGTGCATCGCGCGAACGTAATTGACGCCGGGCGGCTTTGTGGATTGCGACGGGACACTAAAGTTGCGACGGGTGAAAAAAAGACGCGCCGGGAAAACAAATAATTATAAAAAAAAATGACAGCGTCGCTCGGCATGCATTCCTGAGAGGGAGAACTCCATGCCAATTTTCAATGAAAAAAACGGCATGGGTTCCCCCCCCAGGAGCATACCAGGCCCTTAGGTCTGTTATGGGTTGTAAGGAGACCCCCCTCCGCCGCAAAATCGACGTAGGGGGTCCCCCTACAATCCATACCAGACCCGTATCCAAAGCACGCTACCTGGCCGGTCAGGAATGGGAGTGGGGACGAGCGAGCGTCCCCACCCTCCTGAGCCGTGCCAGGCCGCATGCCCTCAACATGGGGGGGTTGGGTGCTCTGGGGCAGGGGGGCGCACTGCGGGCCCCCCCACCCCAGAGCACCCTGTCCCCATGTTGATGAGGACAGGACCTCTTCCCGACAACCCTTGCCATTGGTTGTCGGGGTCTGCGGGCGGAGGCTTATCGGAATCTGGGAGTCCCCTTTAATAAGGGGGCCCCCAGATACCGGCCCCCCACCCTAAGTGAATGGATATGGGGTACATCGTACCCCTATCCATTCACCTGTAGGCAAAAAGTTAGTTAGTAAACACACAACACAAGGCTTTTTAAAATATTTTATTATTCTGCTCCGGATGCCCCCCCTGTCTTCGTTATTAGCTCAATTACCAGGGGGGGCTTCTTCTTCCGCTCTCCGGGGGTCTTCTCCGCTCTCCGGGGGGGGGCTTCTCCGGACTCCGGGGGGCTTCTTCTATCTTCTCCCCTCTTCCGCTCTTGACTCAGCGAACCCCGGTTCTTCTGCAGCTCTCCGGTGCCTTCTTCTTCAGCGCTGGCTGCCTGCTATGTTTGTGTGTTAGCTCAATTTCTAACAGGCAGCCGGCACGGTCTTCTGTGACGTCATCTTCTCTTCTGTTCTTCTCCCCTCTTCCGATGTTGCCTCGTCGCCTGTTGTCGCTGTAATGATGGAAGCGCGCCTTGCATCACATTTATATAGGCATCACCGTCCCATCATGCTCCGGCAGGTACCCACGTGGTGGGTGCCTATCCACGTGCACCCACCACGTGGGTACCTGCCGGAGCATGATGGGACGGTGATGCCTATATAAATGTGATGCAAGGCGCGCTTCCATCATTACAGCGACAACAGGCGACGAGGCAACATCGGAAGAGGGGAGAAGAACAGAAGAGAAGATGACGTCACAGAAGACCGCGCCGGCTGCCTGTTAGAAATTGAGCTAACACACAAACATAGCAGGCAGCCAGCGCTGAAGAAGAAGGCACCGGAGAGCTGCAGAAGAACCGGGGTTCGCCGAGTCAAGAGCGGAAGAGGGGAGAAGATGGAAGAAGCCCCCCGGAGTCCGGAGAAGCCCCCCCCGGAGAGCGGAGAAGACCCCCGGAGAGCGGAAGAAGAAGCCCCCCCTGGTAATTGAGCTAATAACGAAGACAGGGGGGGCATCCGGAGCAGAATAATAAAATATTTTAAAAAGCCTTGTGTTGTGTGTTTACTAACTAACTTTTTGCCTACAGGTGAATGGATAGGGGTACGATGTACCCCATATCCATTCACTTAGGGTGGGGGGCCGGTATCTGGGGGCCCCCTTATTAAAGGGGACTCCCAGATTCCGATAAGCCTCCGCCCGCAGACCCCGACAACCAATGGCAAGGGTTGTCGGGAAGAGGTCCTGTCCTCATCAACATGGGGACAGGGTGCTCTGGGGTGGGGGGGCCCGCAGTGCGCCCCCCTGCCCCAGAGCACCCAACCCCCCCATGTTGAGGGCATGCGGCCTGGCACGGCTCAGGAGGGGGGGGGGGCGCTCGCTCGTCCCCACTCCCATTCCTGACCGGCCGGGTAGCGTGCTTTGGATACGGGTCTGGTATGGATTGTAGGGGGACCCCCTACGTCAATTTTTCGGCGGAGGGGGGGTCTCCTTACAACCCATAACAGACCTACGGGCCTGGTATGCTCCTGGGGGGGAACCCATGCCGGTTTGGAATTTACAAATTGCCGTGGAGTTCTCCCTCGGGACTGCATACCAAATGCCGTCGCTTGAATGGGCCTTTACAAGGTGTGACTAACTTTACACTTTGTAAAAGCAGCCCTAGTTTTACACCAGGCAAACTAACACTTACGGCGAAAAAACTAGGCACAAAAGCTTTGAGGATCGCCCTAAGTGCTAATTTGCATACTAACAGAGGCATTTCGACTCGAAATGCCCCCAGTGGCGGATGCGGTACTGCATCCTAAGATCCGGCAGTGTAAGTCCCTTACAGATGTCGGATCTTCTGCCTAACTTAGGAAAACTGCTTCTGAGGATCAGTTCCAAAGTTAGAACCAGAGATACGACGGCTTACGCCGGAGTATCTCTTCTGTGGATTTGGCCCCCACAGTCTACTGCCAACTAAGCTCTGCCCCCACCCTGTCCTGCTGCCACATCTGCCTGCTGTCTACTGCTATCACACAGACCACTGGACTGATCACAAGCACTCGTACCTCGCTGTGTTCTCGTGGCTACTGTCTCACTACCAGTGGCCACCGAGCTGCCAAAGCTGTACGAGAGGCCTTTCTTTTCACATCAGTCTCACTAACCAGGTATGTGACAATAGCTTACACATTTCGGTAAATGCCAATAAAATATAAAAATATTTAATTCAAATTAATTCCATGCTGCTTGTGATATGTGATGGTTCTTGCCAGGCCATGTCCAAAACGTATATTCAAAGGGAATAAAAACATTTTCACCTTTCGCTCCGATGAAGACGGTATTACCAAGTTAGGTAGCACAACTTTGCAGATATACTTTATTATTTTGATACATTCTTTTTTCTCATTTAGTGACAATTATTCTTTTCCATTTATCAGGAATGTCTCTCTGGTGTACAGTTTTATTGCAAAGGAAAATGGCTAGGGATCTTGGATTCACATGAAGGTACATTTCCATTTTACAGCTTGTTGCAGACTGTCATTTTTACACTTCTTTTGGCAGAAGTTGCAGTGTATCATTTTGTATGATGTCTTGCCATTTTCAGGTACTGAAAGTTCACTACAAGAGAGGATTTGTGTTGGATTTTGTACTTAGATACCTGCCAGAATCTTATGGTTGGTGAGATGAAAGTAAATTCTTTATCACGATTCTTGATACTAGTAACATATCCCTACATTCAAGTATAAAATGACATCTTACATTTTTATTACATACAAATAATTGCAAGATGATTTATAACTAGGGCATTTTTTTTTGCCAGCCCTAATTTCTAAATTAATAGAAGACAAATCTATTGATTTTATATTCCAAAGTATCAAACACATAAAAAATGCATACACAGCATGTATATGTACAGCACTTGCTTTTTATAATATAATACATATAATTATTTAAATGGATACAGTATGGAGATAATTTTATATGGGCAAAATTACTGTTCACTTTGTATGGTAAGCTGTATTTTGCTAGGGATTTCCCCCCAGAGCTTAGTGAATAAGGTAAAGCTTTGCATCATCCAATCATGTTTTTTTTTTTTTATTATTATTTGATTGCGATTGCATGTGATTGGGTATTCTTTGCAAAATTTAATTTCACCACACTCACAAAGCTCTGGGGAAAATTCTCTTGAAAAGTGCAACCTCCCCTGAAACATAAACAGCCTATTTGTCCTTAGAAAATTAACCTCTATATAACTGTGTTATCCAGAACTATTGTCAAAATTGTAAAACTGTGCCTTATGAAGTGTGTAAATGCTTAAGTCAGCATTTTAGAAAACAAAAAAGGCAGCTGCTTCATTTGCAAATAGGGTATGTCTAACTATTAAAGCTTTAGAGAGATCTACAAAATTTGAAAAAACATTAATGTTTATGTTGTCATTTTTAGGAGTTAAATATACAGCATAGAAACACAGAAAAGTGATGTCAGGAAAAGACATAGAAGTCCATAAAGTCTGTCCCTTTTTTCCTTTTTGTCTTTTTTTTTTTTTGCTTGGGTGTTTTGCTGCACATCATAAGTGGTCAGTGTCATTAATACAGATATATAAAAATAGCATAAAGCAAAACTTGAAGAATAAAGGTGTTTGACAAGGTCAAAGTCAATACACATGTAAGGCCAAATTTGATATATCCAGGTTGGCACCTATTCATAAGGTTCAGGTAATACAATAACTGATTGTATATGACATTGATATTGACCACTGAGGTCACAATTGGATATTTATTTAGTATTAACCCGGAAGATTTTACCCCCTTCCTGACAAGAGCACTTTTTACACATTGGCACTGCACTTTCAGTGCACTTTCAAGTGCACTTTGCACTTGTAGTATGCACTTGTAGTGCAAAGTGGATTTGCCTTTCGTAAATAACCCCAATATCTTTTACTTTTTGCCATAATAAAAATCCCAATTTTTTTTTTTTAACGTTTTACTCGGTTTAGGCCAATATGTATTCTTTTACATATTTTTGGTAAAAAAAATTCACAATAAGCGTATATTGATTGGTTTGCGCAAAAGTTTAGACGTCTACAAAATAGGGGATAGAATTATGGCATTTTTATTATTATAATTTTTTTTACTAGTAATGGCGGCGATCTGAGATTTTTATCTGGACTGCGACATTATGGCGGACAGATCGGACACTTTTGACACATTTTTGGGGCCATTGACAAATTTACAGTGATTAGTGCTAAAAAAATGCACTGATTACTGTAAAAATGTCTCTGGCAGTGAAGGGGTTAACACTAGGGGGCAATCAATGCGTTAATTGTGTTCCTTCTCTGTGCTCTAACTGAAGGGGGATGGGACTTACTAGGGGAAAGACAGATCACTGTTCATACTTTGTATGAACATACGATCAGTAATATCTCCCCTCAAGAGTGGGTTTGCACACACAGCTCCCGGTTCTCGCTCTGTCACGAGCAAGCCCGGCGGTTATCGGGGGCGAGCAGCGGCGTAGCTAATTCATATCTAAAACTCCTCCTGAACTTTTTTTCATTCTACATAATATAGGTCATATAGGAGGACAAACGAATATGGATGGGCTAATGGTTCGGCTTTGGTTGTTCGGGTCGAACAAAAGAGTGAATAATTATGCGGTAATGGTAGCTGCTGACACGGCTTGTTCAAAAAAGCAAAATAACAAAAGAATACATAAGTGTAGCGCTTAAAATGATATGGTGAGTATCAAAATACCATATGGTGTGTGATGAAATAGAACACATGAAACATTAATAAATGTTAAACACAAATCAAAATATATGTGAGTCCCTTGAAGTGAAGAAAATCGTCATCATCAACAAATCCTTCAGGTGAGTGAAAAAAAGTTTGTGACTTATATAACGTGACAGTCCCACCACCGATAAAAGTGCAGGCTTACCGGAACTGATTGACCACTGATGGCGTATGCCAAAAGAGATCGATCAAGGCTTTATATGACAGATGTCAAGGCAATCCTTGGCAGGAAGCGTGGGCCCAATAGGTTGAAGTGTCTTTGGATGGAGTAGGTCCCCAGGAACAAGACGGAAGCTGTGCTGGTGCTGGACTCCCAAGACCAATAAACTCTGAGGCCCCGTACACACGACAGAGGAACTCGACGTGCTTGGCACGTCGAGTTCCTCGTCGAGTTTTGGGATGAAGCCGCCGAGGAGCTCGGCGGGCCGCCTTCTCCCATAGAACAACGAGAAAATAGAGAACATGTTCTCTATTTTCTCGTCGAGTTCCTCGGCGGCTCCATCGAGCCAAAACTGTACACACGACAGAGTTTCTCGGCAGAATCCGGGTTTTGACCGAGTTTCTCGGTGAATTCTGCCGAGAAACTCTGTCGTGTGTACGGGGCCTTAGGAAATCACATTCCCGCCATCACCGCAAGAGAAATCAGTCACGTGACGAATAAAGGGAGGGCGGGGCGAGGGTCCTCCCTTTATTCGTCACGTGACTGATTTCTCTTGATTTCTCTTGCGGTGATGGCGGGAATGTGATTCCCTCAGAGTTTATTGGTCTTGGGAGTCCAGCACCAGCACAGCTTCCGTCTTGTTCCTTGGGACCTACTCCATCCAAAAGACACTTCAACCTATTGGGCCCACGCTTCCTGCCAAGGATTGCCTTGACATCTGTCATATAAAGCCTTGATCGATCTCTTTTGGCATACGCCATCAGTGGTCAATCAGTTCCGGTAAGCCTGCACTTTTATCGGTGGTGGGACTGTCACGTTATATAAGTCACAAACTTTTTTTCACTCACCTGAAGGATTTGTTGATGATGACGATTTTCGTTATATATATCTAATCATCTTATTGGACTCTATACTTCATTTGATATCACATTAGGTGCAATAGACTTTTTGCCAGGTTGGCACCGTTTTCTTCACTTCAAGGGACTCACATATATTTTGATTTGTGTTTAACATTTATTAATGTTTCATGTGTTCTATTTCATCACACACCATATGGTATTTTGATACTCACCATATCATTTTAAGCGCTACACTTATGTATTCTTTTGTTCGGGTCGAACACCGAACAATATGCTGAGTTTGGGGAAAATTTGAAAGCTGCGGAACCCGTTAAAGTCTATGGGACACTAACATGAAAAATCAAACGTTCTAATTTTAAAGGTTTATATGCATGGTATTGTCATAAAAAGTGTTTGGAGACCTGGGTCCTGCCCCAGGGGACATGTATCAATGCAAAAAAAAGTTTTAAAAACAGACGTTTTTTTTGGGAGCAGTGATTTTAATAATGCTTAAAGTGAAAAAATAAAAGTGAAATATTCCTTTAAATTTCGTACCTGGGGGGTGTCTATCGTATGGCTGTAAAATGGCACATTTTCCCCATGTTTAGAACAGTCCCTGCAACAAAATTAAATTTCTAAAGAAAAAAGTCATTCAAAACTGCTTGCGGCTATAATGAATTGTCGGGTCCCGCAATACAGATAAAAGTAATTTTAAAAAAATTGCATGGGTTCCCCCCAGTCCATTACCAGTCCCTTTGGGTCTGGTATGAATATTAAGGGGAACCCCGGCCTCATCCCCTCAACCCTTGCCCGGTGGTTGTGGGGGTCTGCGGGCGGGGGAACTTACCAGAATCTGGAAGCCCCCTTTAGATGTGAAGCAACACCCTTTAGTTGTGAAGCAACTAAGCAGATATGTGATTCCTACAGGGGTGACTACAGGGGTGACTATCTCATCCTCCCTGTATGTATATTTTTTTTTTCCAATTTTTGTCTATGAATGGTTTGATTTGACATACTTACCTCTCTTTAAAGATGTATCTTGCATCTGCCCCTGATGACTGGATAGATCCCGTGAAACACGTCGGGCTTAACCTAGATGCAAAATATACATACTTACATGGTCTTTGGATCCAGGCAATACGGTTGATTATAACTGTTATATTATAGTGATCTTTTATTATTGAGGACAATACCATTGTATAATATATTTATGTAAATGATTTGGATACATGATTTGCTATATTATGTGCCATTATTGCATGTATTGTCTGCCATGTACCTACTCAATCATGGCAAACAAATACTTGTTCATGTTTCATATTGACTCCTTCGATTAGCCACAACATACACACCTCATTCAAAGTCCCAACCCTCTTTCTTTATGTACCTATTATTAATTTACTGCATTTTATAGACATGTTGATCTTTTTGTTTCACTGTTTTTTTTTTTAATAGCCCCACTCTACTTTTTTGAAGATAGTCTCAAGTACAAACATATCAACAGAGTATAAAAATATTAATAATAATGTATTGTATTACTTGGACAAGAAAAGTGTACACTTCTCTCATATATACATACTGTACATATAACTGGAGTATTTCTTTTTCAGTGCTCACTGAATTCAAGGGTCTCTCTCTTTTTATCTACAGTACTTAATACTAGATTCCGATCAACCGTGACTGAAATTACCTTGTGCTGCCATATGGACCACAATGAAAAGTATGGTCCAGCCGACAAAGGCTTTGCATTTTATGGAAAAACAAGGCTAGAAAACATTATCCAGCTGATGGCAAGCATAAATATAACTGATAAGAATATTTGCTTTTAGTTGAAGTTGGAGTTTATTAGAGACTGGTTTGTAAAAATTGGCTCAAAAGATGAAAAATGGGAAGAAAAATGCAAATTCTAAATAACATTGCACTTTAAATAATTATGTAGATAATGAAATACAATCTCCTCTGCTTTTTTAGTTTGGCTTAGTGCATGCAGTTTGGTTGAGAAATGGTAGTTTTCTTTCACTGGACAATGAACATTCAAGTAATATAACTGAACTGTCTAAAACAAAATAAAATCAAATAAAATAAACCATCTTTCTTCACTGTTTGAGGCAGATCTATTTTAAAGGCTATGTGACAGTTTGCTAGTTACAGGAAATGTTGGCCTGTGTGGATTGTGTTTGATTTGGAGACGCCCTTGTAACCTCCCTGGCTGTATGATTATGTCAGATTTTTGATGCTGAAAGTGGTACATTGTTTTGCATGGAAATGTGGTGTTTTATATTGTAGGCCTGTAATTCTTAGGCCGGGTACTCACGACCAAACATGTATGGTGAAAGCGGTCCGTCGGACCGTTTTCACCATACATGTCTGCCAGAGGGCTTCTGTACGATGGTTGTACACACCATCGTACAGAAGTCCGCGCGTAAACAATACGCGGGGCGTGTCCGCGGTGTCGCCGCGTCGATGACGCGGTGTCGCCGCGACAATGACGCGGCGACGTGGGCGGCCCGCCTTTAAAATGCTTCCACGCATGCGTCGAAGTCATTCGACGCATGCGAGGGACGGCGGGCGCCTGGACATGTACGGTAGGTCTGTACTGACGACCGTACATGTCCGAGCGGGCAGAATTCCAGCGGGCTGTTTTAAAACAAGTCCAGGAATATTTGTCTGCTGGGAAAAGGCCCGGCGGGCAAATGTTTGCTGGAATTCGGCCCGCTCGCGCCCACACACGACCAAACATGTCTGCTGAAACTGGCCTGCGGGCCAGTTTCAGCAGACATGTTTGCTCGTGAGTATGGGGCCTTAGGAATAACTCATTTAAATCTGTCCAAACAAGAGTCTAGTAGAATGATAAAGTTTGAAACACAAAATCATAAATCATAATAAAATAAATAGCTATAAATAATAACAAATAATAATATAAAAATAATACATTTTATTCAATACATTTTATTCAATAAATAACCTCTTCCAGGAGCCTGCGATGCAATCCCAAGTGTGGCTCAGGGTTACCACTAATGGTACTGAATTTTCATCCCCGAGCCACACTTGGGAATACCACCAGGGAGGTTAAAGAAGGCAGTGATACACACAAGAAACAAAGCTTCAACTCTCTAGAGTTACGCAGACTGTTGTAGCTTTTACAAATGTGTCATAATGCTGTCAGAAAGTAAGGCAGGCCATACATAATGCGATTTTCTTTCAACATCGGGTTTTAGGAAAGAACATTTTTTGAAAATTGCTCCCAGTGCCCCCCCCCCCCACCCAGGGAGAACACAATAGCTCTGTGGAAGGGTGATTGTGTTGAAAGAGGATTCCCTCCCACAGAGCTATTGTGTTCTCCCAACGGGAGGGGGGAAAAAGGGAAGCATACGTGGTCGTAGTGATTTTTGCTAGTGGCTAAAGCTGATGGTAATTATTGCATTCTGGAAATCCAACATGCTGGTTGTACCCAAGTTGATAAATGGAATGACTTGAGTACATCAGCCCATAGATGGTTTGAATCTCATCCCATCCCTGCTGAATCTGCCATCTATGGACGGCTTAAATCAGAAGTACATTTTACTACATAGAGAGTCCACAATGATCAGCACTTCCAGGGTAGGTTAGATCAGCCTCATATTTTTATCCCTAAATGCATCAATCCAGCTCAAACATATTTCAACTCTACAGAGTCTGTATTTTCATTTAGTCAAAATGTGTTATCTGTGCATAGTTTTTTTGCATTGTTTTTTTATGTGCACCTATAATGATGCTTTCAAGAATGACAAAATGGCTTGATTTTAACCTAAAAAAAAGCTGTTAATTGGTGACTTTCGGTGCTATAACACGGTGGAGGACATGGATCGTGCACTTTGGGAAGCCTGACCAAGCAAGCAAATGAGGGTGAGCTGGCTTACTTGTTTTTATATGATACATAATAATATTTGTTTTTTTTTAACCAAAAGAATATGAATAACACATGACAGTGTACATACAGTACCTTATGACTGGTATGTCTTTTCTGTTTAGCTACAGTACAACCTAAATTAAAACTGATTGTTTGGGACTGTGTATCATGTGTCATACACAATATGTCTACACATTGGAAGGTGCACAAACATTAATTAAGACAAAAAAATTATGAAATCTTAAGTGTATGGAAGCATTCAACACCTTTGGTATGAAACCCATAAATAAGATGTGATCAAACCAATTACCTTTAGAAGTCCCATACATAGATGATTACGTAAGGTCAACCTGTGTGCAATCAAGGTATTACATAATTTGTCACACTATGGGGGCTATTTACGAAAGGCAAATCCACTTTGCACTACAAGTGCACTTAGAAGTGCAATCACTGTAGATCCGAGGGGAAGATCTAAAATTGGGGGAAGCTCTGCTGATTTTATCATCCAATCATGTGGAAGCTAAAATGAACTTGCAGTGCAAAGTGGATTTGCCTTTCGTAAATAACCCCCAAATGTCAGTATAAATATAATACATCTGCGACGAAAATGTACACACGACCGGTTTCCTCGGCAAAAAAATATCTCCCAGCAAGAAACTCGGTTGTTTGTACAAGGCCTAAGAAACCAGCAAGAAACTTGCTGGGAGATATTTTTTGCCGAGGAAACCGGTCGTGTGTACATTTTCGTTGAGGAAACTGTAGCGAAACCCGACGAGCCAAAAATAAAGCATGTTCTCTATTTCCTTGGCGGGAATGGAGAAAATTGGCTTGTCGAGTTTCTCGACGGGCAAAACGATGTGTTTCGCCCGTCAAGTTTCTCGGTCATGTGTACGAGGCCTAAGGATGCTTATCATTGGCAGGGATGGAAAACTTGTCAGGATTAAAAGAAAGATGGATGGCACTAAATACATAGTAACTCTTGAAGAAATCCTGTTTCAGTCTGCCAGAGATTTGAGACTGGGATGGAGGTTCACCTTCCAGCAGGAAAACTGCTAAAGCTACAGTAAAGCATTTACAGTATATGTCCTGGAATGGCCCAGTCAATGCCTAAATCTCAATCCAATTGAGAATCTGTGGTATGTCTTGAAGACCGCTGTACTATGTATCCCATCTAACTTGAAGCAGCTGGAGTGGTCTCAGATAGACGTCTCAGCTAGACGTGCTAAGCTAATAGAGACATACCCCAAGATATTCACCGCTGTAATTGCAGCAAATGGTGTCTCTACTAAGTGTTACAATATGAATTTATGTGAAATCTCCAGATGTAAATACTATTGTAATTACTAATATAATTTATTTAGAATGGTATCAATGTGGGTGTGTAATAAGTTATCTGTTATGTCTATTTTCTGTAGATAGATCGGAGTTGTTTTGTCTGAATCAAAGCTGCCAAGGGGAAACATCTATTAATTAATGTACTCTAGAAAGCTTGACAAAAGGAGCCTTCTTCTAGAGGACTTGGGGCCAGATTTGTTTATCTGAACAATGGAACCAACTACAGAAAACCACTTTAAAGAATCTCCTTATTTGGATATCCAATGATTTCGATATCCAAGATTTATAGAGAAGACGGGTAACATTATTGAGCACTAGTGCTAAATTACTCTGCTCCTCCCACCAGCTGTACACAGAAAAGGGTTTCAGTGAGATTGCATCTATTGTTATTTAGCAACAAGAAGTTGTTCCTCCCCTGCTCTGGATCCTGCTGGACTAGCCAGACAAGCTGCCACTGGGACAGTGTAGTGTGGTATAAGTAGCTGCAGGTCAACATGAAACATGCACTAGCAATACTGAGCTGATTGGCCAGCTGTGTCACCCTCAGTATTGTGTTACCCAGTGTGGGCTGCACCCCTCACATCCCCCTAGGTACACCACTGTACTTATGGTTAATGGTATATGCTGGTTGCAGTAGTTCTTCTGCTTTCAATTAGGGAAAATTAAAGTAGGGGATTTAACAAATGTAGGTTATGTGACCAACACATTTGTACCAATCTTAGAATTGTATCATGTTGTTTTATGGGAAAAAAATAAATGTATTCAATTTTATATAAAATATTGGCGTACAATTATTACCTAGAAAGCACCAATTTTGGTATTATGAGTTTTCACATGACCTCAACCTTTAACCACTTAACCCCCGGACCATATTGCTGCCCAAAGACCAGAGCACTTTTTGCGATTCGGCACTGCGTCGCTTTAACTGACAATTGAGCGGTCGTGCGACGTGGCTCCAAAACAAAATTGGTGTCCTATTTTCCCCACAAATAGAGCTTTCTTTTGGTGGTATTTCATCACCTCTGCGGTTTTTAGTTTTTGCGCTATAAACAAACAATTTTGAAAAAAATGAATATTTTTTACTTTTTGCTCTAATAAATATCCCCCAAAAATATATAAAAAAAATATGTTTTCCTCAGTTTAGGCCGATACATATTCTTCTACATATTTTTTGTAAAAAAAAATCTCAATAAGCGCTTATTGATTGGTTTGCGCAAATGTTATAGCGTTTACAAAATAGGGGGTATTTTTATGGCATTT
This sequence comes from Rana temporaria, assembly GCF_905171775.1. Taxonomy (NCBI): domain Eukaryota; kingdom Metazoa; phylum Chordata; class Amphibia; order Anura; family Ranidae; genus Rana; species Rana temporaria. Next base: position 498,468,522 of record NC_053489.1, read on the forward strand.
TTATTAATATTGTTTTTTACTAGTAATGGCGGCGATCAGCGTTTTTTTTCTAAGTACTGCGACATTATGGCGGACACTTCGGACACTTTTGACACATTTTTGGGACCATTGGCATTTTTATAGCGATCAGTGCTATAAAAATGCATCGGATTACTATAAAAATGCCACTGGCAGTGAAGGGGTTAACACTAGGGGGCGGGGAAGGGGTTAAGTATGTTCCCTGGGTGTGTTCTAACTGTAGGGGGGGTGGCCTCACTAGGGGAAATGACTGATCTTCTGTTCATACATTGTATGAACAGAAGATCAGCATTTCCCACCCTGACAGGACCGAGAGCTGTGTGTTTACACACACAGCTCCCGGTCCCCGCTCTGTAACGAAGAATCACGGGTGCCCGGCGGCGATTGTGCCTGCCGGGCACGTGCACAGGAGTCGGGGGAGTGCGGCGCCCCTAGTGGCCTGCGCGAGAGCCAACGTAGAGCTACGGGCTCTCGCGCAGGGGAGCCGACTTGCCGCCTTAATATGACGGTGGGCAGTCGGCAAGTAGTTAATAGTGAGAAGGATAACTTATCCAAAAGCCCCCTTACTTGCCCTTCTAAGCAAGCTGACGTAACCTCAATGGTCAGTCCGTGCATTATGGTAACAAAGACTTTGGCCCTAAAGTCAAACCTCATCCCTGTATGGGGAGAATGATTTGGTGGTACAGCGCCTACTTCAGTGATTTCCAGCTTCCAGGAGGGCCAGGTATGGCATATACATAGTTACATTGGTTCCCCTTGGACCAATGAAACTATGTATATGCCATACCTGGCCTTCTAGAAGCTGGAAATCACTGAAGAAGACACTGCTACTTCACTGATTTCTACTTTTGCTTTCAAGTCTCATGCTGAGTGGCCAGCATGATGCATTGTGACTACAGGGGGTCGACCGCTTGGCACAGGTACCATTTAGATAATGCTTTGCATTTTCTGAATGAACACAAAACATTCTCTGATTGGACAAGGTGAAGATTGTGACATTACCGCCCTGCGTCTCCACCTTGTCGAATCAGAGAATGCTTTACATTTATTCCGAAAATGCAAAGCATTCTCTGAATGGTGCCTGTGCTAAGAAGCCAACCTCCTGTGTTTAAAAAGGAGACAGCATAAGGGGCTAATTAAGTGTAGCATATAAATAAGTTTTAATGTATAAAAACAAGTAGCAATTTGTTTAGTAAAGATGAGCAAAGGCACATCTCTTTCCACAGTCATATAGGATGGCAATATTCCTTCTGGTGGACTGTCAGACTGTTGTGAGACTATGACTTGAACTTTCATTGTTATCCGCTTAAAAGTTCTTAATAAGATTTTTTTTTTAGGAAAGTCATAAACAAAATTCTTCACCTGTTTGCTCATCCTTGCACAAATCCCTGAGCTGCTTGAAACTCCTAAGTCCATTTTTCAAAAGCCGCACCTCCTCCTTCTGCTGTTCTGTGATAGGCGGAACACTCAGCTTCCCAGCAGAACCTCTGTTCAGTGTTCCGCCTATCACGGATGCCCTCTCGTCCTCGGACGAGAGGGCATTCGTGATAGGTGGAACACTGAACACAGTGTCTCCTGGGAAGCTGAGTGTTCCGCCTATCATGGAACAGCACGAGGAGAAGGCGCGGCTTTTGAAAAATAGACGGCCGCGTACTGACAGATTCTGCATGTCAGGGATAAAGTAAGGGATCGTTGAGACATGCAATGGCACAGTGAGGTATGAAGTGACACAGTGAGGCATGTGATGGTGCACAGTGAGGCATGTAATGGTGGCACAGTGAGGCATGTAATGGTGGCACAGTGAGGCATGTAATGGTGGCACAGTGAGGCATGTAATGGTGGCACAGTGAGGCATGTAATGGTGGCACAGTGAGGCATGTAATGGCACAGTGAGGCATGTAATGGTGGCAAAGTCTGGCATGTAATGGCACAGTGAGGCATGTAATCGTGACACAGTCTGGCATGTATTGGTGGCACAGTCTGGCATTTAATGGTGGCACAGTCTGGCATGTAATGGTGGCACAGTCTGGCATGTAATGGCACAGTGAGGCGAGGTATGACTAGTAGGAAGAGGGTCATCTTATATGGTGAGTATATCCCAAAACCAACATTTTAGCTGGAAAATTAGGGGGTCGTCTTATACGCCCAGTCGTCTTATACGCTGGCAAATACGGTACTAAAAATTACTAAATTACAAAAAAAAATGAAAAAAAAGGATTGACTCCTGTTTTTGAATCCTTAGTCCCTGGGAACTAGGGAACAATTAATTTATTACTCCATGTGTGTTTAAAAATGCGACGTGTGTGGGTGCTTGGCAGTTGATATAGTGCTTAGGTGATCTTAGTTATTTTTGTTAAACAAATGAACACTCAATAAGAATGCTAGCATTGACATTGCATGAAAAATACCCCCAGTCTGCCTCTTATTCTTACATGGAATCTGTTTTATTTATTTATTTTTTAATCACAGAAGACAGTTAAGAAATATTTCATTTACATTTAAGTCGGGTCATACTCTTCAATTGCCCACCAAATTAAAATTTTTGTTTAAGCCTAGACCAGTTAGTAGCCAATGTTTCCTAAAAATGATTTGCATGATATTTTCCAATTATTGCTGGGGTCATAAGTAACCATACTCTCTGGATTTCACGCTTGTCTGCTTATGTTCATTCATCCTTAACAAACTGTGTCCACAATAAAGAAGCAGTAATATAACAAGAAACTTTTTTGTCCCTGAAGCTGAATATTGAAACATAGCTATTATTCAACCTGATATATTTTATTAACTTTAATATGAAATAAGTCTAGTGGATTTTGGCAATGCAGTGCACAACCGATGAAAAGTGTTCTTGTGTATTATTAATTTTAAATTTACCATAATGTTCAGCTCTTCAAATGCATGAAAATACTTGATGATTTCAGCACCAAACTTCAGCAACTTGCAAACCATTAAGCTATGAGAACTGCATTGCCATAACAGCACAATAAGAACTGAACTATTTATCAGTCTGGGGGCCAGGCTTTCATTTTCAATATTAAGCCCAGCTCTGGATATTTTTCCACACCCTTGATTGAACAGAAAAATGAGTACAATATAATCTGCATTTCTCTCCTGCTTTCACATGCTTTCCCATGGATCACGTACTCATCTGGATTTATTCACAGTCTTGTGTTCTCAGTTTAGGGTGCACTGAGATAAAGGGAGATTGCCCATGTGTTCTGCTGCTTTTAATTACTGAGCTATGTGTAATAACAGATCAAAAATGTTGTTGAAATCATTTCTCTGAATGTCATACGTATATCAATAGACTAGTAAAGTGTGTCCATTCATTCAACAGGCTGAAAACGGACAAACAAATTACTGTGATGCCAAAAAGTACAAAATGTGCATTGGTAGAGTGGAGTCAGTGGTGAGGCATTCACTGGCGCAATGACAGTGAGCACACAAGCATACGTTGATACTGTGGAAAGTGAAGTTGGTGCTTCTGGAAGAGTTGGTAAGAGCAGAGGCAGAGGATAGTGGGTCAAGTGCAGTGACAAGTGCTGCATTCAGCATGCCAGCCCTCCACAGGTGGCCCACTGGCTATTGGCAACGATAGACATAGCAGAGTGGCTGCCATCGGCGGCCGGTCCATAAGGGGTGCAGGGACGCCGCCCCCCTAAATTTCCTGGGCGCTGGACTAATAGGTTTCTATGAGTTTATTTTTGGAAGCCTGAGGCTCTAATTAGCTTCAAAAATGTTGGGCTCAGGGAACAGAGCACAGAGCCCGGAACCCACCCACTTGTGACATTAGTGAATTGATATTCGCTATTCTCTCCCGGCTTCTCTGCTTGGCCAATCAGGACAGGAGGCGGATCTTAAGACCAGATAAGCCAGGAGGAGAAGCAAGGGAAGCCGCAACCATGGATGGGGTGAGGGCAGACCTGGCAAGGATTTGTTTGCTGCCCCCCAAAAAAAAAACTTGTGGCAGCAGATGCCAGGTGTTAGAACATTCTCTAAAAGAGAGACTGTATTGTGGGTGGAGTAAACTCCCTGCCTGGGGAGAAAGAGAGCAGTTCTCCCACTTCTTCAGTGTGCAATGCGATACACTCAAAAAATACAATATGTGATCCACTAGAGTAAATCATATGACATCCTGGACTTCAGTGGGGGATATCTGAATGATGCCTGCAGCTGCATGCATCATTCAGATATCCTTTTTTGTGCAGACCAGATGGCCCCCGGTCATCTCTATGACCGTTGGAGGACCGGGCGCGACATCATAACGTCACGCCCGGGTACCAGGAGGTAAACAAAGCCACAATCACGGCTGAAAGCATGAGATCTGTGAATTTTTTTTCTCGATCTCATGCTTTACAGCCTGGAGGAGAGATGTGGGGTCTTATTGACCCCGCATCTCTCCATAAAGAGCACCTGTCACACACTATTCCTATTACAAGGGATGTTTACATTCCTTGTAATAGGAATAAAAGTTATCAAAACAAATGTAAAAAAAGTGCAAAAATAAGTAAAATAAAAAATAAAATATATATATATTTTTAAAATGCCCCTGTCCCCAGTAGCTTACGCTCAGAAGCGAACGCGCACATAAGTCCCGCCCACATATGTAAATGCCGTTCAAACCACACATGTGATGTATCGCCGCGTGCGTTAGAGCGAGAGAAATAATTCTAGCACTAGACCTCCTCTGTAACGCTAAACTGGTAACCTGTAAAAAAAGTAAAGCGTCCGCTATGGAGATTTTTAAGTACTGAAGTTTGGTTCCATTCCATGAGTGTGCACAATTTTAAAGCTTGACAAGTTAGGTATCTATTTACTCGGCATAAGATCATCTTTCAAATTATACAAAAAAATTGGGCTAACTTTACTGTTTTGTTATTTTTTAATTCATGAAACAGTTTTTTTTCCAAAAAAAGGCGTTTGAAAATGTATTGTGCCAATACCGTGCAAGATAAAAAGTTGCAATGACTGCAACTTTATTCCCTAGGGTGTCTGCTAAAAAATATATATATATAATGTTTGGGGGTTTTGAGTAATTTTCTAGCAAAAAAATTATGATATTTACATGAAGGACAGAAGTGCCAGAATAGGCGCGGTATGGAAGTGGTTAACAGCACTTGCTACTGTGTTAAAACCACTAGGTGTTTAACAATAAAGTGATAAGTATATAAATGTGTCTTGAATTACATACATTTATATAAAAGACAAATGAATTGATGTTGAGTGCAGACAATAAAGTGTTATGATCTCTGTGATCCTATATGGTATCCAGTGCAAAAGTTCTCTAATGCCGCGTACACACCATCGTTTTCTGCGATGGAAAAATGCGACGCTTTATGTGCTTTAAAAAAACGTCATTTTTCAAACTTCAATTTGAACAACGACGTAGCATACACACCATCGCTTTTTCACAACGCTCTAGCACAGCGCAGTTCCGTCAATCACGCACGACGTCACTATAAAGGGTCGTTTCCATGCGGAAGACGGCCTCTTTTGCTGATATCGTGTTGCTGCGTGTTAGTAAAAGTTTGGTGAGATACGATTCGTGATTTTCAGTGACTGTGCTTTAAATTTCGTTTTCTGTCGTACAGTTTGTCTATTTGTTGTCGGATCTGTGATACAGTGCTTGTACTAAGGACGTATTTGTTTAGGCATTACGTTTGGTGTGCACGGTGCTGTTTAGCAGGTCGTTCTTCAAAGGCCATTCTTTACTTCAGGGCGTAATTTTTAGTCTGATCTGATTTGACGACCGTTTTCTAGCCATGTTGCGGGTACGAACTCGTCGCCGAGATCGTGCTGTGCTTGTTGTTAGGATGTGTGCTGCATCCCAGCGACGGTCCATGAACAGGGTGAGGAGGAGGTTGTGGACCAAGAACTGGTTGCTACGCAGGGACCAGTTCTCTCATATGCCTCTGCTGCGGGAGATCCGAGAAAATAACCCTGATGATTTCAGGAATTTTCTTAGGATGTCTGACCCCGTATTTCAGCAGCTTTTGGCTTTGGTGTCGCCATATATCACCAGGCAGGACACCGTTATGCGGGAAGCCATCACTGCTGAGCAGAGGCTAGTTGCTACGTTGCGCTACCTTGCAACAGGGAGAAGTCTGCAGGACTTGAAGTTCTCGACGGGCATCTCCCCCCAGGCTCTGGGCCTCATAATCCCTGAGACCTGTTCGGCCATCATTCAGGTTCTTCAGGAGGACTATGTTAAGGTAAGTGGTGTTCTTTCAATGGTCAAACTAATTCCCAAAAAAAAAAAAAAAAAAAAACTTTTCTAATATGCTCAGAATGCTCACTTTGTCTCTATGTATGCTGTTCTACACAATTAGTAAAGCCCTACATGTTTATTTAATTTAGCCAACCTGTCCATCATTCTATGTTGTGGGCAAACCCACCTAGCATAGTCCCTATATTCCCGTTTATTTGTGGCCTCCATTGTAGTGCTGCATTTTGTGTGTCCCTATATCCCCGTTTATTTGTGGCCTCCATTGTAGTGCTGCATTTTGTGTGTCCCTATATCCCCGTTTATTTGTGGCCTCCATTGTAGTGCTGCATTTTGTGTGTCCCTATATCCCCGTTTATTTGTGGCCTCCATTGTAGTGCTGCATTTTGTGTGTCCCTATATCCCCGTTTATTTGTGGCCTCCATTGTAGTGCTGCATTTTGTGTGTCCCTATATCCCCGTTTATTTGTGGCCTCCATTGTAGTGCTGCATTTTGTGTGTCCCTATATCCCCGTTTATTTGTGGCCTCCATTGTCCAAACCCCCCCCCCTAGATTTTTGAAATACATACTAATAATTATTTTTCTTATTTAGATATTTTTTGGGGGGTTGTTTCTCATCTCATCTTGAGCCCCACTCCCCCTAAATATATTTTTTCAACATCAGAGGGGGGGTGATTAATATGCTTAATTGTTCACATTTTTTTTTTTAATACTAACCTTTTTTGTTGAATTGTTGGTGGGATCCCTTGTAATTTTAGCTATATTCTGTTTAAAATCTTTGTTCTAATGTTTTTTATTTTTTCTTTCTATCCAGTTCCCCACCACGCCACAGGAATGGCAGACTGTGGCAGCGGACTTCTCCCAGCGTTGGAACTTTCCGAACTGTGGAGGAGCCATTGATGGCAAGCACATCCGCATTGTGCCCCCACCCCATAGTGGATCCCATTTCTTCAATTACAAGGGGTTCCACAGCGTTGTTTTGATGGCGGTGGTCTCTGCAAATTACGAGTTTTTGTACGTGGATGTTGGGAAAAATGGCCGGATGTCGGACGGCGGTGTCTTTGCGGAGACGGAGTTCGCACAACGGCTTCGGTTGGAGGACCTAGGATTGCCACCTGCGGAGGAGAACGAAGAGGGTCTGCCCTTCGTGTTTGTAGCAGATGAGGCTTTTGGTTTGGGTCCCCACCTCATGAGGCCATTTCCCGTACGCACCCTCACCCATGAGAGGAGGGTTTTTAATTATCGGCTGGCCAGAGCAAGACGTGTGGTAGAGAATGCCTTTGGAATCATGGCCAGCCGATTCAGATTGTTTTTAACAGCAATAAACATGGCGGAATACAAGTGGAATTATATTATACTATCTTGTTGCATTTTGCACAATTTTTTGAAAAGAAATTCTCAAACGTACCTGACGGTATTGCCTGATGAGGCTGATCTTGTGGCTCCGGAGCCGGGACATCAGGCTAGCCATAGAGGCTTGGCCCCCCAAACCGCACGTGCAGTGCGTCAATCCTATGTGGACTATTTTATGGGGAGGGGGGCCATTGCAATGCCTGATCTTGATTAAAAAAATAAATTTTCTTTTTGTTTGATGAAACAGTGTTTATTTGTTTGATTTTAGTTATTTGTAAGTTTTGGGGGGTAATGTTTATTTTTCGTAGGTTCTCATCCAGCCATGTGTTTGGGATGTAATAAATTCCCATGAGTGTTAAATCTTAATAACTCTACAAATATGCCTGAGTAATTGAATGAGTCTGCATTGATACCAATAACTACACACAAATTGTTTGGAGTCCAAAATGTAATTTATTTGTTACTTTTTTACTTTTGATTAGTACAACAAATCAATATTTTTATTTTTTTGGTCTTTTTTGATTATTACAAAATATAATATTTTTTTTATTTTTTTTGGTCTTTTTTGATTATTACAAAATATAATATTTTTTTTATTTTTTTTGGTCTTTTTTGATTATTACAAAATATAATATATTTTATTTATTTTTTTGGTCTTTTTTGATTATTACAAAATATAATTTTATATTTTTTTTTTTAATTCAAGGAAAAAAGAAAATACACCAAAAATTAAACCCTCCCCAAAACATTAATAAAATTTTTAAGCTGCCGTTCCAGCGTCTTTGCTTTGTGACGTATTTCACGGCAGGCCAGACGTATGTCCTCAACTTGGGCCCTGCAGGTGAGAACCTCGCCGATGAGGAGCTGGGCACTATACGTGTCCAGTCCCTGACCAGCCCGATTTCCTCCTGAAATGTGGAACCAAAACATGTGTTAAAAGATTGTATGCCTATATCTATATTCACAGAAAATGTGGTAGATGTTACTTTACCGGATGTTGAGGCAGGTTCCTCTTCCTCTACATCCCTCGGGGGTGTGGCTTGATTGGCTTGTGCCTCCTGCCTTTGTGCTTCATTGTGCCCTACAAGATTGAAGAAAGGGAAAACATGATGTTCAACCATTACGAGCGGCCTGAAATGACACCCAAAAAATAAGAAATGCTAAACAAAAGGTCACTATTGTTGATTTTTAAACAATTATCAATAAAATAGACCAATATTTAATCCATTCACAAAGTAATCTCAAATCAGTTAACACAATTTTTACGTTTAGATATGTAAGCTAAACAAGTCTCCCCTGGATCTGCTCACCCCTGTGTGTGACCCAACATAGGTTGTGATTGTGACAAACAATTGTGCTACTGAGTACACATGTTCAATAAAAAAAGGAGTAGCAAACGCTCCTTTTTGTGAATCTCAAGGTATTTACGTTTCTTCTAAAATAAGCTGAAACACATTTCCATCTATTCCAGAATTGAATACACCTTTTTTTTAAGCCCCAAAAATGTCACAACTTTCATATTTGTGTCGACTAATTGGTCATAGGAGTCGTCGTTCATTCGCCCACAATTCCTCAATTTACGATTTTTGTTCAGATACAGTGCTTCAACTCCCCTTTGCACATGCCAACTAGGCATGATGCCATTTCTCGTTAATATGGTATTGGATTATTGAAAGTCACCGAATGAACGACGACTACGACGACTGCATCATGCGTCCACATTCATAATATTCATTTTATGGTCAACCTGGCACAAAAAAAAAAATGGCACAAAGAACACACAAAAATAATTAAATACACATGGAAAAAACTTACTTCTTCTTCGAATCACCTTATTAATTCGGTAAAGTTGGTGGGGTTCCCTTTTTTTCAAATCCGACCACCTTTTGCGCAGGTGCTCTCTGCTCCTGGTTTTCCCAAACTTCCGCTGGAGCCTACGGATGACCTTCTCCATAATTTGTGCTTTTACTTTATTGGGATGCATGTAGGGGCCATGCTTGGCATCATAGTCCTCCCTCCTCAATATGGTGACCATCTCCACCATTTCATTAAATGACATGTTGGAGGCTCTGCAGCGGAATCTGCGGCGTGGTTGGGCCTGGCCTGCCTCCTGGCTTGAGCTGGAATACACCTCCATGTTGTCCATCTTTTCTCCCTCACCAAACGACAGAGAAGGGGCGTGGAAAGGACGATACCGAACGTCAGGGGCGGGGTGTCGTGCGGAGCGTCATGCGTGCGTAGTGTAAAAGGGATGGGACGTGTTTGGAAACGGCCTGCATAGTCTGTGGAAGAAGTCGTAATTCCCGATCTTTCCTAATAACGACGAGACGTAAGTTTTTAATTCCGACTTTATTATAGTGAATAGGGAATGAGTTTGTGGGCTAGTTAGGGGAAGTAAGCTAGTGCCTTTAATTACATTATGTTTTGGCTTCTGTTTCATGTGCAGAAAGAATGGATGCCTTCAAGGATGCGGACTTCCTCACAGACTTCATCCAAAAATGGAAGGAACATCCAGTTCTGTGGCAAACCAAAAGCACACTAAATAAAAACAAAGATGCCAGGGAGAAAGCTAGACAGAGCATGCTTGTTTTTGTGAAAACAAGGGTCCCCAACGCCACAACAGCCACTGTGAAAAATAAAATCAATTCCATCAGGGGCACCTACAGGGCCCAACGGGTCCAAGTCCTGGCCTCAATGAGGTCTGGGGCTGCAGCTGACTCCATATACAAACCAACCCTGTGGTACTATAGTCAGCTGCAGTTCCTGGACGACCACATTGAGACCAGGACATCCATGTCTACCCTTCCCCCAAGAGGTAGCTCCCAGCTTCCCAGCAGCCAATCCTCCAGTCTTCCCTGCAGACAAGAGCAGACAAGCTCGGAGGAAGAGGAAGAGTTCCTGGAGGACCCCAATTGTGAGCCGTGGAGAATGGTATGTGTTTTTTGTTTGAATTTAGTTAGTATATGACAAGTATAGTAATAATGGTAAATGTATGTTACTATTGTTCTAAATTCTATGTGAATCTCGTAAGTTTAGGGATAGGATCAATAGTCAGTAGTGGGAAAACATGATGGGGTCAAAATGGGCAAATTAATAATGTTGATGAAGGAGTGGGTGGCATTTTCAGATAGGCCAGTAGGGGGGGAGTAACGCAATACACCTGCAAGGGGTCCCAGATGGAAGACACCCTTTTTTAGTACTATCTAGTTGACACTAAATTGATTAAATTAATTTTTGGGGAAAAGGCCACTTATTTACTAAATTAGGCATGCAACAACCCACATAATTCCAGGGGGACCATGTCTGAAGGTGTTTAAGGGGCCACATAATTAAGGATGGCGACCCTGTGTGTAATATATATTGACATTCAATTTGCATCACTCATGATTGTAAAAATGTGTGTGATTAATGACAAACACAAATAACATATGTTCCTTTTTTTCATACACAGGCAGACCCAAGCCAGGAACAGCCAGGGCCAACAGGGAGCCAGGAAGAGACAGGGCCCACAGGGAGCCAGGAGGAGCCAGGGCCAACTGCAAGGCAGGAGGAGCCAGGGCCAACTGCAAGGCAGGAGGTGGCAGAGCCCACTGGGAGCCAGGAGGTGGCAGGCCCCAGTGGGACCCAGGAGGCAGGCCGGCGGGATACCATCTCCCGGATCCCTCCATTCCGCAATCCCAATAAACGGCTCAGGAGTATGCGACAGATGGAGGAGGAGACCCAGGGCCTGCTTCGCCAAGCTACTGCAGCCATCCGAGAGCCACCCAGTGAAGTTGAGGGGTTCGCAGCGCTCATTGCAGCAAAGCTGTACAATCTGGAGCAGAGCCAGCGTGTGCGCTGCGAACTCCTCATGTTCGAAGCCATAACCATGGCATCCCTGGGGCAGCTCGATGACGACACCCACATTGTGCGGATTGCTCCTCCTGTCCTTGCTGCTCCTCCTGCTCCTGCTCCTGCTCCTGCTCCTGCACCTGCTCCTGCTCCTCCACCTGCTCCTGCTTCTCCACCTCATGAGGCTGCTATGGCTCCTGCCACCTCATCTCCTCCAGGAACCCAGCCCCCAAGGACTCGGGCTACCGGGAAGGCTGCAGGGAAGACTGCAGGGAAGGCTGCTGGGAAGAAAAGGGCGAAGAAATAATACGGTGCCCCTGATGGAATTTTTATGTGGACTCACAGGCTGTATTTGTGGCTTCGGGGACCCTTGTTTTCAGAAAAAAACAAGCATGCTCTAAAGTGCTGCCTACCCTGGCATCTTTGTTTTTATTATGTTGTGTTTTTGGGTTGCCACTTTTTTTTTTTCAAAATTTTTATGAAGACTAAAATAAAAATTAATTTTTCAGCCAAATTTCAACATGTTTCTTTATTGTAGATTTGAGAGATCAGTATTGAGTGGGCAGACCCATTAAAAAAAAAATTATGCAAACATTAACAAGGTAAAAAAACATGCTTGTGGGTGAGTAAACTAAAAAATTAGGTTGTTGCAGACACTTCACACACTCCTAAATAAAAACCAAATAGAGATTACTAATCAAATTGGTGACCAAAATTTTAACAATAAATAAAAGGTGGACCAATATATATATTTAAAATGTTTAAGATGGAAGATACAACTAAATAACAGAACACAAACATAAACATTATCAAACAAGAAAGAAACTAATTAAAAGCTTGTCATAACTATGCAACAAGATCAGCCGCAACAAACGTCCATTTCTGGGTAGCAGTTAAAAGCAGGGGTTAAAGAAGCGCTTTCTTTTCTTGTCTATAAGCTGAAAAACACCTTAACGAATGTGCTGATTCCATTCTGAACAGTCGTTTTACATGAATGAGCGCTGCCGTCTCCTAACTTGCTTCTGAGCATGCGCGGGCTTAAATCGACGTTTTTACGTACACACGGTCAATGTTTAGAACACAGAAAACGACGTCGGCCAAAAACGACACATAAAATTGAAGCATGCTTCAATTTTTTTCTGTCGTTTTTTAGAAGACAGAAAACGACGTTTTTGCCCACACATGGTCAATTAAATTGACGTTTTTGAAAATGACGTTTTTTTCCATCGCAGAAAACGATGGTGTGTACGCGGCATTAGGCTTGCAAGATCGCCTTAGTGTGTGTAGCCCACATTGGCTGATGTATGGCACAACAGTTGTTTTCCAATGGAAAGACACACCAGTGAAAGGTAAAGTTAAAAATTCCTACTCACCAGATGTTGTTGACCCTCTTTACCTTAACCACTTCCTTACTGGGCACATATACCCCTTCCTGACCAGGTGAAATTTCAGCTTCCGGCACTGCGTCGCTTTAACTGACAATTGCGCGGTCATGCGACGTGGCTCCCAAACAAAATTGACGTCTTTTTTTCCCCACAAATAGAGCTTTCTTTTGGTGGTATTTGATCACCTCTGCGGTTTTTATTTTTTGCGCTATAAACAAAAATAGAGCGACAATTTTGAAAAAAAAACAATATTTTTTACTTGTTACTATAATAAATTGCCCAATTTAAAAAAAAAAAAAAAAAATTATTATTCTACATATTTTTGTTAAAAAAAAAAAAAAAAACGCAAGAAGCGTCTGATTTGCGCAAAAGTTATTGCGCTTACAAAATAGGGGACAGAATTATTATTTTTTATTATTTTTTTTTACTACTAATGGCGGCGATCAGCATTTTTTTTCGTGACTGCGACATTATGGCGGAGACATCGGACACTTTTGACACATTTTTGGCGCCATTCACATTTATACAGCGATCAGTGCAATAAATATGCACTAATTACTGTATAAATGTGACTGGCATTGAAGGGGTTAACGCTAGGGGGTGAGGAAGTGGTTAATGTGTACCCTGAATTGTGTTACTAACTGTGGGGGAAGGGGGGTGACTGGGGGAGGTGACCGATGCTGTGTCCCTATGTACAAGGGACACAGATCGGTCTCCTCTCTCCCCTGACAGGACGTGGAGCTCTGTGTTTACACACAGAGCTCCACGTCTTGTCCCTGTAGCCGCCGATCGCGAGTCCCTGGCGGACATCGCGGCCACCAGTCACTCGCATCGGCATCTCAGCGATGCGGCGAGCGCGCGCGCCTCGGCCGGACGCGCGCGCGCCCGCGCCGCTGGCTGCGCGCGCAGGCCGTAAAAACATGGCCACTCAGAGATGTAGAGCCACCCTGCGGCCGTACAAAGTCGTACGGCCGTCGGGAAGTGGTTAAAGGGGTTGTAAAGGTTTGTTTTTTATTTTCTAAATTGGTTCCTTCAAGCTAGTGCATTGTTGGTTCACTTACCTTTTCCTTTGATTTCCCTTCTAAGGGCCAGAACCACAGACGAAGTACGCCGGCGTATCTACTGATACGCCGCCGTACTTTCAAATTTCCCGCGTCGTATCGTTGTTTTGAATCCTCAAAACAAGATACGACAGCTTCTGGGTTAGATCCGAAAGGTGTACGTCTTCGTACGCCTTCGGATCTAAGATGCAATACTTTGTCGTCCGCTGGGTGGAGTTTTCCGCGTCGGGTATGCAAATTAGCGATTTACGACGATCCACGAACGTATGCGCGGCCGTCGCATTTTCTAACGTTGTCTGTAGTCGGCTTTTTCCGGCGTATAGTTAAAGCTGGTATTTTGCGGCGTATAGATAGAATTGCCATGTTAAGTATGGCCGACGTTCCCGCGTCGAAACTTTGAATTTTTTTTTTGCGTAAGTCGTCCGTGAATAGGGATGGATGTAACTCACGTCTAAGTTAAAAAAATTACGTCCCAGCGACGTCATTTAGCGCAATGCACGGCGGGAAGTTTCGGGACGACGCATGCGCAGTTCATTCGGCGCGGGGACGCGCTTCATTTAAATGAAACCCGCCCCCAACCCGCCCAATTTCAAATCCGCCGCCAGAAATACACTACACTGCCGTAACTTAAGGCGCAAACTCGCTGAGGATTCGAATATACGCCAGGTAAGGTACAGCGGTGTAGTGTATCTCTGATACCCTGCGCCGATGCAATTGTATGTGGATCTGGCCCTAAATGTTTTATTTTTTTTGTCTGAATTTCTCACTTCCTGTTCCTCCTCAGTAAGCTGTTCAGTAAGCTTTTCTGGCTGACTAACCACCGCTCGGATGAAAGTGAGAAATTCAGACAAAGAAAAAAAACATTTAGAAGGGAAATTGAAGGAGAAGGTAAGTGAACCAATAATGCACTAGCTTAAAAGAACCTATTTAGAAAATAAAAAACTAACCTTTACAAACCCTTTAAGACAAGAGGAGTCAAATTAGGCTTAATGGTCTCCGTGACCAGGGAAGAAAAACCCACGACCAGTCCTCACGCCCTCTCCTCACAGCAGTTTGTGGTTCCCGGAATAGGATCTCTTGGTAAGCAGGGTAAAAAGGAAAAAGAAGACCAAAGCCCCTCATAGCGTAAAAAAGTTCTGATAGGTTAGCTGAGAGCTGAGAGCTCACCATAGCAGTGGTTACAGTAAGACATGTCTCAGAGTTAGCATGCGTTCCACCTAGAGCTCCTTTTAAAGTGTTTGTAACCCAGGCAAAAAACAGAAACCCATACTTTTCTTTTATTGCTACTAGCTTCAAGCTTCTAGCTCTGATATTATGCCTGATACCAGTATGTGAAGGATACCTCTGCCCAGATCAGGGACATTAAAGACTTAAAGGGTCACTAAAGGATTTTTTTTTTTAGCTAAATAGCTTCCTGAACCTTACTGCAGTCCTGGTTTCATGTCCTCATTGTTCATTTTTGCTTTGATGTTGCTGTAAATCCTCTCTGTTCTGGACACTTCCTGGTTGTCTGTTTCCTGATCACCACAGTACTGGGAGATTTCTCACTGTGGTGACTAATCAAGGAGGTGTGATTACTGTGTCTAACACGAAACTGGATTGGTGCTGAGGAGTTTTAGACAAAGTAACAATGCCCTCTATTGGCTCACTGCCCTCTATTGGCTCTCTGTACATCAGAGAACCAGCAAACAACAGCAAAAATGAAACTAAACTGTAGGTACATTATTTGATTGTTTTTTTATCTATGTTTAATCATTTTTAAAAGGAATCAGTTAACTATTATGTCTCTATACCCTGTAAACAGTCATTTCAGCAAAAACAATTTTTTCCTTTAGTGACCCTTTAACATCAGAAGGATGGAGGAAATGTGGGCATTCCATGGTAACTTTAGAAGGGGACAGGAGGAGATGTGGGAGGGATGGAGGAGGTTTAGGGAGGGGGGAGGGAGGATTTGGGGGCGTAGATGTGGGAGATACCCCCTGATTACCCTCCCCCTTCCCCATTTATCTTTATTTTTTTTATTTTTTTTTTTCCACGGGGGGGGCGGAGGTTAGGAGTAGGCGTACCCCCCCCCTAGAGTTAAGAAGGCCTAGCACTTACATATATACAGTGGGTAGGTTTGACTGCCCTCGGTGGTTTGAGGTGGAGGTTAACTGTGTTTCCCTTTTTTTTTATTTTTTTTGACCACTAAGAGATGATGTAGGGAGGAGGTGGACTCTCAAGAGAGTTAAGAGGATTTAGCACGTATATATATATATATATATATAATGGGAAGGTTATCTTTTCCATTTCCCCTTTTATTTTTTTCTATATAGATCACAAGGGTTGGAGGTAAGGGGCAAGTATAGCCCCCTTAGAGTTAAGAAGGTCTAGCACAAATATAAATATGATGGGAAGGTTTAATTTTTTCCCTCGGCGATGTGTGGTGGAGGTCACAATGTAATAGAATCCTTCAAATTTAAAATAGGAAGGTCATTATGGAAAATTTTATATCCTTTTTTTTTTTTTTTGTCCTCCCATTTACTCCATGACTTCTTCTCAATTGGAGAGAGAGGAGCGGGAGGATGAGGTCCTTTAAACTCACTTTTTCCTTTGAAAGGGAGTCATTACTTAGAAATATAAATTATAATAGAAATAAGCAGTGCACTTGGGTGGTTTCGATTAAGGAGATGACATAGTCACAGTTAGAAAGGGGATGAGGTGTGTCCTTTTTTTTTTTTTTTTTCTCTCTCTCTCTTTCTTCTCTCTCTCTCTCCCCCTTTACCCTTCCTCCCACACTTCCTACCTACATACATTCTACTAGTACCCGTATCAGGAACTTTGACGTAACTATTAGTACGTATCCCAGAGAGGTCTAAGGAGCGGGAGAAGATGAAGTACCTTGTCCTCTTGTTTGAAAAATAAGGGCCACCAGAGAGCTACTCACATAAGGGACTATCAGGAGACCATGTATGTATGTGTTGTTATATGTATGTCAAATTATAAATGTAAGAATGTGTATGTTGATGTTAAGTCTTTGTTGAAAAAAAATATTTTATAAAAATTGTATTGGAAAAAAAAAAAGGAATCAGTTAACTATTATGTCTCTATACCCTGTAAACAGTCATTTCAGCAAAAACAATTTTTTCCTATAGTGACCCTTTAACATATTATTGTACTGTAAAGTAATTCATTTTCTAAAGTAATTAATTCCCTCAAAGATCACAGCAAAGACTCTGTGTTTCAATCTGTTTTCTGACAGTCTAGGTCTCATGAATGCTGGGGCTCTTGTAAACATTTTTCTCCCAGCAAGAGAAAAGCAGCTTTAAAAAGTATAGTTACAATTATATAGTTATATAGTTGGTAGGGTTCAATAATAGGTTGAAGATCCATTCAGTTCAACATTTTTAGGCACGTCAAGCGTTTGTTCTGGCAAAAAAAAACTTTAAGCGCTAAACGGGCCTAGTGCTTAAGCGTATTTAGATGCATTGAGATGTGTTTAGCCACATTTCGGTGCGTCAAAAAAAAATTCTGCCAAAACATCCTCTCCTGATTGCACAAGTTACGGTATGTTTTTTTCTGCCTCTAAACACCTCTGCCTCTAAACCCCTGTAAATGCCTTTGTGTGCATGGCTAACATGGAGAGGCATTTAGAGGCAGAAAAAAAAGGAAAATTACTGCCTTAAGGGCGTTTTTTAGTTCAATTGTGCATGAGGCCTTAGAAACATCTGCTGTGTGTTTTCATTAGAAGACTGTCAGGTTGCCAAGATTTAGAAAATAGCTGAGATTACTCTCCTCCTGTTTTGAACTTAATTTCTTCACAATACCCATAGGTATGGAGGTGGCTTGTTTTAAAGCGTTTTTACTGTTTGTTCAGAATATGCAAATACTTTAGTACCTGGGCACAGGTTTACTTTTAAATATTTAGTTGTTAACAAGAGCACAAGTGTCCCATAAATCACTCTCACAGCAGCCAGATACATTTTCAATGCTACCTGGAGGATATCAACAGAATTTTATCCCAGCTATCCAGTAGGATAAAGGAAAAGACACAGAGATGTTTTGGAGATAAAGCTTTATTTGTTTTTCATGGGTCAGAAAATACGGTAAGAGTTTGGGTCATTACCACTTCAATACAGGGCATTTTCACCCCCTTCCCGCCCAGACCAATTTTTAGTTTTCAGCGCTGTCGTACTTTGAATGACAATTGCGCAGTCGTGCGACGTGGCTCCCAAACAAAATTGGAGTCCTTTTTTCCCACAAATAGAGCTTTCTTTTGGTGGTATTTGATCACGTCTGCGTTTTTTATTTTTTGCGCTATAAACAAAAGAAGAGCTACAATTTAAAAAAAAATATATATATCTTTTACTTTTTGATTTAATAAATATCATAATTTAAAAATAAAATGTCCTCAGTTTAGGTCGATACGTATTCTTCTACATATTTTTGGTAAAAAAAAAATGCAATAAGCGTATTTGATCGGTTTGCGCAAAAGTTCTAGCATCTACAAAATAGGGAATAGAATTATGGCATTTTTATTTATTTTTATTTTTTTACTAGTAATTGCGGCGATCTGCAATTTTTATTGTGACCGTGACATTGCGGCGGGCATATCAGACACTTTTGACACATTTTTGGGACCATTCACATTTATACAGCAATTAGTGCTATAAAACTGCACTGATTACTGTGTAAATGTGACTGGCGGGGAAGGGGTTAACACTAGGGGGCTAGGAAGGGGTTAATATTTTCCCTAAAGTGTGTTCTAACTGTAGGGGGAGAGGGACTCACAAGGGGAGGAGACCGATGTGTGTTCCTCTGTTCTGGGAACACACATCTGTCTCCTCACCGCTGACAGGACATGGATCTGTGTGTTTACACACACAGATCCATGGTCCTGCCGTGATTGAAGGCAATCGCGGGTGCCCGGCGGACATCGCGGCCGCCGGGCGCGCGTCCCCTAGCCACCCTAGAATGCAAGGACGTCATATGACGTCCAGTCTGAAGGAGGAAGGGTTCCCGCCGACATCATTTTACAATGACTCAGTAGGGAAGGTGTTAAACACATAAGAAATGGATATACAAACCTGATGGATGTAAAGGGAGATTTATTTACAGAATTGCACTTTAGTAAGTAAAATTAGGTTTTTAAATTTAATTTATACCTGTCATGAGATAATCATGTAAGTTACTATTGAGTTTGCAGTTCCTCTCCTTTTAAAAATGTTAGTTCCCTGGCTTTTGAGATCATGTATTGTCTTTGGTGGTTATTATGTCAATGACCTGGAATTAGTATAAAGGTAATTATTTCTGCCACTTTCTGACACTAACTTACACCATGCCTGTTCCAGTGTGTGAGGCTGTACCGATTCTGGAAACTGAAAAGAAGACAACAATGCGACCCCCATACTTTTCTCATCACAAGTACAGTATACTTTAGGGCATGGGTGCTAAAATATCTGAGGTGGAAACCAGAAATCAACCAAAAGACAATCCAAACAGAATCCATGAAAGTGGTCTAATCTATCTAGACATTTGGGAATCACAAAATTGAAGCTGATTCTCCAGTGCACATTGCATAGGCTTATATCTGTGTATCTGCAGTACATGTACAGCGCAATAGCAAGTACATGTCCCAATGATTACAGAAATCATTTTGTTATGTATACTGAAATATACAAGGTTTTGTTGGTTTGTTTGCTCTTTCCTGGTTTGACAAAGAGCTGACTCACTCCAAAACACGTTATCATCTCTTCTGTGACATCAGCACACCCCAACGTCCATCATATGTCCACACCAGCGCTGACTTGCGTTACAGCCTGGTTACGATTTCTTCCTTAGACTTCCCTGCTTGTCTGTCAGCCCAGTGGAGCCACTGATTCACATGCATCCACACAGCCACCCTCCATCACAGGAGACACAGTGGCTGTACTCACTCCATGATGGATCTGCCTGCCATTCCTACCATCG
Source organism: Rana temporaria (assembly GCF_905171775.1). NCBI lineage: Eukaryota > Metazoa > Chordata > Amphibia > Anura > Ranidae > Rana > Rana temporaria. The sequence continues at coordinate 498,488,342 of NC_053489.1, forward strand.
TGCAGCCATGGTTCCATCCTGTTGCAGTGGGATATACAGAGACTACCAAGCCACCCCTGGACTATTGGCCCTCTGGAATAGATGTACAGACTATGACTGATGATATGCCCAATTTCTGTTCCATCCTGTGAGTGCGATCTTAATTGTTTTTAGTGTTCATGTAATAAATAGATACACTTAGATGGTGGCGCCTTTGTTTCCTTTTGTTTTTACTAATATACCTACATACCTACAAAATGATACAATTTTATGTTTGATACAGTATTTGTGCGTCATTTTCTTTTTTGAGTTCTTCCCCATAAGAATAACGGGGCACAAGTGTGGACAAATTCTTTACAGTTATAAATAACTATTAATTTTGAATAGCAATATTTTATGTTAAAGCAGCATTATTTAAAAAAAAAATATTTTAACAAATGAAATATTCCTGGCATAGATACAAGTTGCATTCACCTAGCTGTAGCACCTGCAGTTTGCAAACAGCTGTGTAATTATTCCTACACAATGTTTGTTTTTTATTAATGAAATAGTTCTCACACAGTTCACTTGTGCTTTTCTTTCGGTCTAAAGTTCCAACTTGGCAGAATATGGGGCCTTGAAGCAGGCAGATGACCTCAGAGGACAAGCCCCTTGGGGTCTACCTGGATAAAGGACTTCTGGTTATGTTATTTCTATAAACACTGGGAAGTGATGTTTATATGAAATGAGCCTCAGAAACACACCCACACGCATACATCTGCAGATATTGTTAACACCTATTAGTGTTATTATTGTAAAAATTTCTGCTTAAAAAATATTATGTTAATTTGAGCTTGTCAATTAATAAAACACGGTATTGACAGAAATTAGGAAGATAAATTGAATATAGTTGTAGATTCTTATTAATACACACATGCACTTACATTAATATAAAACAATAACCTCAGCGTCTTCTTTTGAGAGGTTGTTTTGATTTACATGTTTGAGTGTATACATTTTTTTACAGTATATATAATAAGGAAAATGGGAAAATTATGTATATACTATAATAATAATGATATTTTTCTAAATCAGCCGGATGAGCCTTGTCTACGTGGTCCAAGCACACTTTTCTAGGTGCTCACCCATGCAATACACGGAGGTTGATTCACTTTACGGGCATTTTAGCGCTAAAGAAAGCGCCTGCATTGCATCTGTAAAGCGCCTTTCCTGTCGCTCCAGCGGTGCGTTTGCGGGATGTCTAACAAAGCCCAGCTAGCAGTATCTTTGGGGCGCTTTAGGAGCGGTGTATAGCGGGGGGTTAAAAGCGCTCTGCTAGCGGCCCAAAAAGCGCTGCTAAAATGGCGGTAAATGGCCGCTAAAAATATCGGCTTTTTACCGTCGACACCCCCACTGCCTCAGTGGGAAAATGCCCTAAAACTGGAGAGTGCAAAATCTGGTGCAGCTGTTCGTGGTAGACAATCATTATTATTATTATTATTATTATTATTATTATTATTATTATACAGGATTTATATAGTGCCAACAGTTTACACAGTGATTTACAATATAAAAGGGAGACAATACAGTTACAATACAATAAAATACAAGAGGATTAAGAGGGCCCTGCTCAGAAGAGCTTACAATCTAATAGGGTGGGGCAGGTGGTAAAAGGTTGTAACTGTGGGGAATGAGTTGATGGAAGTGGTAAAAGATTAGCTGGAGGCGTGATAGGCTTCCCTGAAGAGGTGAGTTTTCAGGGATCGCCTGAAGGTAGCAAGAGTAGGGGATACCCCGGACAGGTTGAGGTAATGAGTTCCAGAGGATGGCAGAGGCTCTGGAGAAATCCTGGAGACGAGCATGGGAGGAGGAGACGAGAGAGCTTGACAGTAGGAGGTCTTGAGAAGAGCGGAGAGGATGGTTTGGGTGATGTTTGGAGACAAGATTGGTGATGTTCCCCAGGACAGAGTTGTGGATGGCTTTGTAGGTTGTGGTTAGTATTTTTAATTTAATTCACTGGGTGGTAGGGAGCCAGTGTAGGGATTGGAGGAGAGGTTTGGCAGACACTGAGCGGTTGCTAAGGTGGATAAGTCTGGCAGCAGAATTCATGATAGACTGAAGAGGGTATAGCCTATAGAGAGACAGGCCAATAAGAAGGGAGTTGCAATAGTCAAGGCAAGAGATAACAAGGGAGTGAACAAGGAGTTTGGTGGTTTCATTTGATGTCTACAAACTTTTGACAACGATTGGACTTGAGGCTGAAAAGACAAGTCAGAGTCTAGGATTACACCTAGTACCCTGGCGTGAGGGGAGGGATTGATGGTTGCATTGTTGATTTTGATGGAAAAGTCATGGAGGGGAGCACACGCAGGGGGGAATATTAGTAACTCAGTTTTGAGAGATTTAGTTCTATAGTAGTGAGTGATCTTTGCTATAGCTTCAGGCAGTGGTATATTTTGACTTTGTGCTGCCCTAGGCAAGAAAATTGTTCACCCCCCCATGTAAATTTGCCTTACCCCTTCCTGTTTAACCACTTTACGATTGCCCTATATAGGGCGGCTGATGTGCACAGAATCAAGTATATATACGTGATTCTGAGCCGCCGGCTCATTCCCACTGTGATTTTACACAGCAGATGTCCGCCGGGACCCACCAATCGTTCGGTACTCTGGCAGAATGACAGTCTGCCTATGTAAACAAAGCAGACTGTCATTTCGCGAGTATAGAAGACATGGATCCTGTGTTTCTGTGAAGCAGGAACACCATCCATGTCTTCATGCAGTGAAAGCACATCCCCCACAGTTAGTAAACACTCCCTGGGCACACATTTAACCCTTTGATCACCCCTGATGTTAACTCCTTCCCTGCCAGTGTCATTAGTACAGTGACAATGAATATTTTTAGCACTGATAACTGTATAAATGTCACTGGTCCCCAAAAGTGTCAAAAGCATCACTTAGTGTCCAATTTGTCTGCAGCGATATCGCAGTCCCGCTATAAGTTTCTAATCGCCGCCATTACTGGTAAAAAAAAATGAAATAAAAATGAAAGGGGGGTTGAAAGAGACTTATTTTAACCTGCCTGCAGTCTCTCCCGTGTCCCTTGTCTGTGGTTATAAGTGTTTGATGCACCTACATCCTTGTCCTCTGGGCCCTCAGTCAGCTTGTCTCCCTACTGATGTCACAACGGTAAGCAGAGAGGAAGTTGGAGAAAGAGTGCAGGCTCTGGGTGGTGCCAGGGATGCTGCACCCGCTGCTATTCAGGTCAGGATGGCACTGGATGTCTTCACCCTCCCGGGCTCCTGGTTCTAGCCAGCCTCATGCTGGTGCTGCTCAATGTCCCTGCAGACTCTGGGGCCGCCCACTCACTGTGTGAAGATGCAGCAGCTTCTGTCAGCACTGGATTTAGCTCCGCTGCCCGGCACACCACCGAGGGACTCCATGACAAGGGCTCAACTTTGCTGCTGTTTTTGGTGCCACACAAGCAGCACGCACGAAGGAGGAGGAATTTAAATCTGGCCTAGACCAGAATACAGCACTGGCTTCAGGGCTTCAGGGTCTTTTTCATTCTTTTAAGTTGTCCTCTGATTCCTATTGTTTATTTGTCACTTCACTCAACTATCTACCCATGACTCTACTTTGCCACTCTGTTACCTAACAAAACTTTTTGCTTGCCTCACCTGGTAAGTTTTCTCAAGTGGAATCAAGCAAGTAATCTGGTCTTTTAGAGATATTGTCACATTTGGTCATTCAGTGCAATATGATAATGTCTGCAAACAGTAATTCTCCTAGGCTGATATGCTTATTGAACAATGCTCCCCTTCCATCTCTACACACTACCGGAGACCTCATGCATTAAGCAGGGGCTTCCAAGTATTTAGGAGCTTGTGATCTCCCCATGTGACAGTACTTGGCTGACTTGGCTAATCACTACACTGGAATACTGTCAAGTGGGTGGTGGTCGCCCTCCTGTATGAACTCTGATATTAACAGACACATTCGTTCAGACAGGCAAGAAGGTTGTAGCTGGAAGGCAGCAAGGGAGCATAGTTAAATAAATATAAAAGCCTTGGTAGTGGTGATCTGCAGCCACAGTCCCATCGACTATGATATTGATTTACTAAAAGCAAATAGGCTGCTCACTTTGCATGGAAAGTTGTAATTTATAATTTTGCTAAGAGCTTGATGAAATTTCACTTTGCAAAGAATACCCAATCACACGCATGGACAATAAAAAACAGCATTTCTTCTTGCACTTGATTGGATGATGGAAGTAATTCACTTGCACTTAAAGTGACTTTACTTACTAAGCTCTGGGAAAATGTCCCTGACAAAGTGCAACTTCTCTTGCAAGGTAAGCAGCCTATTTGCCTTCAGTAAATCAACCCCTATGTCTCTTTAGCTTTGATTTCATTTCAAATCCTGAAAAATATGCATGTCTGCCTTTCAGTTTTGTGATGTAAAAAAAAATACAATATTTCTGAACTAAAAGCTACCTCCTACAGTTAGTATTTTATGATTAACATCTGTTTAGTTAGCCATAAGCCTTTGACTTTTGAGTTGCAAATTCTTACATCTCTACAAATGTATAGTCAAATTAAACCTGGTATGGTCATTCAGAGTAAAGCTGGATGCTGAATAGTATATCATTCTCTGGTTATCACATTCAGCCTTGGTAGTCAGTGAGGTCGGTTAACTAAAGAAGTAGAGAATTTTCATGTTGCCAAGTAAATGTCATTTAAGGTTATAAAAAAAAAAATGAAGCCACGTTCACTTCCATCATTAATTCAAGCCCTGACTATCAGTACAAATTCAACAGTTTAGTAATGGGTGCATTCCTTTGCTTTTGCCATGCTTGATCTCAACTGTACTAAATTATACAGATCAAAGGAAGCAGGAGTGCATCTGGAAAAAGTAAACCCAAACCAATATAATAAATAAGAATGACACCTGTAACTTGGGATAGGTACTACAGAGTTTACAAGCATGGTTGGTGATAGGATTACTTGAATGAGAAAAGTAAATTTTCTATTATGTACATTATCTAAACACATTTCTACCCAGAATGTTTCTGAATTAGACTAATAGAATAACTTAGTTTTCAAAAAGCAAATGGATTCACAGTTTTGGCCTAAAACACGTTCACACGGTACTTGCCAATAACTCTGCTGTATGGTGAACAGAAAACACATTTGATCAAATAAAACAGCTCTTCGTCTTGTCGAAAAGAAGAACAGGTTGTACCAGCATACCAGACTAGCTTAGCCAATGATAAAATGCACACGTTTAGAATACAACAAATAAATATGTTGGAAACTTTGTTTATAAAGTCGCCATTCTCTGTACGGGTTGAAACCAATACAGATTTTCAATTGCTTTCAAAAGCGTGTTCTTTTTCATTTTTTTTTTTTTTCAGGTCAAGAATTCCTCACCTTGAAATATTGCCTCTCAGCTAAATTTCTATCCAGCTGTCAGACTAAACAAAATTAGTGCCAATATAAACAAATGTTGTGTAGATTCCACTAAGTCTTGGGGTTTGAATCTGCAGGATGGGAAATTCTTTTCTAGTGCTGTATAGTACATTGTGAGCATTACAATGGGACAGTTCTTCTAACTAAGTCCCTACTGTGGATAGTCGAAAAAATTATGATATCTTAAAAGCGTGTGATTTATATTTTACTCTGTGATCAAAATGATTCAGGAGGTTCCTTATGGTTTAAAACAGCAAGACAAACAAGCACTTGTACAATCTCTGTTTCCATCAAACAATCTTTCAGCAGGAACTGAAATGTGATAACATATGTGTTCTTGAAAGCTTATTCTACATTTGAACAGGAAGTAATTTGTGGCATTTACTTACTACATTTTATTAGGAATATATAACTCTGCTTAAGTTTCAATACAAATACAAACAGCAATACAAATTTCTTGACATTATTATTTCAATCTGTCTAAGCATCTAAAGCAGCCAAATGGAATTTTTGGTTAATATTGGGATTTTACAGGTGTTCAATCACATATATAACACATAAACCCTTTTCTTACTAGCAGAACAATCTTTATATTTATTTAAAAAAATCGGTCCCTTTCGTTATGAAACTTCATGAGGCCTGAATATGACAAAAAACTTTTTTACATATGTTACACTCTTTCACATAATTCCCTGGTTTCCCTCACCCATTAACATACTACATATTTCAAAGTATTATATCAGTTTAATCTTGAATGTTGGTAATAATATGTGAAAAATCAAAAGTGCTAATTTTATAGGCTTATAAACAAGTTATTGCTATAACAAGTGTATGGGGACCCAAGTACTGCCCCAGGGGACATGTACCAAAGCAAAAAAAGTTTTTAAAACTGAATTTTTTTTAGGAGCAGTGATTTTTTTATAATGCATAAAGTGAAACAATAACATTTTTATATTCCTTTAAATATCCTGCCTGGGGGTCCCCTTAGTCTGCCTGTAAAGTGGTGCATCTGTGTGATGTGTTTTGCTGTGCCGCAGCAAAATTAAATTTCCAAAGGAGAAAATGTGATATAAAATTGCTAGTGCCAGCTCCAGACAATATAGATAAACGTCAATGAAAAAAATGACATGGGTCCCCCCCCCCCCAGTTCATACCAGGCCCTTCGGGTCTGGTATGGATTTTAAAGGGAACTCCATGATGATCCTTATCTGAGAAAGCAGCCTGGAGAACAGGATGGGGGTGGGACAAGTGAGCGCCCCCCCCCCTGAACCATACCATACCTCCCAAAGCACCTTGTACCCATGTTGATGGGGAGAAAGGCCTCATTTCCACCACCCTGGCACGGTAGTTGTGGGGGTCTGCAGGCAGGAGGCTTTTTGGAAACTGGAAGCCCCCAGATCCCACCCCCACCTAAGAAAATGGATATGGGTACATTTTCACCAAAAAAAAAGTGTCAAAAAGTAAAAACTGTGACGGCTGTTACATAGGCAAGGGTAGGGCCACCCGCTGTTGTAAATTAATGACCCTGTCCCCTCTGACATCACATGATGTCAGAAGGAGTGGGGTCACTCGGTTACATCACTGGGTGGCCCGCCCTTGCCTATGTAACAGCTGTCACAGTCAAGAGACAGCAGTCGGCGGGGTGCCTCCCATCAAGGTTGAGATTTTTTTTCAATTTTTTGGGTCTGTCAGGTGGCAAGATTGAAGATGGATGGACATTGTGAGACACTTTTTTTTTTTATAAAGTGATTGTGAAAAACGGTTGTGTTTTTTTGGTGAATGGGTAGGTGTACAGATTCCGATAAGTCCCTTCCACCCACAGACCCACACAACCACCAGGCCAGGGTTGTGGGAATGAGGCCCTTGTCCCCATTAACATGGGGACAAAATGCTTTGGGGGGGACCCCAAAGCACCCTCCTTATGTTGAGGGCAAGTGGCCTGGTATGGTTCAGGAGGACAGGAGGAGGGGAGCACTCGTTAACCCCTCTTTCCTGGCCTGCCAGTCCACTTGCTCGGATAAGGGTCTGGCATGCTGACTGGCTCACGCCGATATACTTTGGCAGAATGGCACTCCTGCGCAAACCGACATATCCATACATCAGTCTGCAAAAGCTTAAGCTTAAATCGGCTGCGTTACTTACCGTATTTTTCGGACCATAAGACGCACTTTTTTCCTCCAAAAATATGAGGGAAAATGTCTCTGTGTCTTATGGAATGAATATACATTAGGCCCTGCCCCCCGCCGCTGCCGATCCCGCCCCCCCGCCGCTATACGTCATGAGAAGTAAGTGAGGGGTGCAGAAATAAGTTCCTGTCTGTGGAAAACCCATCCACCTGCTCCTCTCCTCCATTTGCAGCTCTGTCCTCTGCTCTCTGTCACTGTGTATAGACAGTGCAGCTGATGGCTCGGGAAGTGTAAGCTGTCCTACATGGAGAGGATCCAATCATCACGCTGCTCCATCCAACTCCACCTCCAGCATGCCTGCAGCCTGTCCCGACTGAGCAGCTTCACACATCCCTTCTTTAGCCCCTCCCTCCCTGCTTGTGTGTTTTGTCTGTGAAGGAGGTGGGCGGGAAGATTAAAAAGAAGCAGCTGACAAACATGTATATACTACTGAATGAGCCAGAGAGCCCCCAGGAGAGTGTGAGTGTGTGCACTTTTCACCAACCCCCTCTATTCTCTCTCTCTCTCTTCCTAACCCCAGCTCAGCATAAAGAACATCTTTTAGAAAATCACCCTTTGCGGGGATAATGAAGTTGGTTTTCATTTCCAGGAGCACATATTTAGGGACAATCTCTCCTTCCTTCTTTTTGCATGTTTTCAACCTTTTCCTCCACTCTTCATCACCAAGGAGGAGTAGCACAGTTTTACCTTGAAATCATTTGAAACAATGCATTTCCCTGTGCTATGCAGAGCTGTACAGAGTACTATGATCAATGATATATCATTTATTTTCCTGCAGGCAGCCAGTGACTATCTTTGCAGAAAAGTGGACTGTGTTTTTAAAGGAACACTAAAGGTTAGTTTTTTATTAGATCAATTTATTGATGTAAGCAAGAGCATTTAAATATCACTTACCTCGTTTTTCCTTTTGACCTCCAAAATACAGTAATCCAGGTTTGAAAATGCCATTTCCTGTCTCTCCTCTTCTTGCTTTCCACCAGCACCTGAGCCGTTTTGCATGGTGGAAAGCAGAATGTGCTCACCCCCTCCCTATGACTACAGCCCTGCGTGAAGATGCTCTCGTATCCCTGACAGGCATGGAGGCTAAGCCTAATGGGAACTGTAGTTCCCATTAGGCCGTGATGTAGCAAGAATGAATGCGCACCGCAAACCAGGAAGTCAGTGAGAATAATGATTCAGGAGTGACGGAGGTGAATAAAACAGCTCGATTTCAACAGGTATCAAACTAGTTATAATGCAAAACATTACTTTTTACTTTATCAGCTACTGTCAGACTTTAATTTAAGAGGAAAATATTTTTGTCTTTACAACCCCTTTAATTTAATTAAATGTTATTCATTAATGGCAATGTTCAGGCTGCATTAATGGCACTGGCAAATATTTTAGTACACCATTTGGTTCTGAATGTTTTTTTCTTGTTTTCCTCCTCCAAAACCTAGGTGCGTCTTATGGTCAGGTGCGTCTTATGGTGCCCAAAATAGGGTAATCTTTGCAGTGCTAGTCAATGTTGAGGTAAGGTGGATTTTATTATGCATTTGTTCTTGTTTATTCATAACATTCACAACACACATAAATAAATGGAAGCATTTTTGGAGATTTTGTTTTTGTTAGGTAGCTGGTTCAACTAGACCCGGGTTTTAAGACAATCTGGATGTATGGAGGCTCCCCAATGCATTGGTAGTCAAAAACATCCACACGCACATATGGTATGTCCAAAACTAACCTTTATTTATAATGCGTACTTGTTCATAATCAAACCATACAAGAAAAAGGAACGCCCTTGTCCCAGCCAATCATATTTAAGTAATTAGGTTATACAAGTGATATTCGTCACAATTATACACCGTGCATAAAATATAGCAATCTTCTTTGTGCCCGACAGACATCTAGTTTCTACTGCATCTAATGTTATGCTCTTAGCCTAGGACATAATAATATTGCCAAGGTTCCTGGCTTCTCCTAGAAGCTCAAGGATACATTTTCATACAAGCATTAATTACTATGGGGGAACTCTAACAAGCCTTATGATGCATTATTAGTATAGGGGAACTATAGCCTATCAATGCATTGATATCTGAGGGGAAACTCTAGCCTTTCACTTTTTGGGTGGAAGTTTTGTTTCAACTGGTATGTTATGCTGTAGAAAATTAGTTAAAGTGACTGTAAAGCCTATTTTTTTTCTATTAAAAATACAAACATGTTATATTTACCTGCTCTGTGCAGTGGTTTTGCACAGAGTAGCCCGGATCCTCCTCTTCTTGAGTCCCTGGCTGAAGCTCCTGTTAAGTGCCCCCACAGCAAGAAGCTTGCTATGGGGGCACCAAAGCCGAGCTGCAGCTCAGTGTATCCATTCAGACACAGAGCTGTGGTTCGGCCCCACCCACTCTCTCTCCTGATTGGCTAACTGAGTTTAATGCTAATGGCGTCGCTGCTGTGTCTCAGCCAATCAGGAGGGAGAGTTACAGAACGGCCTAGGCACTCGTTGACATTGCTGGAGAGCGATGGGGGCTCAGGAAAGTATTAGGGGGGGGATGAGGGGGGCTGCTGCACACAGAGGGATTGTTATCTTAATGCTTAGAATGCATTAAGATATAAAAACCTTATGCTTTTACAATCACTTTAAGGAAGGTTTTTTGGGTTTTTTTCAGCGATGTCTCAATTCTACCCAAACAAAATCTTTTTTAGATTTCCTTGTTTTTTTTTATTGGAAATAGAAAGTGAAAAATAATAACAATGGCCCGGATTCAGAAAGGAGTTACGTCGGCGTATCTCCAGATATGCCGTCGTAACTCCGAATGCAGGCCGTCGCATCTCTGCGCCTGATTCATAGAATCAGATACGCCTCAATGTTGCCTAGATACGAGCGGCATAAGTCTCCTACGCCGTCGTATCTTAGGGTGCAATATTTACGCTGACCACTAGGGGCGCTTCCCAAGACTTCCGCGTTGAATATGCAAATTAGGTTAATACGCCGATTCAGAAACGTACGTCCGCCCGGCGCATTTTTTTACGTTGTTTACGTAAGGCTTTTTCCGGCATAAAGTTACCCCTGCTCTATGAGGCGTAGCCAATGTTAAGTATGGACGTTGGGCCAGCGCCGAATTTTGCGTCGTTTGCGTAAGTCGTACGCGAATAGGGCTGTGCGTAAGTTACGTTCACGTCTAAAGCATTGACTATTTGCGGCGTAATTTGGAGCATGCGCACTGGGATATTTTCACAGACGGCGCATGCGTCGTTCGTTAAGAACGTCAATTACGTGGGGTCACGCCAAATTAGCATACAACTCGCCCCCTACAGCCTATTTTGAATTACGCGGGCTTACGCCGGCCAATATACGCTGCGCCGCCGTAACTTTAGGTGCAAGTTCTTTCTGAATACAGGACTTGCCTCTCAAAATTACGGCGGCGTAGTGTATATGAGATACGCTACGCCAGCATAACAATACGCATTTGTATCTGAATCCGGGCCAATGCATTTTACTGTATTTTTTCCAACACAGTATTTATGGAATTTGCACACATCCGTATATATACTTATAAAATAAAAAACTTTTTTTGTAATGTAGGGTAATGGTAAAGCTCAAAGTGAACATATATATTTTACTTTAGAAGAAATGTATTCCCCTGTTGACGCTAGATTGTGATGCAAGCAGTAAGACAAAAAAATTAATTGCGTAAATTGATAGCCAATGATAAAGATAAGATTAAAATTGTAATCCAGATCATTCAATGTAATAGTTGTGCTCTGGAGATTAATCTGGGGAGGGAATATATATATATATATATATATATATATATATATATATATATATATATATATATTGGCCCAGATTCAAGAAGCACTTGCGTCCTTGCGACGTCATTTGCCGCAATGCACGTCGGGAAAGTTTCCCGACGGAGCATGCGCTGTTCGCTCGGCGCGGGAGCGCGCCTAATTTAAATGATTCCCGCCCCCGGCGGGATCATTTACATTAGGCAGCCTTGCGCCCGGCTGTTTAGCATATTGCCCGCGCAATTTACGGAGCAACTGCTCCGTGAATCGCGGGCAAAGCGCAATATTTGCGTGGGCGCAGAGAAAAAAATTTGCTCTTTGCCCACGCAAATATTGCGCGATTCTACCTGAATCTGGGCCAGTGTATATACACACACATTTTTGTTTTCATTATTTTTTACACATTTTTTCATGTGGTGTCTGGATCCAGTCAGTGGAGGTCAGATCTAGATCCTCCATAATGACATGATGTGGCATGATGTCACTACACTCCGATTGTAAACATGATGCAGAAGCATCTTATTTACATTCGCCTGTACAGTGTGCTCCCGTGGAGCAATTTCTGGAAGAATCAGAAGCCTAGGAGATGATTTTTTTCAGCATCTGGACTTTGTGCTGGATCCTGCAGTCACCAACTATCACATGCCAGCAGAAAAGGAGCCAGTTTTCACCCCTATCACATGCATTTGGGTTTGCTGACCCCTGCTTTATTTCTTTTGAGACTTGTGATATTTGATATGCATTTTTATATTAACTTTGACCAGAATTGCAAAGTTGCAAAGTTGTCACATTCATTTATGGAGGCCCTCTTCAGAAACAGGTGCACCGAGGGTTACCATCCTTATAAATAGACTATGTCAGATATTTAATTGTACTTTTTCTAATTTGTTCTCTTGTATCTCTATGTACCTTTTAATAATATTCACAGTGCCTCGAAAAAGTATTCATACTCAATTTTCCAAATTTTGTCGTGTTACAACCAAAAACATAAATGTATTTTATTGGGATTTTATGTGATAGACCAACACAAAGTGGCACATAATTGTAAAGTGGAAGGAAAATTATAAATGCTTTGTAGAACCACCTTTCGCTGCAATTTCAGCTGCAAATCTTTTTGGGTATGTCTCTACCAGCTTTGCACATCTGGAGAGTAAAATGTTTGCCATTCTTCTTTGCAAAACAGCTAAAGCTCTGTCAGATTGGATAGCGAGCATTTGTAAACAGCATTATTCAAGTCTTTCCACAGATTCTCAATTGGATTTAGGTCTGAACTTTGACAGGACCATTCTAACACATGAAAATGTTTTTATCGAAACCATTCCATTGTAGCTCAGGCTAAATGTTTAGGAATTTTGTCCTGCTTTTTGACCTCTGCCCCAGTCTCAAGTTTTTTGCATTCTCCAACAGGTTTTCTTCTAAGATTGCCCTGCATTTGGCTTCATCTATCTTCCCATCAACTCTGGCCAGCTTCCCTGTCCCTGCTGAAGAAAACCATCTGCACAACATGATGCTGTCACCATCCTGTTTCACAGTGGGGATTTAGTGTTCAGGGTTATGTGCAGCATTAATTTTCCGCCGCACATAGCATTTTGCCTTTAGGCCAAAAAGTTCAATTTTGACCTCATCTGAACAGACCACCTTCTTCCACATGTTTGCTTTGTTCCCCTGCATGGCTTCTCGCAAACTGCAAACAGGACTTGTTATGGCTTTCTTTCGACAATAGCTTTTTTCATGACACTCGTTCAATAAAGGCCAGATTTGTGGAGTGCATGACTAATAGTTGTCCTGCGGACAGATTCTCCCACCTGAACTGTGTGGATCAAAGCGCTGCTTCTATGATTAATGCTCTCCTTTCCTGGTCTATCAGTTTAGGTGGACGGCCATGTCTTGGTAGGTTTGCAGTTGTGCCATACTATTTCCATTTTCAGATGATGGATTGAAAAATGCTCTGTGAGATGTTCAAAGCTTGGGATATTTTTTTATAACCTAACCCTGCTTTAAACTTCTCCACAACTTTATTCCTGACCTGTCTGGTGTGTTTCTTGACCTTCATGGTGCTGGTTGTTCACTAACAAACCTCTGAGGGCTTCACAAAACAACATTATTTATACTGGGATTAAATTACATACAGGTGGACGCTATTTACCAATTAGGTGACTTCTGAAGGCATCTGGTTCCACTAGATTTTAGTTAGGGGTATCAGAGTAAAGAGGGCTGCATACAAAGGCACGCCCCACTTTTCAGATATTTATTTGTGAACATTTTTGAAAATCATTTTCTTCCACTTCACAATTATGTGCCACTTTCTGTTGGTCTATAAATCTATATTTCTGTTGGTCTAAAATCCCAATAAAATACTGTACATTTATGTTTTTGGTTGTAACATGACAAAATGTGGAAAATGTCAAGGGGTATGAATACTTTTTTAAGGCACTGTATCTAGAATGTCTAAAGAGTTGCATGTAAAATGTTACAACATGCTTGTATGTGAGTGCAAGTTCTAGATACTTTTATTCTTGTTATTTTAGATGAGTTTGTTTTTATCCTTGTTGAAAGAAGCAATGCTGAGCCCCTGAAACATGCTGGCTTTAGATAAACTTCTACTGGACCTATTATGAACATGTGGTGCTTTTGAATTTCAATCTTTTTATTAAAGAAAGTCAGAATACAGAAGTTTATGTGAACAAAGAAATCACATAGGCTGGAACCCCGGCCAGAATACAGTGTAAATATGGTGCCTGCATCAACATAACTATGATGAGAAAATAATGGCCACATGGGCACTCTACATATAGTAGAAAATAAACATTGAAACATTCCGAGTGACCAAAAGGGTCATCCAAGACTGTTGACCTGATTCACACTCTTAGCCAGATTCACAAAGAGTTACGCCGGCATATCAGTAGATACGCCGTCGTAACTCAGAATCTAAGCCGTCGTACATTTAAGTGTATGCTCAAATTGAGATACACTTAAACCTAGCTAAGATACGACGGCCTGCGCCATCTTATCTTAGCTGTCTAGTTCCGCCGGCCGCTAGGGTTGTGAAAGCTGATTTATGCCTAGAATGCGTAAATCAGCGAGATACGCCGATTTACGAACGTACGCTTGCCCGTCGCAGTAAAGATACGCCATTTACGTAAGGCGATTCCTGGCGTAAAGCTAGTCGAACAAATAGCTGGACTAGTCAATGTTAAGTATGGCCGTCGTTCCCGCGTCAAAATTTGAAAAATGTATGTCGTTTGCGTAAGTCGTCCGAGAATGGGGCTGGACGTAATTTACGTTCACGTCTAAACCAATACGTCCTTGCAGCGTACTTTGGAGCAATGCACACTGGGATATGTCCACGGACGGCGCATGCGCCCTTCGTAAAAAAACGTCAATCACGTCGGGTCACGAGTAATTTACATAAAACACGCCCCCCTCATCCACATTTGAATTAGGCGCGCTTACGCCGGCCCATTCACGCTACTCCGCCGTAACTTAGGAGGCAAGTGCTTTGTGAATACAGCACTTGCCTCTCTGACTTTCGGCGGCGTAGCATAAATACGGTACGCTACGTCGCCTCAAAGATGTGCCCAGCTACCTAAATCTAGCTAATAAAGCGTAAAAACAGGGTCTAGCCCCAACCTAAACTTACTTTTATTCTTCACATGTCTTGGTAGGTTTGCAGTTGTGCCATACTATTTCCATTTTCGGATGATGGATTGAAAAATGCACCATGATGAGAAAATAATGGCCACATGGGCACTCTACATATAGTAGCAAATAAACATATAAACATTGAAACATTCCGAGTGAACAAGAGGGTCATCCAAGACTGTGGACCTGATTCACACATAAAGCGTAAAAACAGGGTCTAGCCCCAACCTAAACTTGCTTAGCTTTTACAAAGTGTAAAGTTAGTACACCATGTAAAAGTAGACCCTTCTTTCCCGCGACGCTGTCAATTATTTTTTTTTCCCGCCGCATCTCTTTTTTTTCCCGACGCAACTTTTTTTACCCGGCGCGATTCACAAAACTTGGCGTAACGTAATTTCGCGCAATGCACGTCGGGAAAATTGCGTCGGGAGCATGCGCAGTACGTCCGGCGTGGGATGGGACTCGCCCCATTAGATTAGGAACGCCTTGCGCCGGACGGATTTAAGTTACACCGCTCAAAATTTCTAGGTATGTGCTTTGTGGATCGGGCACTTAGGTAGAGATTTTGCGGCGGTGTAACTTAAATGCCAAAAGTTAAGTTACGGCCGTTTTTTGTGGATCAGGCCCACAAGATTCAGGAACTAGAGGACACTAGATGGTAAAAGTCCCACTTTGTGGAGGCTTGAGCTCCCATTTTGCCCTTTTGCTTAGCTACTGCAACATATGGCGGTGAGATAAGGGAATAACCCCCCCACCTCCCAAAACACGGTTACTGTTATGCCGCGTACACATGATCGGTTTGTCTTAAGAAAACGGTCTGATGGACCGTTTGCATCAGACGAACCGATCGTGTGTGGGCCCCATCAGTTTTTTTTCCCATCGGTGAAAAAACGTAGAACCTGTTTTTAAAATTATCTGATGGTTAAAAAACCGATAGAAAAAAAACGATCATCTGTGGGGAAATCCATCGGTTAAAAATCAATGCATGCTCAGAATCAAGTCGATGCATGCTCGGAAGCATTGAACTTCATTTTTCTCAGCACGTTGTTGTGTTTTACGTCACCGTGTTCTGACACGATCATTTTTTTAACTGATGGTGTGTAGGCAAGACTGATGAAAGTCAGCTTCATCGGATATCTGATGAAAAACCTATCAGATCGTTTTCATCGGATGAACCGATCGTGTGTACAGGGCATTACAGTATACCTTTCACAGTAATGCAAACATTCTACAACAGAAGCTACTATAGCAAGACCAAAGTTGAATCATATAAGGCCCCGTACACACGACCAAACATGTATGCTGAAACTGGTCCGCGGACCAGTTTCAGCATACATGTTTGGTCGTGTGTAGGCGCGAGCGGGCCGAATTCCAGCAAACATTTGCCCGCCGGGCCTTTTCCCAGCGGGCAAATATTCGTGGACGTGTTTTAAAACCGTCCGCTGGAATCCTGCCCGCTCGGACATGTACGGTCGTCAGTACAGACCTACCGTACATGTCCAGGCGCCCGCCGTCCCTCGCATGCGTCGAATGACTTCGACGCATGCGTGGAAGCCTTTAAATGGCAGGCCCGCCCACGTCTCCGCGTCATCGCCGCGTCATCGGCGCGGCGACGACGCGGACACGCCCCGCGTATTGTTTACGCGCAGACTTCTGTACGATGGTGTGTACAGCCATCGTACAGAAGCCCTCTGGCAGGCATGTACGGTGAAAACGGTCCGACCGACCGCTTTCATCGTACATGTTTGGTCGTGAGTACCCGGCCTTAGAGGAATGTGGATCAAGGTCAAACATCTGTCTATTTATTTATTACAAACTATAGAAGAGGCAATCCAAGTTCATAGACAAAAATCAAAGATGTACAGGGTCTCCATTATAAGGATAATTGATACTTCTTTGTATTTGATGGTCACTAAGATTTGTCTGTTGCCCATTTTATTTAATGTTACAGGAACATTTATCACTAACCACTCTTTCACTTATTTATTTTATTCTGCAAATGATATATACAGTATTTACTCATTCTTAGCGATTACATATTCATCCCAGAGGAAGCTGCTGCCATCTTTAAAATGTCAGTGCTCTTCCCTCACACTCAATGATTTCATCTCCAGTTTAGTGACTGAGCACCAGCCAAAATTATCGATCACACGTTCTTGGAAGAAAGAAGGGTTACATTTTTATATGTAGAAAACAATGGCTAGATCACCCAGTGCATACATCGTTCTTCCCTCTACAGCATTCAATATGCAGCAAATCCAATTTATTACATTCCCTGTTGTTGTTTTTATTCCTATCCTATTACATCCACATACACAAGGATGCATTCAACAGGGTCTGTCCCAGCCAGAAAAAAAGCAGTACAAAACAATCAGCTGTATGTCTTGCTAAACTGTTTACCAGTAAAAAAAACAGCAAAACATAGCAAAGAGCCCACAAGACTATGCAAATAACTGATACAAGATGTATCAGTGCATTGGAAAGGAGAACTGCTGGTATGAACACTATACATCTCCACTAGCTGGCAAAAGATTGGGAGGCTCAGGCCTCGTACACACGACCGAGTTTCTCGGCAAAAACCAGCAAGAAACTTGCTAGGATTTTTTTTTTTGCCGAGGAAACCGGTCGTGTGTACATTTTTCGACGAGGAAACTGTCGAGGACCCCATCGAGCCAAAAAGAGAGCATGTCTTCTTTTTCCTCGACGGGAATGGAGAAACTTGCCTTGTCGAGTTCCTCGACAGCCTAACAAGGAACTCGATGAGGAAAACGATGTGTTTCGCCCGTCGAGTTCCTCGGTCGTGTGTACGAGGCTTCAGAGCGGTTGTTCTAATCAGCAAATTACTAAAATGTTTCGTTTTTTTTGTTCCGTTTCGTATCGTTCCGTAGGTTCGTTCCCGTTCGTTTTTTGTAAGACGCCCGTTTTCCTGTTCGTTCCCGTTCGTTTTTCGTACGACGAGATTTTTTCGTATTCCGATTGTTTCGTATTTTGGTTACCATTTTATTTTCGTACATGCGGGATGGTTCGTTATTTTTATTAATATCGTTTAATTCATGTTCGTTACTTGTTAGACAATAATTTTCGTGAATTTTCATCATTTTGTACTTTCGTAAATATATCGCGAGATTCGCGGCACTTTCAACACGCGGCTCATCCATATTAACTATTGTTAAGCCCCATACACTTGGTCAGACTTTTTTAACAACAAATATAAAAACAATCGTTTTACCGAACGTCCGTTCGTTTTTAAACTCCATCAGAAAACCATTTTTGGGTTCCAGGTTCAAAAGTCTGGCCAACTGATCTCTCCCTTCAGACGAAAATCCACAGAAAAGTTTATTTAGCTTTACTGTACTACTGTACTCAGCACAAAAGAGAAGCTGCTTCACTAACTAACTACACTCACTGTCCATTCAAAAAAACGAAAATGACATCTTATAACAAAAGATTTGCATTCTGTATTTTGAAACCAAATTACGAACAGAAAAAGGGAATTCAGAATACAGAATACAAATCTTTTGTTATAAGATGTCATATGAACATACAAACAGAAAAAGGATTCAAACAAAATACAGAATGAAAATCTTTTGTTAGATGTCATATGAACATACGACTGAAAATCAAAATACGAACAGAACAAGGATTCAAACAAAATACAAAATGCAAGTCTTTTGTTATAGATGTCATATTCGTTCTTTTGCCGTTTTCGTTTTGTCGTATTTTCGTCGGATCGTTCGTTCGTATTTGCGGTTGTTCGTTATGCGACTCATTCGTAATCCCGTCATTTTCGTATTTTGGTGCTTAAATTTTTTCGTATGTACACATTATTCTGCGGGTACGAAAATGAACATTTTCGTATGAAAATAACATTCGTACGAACGGGAATGCACATATCTACAAATTACCTCCATACTCCTGAGGCTACCAAACACAAGAAATGGTAAAGTCCTCCACTCCACATAACATGCTGAGAGCGGCCTACACCCTATCATGGAATATTATATAATATGCAGCCAGTTTAAATAACATGTACATGTGAAGCTGGGCTTTGTTCCTCAGAACAATGTTTGGGTTATATATACAGGCTCGATCTCATAGAAGACAACAATTCCTTGTTTTTGATCCAAGTGCTTGACAAATATGCCAATTTGACCTTTTTAGTGAAGATCAACAGTGGAGGTGAACATTTCCTCTTTGGAGGATAGTGAAGGTTTCTTCTTTACGAGCACATCTGATCACAGAAAGAGTTGAAGTTTGCATATTTTGGGACTGTTCACTTTTTTGTGATTATTTGTGATTTTTGTATATTATTTCATAACCAGCATAATGGGTTTTCTTTTGATGATGTTCATTTTCAGTGACGCATACACATATATTTATTGAACTATCATTTTATTAATAAGAACACATTATACATTTTTCTTTTTTTTTTACAACATTTCAAAATGATGATAATATGACAATTATTTTTTCATACGTTTGAAAGTAGGTTTGCAGTGCAGCACGTTCCTTATATGTTATCACTGTAAAAAAAATTAGTGCACGCAGCTCTAGTTCAATGAGCTGTTGCACAATTTTATTTATTCATTCACGATCATGTGCTCACTGTCACAGTGGTCACCTGATAGAAAGCAGGTCCCGCTGACTATTGATCTTTAGTCCAGAAAGAGAACTGCCTTTGGCAGTTCTGTCTTAGTGCTATTAGCGCGCAGTAAGCACGCTCTCAGCACATACATTTCAAACACTCAATGACGCATATGTGTGGCATGTGGGCATTAAAGTCAATCTCCATGTTTCCTGTCACTTTAAACAGTTAATTTGGTTCAAGCTGGTCCAAACAAACTACTTCTTTAGTTAAGTGGATTCACCAGATCTAAGCACTGTATGTACTGCATGTAGATTCAACTACATACAGTACACAGTGCTGGGTTTCTGCTGTGAGATAGAGACTTCCCGTCTTATACTCGGAACAAAATAAGGGCCCTCAGCCATTCATAGGCAGCTTTATATTCAATGAATGAATACAAAGCTTTCTCTGATTGGCTTAGTTGGAGAGCTTGATGTCATCAGCCAGATGAAGCTTTGTATTCATTCAGAGAATACAAATCTGCCTATAAACTGCTGAGCACCGCTCAGACCGACTCTAAATTGTTCCAGTTACTGTAACTATATGTTACTGTATGTAGCTGAAGCTATGTACAGCTCATACAGTGCTTAGAGCCATTTAAAGTGACAGGAAACATGGAAGTCAGTTTTAAATTATGTGTTGGGTGGTCCTAAAATGTATCTATAGTCTGTTTTTTTTAGTTCATGATCAGAACTCCTGTTAGATTTTACTGCTTAGGGAGAATTCCTGGGAGAGATTCATTCACTTAGCGGGGTTAATTTACTAAAGGAAAATAGACTATGTACTTTAGATAGTGCAGTTGCCCCAGAGCTTAGTAATGGAGGGAGAGATCTGCTGACTTCCATCATCCAATCTTACAAGAAAAAATGTTTTTTTTTTTTATTTCTCTTGCATGTGATTGGGTGTTCTTTGTAAAGTGAAGCTTTACCTCATATATTAAGCTTTGGAGCAACTACAATTGCAAGAGTTCACAGCCTATTTGCCTTTAGTAAATCAACTACACTGTTTTGTAAAAAGGTTGTACCATAAACAGGAAGTGTGAGAGGAAATCTATCTAATTAAAGCGGAAATAGAACCCCATATACTTTTCAGCCAATTAAGTTGCCATCTTAGCCTCTTTTTGATTTGCAACTACCATGATGCTGCACATGTGGTCAGTTATTATATAAGCCATTTGATGGTTTGACAGTTTAGTTAAAAGCAAATGCAAATGTGACAGTTAGCCTCCCTGCCTTGCCTGAAATATAACTGTTTTTGAAAATTGTAAAATCAATGGGTGTAGTTCTGCTGTAAGCCCCAGATAGTAGTAAAGCACTATAATGGCCTGTACACACGATCGGTCAATCCGATGAGAACGGTCTGATGGATTTTTCCATCAGTTAACCGATGAAGCTGCCTACACACCATCAGGTAAAAAACCGATCGGGTCAGAACGCGGTTACGTAAAACACAACGACGTGCTGAAAAAAATGAAGTTCAATGCTGAATATTTATTATAGCAAAAAGTAAAAAATATACCTTTTTTTTTAATTATCGCTCTATTTTTGTTTATAGCGTAAAAAAAAAATCGTAGAGGTGATCAAATACCACCAAAAGCTCTATTTGTGGGGAAAAAAGGAACGTCAATTTTGTTCGAGAGCAACGTCGCAGGACTGCGCAATTGTCAGTTAAAGCGACGCAGTGCCGAATTGCAAAAAGTGGCCTGGTCTTTGGCCAGCCAAATGTTCTGGGGCTGAAGTGCTTAAATGGTTATATAGAATGCGTTAGTATTTAGCGGCAAAAAAAAATGTAAAAGGTGCTATTGTGGGTAGGAGCAGTGTCTTTCATCTCTTTCTTCTCCTTCTTATGCCGCGTACACGCGATCATTTTTCGGGTTGGAAAAAAACAAAGTTTTTCAGGCTCTAGAAAAAACAAAGTTTTTTTCAACTTGATCATTAAAACGGCCTTGCCTACACACGATCGTGAAAAAAAATGCTCTAGCAAAGCGCGGTGACGTACAACACGTACGACGGCACTATAAAGGGGAAGTTCCATTCGGATGATGCCACCCTTTGGGCTGCTTTAGCTGATTTTGTGTTAGTAAAAGACGATTTGCGCTTTTCTGTCTGTTACAGTGCGATGAATGTGCTTACTCCATTACGAACGGTAGTTTTACCAGAACGAGCGCTCCCGTCTCATAACTTCTGAGCATGCGCGGATTTTTCACGTCGTTAAAGCCCACACACGACCATTTTTTACAACCCGAAAAACGACAACGTTAAAAACGTAGTGAAAAAATAGAGCCTGTTCGAAAAAAAATTGCCCGTTTTTCAGAACCCCAAAAATGCTCTAAAGCCCACACACGATCGTTTTTAATGACATAAAAGAAAAGTCATTTTTTTAGAACCCGAAAAATTATCGTGTGTACACGGCATTAGAGAGATGTGTTGCTTGTACCAGCCAGTTCTCCTTTTAGTGTTCTGAAAATTTTGAAAAGCCTGCTTGCATGGCAATGTTTTAAGGGCATTTGGGCATGATAAGGGCATGGTAAGGGCATTGTAGGGGCATTGGATAGTTTTTTATTATAATAAATTATTAGCGCACTGGTACATTTTTTGTTTATGTTTTGTTCTTGTTATATTAGTCTGTAAACAAAAAATACTGTAGCAACATTATCTCTTATAACAGGATTTGATTACTTACGTAATCAGGAACATAAACAACGGGAGATGTGTAGAGCAGGAAAATATATATAAGTAGGAGGAAGTGCTACATTTCCATACAGTAGCTGAATCCTGTAGGAATACAACTTCAACAACTACAAGCACCCTAATGCCTGCCTGAGGACCTTTAAATGACTACTTGACAATGTTTTTAATTCTGCTTTGATTGACTGTGGAAGCATTCAGTCCCTCATTGAATATTTATAGGTCTCTTAAAATCTGATGAGAAAATCTTTTCAGCAGCTGTTAGGTCTGTGATGTCTCTTAGGCCCAGCTAGGATGTCTGTACTTTTCTTATAAAACGTCCATTGGGGAGTCATTGACACCACTGTAAATGTTAAAAAAAGAGAGAGAAAAGAATAATCAAGGAAGACATCATCAGAATTTAATTAATTTATGCATAAACTGTATCAAGTGAGCAATCTAAATACCCTGTTCACAAGCAAACTCCACATATCTGCATCATGCCAACCTGCTGGCTCACCTGTTTACTCGGCATTTACAGAAGGATAAGGCAGTTTCACACACCTAACATGATAGATGGTTTTAAATCTTGATTCTGTTAATTCAGCACTGTTGGAAATATTTAGAAAGGCATACAATAAATACCAGCAAGTGCAGTTATTGCTTGCTAATAATAAAACATTGTGGAGAGTTACTAAAACTGTGGCACACAGAATCTGGCGCAGACCTGTTTTTTCTCTTCGCAGGGAAAACGAAGTTGGAATTCGCACTGCACCGCAGCCTGAATGTGTGGACGGGGGAATCAGCAAATTTTTTTTTTGTTCGACCCCTTGGTTGAAAGAAAAAACACAGAACTAGATAAGCCTGAAAATAGGCTTCTCCCGACCGACGTAACTTTTCTCCGCCGGCGTAACATAGCCGCATATTTACGCCAAACGTATCTGGTGCACCCATTGATTTCATATGCAAATATGCAAATGAGGGAGATACGCCGATGCACGAACATACGCGCGTCCGGCGCAGGCTACGCGCGGTGCATGTAAGTTGTACGCCCGGCCTAAACTTACCCCTCATAAAGCAGGGGTAACTTTGCACCAGAGTTGCACAAGTCAGCTGGAGAGTAGCTTCAGCAGCACCGTTACGGATGAGCTGAGCAACCACACTTGCAGGACAACACATGGCAGCCGTGGTCCTAGCACTACTAATGGGCCCACCGCCATGTAGGAGGGCACGGGAGAGGATATACCGAACGCGCATGAAAGTCTTTGGCATAGGGGAATCGGAGGTGTATCGCATCTTCAGATTCAGCCCTGATGCCATCCTGGAATTAGCCACAGCCCTGCATGATGACATCACCAGCAAGACACATCGCTCACATGCAGTGCAGCCACTGGTCAAGGTACTGGCAACACTGCATTTCCTTGCAAGTGGATCTTTTCAGCGTACAAGTGGAGTAGTGTCTAGGATGTCACAATCCACCATGAGCAGATGCGTGCACCAGGTTGTCCCCGCAATCCTCACACGCATGTCCCACCACATCATCAAACCCACCCATGGGATCATACGTCCACTTCACTGTGCATGCTCCGTTCAGGATACGCCGGGCGTATATCACTACTCCACGTTCCGACCATCATTTGCATAAGGTCACACCCACTTACACTTACGCTGGCTTACGCCGACGCAACGTTAGGGGCAAGTGCATTGTGAATACTGTACTTGCCTCTCTGATTTACGTCTGCGTATCGCAAATGAGATGCGCTACGCCTGTATAAAGATGCGCCAATCTACCTGAATCTACCCCAAAGTCTAGAAGCTGATTGGTTACTATGCACATGCACATTATATTCTTTGTGCTCCAGTCTTAGTAAATCTCCCCCATCATATCTAAGGCTGGCTACACATTATTATTTTATTTTTTTCTTTCAACCAAGGGGTCGAACAAAAAAAAATTAGCTGATCCACTCATTCAGGTTGTGGTGCGGTGCGAATTCCAACTCCGTTTTTCTCTGCGAAGAGAAAAAACAGCTGTTCAGCGGTGCCTCTCCATTGTATGTGAGAATCAGCTGAGCAGGGAAAGGGTGAAGTGTAGTGAGGAGGGGAGAGAATGCCTGTTCACAACGGAATGCATCTGCGAATCAGATGCCTTCTCATAGAAGAATATGTGCCTTCAATTCCCACCGCACTGCCTAGAAAATGCACAATTTTTTTGGGCAATGCGGAGAGTGAATGCAATGCACATATGTGAACCAGATGCATACAAACAAATAGATTTTAAAATGTGGTGTAAGCAGCATCCAATTCGCATAGGTGTGAAGCCAGCCTTAATGTCCTTACAATTGTGGTATTGTATTCTGGCAGCCTTCCCCGCCATCAGAATATGATGACCAGTGTTGCTGGCTATAGCAAGCTGGATGTATGCAAGTTGATCGATAGATTGTATGATAGATTGAATTATGTACAACCAATAACATAATAAGGCTTACCTATAGGTAAAATGAATATCTCCTAAATGTACACCATTTTGGAGATATTTACCCTGCATGCAGCTGCTGATGTCAGCGACACATGCGCTCTGAAGCTACTGTGTATCGTGCCCAAACTTTAGAGCTTCTTGCCAAAACTGAGGGCTCCCACGCACAGGCACTGACGTGACGTCATTGCGGCACTGGCCACTTACAACGCCGAAGCCTGCAAACCCCCGAAGAAACGCAGAGGGAACATGTCAGTCTCCTCAGCGGTGACCGAGGGGCTTTGTTCTAAGGTAAGAATTGCATAATGTATAATACTAGCTCATTATGCCATTGTCTTTCAGATTTTTTATTTATTTTTTCCCAGCGGTTTACTACCGCTTTAATTATAAAAAGTGTTCTGCCTAGTGAATCAATAAATTGCTAAAGATGGTCATGCATATGCCACCTATATATCAAGGAAATAGTTAAGGAATCAAACTCTAGTCGTATATTTGTGGATATTTACAGACATCTAGTTATGATTTTAAGGGAACTTAGATCCAAGTGTATCAATTCTGAGAGCTTCAATGGTTTCACTCTAGAAAAGTCTGGTCATGTTCACAGCCAGCTCTAATATATTTATCTTTTATGATTGCCGTTGCAGAATGTCTATTGACCTTAACAATAGGCAATGGCCATAAAACACTGACTTCAGTTGGATGGGGGACTGACACTATTATTCTTTGCTTTAACACATACCAGATAGATGAGGTATTCATCAATGTTATCTTTGTATTCTTTTTGGCAGATATTGCAAGGCACATGGTAATTTAATATTAATGTTTTGCCTGTTGAACAAGCATTCAAATCGTTTTTATAATGACCGACTTCTGAAGGTCTACTTCTGTAAATCAACATGTATCAAATAGTGGTGTTGAATACCTAAAGAAGTAGAGGCGGTTTGCTTTGCAATGTAATTGTTAGTCAATAGAATGAACCTCAAATACCCAATCATGAATACCTATTGATAGAACATGCAATTAAACACATTGCAGTAGTAAGGTACATTGTCTTGTTTATCCACTCTGTGTTCACGGTTTTTCAATTAACCAAAAATTCCTTATTTGGACTACTATCTGAGGCCTCGTACACATGACCGAGTTTCTCGGCAAAAACCAGCAAGAAACTTGCTGGGAGATATTTTTTTGCCGAGGAAACCAGTCGTGTGTACATTTTCGTTGAGGAAACTGTTGAGAAACTCGACGAGCCAAAAAGAGAGCATGTTCTCTATTTCCTTGACGGGAATGGAGAAAATTGGCTTGTCGAGTTCCTCGACGGCTTCACAAGGAACTCGACGAGCAAAACGATGTGTTTCGCCCGTCGAGTTTCTCGGTCGTGTGTACGAGGCCTGAGTCTGCAACACATTTTGGTGTTATTATTATTTATTTTTTTGTGCTCAGGGTGCTCAAATTGCAGCGTTTGACTTGTTACTGAACATCTGTTTTAAGTTGTTTTTTTGTGTGTTTGCAGTACACTGCTGCATAACTTGAAAAAACAAAACCAAATACAAAAACTGTGTGTAACAAAACCACCTTTACTGCAACCCCTATACCTTGAGTAAAAATACAATTTGGACTGGTTAGCCTTGTTCTACCAAATGACAAATTGTCCTGATGATATTCAATTTTTGGATACCTGTATCTGAGAGCTGACGCTGTTTGTTTGCTTGTTTATTTATATATATATATATATATATATATATATATATATATATATATATATATATATGTGTGTAACTACACCTGTTAGTGCATTGTGTTTCAAAATGTGGACATGCTTAGACAATAGTTGTTTGAGGTGATGCTGTCTGTATAATTGTGCAAGAAAAAATAAAAAAATTGCATCCAAATATGTGCTGCCAACTTAGGCTGTTGCTTTCCCTTAAAAGTAATTGGCATTGGCACAGCTTCTTCATGCTAATATAGGTGCACCTGTTTTTTTTTCTTTTTTTTTTTTTTAAAGCATGCCTAGTAGCTCTACAAACAACCAGATTTGCAAGGGTTTGCACTTTTGAAATAATGTAATTGATACATAATTGGACACCATCTTAGAGGCTGTGATTAACAGTAGTGGGAGTCAATGGCTCAGCCCCGCCCCTGACTCCCGTGTCACTGGATTTGATTGAGAGCAGCGGGAGCCAATTGCTCCTGCTGCTATCAATCTATCCAATGAGGACCTGAGACAGCGTCTGGAAATGCTGTGCTCACCTCCGTCGCTGGAACGATTGGGTTCAGGTAAGTAAAAGAGGGGCTATGGGGGGTTGAAGGTTTTTTTACCTTAATGCATAGAATGCATTAAAGCGGATCTCCACTCTAAAGTGGAGTCCCGCTGATCGGAACCCTCCCCCCCTCCGGTGTCACATTTGACACCTTTCAGGGGGGAGGGGGGTGCAGATACCTGTCTACAGACAGGTATCTGCACCCACTTCCGGCCCTACAATACGGGCAAAGGACGGGTTTTTTCCTTCCTTCCCGTCCGTCCCCCGTTGTATGCTGGGAACACTCGGCTCCCAGCACACAGCGGGAGCCAATCGGCGGGCGCAGCGCGACTCGCGCATGCGCCGTAGGGAACCGGGCAGTGAAGCCGGAGCGCTTCACTTCCTGGTTCCCTCACCGAGGATGGAGGGGGGAGCAGCAGGGTGACGAGCGATCGGCTCGTCATCTGCTGCGATCGCCGCTGGACTCCAGGACAGGTAAGTGTCCTTATATTAAAAGTCAGCAGCTGCAGTATTTGTATCTGCTGGCTTTTAATATATTTTTCCCGTGGCACATCCGCTTTAAGGTGAAAAACCTTGAAGGTTTACAACCCCTTAACAGTAAAATAACACATTCTGCCTTTAGAAACACTTTAAAATCTAGTCTAGACCTTTAGTCTGAGCATGCAGTCTGGCTGGCCAGGCAGGGGGGCAAGCATGTTGAACGGCACTAGGCTACATGCTCTCAACATGGGAGATCCCTTCTCCCCATGTTGATGAGATCAAGGGCCCCTTCCCCACAACACTTGCATGGTGGTTGTGGGTCTTCGGGTGGGGGGCTTATCAGAATCTTGAAGTAGGCCTTCACTACTGCCCCCCCCCCCCCCCCACATGAGTCACAGCCCACCACCTGCAAATTTGATGGGAAAAAATAACCCAGCACAAGAGACTGATTCTAATGATAACACAGGCTGAATTACAGCTCCCAGAGCTGTCACCAGCTATATAAAGGAAGGGATGGGGATAGTGGTAACATCCATGACCAAGTATGGCAATGGCTATATATTTGGGGAATGTAATTTTTTGAAAATATAGAATTTTGAATGTCCATTACAATGTGTGTGTGAAAAATGTGAATAATTGGTTTGGCAGCAAACAGGTTAAATTGCATTTCCTCACTCTGGTCTATGAATCTATACTGTCTATTCTGACCTCAGCCTGTTGACCCTAGCTGTCTGAAATCATGTTTGCTTTTTCCATGCCACAAACGCTTGCTTCAATGCATTGCATAAATATGCTGTTTCCACTTTCAGCTGTCCTTTTGTCATGAAAGTTGCAAGGGCTGCCATGTGCCAGTCATACACCAGGTATGGGACTCTTAGCATGAGATTTATGAAAACAGTTACAGAAAAAAGCAACCTTAGAAAGCCCCTTCAAAAATCTTAATGTTGAGGTTATCAGGCCCTGTACACACGGCCGAGTTTCTCGGCAGAATTCAGCCAGAAACTCGATCGGAGCTGGATTCTGCCGAGAAACTCGGTCGTGTGTACAATTTTCACAGAGGAAGCCGACGAGGAACTTGTCGGGCCAAATAGAGAACATGTTCTCTATTTCCTCGTTGTTCAATGAGGAAAGTTGGCCCGCCGAGATCCTCGGTGGCTTCAACACAGAACTCGACGAGGAACTCGATGTGTTTGGCACGTCGAGTTCCTTCGTCGTGTGTACGGGGCCTGAAATGTATTTAGGTAGAACGGGGAATCGCCCTGTTTACATTACAGTTCCCCGTTCTGCCTCTGTACACAGCAAACATGGGTTGCTGGTGGACATCGAGTCTGCAGGACCCATGGGCACACTCCTGCGGCATGCACGCCTGCTATCCTCCTTGCATGGACCGACGTACAGGTACGTTGGTTCGTGCAGGAGAGCCAACCTGCCACAGTATAACTGCATGAGCTGGTCGGCAAGTGGTTAAGCTAATGATTAGATAAATGCAAAACATGGATGCCAGGATAAAATGTATAACTGCTCAGAATGTTAGCTGTGACCTCGAGTCAGTTCAGATGCTACATTTTTATATTTGACTAGAATGTTCCTCCAGAGTATCCAAGCTGGAACATTTAGCGTACTGTCATTTCAATCCTATCCTTAACTGTCTAACCTGATGTTCTACAGGGAAAAAGAGCTCACAGGAAAACTCCATTAGCAGCCTGTATATTTGGAAACAGCTGGACATTCTCTGGACAATGTCAACATCATTCAGTTCCAACTGTTGATAACTAGGATATTACTTTGGTATACCTTACACATTGCATATAGTTATTAGTCTAGGTTTACACTTTGTAGAACAATATAATCTGCATATTCCCAAGTATTTATTATAAACATTCCTATTACACATATGACATTTATGTTTGCAGGCATTATAAAAGAATAATGATGCTAATATGTGTTTTTCCATACTAAGCTTCCAGCTACAACAATCCAAGTGAAGATGGATTTACAAGACATCATTTCACTTCTAATTGCATTGTTTTCTATTTCCAGTTTAGGCAGTTAGACAAATGTTAGTATTAAAACATGTGATTGGAAGCAACATCCTAGAGATGCTAACCCTATTAACCATACACTTAACCATACGTTTTCCTTTCATCCCACATTGAAGCCAGGAACATGAAATAACTCCAACCACCTAAATGAGGAAAACACTGTACTTTCATTGAAATTCACTTCTTTTGGCATTGCAAAATTAGCTCTGGACTGTCTGATTTAATGCTCAGCAGCAGACATGTGTTTACTATTAGATTCCTTGAAGTAAGGGATACATAAGTATACCCCAAAGTGTTATGGAAATTTCACCAGTAGATGCACATGGCCTCAGGCCAGCTGGTAAGTTAGGTTGAACAACACACAGTTTATTTTGGGATGGTAATGTATAGTCCATTTGTTTAGGGGTGACTATAAGAAAGAATAATATCAAATGTACCTGGCAAGATGATATAACATTGGACTCAAAAGCCATGAAATTAGTCTGAGGATTCCATAATAGCAGTGGAGGAAGCCATTGAAATGAACATGTAGAACATTCCGTACGCACAGCAGAACAAAAACAAATGAGTCTAAGTCAGGGTGAAAGAGCAATCAAAATTCACTCACAGCCAGGAAAAAAAGCATTTGATTTATTCAACAAGCACATTTTTTTTTCTTATTGTATAGTTGGATTACTATTTTTTATTTATGTCTCAATGGGGTTTATTTACTAAAGGCAAATCCACTTTGCACTACAAGTGCAAAGTGCACTTGAAATTGCAAGAAAAGTGCAGTCGCTCTAGATCCGAGGGGAGCAAGGAAAATAAAAAAACAGCATTTTAGCTTGCACATGATTGGATGATAAAATCAGCAGAGCTTCCCCTCATTTCAGATCTACCCCTTTCAGATTTACAGCGCCTGCACTTTCAGTGCAATTTTAAGTGCACTTTGCACTTGTAGTTTGCACTTGTAGTGCAAAGTGAATTTGCCTTTAGTGAATAACCCCCAATGTGTTTCTATTAATGTTATTGGTGCATACATTTCCAGAAGCCTCTGATTTCCTACACTTACAGGAAGTGAAGTGCAGGAGGTGGGACCAATGAAATTGGTTTCCCAGTACATAAGAGTGGAATAACCTGCAGATCACTTGTTGACGGCTGCTCTAATCTAAAGCTATGCTAATAACATAACTAATATTACAATGATTGGATATCAAAGATTCAAAGATTCACCCCTTTGCACCAACTGCACACATATATGCGGCCTCATGCAAGTGGTTTTTTTTTGGTGGTTCTGCGTGTATGCGTACCTCTCATTTAGCTAGGAGCGCGCCACATAGCACAATCCCAGCACAGAGACCGCGTTCTCTCCGAGAGCCCCAGGTCTCGTACTAATGATTGGGACCTGGGACTGTCAGTTCAGGGTCACCTGATCGATGTGGAAAAAAGAAATGCTCCTGAACTGCCGCACTGTGATAGGCGATTTATTGAAACAAAATGAACAAAGGATAAAATCCAAAGCTGTATAACATCCAAAAATTCATGCAACACTGCAATCAATGGTAGAAAGTGGACATAGGGGACAAAAAAAGCTAACATGTTTCACATCATGGATAGAAGGCTTAGTCATAGCTCACCTGATCGATGTGTTAGCCCCTGATTGGCTATCACAGTGATCAGTGGGGGGCACTCGGCAGAAGGGAGGAGCCAATAACTCCAGTGAAGGACCATAGAAGAGGAGGATTTGGGCTGCTCTTAATATCAAAACTTGGAAAAACTTGTAATGTGAACTAATTTATGCTCAACATTTTTGTAGATTTTCATTTAATCAATTATGTATGCTATTCATTATTTAACCTTCCTGGCGGTGTTCCCGAGACTGACTCGGGGTTAGATTTTCCTGCTATGATCGGTAACCCCGAGTCAGTCTCGGGCTTGCCTCGCTAGATCCACAGGCACTTTTTACTTACATTGTCCCTGGATCCAGCGATGCCACCGCGCTGTGTGAGCAAGCGGGACCTCGCTCGATTCACATAGTGCCTCCGTGTGACGCCGATCTCCGTTCCCTGCGACGTTACGACGCACGGGGACGGAGAACGGCGCCAAATTCAAAAACGTAAACAAACACCTTACATACAGTATACTGTAATCTTATAGATTACAGTACTGTATGTAAAAAAAACACACCCCCCCTGTCCCTAGTGGTCTGTCCTGTGTCATGCATGTCATTTTATATAATAAAAACCTTTTTTTCTCCCTGCAAACTGTAGATTGTCCATAGCAACCAAAAGTGTCCCTTTATGTCAAAAATAGTTTTAGATCAGCTAAAAAACAGCGATAATAAATTATAATCACTTGCAGAATTGTGCGATAGCGATTTGTGGGGAAATTCGTCATAAAAAAAAAAAAAAATAATGACAGCAACAATTCTGCAACTGAGCAAATTTCAGTGATTTTAATTTGATTACATTATTGAATAATTTTTATTATAATTATATTATTATTTGTTATAATTATTTATAATTATTTATTATATTATAATTTATAATTTTGTTTTTAAAAAAATGTCATACCCGGGATGCCTATTAGAATCTTGTTTGGTCAGATTTAAGTGAGTTATTTCTAAAAATTACAGACCTACAATATAAAACGCCAAATTTCCTTGCAAATAATGGTACCGCTTTCAGCATGTTTTTTCGGAAAGAATCATACCGCCAGGGAGGTTAATAGCAAAGAAAACCTTTCGACTTTACTGCAAACAAAGGGCCAGATTCAGGTACAATTGCGCCCGTGTAACGTAAGCCGTTTACGTTACACCACCGCAAGTTTTCAGTTTTAGTGCCCGATCCACAAAGCACTTACCTGGAAACTTGCGGCGGTGTATCGTAAATACGTCCGGCGCAAGGCGGTCCAAATCGAATGGGCGGGTACTATTTAAATTAGGCGTGCTCCCACGCCGGACCTACTGCGCATGCTCTGTTTCGAAATTCCTGCCATGCTTTGCGCGAACTGACATAATTTTTGCGATCGGAGATGTGCGTAGCGTACTTCCGGATTCCCGGACGTGTTACGCAAACGACTTGAGATTTTAAATTTCGACGCAGGAACGACGGCCATACTTTAGACAGCAATACGTTTGCTGTCTAAAGTTAAGGCACCCAAAACGACGACTAACTTTGCGAGGGGAAACTAGACTAGCGGCGACGTAGCGAACGCGAAAAACCGTCGTGGATCGCCGTAACTCCTAATTTGCATACCCGACGCTGGTTTACGACGCAAACTCCCCCCAGCGGCGGCCGCGGTACTGCATCCTAAGATCCGACAGTGTAAAACAATTACACCTGTCGGATCTTAGGGATATCTATGCGTAACTGGTTCTATGAATCAGTCGCATAGATACTCTGAGAGATACGACGGAATATCTGAGATACTCCGTCGTATCTCCTTTGTGAATCTGGGCCAAAGTGCTTTTAAAAAGAACTGAAACATTTTCCTGTTGTCCAATCACCAATTATTTGATTCAACTTAAAATCATCAAATTTGATTTAAGAAATATCCTTTTGATTTTCATAAGCTTCACATGCAAGTTATATTTTCCTTCTGTTTGATGATTATAACTCAGCTAAATATGTATTAAGGCTGGATTCACACCTATGCATTTTTTGTGCTGTTTGCATTTTGCAGATTTGCACTACAGAACGTGTTCCATAGGAAACCATGTTAAATGGACTATAGTCCAAATCTGCAAAATGCAAAAAGCACTAAAAATGCATAGGTGTGAATTTAGCCTAATAACTATGTATTACTTTCCTCACAAGTAGGACCCATGACACCTTTATTTGGTAACCCACGATTTCCACCGGCTCTAAATCGTAAAGATTTTCTTATATGGAACAAAGAATCACATCGAAGAGTGTGCCAGATTACCTGCCAGGCAACATTTCCACCTATATTAAACTTAATTTTTACACATAAACCTTCACTCTCGCAATGGTTGGAGTATCGGCAATTATTATCTTGTTTGTCCTCTATTCCCTCAAATAGATTATTGTATAGAGACGCAACTCAGTTTGAACTTCTGTTACTACAAGACTCAAAACCAAAACACGCTCTATCCTCAATCTATAAGATACTCACCATAAAAAAACACCCTGAACTCCCTAAATATACAAAGAAATGGGCGAATGAGCTAAATTTCCAAATCCAAGATGCAGAGTGGAAAAAATCATTTAATTTAACACACTGCATGTCGCTAACAATTAAAGCACAAGAGACAAACTATAAACTTCTCTCCAGGTGGTATTGGAGCCCAATGTCACTAAAACGTATATACCCAGATAAATCAGATATATGCTGGCGATGCCACGCATCTAAAGGCTCATTGCTGCACATTTGGTGGGAATGCCCCGAAATTTTTAATTTTGGGGAAAAAATTATGCAATTATATACTTTAGTTACTGGGGATCCAATATCAAATACGCCACAAATTACTTTGCTTTCAATTCTACCAGGACCTTATAAAAATATCAAAAGGGGTCTCTTAACCTCCCTGGCGGTATGATTCTGTCTGGAATTACGTACCAAAAGCGGTACAATTGTTTTGCATGGAAATTCTGCGTTTTATACTGTAGGCCTGCAATTCTTAGGAATAACTCACTTAAATCTGTCCAAACAAGAGTCTAATAGGCATCCCGGGTATGATAAAGTTTGAAACACAAAATCATAAAATTATAATATAATAAATAACTATAAATAATTATAACAAATGATAATGTAATTATAATAAAAATTATTCAATAATGTAATCAAATCAAAATCACTGAAATTTGCTCAGTTGCAGAATTGTCGCTGTCATTACTTTTATTTTTTTATGACGAATTTCCCCACAAATCGCTATCGCAAAATTCTGCAAGTGATTAGAATTTATTATCGCTGTTTTCTAGCTGCTCTAAAATCCCTTTTGACATAAAGGGACACTTTTGGTTGCTATGGACAATCTCCAGTTTGCAGGCACAAAAAAATGTTTTTATTATATAAAAGTGCATGCAGGACACAGGGCAGACCACTAGGGACAAGGGGGTGTGTATTTTTTACATACAGTACTGTAATCTATAAGATTACAGTATACTGTATGCAATGTGTTTGTTTACTTTTTTGAATTTGGCGCCGGTCTCCGCCCCCGTGCGTCGTAACGTCACAGGGAACGGAGATCGGCGGCACGCAGGCACTGTGTGAATCGAATGGAGGACGCCGCTCGCTCACACAGCGGGGATGCATCGCTGGATCCAGGGACAAGGTAAGTACAGTTACCTGCCTGGAAAAGGTAAGCCAGCGCGCGCTGCAGGCTCTGCACAGCTACCCCGAGCGTGACTCGGGGTTACCGATAATTGCATAGTAAATCCACCCCGAGTCACGCTCGGGAATACCGCTAAGGGGGTTAAGACACTGGTAACAGCAGTGAGACCGGTTATACCACGACATTGGCGCTCAACACAAATCCCATTAATTATGGAGTGGGTCAGTGAGATGGCCAACCATTGACCCCCCCTCCCCCCCTCTTTTTTTTCCCCCTGTATTGTCCTGTCCCGTTTTGTTTTGTTTTCTATTGTTGTTTTATTTGGTTTCGTCATGTTTTGTTTTGTTTTTGCCCTGTAGATCTTGTTTTCTATCTATATTGTATATTTGTTTTTGAATTACATATGGAAATGATATCCGAAACTGACTAGATGAGACAATTGTATTACTTATATGAACTCATCAATGTTTGTACTATATTCTATAGTGTTATAATTTAATAAAATTAGAATGAACTAATAACTATGTATTACAAGGGCCTACCAGACTGGATATAGAATAAATAGAAAACGATTTATTGATTTTGTGTCAAATTTATTTAACTATTTTCATATGCAATATTTTATATTTACTGAAAAAAAACATATTTGCAAAAGAAAAAAAAACTATGTTGATCTGGACCATAATAAAGAAATATCTATCTATCTATCTATCTATCTATCTATCTATCTATCTATCTATCTATCTATAGATAGATAGATAGATAGATAGATAGATGGATAGATGGATAGATAGATAGATAGATAGATAGATAGATAGATAGATAGATAGATAGATAGATAGATAGATAGATAGATAGATAGATAGAAAAATACTATGGGCCAGATTCACAAAGAATTGCCCTGGCGCAGCGTATCAGAGATATGCTACGCCACCATATCTTACCTGGCGGAATTTCGAATCCAGGAAGATTTTGCGCAGTAAGTTTCTCGGCGCGTATTTCAAATTGGGCGGGTAGGGGGCGTTATTCATTTAAATGAAGCGTGTCCCCGCGCCGATTGAAATGCGCATGCTCCGTTTCGAAATTTCCCGCCGTGCTTTGCGTGAAATGACGTCGCACCAACGTCATTTTTTGAACGTAGACGTGAGTTACGTCCTTTCCTATTCACAGACGACTTACGCAAAAAAAAACTAAAAGAAAAATTTGACGCGGGAACGACGGCCATACTTTAACATGGCAAGTCTATCTATACGCCACGAAATAGCAGTTTTAACTATACGCCGGGAAATGCCGACTAGCGACGACGTAAGAGAATGAGACGGCCGCGCGTACCTTCGTGGATCGACGGAAAAAGCTAATTAGCATACCCGATGCGGAAAATGACGCAAACTCCACCCAGCGGGCGCCAAAGTATTGCACCTACGATCTGAAGGCGTACAAAGCCGTATGCCTGTCGGATCGAAGCCAGAAGCCGTCGTATCTTGGTTTGAGGATTCAAACTAAAGATGCGACGCGTCAAATTTGAAAGTACGCCGGTGTATCAGTAGATACGCCGGCGTACTCTCACTGTGAATCTGGCCCTATATCCCCTTAAAGTGGATGTAAACCCAAAAATTGTATTTTATTTTTTTGATGTCACAATGTAGAGAACAAGATTTCCTATCATCTGTGCCCAGTCTTGCCACACTAGATTGGACACATGTTTATCATAATATGGGGGGTGATCCACAGTTCATTGTGAGAGGTAATGTATGTCACTCGAAGCAAGGGGACGGAAAGGACTTTTTTATTAGTCAGGTTTTTATCTGTTAATTTTCACTGAACAATAAAAGAGGATTGCTCAGAGCTGGATTAACTCTGTGTGGCAAGACTGGGCACAGATGATAGGAAATCCTATTCTCTACATTGTGACATCAACAAAAAAAATGTGGGTTTACATCGACTTTAAAGGATTCTATTGTGCTACATAGCTACTGCTAGTTTTTCTGTTCAAAAAAACAATTCTAAGAAAAATCTAATTGGTGTGTGCCATCTTTTAATCAAACTGAAACATCATAAATAAGAGTACCCAACTTCAGAAATAGTCTGAAATAAGGAAATATGACTTTACCACTGATGATTTTACCTATTAATTCTATACATACTCATAGTATATGGAGTCCAAAGGTCTGTGAATAAGTGAAAAGCACAATGGCTTGCAGGAGCACACTAATGAAATGCAGACCTTCTTAAAAGACAGACAACAGAGCTGTCTTAATCCTAGCAGGAAATGTTAGCCTTTTTATTTTTACAATGGTTATATATATCTGTAAGCACCTGGAAAAAAAATAGAAAGGATCGGTAAGTATCCCATTATATATTTGGGATGACATCTCTGTCTACTATGTTTGCATATCTACATTACTGAAGGTCCATTTTGCTAGGTAATTTGCAGTCCATATGGGTGTTTTATAAGCATACCTTAAGTTACCTACAGTATATGTTCAATGTAAATTGAAAGACATATACAAACTCTGTTTAGAGTAGACGAGGCTATAATGTGAATGCTGGCAGGATGTTTAATGTTCTCCATAGTCAGAGCTACAGTATATTCCATACCTGTTCTTAATGAAACAAAATCAACTTCAGCGTGTTTAGTTT
Source organism: Rana temporaria (assembly GCF_905171775.1). Lineage (NCBI taxonomy): Eukaryota > Metazoa > Chordata > Amphibia > Anura > Ranidae > Rana > Rana temporaria. The sequence goes on from NC_053489.1 coordinate 498,525,830, forward strand.
TAGCTTTTTGCAAAACTGTTTCGATTTAGTGCACGCAGGTGTCATTTCAGCTGTCACAATAAATACCCCAGGACATAATCCATTGGTTTAAACTCTTACTTCTCTAAACTTCTAGCAAAAATAAATACAACTTTGAAAAGTGTATTGAAAAAGTAGCAGGGTTGTTTTTTTGTCCTCAGTGTCTGAATAAGCAATGGAGACTCTGATGAACCATAGAAGCATGAGATACGTTCTCATCTAAGTAAATCCAGTAATCTATCCACTTAATCTCAAATCGTCAAATAAAGTGCTCTGGACAATATAAACTCACCCTCGCTCTTGGTTTTCCTGAAAAAAGTCCAACTTCAACCTTTTTCTGCCTATGGATTTGTTTAAGCTTTTTTCCCCAGAGCTGTACTTGTTGATTTAATAGGTGAATGACTTCATGTAAGTCTAGAATACAGAGGATTGTTCAAGAATTTGTCCTACTAGAATCGCAGAACCAAAAGCATTGAGTTATAGCTGATTTCATGATTTTTTTTGCCTATGATGTTATTTGGAGGCACTAAAAACTATGTTAAATTACTGTGAATAATGCTCATGAGTTGAGCAAGCTGTGAAACAAAATGGTTAAGACAAATCAATATATCCTTTGGTAGATATCCCAAAGGAATTTGCGCTCTTTCATATAGCATGAATCTGTGTATGTAAAGCCAATACCTTTTTGGATTGAATAGAGAAGAGTTAAGTTTTGTGAACAAAGAAAACACAAAAAAAAGGAAAAAGGGACATGACTTAATTTTAATGCACTGTTGTAATGTACCTGGTGATCAAGTCTGAATTACAAAGGTAGGTAGACATGTGCAGAATGGAAACATTTTATCCTTTTGTTTTGGATAAATTAGTTATGTTACTAATTTTGTTTTGTTGATTCGTTTCAGAAATAGTTTAACTTTGTTTCATTTATTATTTTTCAAATTAATTTTTCAAATTTTTAAGAACGATTCAAATTTGGATAGGTCAACTGATTGGAATTCTATGTAAAGAATAGCTGGTTGTTAACCACTTACGCCCCGGACCATGTTGTTGCTAAATGACCGGGCCACTTTTTGTGATTCCGCACTGTGTCTCTTTAACTGCGACGTGGCTCCCAAACAAAATTGACGTCCTTTTGTTCTTTCTTTTGGTGGTATTTGATCATCTCTGCAGTTTTTATATTTTGCGCTATAAACATAAATAGAGCGACAATTTGGAAAAAAAAACAATATTTTTTACTTTTTGCTATAATAAATATCCCCCAAAAATATATATATAAAAAAAATGTTTTTCCTCAGTTTAAAAAAATATTGCAATACGCCTTTATTGATTGGTTTGTGCAAAAGTTATAGCGTCTACAAAATAGGGGGTCGCTTTATGGCAATTTTATTATTATTTTTTTTACTAGTAATGGCGGCGATCAGCTATTTTTATCGTGACTGCGACATTATGGCGGACACATCGGACACTTTTGACACATTTTTGGGACCATTGTCATTTTTACAGCGAGCAGTGCTATAAAAATGCACTGATTACTGTGAAAATGACACTGGCAGTGAAGGGGTTAACCACTAGGTGGTGCTGTAGGGGTTAAGTGTGCCCTAGTGAGTCTTTCTAGGGGGGGATGGGCTGTGTGTGACATGACACTGATCTCCGTTCTGATTACACAGAGCGGAGATCAGTGTCATTGTCACCCAGGCAGAGCGGGGAGATGCTTGTTTACATTAGCATCTCCCCGCTCTATCTCTCTGTGAGACGATCGCGGGTATCCCCACGGCGATCGAGTCCGCGGGACCCCGCAGTGCCATGGTGTCGACGTATATGTGCATGTGGTGGTCGGGAAGCGGATAAGGAGCACCCCATCCTTGACTAAGATGACTCAATAGCTGTCAGCAGGTTTCCCCGCTGTCAGATAGTTGTAAACAAAAGAATGCCGGCAATGGAAAATGGCATGCATGCAGCACGGCGGGCCAGGAAAAGGGGGATGAGCGAGTGCCCCCCTGAACCATACCAGGCCACATGCCCTCAACATGGGGGGGTGGTTTAGGAAAGGAGGGATCTTCCACCCCCACTCCAAAGCACCTTGACCCTATGTTGATGGAGACATGGGTATCTTCCCCACAACCCTGGACAGTGGTTGTGGTGTTCTGTGGACAGGGCCTTTTTAGAATCTAAAAGCCCCCTTTAACAAGAGGGCCCCCAGATCCCGACCCCCCTATGTGAATTAGTTTGGGGTACATAGTACCCTTACCCATTTACCAAAGAGTGTAAAAAGTGAGTAAAGATACAACACAAGTTTTGACAATTGCTTTATTAAAAACAAGGTCCCCCCATGTAGATCTATCATCAATCTATCGTCGCACCGCCGGACCCAAAAAAAGAAAACAAACCTCCGGTCACGTCATTGGACATTTCTTAAATAACTCAGGGGGTGAGGCATGCTGGGTCATTGACATCACAAGGGGGCAGGGACTACCAGATTACTTCATTGGGTGACTCAGCCCCTTAGTTGTTTAAGAAATGTCAGATGGAGGAGCAGCCAGACGGCAGGAGCCTTCAACGAGACCCGAGGGCTTTTTTTGGAGGGTTTTGGGTCCAGCCATGCGGTGGGCATCTTGATTAATGGTGGATCTACCGAGGGACATTTTTAAAAATGAGGGGGAGCGCTCAGTTGTCCCCCTATTTACTGGCCTGCCTGGCTGCATGCTTGGATAAGGGTCTGGTATAGATTTTGTGGGGGACATCGTTTTTATTTTAATCTTGGCGTGGGGTTCCCCTTAAAATTCATACCAGGCTCAAAGATGGATTAAAGGGGATCCCACACAGTTTTTTTCTGAATTTTCTATTGTCGGTATTCTTTTGTTTACATTCATCTATCAGGGGTAGAAGACTGTGATGTCTTCTACCCCTCCTCTAGTATCCCCACTGTTCCTTTTTTCTTTTATATTTTTTCTCATACACTTCACGGCTTTTTCATCTTGCTCCCCTAAGGGCTGGATACCCTTTCCTTTCACCGCCCTCTCTTCTCTTTTCTCTCTCTTCTTCACCAGGGATTGATTCAAAGTTACATCTCACCAGCGGCGCTTAGACGCTCACTTCACAGTGGGCATTTGGCGCCTAACTAAGCTCAAAAATCAATCAATCAATCAGGGAAGCCCGCTGTCAGCTGATGAGTCATCAGTTATTAAGGACACGGCAGCTGGCTTCCCGGCCCGCTCCTTAACAACCAGCTATTCTTTACACAGAATTTCAATCAATCGATCATTTTTCGAATCGTTTTGAAAATTTCAAATTCGTCAGAAAACGAATAAACAAAATGAAATTAAACAAACTTCAACAAAATACTGTACAATACCAAAAATGTGTCCGAATTTATATTCAGGCCGAAATGAATTGCACATGTCTATAGGTAGGCCTCTCTTACAGTTCTGGCTCAGGGGCCCTAGTAAGGTAACAGATCAGGTAGACAATTGACGGTTAATACAGGAACAGATAAGGAATGTAATAGACCAAAAGGTAATTACACAGGTAACTAGTGCAGCTTAGCCTGGCACCATGAGCGCTCGCAACTTGGCCACAGACAGAGTTCCTCAAAGCAAGGTTTCATAACAAGTGTGTCCCTTGCTGGTGGCTCCTGGTTTCCCTGTAATTCTCTTCCATTAATGCCCCCCCCCTGCCACCATAATCTCCCAGTGCAGCTGGGATTAATAGAAATGTTGGAGCTGTCATTTGCAGTTGTCATGTTGACTTTGGCCGTCCTTTCCGCCCAGCTCCTCCATTAGTAAAAAACAGTATTACAGCTTCTATGAATGAAACATGATTCATAAATCATGGGGGGGCAGACCTTTTAAAAATCCACCCATTCTCCATTCATAGATCATGTTTCACTCATAGAGAATGGAGTACCGGCTTCTATGAATTGAGGAGCTGGTCGAAAAGGGGTGGTTATAGTCAAGCCCTCTTGATGAGTGCAATTTGTAGTCCCCTCTGTTCTAATACACTAGAACAGTGGTTCTCAACCTGGGGGTCAGGACCCCCTCGGGGGTCAAATGATGATTTACCAGGGGTCACCGAATCCTGGGCTGTTCCTGAAGCCCGCATTACTCTCCCACTGCATTTTTGCAGCCACCCAGCAGGGCTATCCCTGGAGCATGTGGCCACCCATCTGGGCTGTTCCTGGAGCCCGCAGCCGCCCACTCAGGTTCTTTGTAGGCGCCCATTCAGTTTACGGCATGGCTGGGGGGGCAAAGACTAGAGGTAAGCTGACTGGTAGGGAATGTGAAGTGGGAGAGGCTGGAGGAGACTATCTCCTGATTTCAGCATAGGTGTCACTGCTGCGAGACACCACAGAGCTGGAGACACAGTGAAGCCGGAGACAGTGAGTGACACTACCTGCGATTATAGTTGCCATTAAAAGGACTCAGGGAGCGCTAAATGTCTGCCGGTTAGGGGCGTAAATTACTTGTCTTGCCTTGGATGCTGACAACCCACGCTACGAAAATAATTTTACTGTTAGGGGTCCCCACAACTTGGGAAATTTTATCAAGGGGTCACGGCCCTAGAAGGTTGAGAATCACTGCACTAGAAGATTGCAACTGAAAGTGCATTCTGCAAGGGACTTTTCCCCACAGCTTATGGCATGCAGTAAAGCATCATAAAGAATACCCAATCACATGCAAGGATACAAAAGAAAACAGCATAGTGCACACTACGGTCTTTGTGGTGCACTGCATTGCAGAAAAAAATCACTTTTTTATGCATTTTGGTGTGTTAGCCAGCACATTCATTTTAAAAGGGCTACCTTAGCAACACACATTGAAGTGTGCTACCACATTGCAGATGTGTGAACCGAGCATACAGAAAACTGAAGGAGCACAATAGATATTGTCCACTAAGAAACTCTAATTCAAAATTCATAAGAATTCATGCTTTTGCACCTCCAGAAGAGTCACACACTTACAGGAGTAGGGTCCAAGCTTGGATTGTTTACATTGAATATTTGATCTCATAATCCCTCTTTCTCCCTGCATATCCACCTCTCCTAGAAGTACCAGTCCCATATAGGTCTAGCAGGATAAAATGTGACTCCTGCTAAAATAAGTTTTGGATTCATCTGAGTTACTGCCAGGCCACACTAATGCTAATGATACATCCTTTACGTGTTATGTAAAATTCCCTTATCTAGGTCATTTCATATATAATAAACAATATCACAACAGAAAAGACATAACTTAAAAACACTTTTCATTTTCTTGACTAAAAGTGTGAAAGGTGATGAGATTTTATAAATATAATTGAACAAACAGCTCTAATTCCTAATTCCACAATCAGTTTGCTGCCCTTACAATGTAAAAACTTTTTTTTTTCTGGTTTATTTTTCAGAATAATATCCTTTAATTTCCGGAGTCCTTTGGACAGCTTCTGGAGATGCTCTCTAAACATTTGTTTAAGCTACTATGATACTCTCCAGATACAAATCAGCAGTCCCTTCTATGTTGTGCCATACACATCAATTTCCTAAATGTACAGGGAGCAGTTCAAAGGGTAAATGACATAAAGTGAAATGTGAATAGACCTCTATTGAAAAGAAAGACTGTTTTTGTCTTGTGCACAGGGGGCATTTCTACTTGCTGATAGGCACTTGTCACACGCAGAGAAGAAAACTTTCATTCAACTCTTAGGAAGACATCAATAATTTCACCAATTTGTAGGATAGAAAGTTTAACAGTCAGATCATTTAGATTTCTTTGCTCTGTCAACATTTGGTGTTTTCCTTATACATCTCAGTACTTATTCAGCTGACATTCATTTTTGTAAATATAATTATACTTGAACATAGAATAAAATAGCAAATGTGCATAATTAAGTAAAGTATAATTTTTTTTATTTCCTAACACTGTTCACTTTTTTTTTTTTTTCTTTTTATGTGAAGACAATATATTGAAAATATAGGTAAAGAACAGAGGTGCTTTTTATATAAATCCTGTGATTGTTAGGGCTCTCCTTCATGTAACACTCCTATCCTCCCTGCCATCAATGCCCCCACAAACTCACTGCCATGATCATCTGGTGCAGTAGGGGTTAATAGAACTGTGGGAACTGTCATTTGCGTTAGTCAAGAATGCCTGACTATTACCACTTTTCCAGCTCTTTCATTCCTAGAAGATGGTACTACACCTTCTACACATGAAACAGTATTTATGAATGGAGGGGGCAGACCTTTTATTCATCCACCCATCCTCCATTCATAGATCCTGATTCATTTATAGAAGCTATAGTACTGACTTCTATGAATAGACTGGTCATTTAGTTCTAATAACCCCTTACACACCAGAAGACTATGGCGATAGTGGTGGGGGAGGGGTCATCAGTGGAGGAGAATTTTTAAAGAATCACCCAGTGCCTTTTAAAATTAAAAGCAGTTTAAGCTGCAATACTCACCTCTTCCTATCAAGTGTTGTGCCGTGCAGTAATTCCTTTCCGCTACTAAATGTCCTCAGTCTTTTGGGTGCAGTGGCACCCAGTGTCACTATCTGAGGACTGTCCACCGCTAAAGAAGACTTTGAGTCCTGACAGACCCTTGTATCTTTCATCCAGTGCTGCACTGACGAGTATGGATTCTGAGTCATGGGGAAAGTAAAATAATTGTCAAAGGATCTGCAGGAAAGGGTAGTTGAACTGTATAAAACAGGAAAGGGATATAAAAAAGATATCCAAGGAATTGAGAATGCCACTCAGCAGTGTTCAAACTCTAATCAAGAAGTGGGAAATGAGAAGTTCTGTTGAAACCAAACCACGGTCAGGTAGACCAACACAAATTTTAGCCACAACTGCCAGGAAAATTGTTCGGAATGCAAAGAAAAATCCACAAATAACTTCAGGTGAAATACAAGACTCTCTGAAAACATGTGGTGTGGCTGTTTTAAGATGCACAATAAGGACGCACTTGAAGAAAGATGGGCTGGTTGAGTCGTCAAAAGAAAGCCATTACTATGCAACAAGGCCTATGATGAAAGGTACACCATGCCTACTGTGAAACACTGAGGTGGATCGCTGATGTTTTGGGGATGTGTGAGCTACAAAGGCACATGAAATTTGGTCAAAATTGATGGCAAGATGAATGCAGTATGTTATCAAAAAATACTGGAGGAACATTTGCATTCATCAGCCAGGAATCTGCACATGGGATGTAATTGGACATTCCAACATGACAACATGACAATAATCCAGAACACAAGGCCAAGTCGACCTGTCATTGGCTACAGAAGAATAAAGTGAAGGTTCTGGAGTGGCCATCTCAGTCTCCTGACCTCATTATCATTAAGCCACTCCGGGGAGATTCAAAATGTGCCGTTCATGCAAGACAGCCCAAGAATTTACAGGAATTGGAGGCTTTTTGCCAAGAGGAATGGGCAACTTTACCATCTGAGAAGACAAAGAGCCTCATCCAAAAATACCACAAATGACTTTGTTTCCGTCATTGATGTTAAAAGGGGCAATACACGGTATTAAGAACTTTTGTTAAGGGTCATTTGGGTAGTTGCTGTTGTCATAATGATTTGAAAAGAGTAAACACAGTTGATTGATAATAAATGGCTTCAGCCAAACACTAACCATGAGTGAAAGAAACGTTTTTGTGTTATCATTCATATTCTCTGAAAAATGGCCAAGAAATCATAAATTCTGCCAGGGCATGTAAACTTATAAACACAACTGTACATGCATACCATAACCGTAACAGTGGTTTATTGTTTAACCCAAATATAATGACAAAAAGTTATATAGCAACACTATAATGCGCTAAAGGAAATGCAGGTGAGTAGCAAGGGTTTGTTTTGGAGTTGACTATGTTGGGGATTAAGCTGGTTTCTTGAGACAAGAGAAATTGTTTTGGGAAATCTCTGTATGGTAGTGGATGAGAATAGTCTTCAGGGATTGCATAGGGTGGTATTTACATACATCTAAGGGGGTTACCATGGTTGGCAGACCTGCTGGCAGCCATGGTTAGGTACATTAGTTAGTTTGGTGTAGTAATAATAAGGTGCAATAAGGGGGGTGGTGTGAGGGAAGAGGAAAGAGAAGTAATTGGAGAGAGGAGTGGGAGATGGGGAATAGCATGAAAGCGAGCCGGATAGGGGATAAGGGTAAGCCGAAATAGGGGGAGCTTGCTGAAGAAGAAGACATCACAACTGGTGTCTGGACTGAAGTCATTTAAGTAAGGCAAGTATAATAAAAACTAAATAAAAAATACATTCAGGGAGAAAGTGAAGAAGCGGTTGGTTGCCTCCGGGATGGGGTGGGAGGGTGCAGTTGAGCTTTATGCATCAGCTCCTCCCATAACCATAAATATGCATTCTTGAATGGTAGAAGTCAGTACATTTATGGAAAAAAAATCTTGTTGTTTATTTTCTAGTTTTCTGTTCATATATCTAGCTAATTGCAAGTATTGGGGGAGTGTCTGTTTCCATATATAGTGATTGACAGCTAAGCATAGTATATGAAAATGGTCATTTTAAAATTAGTTTACTAGTTTGTCACAAATAGAGAAGAAATCTTCCATCCAGCATTTATGAAGACATTAATAGTTTCACCAATTTTTAGAATAGTAAGTTTAACAGTGAGATAATTTGGGTTTATTTGTTTTGTCAACATTTAGAGGGAGATTTCCTAAAACTGGACCACTCAGAATCTGGTGCAGCTGTGCATAGTAATTAATCAGCTTCTAACTTTAGCTTGTTCAATTAAAGGAGAAGTTCAGCCTCAGCTTTTTAGGCTGGACTTCTCCTCTGGGTCACAGGAGTGCAATTCGTTTTGCACTCCTGTGACCCGTTTTCAGCGGAGAATGGTCAGAAGTCCGCTCTCCGCTGACGTCACTGCCATCAGTCGGGGCACCGCATCATCTTGACTTCCAAGTCGGGATCCGCCACCTGCCCTGTTTGATGGCAGTCTCAGCATCTCAGCGAGCCACTGAGACGCTGAGACAGCTTTCTCCCCGCCCCTCCATGGCTCAGAGCTCCAATGAGCATGGAGAAGCAGAGAGGAAATACGCTGAATGACAGCAGATTTCCTCTCTGGGATCTTTGAGAACCGAGCCATCAGTGGTATTCGGTGGCTTGGTTCTCAGTGCAGAGACGGCGGGGGACAGATGGAGCATTGGTCTGATGCTCCATCCACCGAGGTAAGTATGAATAAAAAATATAACCCATACTTCTCTTTTAAGCTTTAGCAACCAAACCTAGTTTTAGAAAATAACCCCTTTAGAGTTTTATTTAAAGCAGTATCAAACCTAAAAGCAAACATTTATCATATTGCAGTTTACCAAATCTTAGATTGATGGTTGCATTATTTCCCTTTTTAAGGCTTTCTTTCTTCAATTTTCATCTGGTGATACAATATGTCTGTCTTTTTTCAAGAGAACAAACCCTCTTAAAGTTACAGGGATGGAGCAGACCATTTAACTCTGACAGGGGTGCTTAAAATTGTCAGCTTTTATTTATTTCTGTAAATCCTTGCTGTAACTGATTGTAAAGTATTTGCAGGGGGTCTGACAATGTTGCTGTCAGCATCTGCCCACTGTGCTCATTCATCCAGAGTGGTCTCTGTATAATACAGGGGGTGTGTTATGGCCCAGATTACCAGGGAAAAACAGATGCAAAAAAAGTTTTAGAAAATAAAAGTAATACAGTCACTACATCTATTGACTGGTAAGCTGCAATATCTTACATTTTTGGTTTTGGGTCTATTATAGCTTTAAACATGTCAGTTAGATCAGTTATATGATGTTATATTTCACAACTTTTTTGTGTGTTGTCAATCTATCTGCAAACCAAATATTCTTTTAAAGAAACATGGGAAAAACATGCATACTCATTTCACTGACTAAACATTCTTTTACCGACCTTATCTTAGAGTAACACCTGCAATAGGTTAGGAAAGTTGATAATGGACTGTTCTTTCTCTGAAATCTATTGGGACATCTACAGAGGTTACAGATGGCTCATGGAGAGAGCTGCATTTCCTTTACTGAAGCCTGTAGGCACACAACCTTTAACTTCCAAACCAACATATCTTTACTAGAATCATCTCTTTTACAAAGAACATTTTCTACTTTTACTGATCGCAACCTGACTTTAAATGATGTAATAATGTGCAGACGACCTTATATGAGATAAATAATGATGGAATTTCTTTCCACCAGAACCCAGGACATGTGTCGCACATATTTTGCCAGGTGTCCCAGGTCCTGAGCCACAATGCCATTTTTATGCTCGGTTCACTGGGCCATTTGATTATGGGGGGAGGATTTTTGCTTAGGTGGGGGTTTTGCTATTTTTAGGAAGGGGATTTTCCCATTGTGGAGACTTTCCCTCAATTCCCGTGGGGTCACAGAGAAGGAAGTGAAGACAAAACTTCCCAATTTGAAAACAAGTATTAATAATAGCAATTGTTACATGGGATGGAACTTTTCCTTTTTTTATTTTAGTCTGCAGTTCCTATGGGGCAGATCCACGTACAGCGACGCATTTATGCGCCGGGCGTAGCGTATCTAACATACACTACGCCGCTGGAACTTACTTATTTTTTTCAAATTCACAAAGAATCTGCGCCGTAAGTTACGGCGGCGTAGTGTATCTTTGGTGGCATAATGGTGCGGCATTCAAATATCTGTGATGGGGGCGTGTTTTATGTAAATACGTCCGCGGGGGTATCCCAGTGCGCATGCTCGAAATTAACCCGGAACAAGCCAAAGCTTCCGACGGTGACAACATTCTACGCAAATCCCTATTCGCAAACGACTTACGCAAACGACGTAAACATTTCAAATTTCTACGCGGGAACGACGGCCATACTTAACATTGAGTACGCCTCATAACAGTAGCTTTAACTATACGCCGGAAAAAGCCGAACGCAAACGACGTAAAAAAATGCGCCGGCTGGACGTACGTTCGTGGATCGCCGTAACTACCTAATTTGCATACTTGACTCAGAGTTCGACGGAAATGCCACCTAGCGGCCACCGAAAAATTGCATCTTAGATCCGACGGCGTACTAAGACGTACGCCTGTCGGATCTAGCCAAAATGCCGTCGTATCTTGTTTTGAAGATACAAAACAAAGATACGACACGCAAAATTTGAAATTACGCGGCGCATCAAGAGATACGCCGGCGTAATACTTTTGTGGATCTGCCCCTTTGAGTACATTTCCTCCCTTCTTAAGTTTGCCTAGCATTCCCATTTTGTAAATTTAGGCTTTTTGCAGATAATAAAATTTAGCTGCTAGGGAAAACACATGTTTATATTTATGTTATGTTATAGAAAGGCTATTCTAGATTTTTACATAATATTTTCATGCGCATATTGCAAGAAGAATATTTTTTTACAGTGTTACTAAACCCAAGACTCTGCATTCAAATTTGAATTTAATAGAGAATAATAGATTAAAATTGAATCGAAAATAACAGAATAGCATAGAAAAAACAACAGAATCGAATAGAAAGAATATAACCATCTTCCTGTTCTAATCTATTCTTTTATTTTGTATTCAAATTTAAATTGGTTCTATTTGAATTTTGGGAAATGGTTATATTTTTTATATTCTATTCTACTCTATTGTTTTTTTAATTCTATTCTTTTTCTGTTTGTTTATTCTATTCTATTATTTTATATTCTGTTATTTTCTATTCTATTTTTTTCTATTCTATTCTTTTTTATTCAAATTCAAAATTCGAATTTCAGAAGATGGTTATATGTATTCTATTCTATACTATTCTATTCAAATTGTTTTTTTTCTATACTATTCTTTTATTTTTGCATTCAATTCTAATCTATTCTTTTCTATTCTATTCAAATTTGAATTGATTATATTAGAATTTTGGGAACATGTTATATTCTTTCTATTGTATTTTATTCTATTCTATTATTGTTTTCTATTATTTTTTATTTTACTGTTGTACGAGGAGGATTTTGATTTTGTCGGAATTTCAGAGACTTGGTTCAACAGCTTTCATGATTGGCTGGCAACCATTCAAGGGAATCCGCGCAGGGATAGAGAGGGTAAAAAAGAGGGAGGGGTATGCCTGTATATCAAGAATAATGTACAAGTGAATGTGAGAGATGACATCCCTAAGGGAGCTGGGAAAAAGGTGGAATCCTTATGGGTAGAGCTCCAAAGGGATGAAACTAAGGGGAAACTAATACTGGGAGTATGCTATAGGCCCCCTAACCTGGAGGAGGAGGAGGAGACTGACCTCCTATCACAATTGGGATTAGCGGAAAGGATGGGAAGTGTCATCATAATCGGGGATTTTAATTATACAGACACAGACTGGGCAGAAGGCATTGGTCTAAGGCTCACCAGTTCCTAAATGTCTTGCAGGACAATTTCATGGGTCAGATGGTAGACGCGCCAACTAGAAACAAAGCGTTACTAAACCTACTGATTACCAACAATAGAGACCTGATCACGGATGTGGAAATATGGGGCAATTTAGGAAACAGAGATCACATGTGAATTAGTGTTAGTATAAATCACACAAATAGGAAATGTAAGGGGAATACAAAGACACTGAATTTCAAAAGAGCCAAATTCCCTAAACTACGATCCTTGCTAGAAGATAATAATTGGGCTAAAATCTTAGGAACAAAGAACAGAGAAAAAATGGGTATGCTTTAAGAGCGTATTAAATAAGGGTATTAGCCAGTGCATCCCAATGGGAAATATATTTAGGGCGGCTAAGATACAACACGAAAGACACATAGCGGAGGAGAGCATATAAACAGTAAAAGAGCGAGGACAGACCATATTGGCCACATAAAGAATGAGGAAGATAATCTGCTTACAAAGGATGGTTAGATGGTGAAGGTTCTGAATTTATTCTTCTCCTCAGTCTTCACGAGGGAATCAGGGGGCTTCAGAAATCAAAACTGCAGTGTTTATCCTCATGACACGTCACAGGAAGAACCCTCATGGCTAACAGAGAACAAAATTAAAAGAATATACCGCTCTGAAAACTGCTGATCCCTCTGCTATGCTTTTGTCCCACTGAACCAAAAAGGGTGCTTGCTGTGCTCAGGTGCATTAGATAGAGAAAATTCCTGGACTGCCGCACTCCTTGAAACGATGTCTTTATTCAGCAATTTTTTTTTTTCCAAAACACAAAACAACCAAAAACAGTGCAGTCAAAAAGGAGAGGTGGACAAAAGGAAAAGGGTGGCCGACATGTTTCACATCTTTCGATGCTTAGTCGTAGCTGAATAAAGACATTGTTTCAAGGAGTGCGGCAGTCCAGGAATTTTCTCTATCTAAGAGAACAAAATTAGGAATAGACTTGAAAAACTTAACATTCATAAGTCATCGGGAACAGATGGCTTGCACACGAGGGTCCTTAGGGAACTCAGTCAAGTAATTACCGGACCATTGTTCCTAATTTTTACTGAAAGTCTACTGACTGGAATGATACCAGCTGATTGGAGAAAAGCCAATGTAGCACCAATATATAAAAAAGGGCCAAAATACATCCCTGGAAATTACAGACCAGTTAGCCTAACATCAATAGTATGCAAGCTCTTGGAGGGGATGATATATGGGGCAGCACAGTGGTGCAGTGGTTAGCACTTTCACCTATCAGCAAAAAGGGTTGCTGGTTCAAATCCCAACCACAATACCATCTGCCTGGAGTTTGCATGTTCTCCCTGTGCACTTTGGCAATGTATATGTAAAAGCGCTGCTTAAATTTACAGTGCTATACAAGTACCCAAAATAAATACAAGATTTTAGGAATGAAAACTGTATCATTAACAGTGATCAGCGTGGATTCATGAAGAATCGTTCTTGCCAAACCAATCTATTAACCTTCTATGAGGAGGTGAGCTGCCATCTATATTTTGCAAAAGCATTTGACACAGTTCCCCATAAACATTTACAGTACAAAGTGAGTACATGGATTGAAAACTGGCTACAAGGGCAAGTTCGGAGGGTAGTGACAAATGGGGAGTACTTGGAAAGGACAGGGGTGGAAAGTGGGGTCCCCCAGGGTTCTGTCCTGGGACCAACCGTATTTAATTTGTTCATAAATGACTTGGAGGATGGGGTGAAAAGTTCAATCTCTGTATTTGCAGACAATACTTTGCTAAGCAGGGCAATAACTTCTCTGCAGGATGTGGAAACCTTGAAAATAGATCTGAACAAATTAATGGGGTGGGCAACTACATGGCAAATGAGGTTTAATGTGGATTTTTTTTTAATAATGCATTTGGGTGGCAAGAAATTGAATGCAATCTACTCACTGGGGGAGAACCTCTGGGGGTATCAAGGATGGAAAAGGACCCAGGGGTCCTAGAAGATGATAGGCTCAGCAATGGCATGCAATGTCAAGCTGCTGCTAACAAAGCAAACATAATATTGTCATGCATTAAAAAGGGGATTAACTCCACAGATAAAGCGATAATTCTCCCACTCTACAAGACTCTGGTCTGTCGCACCTGGAGTATGCTGTCCAGCTCTGGGCACCAGTCCTCAGGAAGGATGTGCTGGAAATGGAACGAGTACAGAGAAGGGCAACAGCTAATAAAGGGTCTGGAGAATGTTAGTTATGAGGAAAGGTTGCAAGCACTGAACTTATTCAATCTGGAGAAGAGACGCTTGAGAGGGGATATGATTTTAATTTACAAATACCATACTGGTGACCCCACAATAGGGATAAAACTTTTCCGTGGAGGGAGTTTAATAAGACACTCATTAAAATTAGAAAAAAGAGGTTTAACCTTAAACTACTTAGAGGATTCTTTACTATAAGAGCGGCAAGGATGTGGTATTCCCTTCCACAGGTGTTAGGCTCAGCAGGGAGCATTGATTAGATAAGGACGACCACAGCATACAGGGTTATACAATGTAATACTGACAATAAATCACACACATAGGTTGGACTTGACGGACTTGTGTCTTTTTTCAACCTCACCTACTATGTATCTATATTCTATTATTTTCTATTCTATTCTTTTCTTATATAGTCAAATTTGAAAATGTATTCTATTTTTAAAATTCGAAATTTCAGAAGGTTATATTCTTTCTATTTTATTCTATACTTTCTTTATTCTATTGTATTCCTTAATTTTCTATTCTATTTTATTCTCTTAGGAAATTGGAAAGCAAATAGAAAACTATTCGAATTCTAAAACTTTTCTAATTCGAATTTGAAAACTATTCGAATTCTAAAACCTCTTCGAAAACTATTAGATAACCTCTTCGAAAACAATTAAAAAAACTATTCAAATCGATTCAAATTTTCGTCCCAATTATTTTTTCCTTACCTCAGATTCATTTACATTCGGTACTATTGTAATTTGAGAATTCAGAAACTGATAATTCGTACAAATTTTAAATCGGAACAAAACAAACTGCACATACTTGTGACCTCATCGTAGTTTGATAAGTAGACTTTTGAGGAGGAGTTTATATATTTGTGTGTGTGCGTGTGCTGTGGGGGCAGGTTATTCTGCATGCCGAATCTTTATCCACTAAACTGCCATAACAAAAAACTAAAATTTGTCAACATTCTATTGAAATGAGAAATTACGGCCTCATCTCTCGTACAAGCAAAACTATCTTTCTATTTACATATCCATCATTATCTATCTATCTATCTATCTATCTATCTATCTATCTATCTATCTATCTATCTATCTATCTATCTATCTATCTATCTATCTATCTATCTATCTATCTATCTATCTATCTAGGATGAATGGGATTTTGTTGGTTGAGAGTATTAGAACTACAAGCTTCAAGCAGAAAATTGCTCCGGTGTAAAAAAAAATTGAAATGTGTTGCTCTGCTCAATCTCCTCTCCAATCTTCAATACAATTTAAACGTAGTTAATCAAAAAAGAAAAAATGTGTATAATATTACCCCTGGATGACAATTATGTGCTGGGTGAATCTATAGCATATTATGAAATAACAATAATACACATCAAATAAATAAATAATGACATGCTGTTCCACTCTAAACTGAAGAGAGCACCAATATGTAAAATAAATGTCCTTGGTGAATACACAAATAATTCTTTGTCATGATCCATCTTAAACTGCAAGTGCTCCACATCAGTAGAAATGCATGCTCACTAAACTCATGGACCTAACAGGTTTTTTTTTGTTTGGACTAAAAATCTATTCATCCACATCACATCAATGAGTGATGCTAAAGACAGGTCCTCTTTCTAGTTTCTAATTCCAGCGGGTCTAGTTCGGCATCATCTCTATACATCTCGTAAAGGGAAGAGAGAAAGTCCTAGATAGTGAAGTATTCTTTATTTGTGTCACAATAAGTAAAAGCACGTGAATGCTCTCACATTAAAAGCTGAACCTTCAGGCTCTATTACCAGCATAGACAGGGCCGTCTTACAGTAATAGCATCATGGGCCCCTGGGCAAAGTAATGCTCTGGGGCCCCTACAATGGAGGCAATGCAGGTAAACAGACATCAAATAGGTAGGAGGCAGACAATGGGTGCCTTCCACCTTTTGGGTGGAGCTCCGCATTAACTACATGAACAATCATTCTGTACAGCAAAGAAACAGTGGGGAGATACTACATACTGACAAAGTTGTCCTGTGCATATAATATATCTGATAGATTGATGCCTCCCCAGCACTCTGACCCCTCTACACCCCAGATATCCCCCCAGCACCATTGGGCCCCCACATTTCTGGGCAGCGTGGGCTCAAGGACCAGCTGCTTTTGGGAAAGTGTAGGGGCCCCCCATGCAGCTGGGGCCCCTGGGCAGTGCCCAGGTGTGCCCACTCATTAAGACAGCCCTGAGCATAGAACGTAAAGACTTCCAGATTCCAACTCCAGACTAAAAGTGACATCACTAAGCTCCGCAAGTCATGTGAGTGTGCTCTTCTGCTGGTGGTGGAGTACTTGCAGTTTAAGGTGCAGCGTGGAGTGCATCATTTACTTATTTGAAGATCATAACAAAGAATTATTTGTGTCTTCACAAAGGATGTTTATTTTTCATTTTGGTGGCCGGCTCTCTTCAGTTTAGGGTGGAACAGCATTTAATTTTTTATTTAATGTTTATTATTGTTTTTTTGACAAAATGGTGGTGATAATGTACACTTTTTTTTATTTTTGGTGGATTATGTTTATATTTTATTTAAGATTATCTATTGTTATAGTGTAATTCTTTTGGTATCATTTACCTAGTTTACAGGGGACACACTGACCAGTGTACAGGGGACACACCGACCAGTATGCAGGAGACACACCGACTAGTATACAGGGGACACACTGATCAGTATACAGGGGACCATAACCAGTAGACTGGACACTGTTTTTTCAAAACTTTTGATCTTTTTACATCAATTTATCAAAAAATCAAAAGCTCTATTTGTGTGAAAAAAAAAGATATACATTTAATTTGCGTACAGTGTTGTATAACCATGCAATTACTAGTTAAAGTAGCACAGTGCTGAATAGCAAAAAATGGTCATGAAGGTGGTAAGACCTTCCGGAGGTCAAGTGGTTAATTTTTGTGCTATTCTTGGTGTTCACTTTTATGCCATGCTAGGGGTTAACTATTGTGCAATGCTGTGGGTTAATTTATTGTGATATGTATCAGGGGTTATTGCTGGCCCTAACATATGCTGGGGGTTATTTCTGGGGGGTATCATTGCTGGCCCGACATTTGCTGGGAGTTTTCATTGCTGTCCTTACATTTGCTGGGGGTTATTGCTGGCTCTGTCACTTGCAGGGGGTTACCATTGCCACAGTCTCTTCAATGTACCCCAAACCCTTATTTTGTCTTTATAAAAGGGAAACAGTGGCACACTACGTGCCATAAACTGTAAAGAAATACCACTTTTGGCCATACCTGTGTAGCGCCCCTTTGCTTTCAGCATGGGCACTACGCCTAAATTTAGTGGGAAGGGAGAGTTACTTTGCTCCCTTCCAGTGTTTGTTTAAATTTGGGACCACTGTCATTCTGGAAATGTCCACTGGATCAGTCTGCGGTCAGGGAGTGCAATGCCACCCCTGGCCGGCAGCTGGCGCCAGAGGGGTTCTAGCAGAGCAGATCTTCTCTCAGCAGCCAATTAGAGGATGTTTTCCCTCGCAGGGCATGCTGGGGGAGGGTATATCTGGGACAGAGGTCATGTGTTGAGAATCTTTGTGCGGGGTCCCCGTTCCAGGTGCGGTACCCACCTTCAGGGTACGCGCATTCATGGACCCCGCCGGCGCGGCCCACCTGGCCAGAGCTGAACTTTGCAGCGAGCCTCATCCTGATGAGAGAAGGGATCTCAGCGTCCCGCTGGGTTCCATGGCCTATTGACAGAATCCCAGCCTGGGATCGGGTGTCCGGACCACTGACAGGTATGCTTGCTGTCATCCGGGGACCATTCATAGAAATGTCTACTGGGAGGATTCTCTTTCCTTATTCACCCAAGTCCTCTGTTGAAATTGGCCTGTGGCAGGGGCCCTAGAGACAGATCTGTGTGAGAGACCTGTTCCTCCCAGTTTTATCCTAAGTGACTCTCCGGCTGCCAGGCCTATCATAGGGGTCTGTCCGGGGGCACTTTACCCACTCCGAACAGAGTGGCGACATGTTACAAAAATTGGTTCGATGCAGAGCAGCGTATTGCTCAGTTCTATATCCAGGCCTGATACTGCATGGTTCTCCTTTTCTTCCTTCATCAACTTTGACCTTCCAAAATTGTGTTGATGTTGGCCGTGTTTGGCCTGGGCAATAAAGCACTGAAAACTCTTTATTGGATGTCTGGACTCCACTCACTTTTGCTATTCTCACAAGTTACACCCCTAGACACTGCCAGGGTAACTTAGTAGGCCGATCACAAATCAACCAGTGGCTCCTTCGGGGTTAGCGCTACACCTGCTTTTGACCACACCCACTTTTATGGTGCCGCATTAGCTCCCCCACTTATACTTCCAAAACACACCTCCAAAAAAATGCCTGGAGCCACCTCTGCTATTTGTTTACCTGCTGCATCTAAAAAATCGAACTATCTGGTTCTATATGTCATTAGAAAGCAATCAGGGATTTTTTTTTCACTGGTTGAATTAATTTACCCATTTTATTTTGGTAAATAGAACCTTAAAAACAAATCTAAAAGGATGTAAGTTTGTAACTTGGATTAGCACTGTGAATATATATCTACTGAAATTAACCTTTCAATCGTAATAAGCTGGCTTCATGAATGCTAACCAAAACTCAGCTGAGTTTCAATTTTTAGAATCTGTAAAGTCCCGGAGTCCAGTAAAAATATACACCACTGAGTTAAAATAAACACAAACCCCTAGCTGAGAATTTCAGGACTCCTTAGAGGCAATGTACATACCAGACAGTTGTAAAACTGCCATTGCGGTTCCACTCACTAAGAATGGTCACACTGTACACTATGACCCTGGGAATCCTAGATTGTAAAGCTATATATCTGTTTCAGATAAGCGATCTTTAAAATATCATGTAAAGAATACCAAAAAGGCAGTTATGTGCCATGCCCTAAGGTATAAACCTTTCAGTGATGTATTCTAGAGCCTACAAATGTGATCTTTAAGGTCTATTAAATCACAACAGGAAATGACAAGTAGACTATAGCTTACAGCTTGTTAGGGGATTAGTAAATCAAGCAGGTAGTTCAAGCACATTCCTAGAGACCAAAATTTTAACATATGTAGAAATTCTTCATGTGCCAATATCAATTCTATGACAGTGAGAACCATCTTTTGCACACACACACACCTGATATTGCTCCAGCTATAGCAGCTTATATGGTCAGCATTTATACTTGAATACAATCATGCTTTTCCTGAACTTGAAATAGAAACTATATATTTCAAATGTTATAGAAGTATTTATTTATTTATTTATTTGAGAAAAAATATATTTTGCTGTATTTCATAGCAAGTGCATAGGTTTATGGGCCATTTATTGGATAAAAGGCCTAATATTTACTAGTGATTACAAAAAATATTCGATTTTCTTTAGCCACTATTATTTTCCAAAAATCCAAGAATAAAAAAGGGTATATTTCTACGGAGAGCCACACTTTGGGAGCCATGAGTATGGCTCCCAAAGGAATGAACGTGGTTGCAGTGTTCATTCACAGGCTGAAGAGGTGGGGAGGGGGTTATTGTTTAGGGTGGAGATGTGGGGAAGGGGTTATTGTTTAGGGTGGAGATGTGGGGAAGCTGTTATTGTTTAGGGTGGAGAGGTGGGGAGGGGTGTTATTGTTTAGGATGGAGAGGTGGGGAGGGGTGTTATTGTTTAGGATGGAGAGGTGGGGTGGGTTATTGTTTAGGGTGGAGAGGTGGGGAGGGGGTTATTGCTTAGGGTGGAGAGGTGGGTGGGGTGTTATTGTTTAGGGTGGAGAGGTGGGGAGGGGTGTTATTATTTAGGGTGGAGAGTTGGGAGGGGGTTATTGTTATTGTTTTGTATATGCAGGAAGTGAGGCACTTAGGGAAAGTCATCAGAGGTGGGAGGAAGCAAAGCCTGGCTCAGTGCAGGACACACTACTCACCAGGCAGATCTTTCACCCAGCAGCCACCCGCAGAGGAGCCAGAGGAGGAGAAGCAAATCGCCCAGAGAACACAACATCGGAGATGAGGGGATGGGGCCGGAGCGGGAGGGGGCAGGTCCACTGCTGGGAAGTTAAAAATCCCATTGACAGCTGAAACATCATCGGTTGTTAAAGACGTGGCGGCCCAACGCCTTAACAACCTATGATTGTCTGCATTATTTTGTATACATTTCATCTGTCAGCGGGCGAATACCGCTGACAGATGACAGAGCCGAACCTGAAGGTATCGGTTTCAGGTGTCGGCGCATTTGCACGAGTACCGATACTCATGCAAATGCTTAGTATCGGCACCGATACCGATACCAGTATTAATAATAATAATACATGTCAGCACAGTCACTTATAATCTCCAGGGGGGTTAAAGAGGATGTCCGCTGAAAAAAAAATATTAAAAGCCAGCAGCTACAAATACTGCGACACTTACCTGTCCTGGAGTCCAGCGCCGTCCGCAGCAGAGGACGAGCGATCGTTCATCACTCTGCTGCTCCTCCGCGCCATCCTCGGTGAGGGAACCAGGAAGTGAAGCGCTCCAGCTTCACAGCCCGGTTCCGTATGGCGCATGCGCGAGTTGCGCTGCGCCTGCTGATTGACTCCCGCTGTGTACTGGGAGCCGAGTGTTCCCAGCACACAACAAGGGGGGGGGGACGGGGGATGACGTAATGCCCGCAGTCTGCTTGAGACTGTGTGGCTGGAAGTGGGTGCAAATACCTGTCTAGTAGAGAAGATGGTTAATTCTTGATAAACAAGAACATGAACCTTTGTGATATTGTTACCAGGTATTATTTTAATAGAAGTTGTAGATAAAAGATTATATGGCATTTTTGTGATTGGGTTTACTTAATAATTATAATATAAACCAGTAGAATAAAACCTGACTAATTTTAACTTTTCCTCACTCTATCCTAAACTACAGGAAACAACGGGTTAGGCTGTAAGAATTATAAAGCATGGTGCTATCTGAAGGAAAAAAAGAATTATCCTTTAATAAGAATAAGTGGGGCGTGGCTTAGCTGGGGATGTAGACGGTCGCACGTCCTGTGAGCTCCGCCGATCATCCGCTCGATTATCCTGCTGACAAGCCGTTCGTGGCTTTACTTTGGTCCCGCTACTTACCTGGACTCCCCTGGCTGCTACAGCGACCCTCGACGGTACCGGATCGGGCGTAGATAGGATGTCCCGGCGCAATACACAAGGCCGCACGGCCCCGAACCACGCGATCCAAGATGGCGGCGCCGCGCAGTCGGCGAAAGAGAAATATAAAGCCGCGGCTCAGAAGTTGTTCTCCCCGATCAGCACACGCGAGCTCCTGGAGGTCCCTGGGGATGGCGGAGACAACCGGAGCGGGTCCCAATCCGACGCTGACGACACTGTGCCCCTGGAGGACCCATCCGCGCCAGTGCTGCCGTGGAACACAGTGAGTACATCACCAGGGTCCCATGTGCTGGATGCGGTGGAGGCCTCAGGCCCGGACGGGCCTGAGCCCACACTAAGGGACATCTTTGCAGCAATTACGGCCTGTAATGCCTCAGTGACACATCTGGCATCAGAACTTAAGGGGGTAAAGGCAGAAATGACATACATGCGCCAGGACATGCAGAAGCTGCGGGACCGCACTACTGATGTTGAGGGCCGTGTTAGTGTATTGGAGGATGATATAGCCCCTATGCAGAGGGAGGCACATGCCCAACAACTGATGGTCGCTAAACATGCGGCAAAAATTGACGAACTCGAAAATAGAATGCGCCGCAACAATGTTAGAGCCATTGGAATACCAGAAAGAATGGAGGGAAAGAATCCGGTAGCATTCATAGAGCAATGGCTGACAGAGAAATTCGGAAAAGACTCTTTTTCACAAATGTTTGCGGTGGAACGCGCACACCGTGTCCCCCTGAGGCCTTTACCCCCGGGGAACCCGCCCAGGGCCTTTCTGTTTAAACTGTTACACTACAGGGACAGGGATGTCATCCTGTCTAAGGCACGCACCCTGGGGGAGGCTCTAGTTATAGATAACTCCAAGATATCCTTATTTCCAGACTTTTCAGCAGAGGTGCAAAAGCAGCGCGCCCAATTTAATGATGTCAAGAAGCTGTTGCGATTCCTGGAATTACAGTATGCCATGCTTTATCCTGCTAAGCTCCGTGTGGTAGCTAGAAATGAAGTGCACTTCTTTGAGAGACCTGCCCAAGCCATGCAATGGATGGATAGAGAGGAGCGCTCTCTGCGTGAAGATTTGGGGAGAAGACGCAGGAATGAGTGACCGCCACATGCTTCACTCACAAGCACCAACATTATTACCTAACAGCGGGACAGGAATGATGTCCTATTTCAACCTCCTTCCAAGGCGGAGAACTGTTTCCACAGGAGGTGTTCGCACTGTTTAAATATGTTTTGTTCTACACTGAAAAAAGATCCGCTGGAGGCGGATGCCCTTAAGCTGGCTAGTGAACTTTGCCCACTAGAACTGAGTCCCTCGTGGACAAGAAGTCTCATCGACGGTTTTTTATTATTTTTGGTTCCTTTGCTAAACTTTTTGAGCTTGATAATGGTTCTCTTGAATGATATGTCTACAGTCTGCTTGACATTTGTTTCCACAGGTTGTGCCCAATGCGCCTGGACTGAGACATTGGGGAGACCTCACCCTGTGTTTTATGCTCCCCATAACATTAGAAATGTGATTCTCTCCTCCCCACCTGGTCACTCTCGCTACTATTATTTTTTTGTGTTCTGTCCCGACCGAGATGGAATAGTGTTTATTTTATTATTTGTAAGATGGTCCTGGTCTATTGACTTGAAATGCATTTATGTGGTGTTCGCTGCAGATGATTCTATACCTAAGACATGGCAGTACAGATTGTGTTAACTAGCTGGAATGTTAGAGGGCTGGGTGACAAAGTGAAACGCATGGCAGTAGGTCATGTGCTTAAACGTCTGGGCTCCTCAGTGGTGTGCCTGCAGGAGACACATATTCTACCAGGTCAGGAATCTCCATTTTCCTCTAGGCTGTATAGCAACCAGTACCACTCTGCTTTTTCATCGTATGCCAGAGGGGTCAGTACACTTATTGGCATAAATGTACCGTATACGTTTATCTCCTCACTAATAGACCCTGGAGGTCGTTTTATTTTTTTGCACTGTTCCCTAAATGGCATACCATGTATTATAGCCAACATATATATACCGCCACCTTTTTCGGCGGAGGTTCTTAAGACCCTGGCCACCTTCTTGTCACGTCACCCCGGTGTCCCCGCTCTTGTAGTGGGGGACTTTAATAATTTTTTGTGTGCCGACCTTGACAAGTTTTCTCCTGGGGCGCGGGCGGCCACACCAAGAAGGAGCCAGACGCCTTTTGCTCGGCTTCTACAGGAGCTGGGGTTAAGAGATGTCTGGAGGCTTGCTCACCCACAGGAGAGATGTTACTCATGCCACTCCGCCTCGCATAGGGGCCTTTCTAGAATTGATCTGGGCCTGGGCAACAGTGAGATGCTTCCCCTGGTTTCGTCCATAAAGTACGAGGCCAGGACTGTCTCTGACCACTCGCCTCTATGTATTGAGATACTGGCGTCTGGAATCCCTAAGCGCACTTGCTGGAGGCTTAATCCCTTCTGGATGTCGCTGTTCCCAGCCCCTGATCCTATTCATACTGAACTAGTAAATTTTGTTAGGATTAACAGGAATTCCACGGGCCTGGGTGTCCTTTGGGATGCTCTTAAAGCCTTTCTGAGGGGCCAGTTTATTAGGTCTATCAACTCCATTAAAACGGGGACGAAGTCTTGGGAACAATTCGTGCTTCGGGAGGCTGGGAGGGCTGAGTCGGCTTATGTGGACTCCCCCTCTGAGCATACCGAAAGGGCATGGAATGAGGCTCAGAATATGGTTAAGCATGTGACTATGACCAGGGCGGAGAATAAAAGATTTTTCCTTCAGCAGAAGTACTTCGAGGACGGGGAGGGCACAGGTCATATGCTGGCTATGATGGTGAGAGCACAAAGGGGCTCGCCACACATAGAGTCAATAACTAATGTCTCGGGGTCACTGGTCTCATCTCATGCGGATGTGCTATCCACATTTAAAGATTTCTATGCTGATGTGTATTCCTCTAAAGTCTCACCTACTACTGAGGAGATTGCCTCCTTTTTGGATCAGTGCCACCTCCCGCGTCTATCGGCCGCAGACGTGGCGCAATTGAGTGCGCCGCTCACGACTGATGAACTACTGGAGGCATTGGCGCTTTCCTCTCCTGGCAAGTCTCCGGGCTCGGATGGCTTGCCGGCGGAGGTATATGGGCGCTACTCTGAAGGCCTGATACCTCTTTTGAAAGAAGTGTTTGTAGATGCGTATGATCAGGGGTCCCTGCCCCACTCCATGAATGAGGCCATTATAGTTCTCCTATTGAAACCTGGTAAGGATGCCCAAAGTGCTGACTCCTATAGACCTATATCACTACTGACAACAGACGTTAAACTACTGGCTAGGGTACTGGCCACCAGGCTCGCTAAAGTTATAACTAAACTAATCCATACGGACCAATCAGGTTTTATTCCTTCCCGGTCAACTGCCCTCAACATTAGGCGCCTCTTCCTTAATTTACAGATACCTGTTGATAACGAGAAACAGAGGGCGATCCTGTCATTAGACGCTGCCAAAGCCTTTGACAGCGTCGAATGGCCCTATTTGTGGGAGGTCCTGGGACGCTTTGGACTGGGTGACAGTTTTATTAGATGGGTTCGGTTACTCTATGCTGCCCCCACGGCCAGGCTTCGAGTGAACGGGGACCTTACGGACCCCTTTCCGCTCTACAGAGGCACAAGGCAGGGGTGCCCTTTATCGCCCCTGCTTTTTGCACTAGCCCTCGAGCCGTTAGCGGCGCGGATAAGGTCCTCCCCTGAGATAATCGGTTTTGAGAGAGGTGAACAGATAGAGAAGATTTCTCTTTACGCAGACGATACCTTGTTGTATCTGGGAGATGTGGATACATCTCTTACGGCAGCTATGGAATTGATCCAACGGTTTGGCTCCTTGTCGGGGTTCTCGATAAATTGGGGTAAATCCGTCATTTTGCCTGTGGATGGTCCGGTTGCCTCTCTACCGGAGGCGGCGGGGTCACTGAAGGTGGTGGAATCTTTTAAATACTTAGGAGTTCAGGTGTCAGCTAACCCACAGAAATACTTGGAGGAGAATTTGTTGCCCCTTTTCCAACGACTGCAAATGACCTGTAATACCTGGTGCAAACTTCCGCTCTCAGTAATAGGTAGAATAAATTTAATAAAAATGGTGTGGGGCCCCCAACTTCTATACATTATGCACAATTCCCCTCAGTGGATACCTCGTCGTTGGTTCACCCGGATAGATTCCTTGTTTAGATCACTGATTTGGAAAAAAATGGCATGGGGCGGGCCAATGATAATGACTCAATTGATACTCTACTGCGAACGGGTTCGGGGAGTGCGTCGGTCCTAGCAAATTTGGAGGCGGGCTTTCCGCATCTGCCTCAGGCGGCACCCACCGTGGTCCTCCTTAGGAAGCTGTGGTCTATGGTTAGATCCACCTTGGGTGTCTCGGGATTTCTTGCGGACACTCCTTTGTGGGACAACCTAAACCTGATGGAGGTCTTCAGGCTTGAAGGCTTTCAGGTTTGGAAACTGGCAGGAATTAAGAACATCGCCCAGATTTACAGTAACAATGTGCTTAAATCATTTCAGGATTTACAAAATGAATTTGGTCTACCCAGACAACAATTTTATAGGTATCTACAACTCAGGCATGCCCTTCGGGCACAGGGGCAGGTGTCGGTTCTCCAGCTATCTAGTAATAGGCTGTTAACTGAGGTATTTTCTGGCACGGAAAGAAAGGGTATGATATCCCATGTATACTCCTCGCTATTGTCGTCTGTGCAAAACTCAGCAACTCTGCCATGCAGAAGAGGGTGGACAGAGGATTTGGGGGACATTGATGGCGAGACCTGGGAAATTTGTTTACAGGCTGGCCCTCTCACTTCTGTCTCGCAGTCTCACAGGTTGTCTCACCTGTTCCTGTTACACAGGGTTTATCGTACGCCTATTCAACTGTTTCGATGGGGAAGAAGGGACTCTTCACTGTGTCCCAAGCTATGCGAGGGGGAGGGGTCGCTTATTCACCTGATGTGGAGGTGCCCCAAGCTACACCGGTTCTGGAGGAGTGTCACAGAGGTTATCTCCTCGGTGTACCAAGTTAGGGTCCCACTGGACCCCATAGTATGTATACTGGGTGCCGTGGACGAAGAGGTATACCCCCCACCTATTAATATAGCAGTGATTAGGCTCCTATATCTAGCAAGGAAACAGATAGCTAGATTCTGGCTGTCCCCGCATGTCCCGACTAAGAAACAATGGATTGATCAGGTAAATCTTATTATAGTGAGGGAACATTATACATATCAGCATAGAAATGCCCCTAAGAAATTTAATTCCATCTGGCAACCCTGGCTGGAAACGCCTGGACTGGCACCTCCGAGATTGGTTATGACCCGGCTGTTACAGATGTAGTCGATTCTATCTTCCTGACGCACAAAACATAAAATTATAAAATATGTCTGACTCAGTCAAAAAATGTATAAAACTTAGACCATGGTTGAGGTACGCGCCTGTGGGGATTACATAATGTGGTCGGGAGAACCTACTTAAGGATGGATAAGGACTCTGAATGCTTAAGCAGACGGTGGAATGCAGACTTTCAGTTTTGGCCCGTTGGCCGAGTGTGTGTTAGTGTTGGGGGGAGAGGCGGTTTCTCACCTGCCCGGCATAGTTCAAACTCCTTTAATGACGGAATTTGGTTTAGGTCACCTCCTGGTGCCTCTGTTCTAGCATGCGTACAAAGCAAGTCTTTTTGTAATAATTTTATTTTGCAACGTTTTTTGTATGCTGATATATATCTCTGTACCGTACTTATATTTTTGGCACAATAAACCATTTTACTGATTTAATAAGAATAAGTAAATTATAATGATAGAATATACAATATAGTCTTATGCAGTTTACATTTTATTCTCTGTGCTGTTAGCCTGAGATCACATCAGACAGAGCATTACTAAAGCATCTAGACGACAGCCACAAAAATAATGGCCAGAATACATTCCTGTTCCATAAAGTATTTATGATTTCGACTCAGGTTTAATAAAAAAAAGTGAAAGAAAAAGTTGCGTTATGGACCAGAATTCTAAACGTATGAAACAGGATTATGGTGGATTGAAGTGGTCTCAGATATTGTGGCAATCTACTGTTATGGAAGCAGCCAGTGCCAAGCCCTTCAAAAGTATGGCCAAGCATTAAGCAAGTCATACTGGAAAACAGTAGGTATGCAGGTCTGAATCAGTAACCTCAGGACAGCTTAGCTTTCTAATTTCTCAAGTTACAGTGGGGAAATCTTCAGTCTGTTTTTGAAATTAAACCATCTGGAAAGTTTTCTAGGACTGTGATCATTTCTATTGCTTTTTCTTTGGGCCCCCTCCAAAGGTAAACAACTATGTATTTTTTGGGGTTCCATTTGAAACTTGTGGATGTCTAACGAGCTACTTAAACACAATCTACATATTGAGTTACCTTTTTTCATTCATCTGGTGTTTTTATTTAAAAAAAATATTTTAAGGAGTATACCACATAAAAAAAATAAGATATATAACACTTTATAAATAAGTGGTAAATACATCTTAAAGAAAATACAGGTATTCTCTATTGTTACTTACAGTATATGATTAACACTAAAGTGTAACACATTCCAAACTTTACTGCAATTCCCATGACTGATCAAGTCAATTCACATTACTTGTACTGTCCTGACATCCTGCAAGATGCAACCAGCAAGTGTTTGTGGAATAAAAAAAGGAAAAATCCAAGACCCTAAACTTAGGGTTATTGATTGATCTTAGCCTTGGAATGCTACACTCGGCAGCATGAGCCTATGTAAGCATTTACAAAGCATTTGATAACTAGTTTTCTTGATCTCTCTAAACAGCTATGTTTGAATGTGCCTGTACATGTACATTTTTTCATTCTTTAACTTTGTTTTTTTAATTAAACGTATTCCCATCACATTGGGGACTGACAATCCCGCTATGTGAAACGAGCAATGGAAGTGGCAGGTTCTCTTTAATGAGATAGCACGCATTTAATAGTAGACAGGTGCACACTGAAATATTTTGTTTCAGAATTTTGTTTTCGTCCAAAAAAACAGCCTGCTGTTTCTAGTCTCACCTTCCTTCCGGTGCTCTCCCTGGTCCCACTCTCTGGGAACGTCATCATCTATGTCTCCATGCTGAACCTAGCTGTTTTCTGGTGTCCACAGGATGGATTTCTCTCCCTGCCTGCAGATCCGTGGATCAAGATGGACCTGAGACTGGACCGCACCGCGCATCATGAGACCCCGATGAGCCTGTTTTGTAATTGTGTATTGTAAGTGCATTTCTTTTGAGATTAAACATAGTATCTCGGACATATTGCACTTAGGTGGCGCTTCCCTTTTTTGTTTCCTTGTAACTGACTTTGATTGACAGCAGCTGGAGCTGATGGCAATGCTGTTGTGTCTCATCCAATCAGAAGGGAGAGTCTCAGACGGCTGAGACATTTGTAAACATCGCTGGACAGAGAAGAGGCTTAGGTAAGTATTAGGGGGGCCAAGGGCTGTTATCTTAAAACATTCTATTAATAAAACCCTTCTGACTTTACGAACCCCTTTAATACTTCTGTTGTAAACTTTGAGCTCAAAGTGCCCTCCACAATGCCTAGAGCTACAGAGGTCAGTGTGGGCTATTGTCTTGAGGATATGCAAAGACATTATTATTAGTGTTGCTCACGAATATTCGTATTGCGAATATTTGGCTCGAATATGGCATATTCGAGTATTCGCGATATATTTCGAATTTTGCGGTGAATATTCGCTATTCCGAATATTCAAATTTTTTCAATTTTATTTTTAGAACAGATCACATCCTAGAGATCTCCATCGACGTCTAAAAGCATTGCTGGTATGATTAGAGACCTTGGGCCGAGTAGCTGAAGCGATCATTTTATCTTGCCGAAAAATCACAATGCGATTATTCGGCAATCGGAATATCGCGCGATTATTTTCTCCGCCCTTCTTTTGCATCAGAGCCAATCAGAGTGCTCCTACCGCAGTTGTCGAAATTCCGCAATAAATATCGCATTCGCATTTTGCGAAATTTCGATAAAATATCACGAATATTCTGAGCCAATCAGAGGGCTCCTACCGCAGTTGTCGAAATTCCGCAATAAATATCGCATTCGCATTTTGCGAAATTTCGATAAAATATCACAAATATTCTGAGCCAATCAGAGGGCTCCTACCGCAGTTGTCGAAATTCCGCAATAAATATCGCATTAGCATTTTGCGAAATTTCAATAAAATATCACGAATATTCTGAGCCAATCAGAGGGCTCCTACCGCAGTTGTCGAAATTCCGCAATAAATATCGCATTCGCATTTTGCGAAATTTCAATAAAATATCACAAATATTCTGAGCCAATCAGAGTGCTCCTACCGCAGTTGTCGAAATTTCGCAATTATTTTCGCATTCGCAATAGCGAAATTTCGCAAACATTTCATTTAGATAAAATATCACGAATATTCGAATTTAGCGAATATTTCTCGAATATGGCTTATTCTGCTCAACACTAATTATTATTATCCATAGCCTGGTCACAGTTTCTCATCAAAATACATTTAAACCCAAAAACAAAGATTTAATATATTGAAGCTTACCAATCCTTGTAAATAATGACTGAATACATTTTTTCACCTAGTAATCCTGCAAATAAACTTCCTGTCTCTTAATTTATTCATTGTATCTATGAAGTCATGTACATACAGTAGGTTGGATTTCAAACATGTCTGCCTAGTAGTTTACAAAAGGTGTGGTGTTTTTGCTGTCTTTTCCATTTACAGTAAGTGAGAAAGACATTGCATTTCTGACAAGATCAACAGGTATTTTCCGTATTTGCGGCAAATTCTCTTTTCTGAGAATGAAAACGAATGCAGTCACCACATGTTAGGACTGGAAAGCTGAAATATATTACATTTTGTTTTTGGATTTAGATATGAATTAGGGTCTATTCGCAATTAAAGCGGAGGTTCAGCCCAATTTTTTTTTAAAAGCCAGCAGCTACAAATACAGCAATAAAAAAAATGGACACTTACCTGTCCAGCGCGCCCACGATGTCAGCAGCCGAGGCTGAGCAATCGCTTGGTCCTTGGCTGCTTCTGCCGCCATCCTCGGTGAGGGAATCAGGAAGTGAAGCCTTGCGGCTTCACTGCCCGATTCCCTACTGCGCACGCGCAAGGATTGCGGCGCGCCATCACTGGTACCCGCTCTCTCCTGGGAACAGTGTTTCCCAGAAGACAGCGGGGAGATGATGTGCCAGGCTGGATTCCCCGCAGGGATCCGAACCCGGAAGTGGTGCAAATACCTGTCTCAGACAGGTATCTGCACCCCCCTGAAAGGTGTCAAATGTGACACCGTAGGGGGGAGGGATCCAAAAAGCGGAGGTTCACTTTTTGTGTGAACCTCTGCTTTAAGTGTTTTTCCTGGTAATTCTTCAGTTACAGGATAATAATACTGACAGTCAACTAATGTTTACTGCTGCATGCAACAACATTTTCCATCAATTGAAGAGGGAGATTCTGTGAAAAACTGCATCTGATAACTAGGGATTATGTTCGACTCTTCAAGAGCATGATTGTGAGCAAGGAAAATTACAAAAATAATATTTTTGCTTGCTCATGATTGGATGGTGGAAGTTTGCTGAACTTTACCCCATTCAGTAAAGTAAAATCCATTGCACAGTAAAAAAAAAGAGAACCGCCAATTTGCCTTTAGTAAATCAATCCCAGGTTGTTCAAGCACACAGGTTAATGGGCCATATATGGATCATATATGTTAAGCAGTATATGCTAAGCAGTGTATGGGTAAACCATATATGGGTCTTATACGATATGTTCAAGCAGTGTGAATGGGACATTTACATTAAGCAGACATTGTAATTGATTCACATTTTCAAGGTGCAACAAAGCACTTATTGAAAGTTAAACATTTACTGAAAATAATACAATGGGCAATATTCTCATAGAAGTTACGATGGAGTATCTCAGGATACTCCATCGTAACTCCCTTTTTTGGCCAGTGTATCTATGCGACTGATTCTTAGAATCATTTTCGCATAGATACACTTAAGATCCGCCATCTGTAAGTCACTTACACTGGCGGATCTTAAATGTAATGACGCCGGCCGCCGCTAGATGGCATTTACGTGAAGGACTCATTTGCGTATGCAAATGATCCTTCTACGCCGATTCCCGAACGAGTTTGCGTCGCGTAACCGTCACTAACGTCGTTTGCGTAAGCGGAAACTTACTCCTGCTATATGAGGAGTAAGTTTCCGCAAGTCCCACGTAGGCCATGTTACGGATGGCGTCGGGTCCGCGTCGTGTTTTTTCGTTGGGTACGTCGTTTTACTAAGTCGTTCTTGAATACGACTTTACGTCAATGACGCACTGGGCTTTTTGAAGCCCGGCGCATGCGCAGTTCATTAGAATCGGGGGAGCGCTTAATTTGAATACAAGCCGCCCCCTTGGAGATCCGCCAGGCTACGCCGGGGCATTTACACTCCGCCGTCCCAACTTACGGAGCAAGTGTTTGGGGAATACAACACTTGCTCCTGTAAGTTGGGACAGCGGAGTGTAAGTGCCTTAAGCGCAGCCTGCGGATTTTTAGAGAGAATATGGGCCCAAATTTGTACTACTGAACTGCTCAGTCATGCTGCTAGTTACATAAACATGCCTGATAATCTTTGGAGGAATCTTTGGAAGAAGGAACGCAATATCAGTAGCATTTAATGCACTTGCTCATCTTTGGACTACATTACCAGCACTTTGCCATTAACAGTGAAGCTGAAGTAAGCACAATAGGCATGTAAAGAAACACCCTCTTCTTTAACCCTCTGTGCACAAGGAGCGCAAGGAGAAGTGTTTAATTCCAAAGATTTAGCATGGGCATTGGGTAGCAAATGTGTCCATTAAAGAAAATGAACACTAAAAAAAAGCACACCCATCACTGTAGGGGTCCACCACTACTGCATCACAGTTTCCCCCACTCCCCAGCACTGAAGTGACAGTTCTGGGGCACCAGGATTAACAGAATAGATAACATATTTTACTGTGATAACTAAAGAAGGACTAAATATTAATTGAAAGCCTCAGAGGTCTCTACTGTGGGAAACAGTGTGTACAGTAGGTGTTTGTGATATTGTGTTTTTAGCACGACAGCATAACAAACGCCGCACACGTGGAGAATTGGCGGGAATCCAAGTCGGATCTCCCGTCGCTTCTATGACGGCTTTGTCTCTATCGCGGCAAGCCAGCTCGGCGCTGGTTCCCGCGATGGGGCTCGTAGGTGCTCAATCTCGCCGAGAAAGGGAGCGAGATTGACACAATATCGCGTGCACCTACTGTAGGATGCATTAAGGTGAAAAAACATGAGGGTTTACAACCCCTTTAAGTGGTTTTGAAGCTGTCCTGCCTGATCTGGTGGAATCTGTGCCCCTTGCTAGATAGACCCAGGAAGAAGGCCGGTCTCTCAGTAGGGCTTGGTGACTCACTTGGAAGATGTACTGATATTTGGGAACATGCTTATAGTGTTGCAGGGTCGGCTTAAAGATTCTGACACTGTGAAGCTGAACATTTATCTGGATCTAGAGAGTCTGTAAGTGATCTGCTATGGTATCTGGGACCCTTAACCCTCACCTTCTTAACTGTTTTGCAATAAAACTTTGAAAAGACAAGTGATTGGCACCAAATATCCTTTGTCAATCCACCCATTGTAGCCATGGACTCAGCCCTGGGGGTGAAATGCTAGCCCACCCCTGCCTCTGAATGTTCTTTCCTGCCTTTAGGGTGTCAGAGCAGTGCTACATGTTAAATTCACACATAATCTTATAGGAGCATTTTTATTTACAGTAAATTAATGACATTAGTCATGAAGAAAAGCTTGGGGCTGTTTCTAGACAGAAGAGTCCCCAGAATGATGATACAATTACATTTAGGTGTTTAAGTGCCTTTCACATAAGAATCAATCATTGTTTTCAAAGAGTGTCTTAAATTTGTTCAGTGTTACAATGGTGTTAGCATGTATAAAATTCTGGTACCTAGAGCTGCCTGTACATGTCTGCAGCAGCCTGCAGTCTCCCGACTATGATTGAATGCAGGACCATTCTGATCAAATGAAGCACTGGGATTTTCTAGTAGTGTAAAAGCTTGGCTGCCCTTCCTACCTCTCACACATTCCTGCTGGCACACAAGGTAGTCCATCATATTAGAATACAATTTTATCTGATATGTATTGTTATATTATGTGTGTAATTAAATTAATATGATGGGCCTTTTACTCTATTTTGAGGATGCATGAATAAGTTAACTGAATTTATTTTTATTCTATATTTTGACATTCTACAATCTAGTTTGATATTGCAATGGAGAATTTCCTATACCAGGCTCCATTGGGTATAGGCAGCCATACAGACGCCCGGGCACTTGTTTTTTGTGTGTCTTACCAATCGCCCTTAAAAGGCTTGAGCTCAATTTTAATGACTGGTGCGTGGTATCGGGATACCACTTGCTGCCCAAGATGTTCATCATAATCTCCATAGTCATCTCCCTATTGATACCACATCCTATGACGCACGGAGGCTGGCCTTGGTTTCTGCAATGGCTGCCCCAGTGTTAGGCATGGACTCTCCAACATGGCGATGTTGATCCCGGTGCTTTTGCAAGTAACGTCAATTCCGCCTTGTTGGATTGGCGCATGTGCACCAGACGTCCATGTCTCACTGGTGAAGTCAGATGCTATCAGGACGGGGGAAGGACAAAATGTATTGGTCAGCCACCATTCTCTGACAGAGGGCCTGTGACAGAGAGGGTCTGCACCTCTCCTTTCCCTCTCCACGCCATTTAATTGATTAGAGGAAAACTCACCCAAGCTCTACCACTATATAGTATAGTTGGTGTGTAGAGTAGTCGGTGCCCTGGATAATTAAGCTCACAAGTGATCCATAGAAAGTACAGGCCGGCAACTCGACAGCTTCGCCATAGAAAATATTTATTAAAAAATACAGCCGTAGCATCATCCAAAAATACTGACACGTTTCGGCCTTAGGCCTTCATCAAAGCATAAAAATATGGCAATAAAGACAGGTATATATAAGGAAGCTGCTTCCTTAAATATACACGTTTTTATTGTCACATTTTTTCGCTTTGATGAAGGCCTAAGGCCGAAACTCATCAGTTTTTGGATGATGTTACTGCTGTAATGCTTCAATAAATATTTTCTATGGAGAAGCTGTCAAGTTGCCGGCCTGTACTTTCTATGGATCATTTATTTGATTCCATATTAGGTAAGAATTTCTATTAGATATTCACCTAATCTATGTTTTTGATCCTCTAGGAGGGATGAGATTTAGGAATTTCTGGTCACCATTACTCACGGGGGGATCTCTATACCATCTAAGACAAGCTATCTGTCTCACAGCAATGGAGAGACAGGTGCTTGGTTTCTCCCCCCCCCCCCCGTATATGGTTGACATAGAGGTCCTGTCTCAACCCCTGCACTGTTATTCCATATGGAACATCATATACCCATTTTTTTAGGACATTAGTGTCTGTTTCTTGGTTAGAGGGGGATTTAATTGAGCCAACACAGTTTGAAGGGATCTTTGCTGTTACTACTCCATCCTGGGCTTCCCATTTTAGTCAATACCATCTATGCCCCCTCTCCCTTCCAATTTCAGCAGTTAAATACTCTTTTCAATGAGAAAAGGGAAATGAATCACTTGGTTACAATGAAATCCGATATGATTAAGGTACATTTCTTATATATAAACAAGTTGTTTTCAATCTGGTTAATTGGAGTTATCTAAACACTTTCATTTTTTACATATTTCAGGCGATTTTTTCCTTTGTCCTTTCTCTATGGTTGCATGATGCCCATGGGCCTTGGCTTTACAGGAACTTCTTTACTTCATTGATCCAAGTTTTGATTTTTTAAACTTCTTTTCTTATTTCAATATATGTTATAGAGTTATTTATGTAAAACCAAGTTAACAGGACTAAAAGATAATTAGAATATCTAGAAAAATTATATTTTTTTGTAAATATTCATAAATGTTTGTCTCTTTCACCTCTAGCATCAACTTTATGCAGCACTCCTAAGTCACCTGAGGAAGTTCTTCTGGGTGAGACATGTGGAGCAGAAGTGGCTGCACTGTTGTATGATTTATATGTTATTGTGAAAATTCTTAGCATTATTTAAAAAAAAAGTGATATTGAATAAAATATATATTTTTACTTCACAAGATGATGTTGTAAATTCATTTTGGCACCTTTAAAGTCCCGCTCGTTGTGCCCCTAAAACATGCCTATACAATGGCTATAACAATGCCTGTACAGTAAGTAACTTATTAAACGTTGGACAGTCTAGTAAGGTCATTTGGAAAGTCTAATGCACAGGCTATGTTCCGGTATTGTTATGTCTACCTTTTGCATTATGAACACTACTTTTATTTATTGATTTTTTGTATTCTTTAAAAAGTGATAGGTTCCTATCACCCCATGTCATGTGGGAGAAAATACAGCTGAGTTTCAGTGATTAACAGAATACATTTTGTTTAATGAGTTTCTGTTTTTTGAAGTGTAGCATTACAATTTCACTTTTAGTGTCAAGTGTATAAATTGCATACAATACGAAAGAATTTCTCAGAACAAAATATGTTGCTGATGGTAGAACCTTCATTATCTAATTTTATTATTTACCTCAAGGCATTTAGAAGGAATTACTGCTGCAGCAGTGGAACCTGGATAAAACATATTAAGCCTATAATCTTTTCTAGTATAGGAAGAATGAATGTGCAGCCTTTCTAATAAACTCAAGGTTTAGCTGGAAATGCAAGTGACAAACCACTTTTTAATGAGTAGGGAGT
The DNA here is from genome assembly GCF_905171775.1 of Rana temporaria. Lineage (NCBI taxonomy): Eukaryota > Metazoa > Chordata > Amphibia > Anura > Ranidae > Rana > Rana temporaria. The sequence continues at coordinate 498,562,452 of NC_053489.1, forward strand.
TCATAAACACTGTGCTATTAATGGCAGGTATAATGTAACGTTTTCCTTTCAGGGACAAGAGTATAATATTCTGGGTTCCCCAGAAACAACAAAACTGATTATCTTTCTTTGGTATTGCCTTTACTTTACCTTTGCTTTAGGCAGCTTATATTCTATTACCTAGATGGCAGTCAAGCAAGTTAAGTCTGATTTGTAAAGCACTTCCCCACACGTGCTCAGACTAGTTACACTAAATTAGAAGTGGCTCTTTAGGCAAAATCTAAAAACTGTCATCTTCAAGATTTCCATAATCCAAGCCCCTTTAAAGCAGACTATTTTTTAACTACTTCCGGACCACCCACTGCACATATACTGTGGCAGGGCAGCCCAGGTGCACGAAACAACGTATCTGTACATTGCTTGCACTTCCTGGCCTTGAGCGTCGGTCTCGGCGACTCGCTCCCACTGTGATTGGACACAGCAGAAGCCAATCAGCGGGTCCGGTGGTTGTGATAGTTCGAGGGAATGGTGGTCTGCCTACGTAAACAAGATCTTTGTTTTGTCACAAAGAAAGAGAGAGATCTGTGATTCCTACTAATCAGGAACACCGAAACCTCTCTTCGTCTAGTGTCAGCATCCCCCACACAGTTAGAAAGCACACATAGAGAACACATTTAACCCTTTGATTGCCCCTGATGTTAACCCCTTCACTGCCAGTGTCATTCATATGGTGTCAGTGATTTTTTTTTAGCACTGATCACTGTATTAGTGTCACTGGTCCCCAAAAAGTGTCACTTAGGGCCGGATTCAGGTAGGAGATACGACGGCGTATCTCCAGATAGGCCGTTGTATCTCTGAGTTGCGGCGTCGTATCTATGCGCCTGATTCATAGAATCAGTTACGCATTGATTTCCCTAAGATCCGACTGGCGTAAGTGTCTTACACCGTCGTATCTTAGGCTGTATATTTATGCTGGCCGCTAGGTGGCGCTTACGTCGATTTATGCGAGGAATATGCTAATTAGGTAGATACGCCGATTCACAAACGTACTTACACCCGGCGCTATTTTGTTACGTCATTTACGTTAGACTTTTTCGGCGTAAGGTTGCTCCTGCTCTTATGAGGCATACGCAATGTTAAGTATGGACGTCGTTCCCGCGTCAATTTTTTTAATTTTTACGTTGTTTGCGTAAGTCGTTCGCGAATAGGGCTGTACGTAAGTTACGTTCATGTCTAAAGCATTGACGATTTGCGGCGGAATTTCGAGCATGCGCACTGGGATTTTTTCACGAACGGCGCATGCGCCGTTCACAAAAAACTTCAAATACGCGGGGTCATGTTAAATTTCAATAAAACACGCCAACAACATCCCCATTTGAATTAGGCGGGCTTACGCCGGCCCACATACGTTACGCCGCCGTAACTTAGGGCGCAAGTTCTTTCTGAATACGGAACTTGTGCCCAAATTTGAGATACGTTACGCCAGCAGAAAGATGCCCTGATCTTTCTGAATCCAGCCCCTTGTGTCCAATTTGTCCACTGCAATGTTGCAGTCCCGTTAAAAATCACTAATCGCCGCCATTACCAAAAATATGTAGCAAAATACAAATTGGCCTAAATTGACTTATATTACGATAAAATGTCCTTTTACATGTATAATGTTGGTATTTATAGATAAATCCAAAAGAAATTGTGTTAAAAGAAAAAATCTGAAAAAAATGCAGGTGCTTCATCCACAATTGATTGGCCCCTGTTACCAGACGTGCTCAAACCTTACAAAATAGTGAATGAGTGAACTCCACCAGCCACCTTCTAGTGAAGTGGCTCACCTTATGAAAAAACCATACTGTCAGATAACGCTTTTTGTCATAAATAACTGGTCTCTAGATTCTGGACACTAATACCAGATGTAATCCATGTCACCAGCTGCCCAAGCCACACCTTGTCCAGTGGTCCCCCTGCTGGGATATCTAGGTCCTTTCCTCACGCTTCTCATTTACTCTGCACCTCTGATCCTGTACAGAGAATCTAGCTGACTCATTAGGCACTACCCAAAAGGACATTGAGAATACAAGGCCGTTCCATCCAAATATTCCAAACAAGCAGTAAAAGCAGAACAAACCCTTTCTCTTTTACTTATGTATTTTTGGACAATGCAAATAATTTTGCCTTCAAAATTCACAATGGGGTACAGAAATTTTAATTTTTATAATGCTTTATATGGCACCAGAAGCACAGCACTCTGTCAGCCCTCTAATATAAACACATAGCAAATTTTTTCCAGGCCATTAGAAACCATTTCAAACCTGTTTCTATATTCTTTGTTGTGCTCTTTGAGAATGAATTACTGCATATTACAAGCAGATAGATAGGTCAGAGATGGCTTGTTTAAAGGCTATTTAACTGCTTGTCAGGAATTAATAATTTAATGTCCAAAGTCTTGGCATAGGTGCACTTTAATGATCAAAAGGACTATTGTATGTTCTCCCCTGCCATATATAAATGAGGATAAGCTTTTTAAAATGCAATATGTATGTTATAGTAGGTGACAATTTGGAAGCACCAATATCGTGCTTAAGGTTTCCCTATAGACAATAATATAGGCTGAGTATTGTGATATTGCTGAATAATGCCCACTTTTGAAAGTATGTAGGAACAAAGATTGTCTCTGGACAGCCGCACTCTGAGCAAATTGTAGCCTTTTATTAAAAGAAGGACAGCACTACAAGTCACAGCAAAATAAAATAAAACCTCACTGCTGATGCGTTTCGCACTGAAACTAGTGCTTAGTCATATGACTAAGCACTAGTTTCAGTGTAAAACGCGTCAGTTTTAATTTTATTTTGCTGTGATTTGTAGTGCTGTCCTTCTTTTAATAAAAGGCTACAATTTGTTCAGAGTGTGGCTGTCCAGAGACAATAGTTGTTCCTGCTTTGCTAAGTGCATTGCCTGCACCTGAGTTGTCTGCCACGGAGGATATTCATCTGGGTTCCCACCTGGAGCGGCTATTCCCTTTTCCTCTGAAAGTATGTACTTCCATTTTCCCAACAATATCTCTACTAGATGGAGAGTTTTTTTGAGAAAATTACCTTTATCTCAATTTTTTATGACTGACATACAAGGAAGGAAACAAACATCAATTTATTCTAAAAAGCATGCAATCTGATTAGTAACAAAATTATTGATCTTTCTAATGTTAAAAAAAAATACTGTTTTGGGCAATCTCCATTTAAGTGCCTAGTCTCCACTAGAGACAACTTGATTCATTACACATTTTTACATAGAGTCTACTTTATCCTCGCTGGGCTGGCAAGAATATATAGGGCCAATCCACTTTATGCTGGAGATGCTCCACGCATTAATCCCTTTTGGCAGTAAATTGCTGCATGCATACAGTCAGTCAGTCACTTCCATCTCGATTCCCCTCTCTGTTGAAGTCTGTTTACTAAGAATGGTTGTACCCCTGTCTACCACTAGAGCTACAGTGGGGATCAAAAGTTTGGGCACCCCAGGTAAAAATTTGTATTAATGTGCATAACGAAGCCAAGGAAAGATGGAAAAATCATTTACACTTTTAAAATTACAGAAAACAAAAAAATGGCGTCTGCAAAAGTTTGGGCACCCTGCAGAATTTATAGCATGCACTGCCCCCTGAAAAGCTGAGACCTGCCAGTGTCATGGATTGTTCTCAGTCATCATCTGGGAAGACCAGGTGATGTCAATCTCAAAGGTTTTAAATGCCCAGACTCATCTGACCTTGACCCAACAATCAGCACCATGGGTTCTTCTAAGCAGTTGTCTAGAAAACTGAAACTGAAAATAGTTGACGCTCACAAAGCTGGAGAAGGCTATAAGAAGATAGCAAAGCGTTTTTTAGATGTCAATATCCTCTGTTCGGAATGTAATTAAGAAATGGCAGTCATCAGGAGCAGTGGAAGTTAAAGCAAGATCTGGAAGACCAAGAAAAATATCAGACAGAACAGCTTGCAGGATTGTGAGAAAAGCAATTCAAAACCCACGTTTGACTGCATGATCTGGCAGACACTGGAGTTGTGGTACACTATTCCACTATAAAGAGATACTTGTACAAATATGGTCTTCATGAAAGAGTCATTAGAAGAAAACCTCTTCTACATCCTCACCATAAAAATCAGCATTTGAACTTTGCAAATGAACATATAGACAAGCCTGATGCATTTTGGAAACAAGTTCTGTGGACCGATGAGGTTAAAATAGAACTTTCTGTCCGGAATGAGCAAAGGTACGTTTGGGGAAGAAAGGGCACAGAATTTAATGAAAATAACCTCTGTCCAACTGTTAAGCATGGGGGAGGATCAATCATACTTTGGGGTTGTATTGCAGCCAGTGGCACAGGGAACATTTCACGAGTAGAAGGAAAAATGGATTCAATAAAATTTCAGCAAATTTTGGATGGTAACTTGATGCCATCTGTGAAAAAGCTGAAGTTAAAGAGAGGATAGCTTCTACAAAGGGATAATGATCCTAAACACACCTCAAAATCCACGGGGGATTACATCAAGAGGCGTAAACTGAAGGTTTTGCCATGGCCTTCACAATCTCCTGACCTCAACATAATTGAAAATCTATGGATAGACCTTAAAAGAGCAGTGCGTGACAGACAGCCCATAAATCTCAAAGAACTGAAAGACTTTTGTAAGGAAGAATGGGCAAAGATACCTCAAACAAGAATTGAAAGACTCTTGGCTGGCTACAAAAAGCGTTTACAAGCTGTGATACTTGCCAAAGGGGGCAGTACAAGATAATAACTCTGCAGGGTGCCCAAACTTTTGCAGACGCCATTTTTTTGTTTTCTGCAATTTTGAAAGTGTAAATGATGGAAATAAAATCTAACTTTTTTGACATATTATAAGAATGTCTAATCTGTAATTTGATGCCTTTTGGAGATTTTTCCATCTTTCCTTGGCTTTGTTATGCACATTAATACAATTTTTTACCTGGGGTGCCCAAACTTTCGATCCCCACTGTATATGCACCCTTTTACTGTTTTATGTCATGAAAGTCATTATTTTGTCATGGAAGAAGTCCTCTGCCCCAACATTGGCATCATGGAAATTACTTGTTGTTGAAATATGCATCTTTGACAGGGCAAATATTTGGTTTAGTTGTTCTGTTTTTCTTTTTTCTTGTAGTTTCCTCAACCGCGGATTTATGCTGTTGTTGAACACTTTTGTACACTAATGAAAAATTCAAATAAAAAATAATTTGCAAAAATACATATACATTGTATCAATGCTCCAACATATAGTTAGTGCAGGAAAGTCCTTGAAATTTAGGAAAAAAATATTTATGAGTCATTGTGGTTATTTGTTATTTTCTATATTACCTTAGTACCTTAGTACTAACATTTTAATGATATAATAAAGCTTTTTGTAATCTTTTATATGTTGTGGTTTCCCTGGTACCTATGAAGTCTGTTGCTTTTTATTTTATTTTTTGAGATATTTAATGTGTAACTCCTGTACTGTTGAGGTAAAAAGTACAATGGGGTTGAGTTACTCAACCAAAGAGTGCAAAATCTGATGCAGCTGTGCATCATAAGCCAATCAGCTTCTTACTTCAGATTGTTCATTTAAGCTTTGACAAAAAAACATGGAAGCTGATTGGTTTAAAAATCATAGCTGGCTGATGATTGAACTAGAATGGTCATTTGTATTATTAATAAATAAAAAAAGGCTTGTATGGTATATCATTTTATGAAAAGAGAAGTTACAATTTACAGCTTCAGCAATAACTGAGGACACTGCTATCTGGCTGAGCTAAGTCAAATATCCGCTGCTGAAAGTGGCCATTGTTAGATGTCCTGGCTGCTGCTAGTTCTGGGGCTGTCATTTTTCTCACACTGACTTCACTTACAGTAACTGAAAAAATTTGCTTTTATGTCCAAGGATCAGTAAATGGTCCAGGAGCAGAGCTGCTTCCAGTCAAGACTATAGGGCTTATTTCAGCCAGCCAGGTATGAAGTGTCATGTTATAATCCAGTTAAGTGCCAGATACAAAATAGAAAGTGGTATGAAATGTTGTGGACTTTCTTATGAATTCATTTTTTTTAAATAAAATCTGTGCTGATTTGTGACAAAACAATGCAGACGATTATAATGTGCGTGTTTATAATGCCAAAAGACATAAATATGGGTAACATCTGTATTCCAGCAACAGCTCAATTGGAATTAGAACAGATGTGACTAACATTTTATAAAATATGATATAATCCAAGAAAACATTTCAGAGTTGGAACTGACAACAATTCTCATACCAGAGATATACCATGTTTTAGGCTTCAGTGCTGTTTAGAAACCTACAAACTTTTATTGCACATTAGTTCCATTATGGTGGAACTCCATGATGTTTTTTTATACCCACGTATTTGTGTAACTACACACTACACAGCAGAAGAAAGTGGTACATATTGAGTGGCACTACCATCATACGCCAGTTATGTGTATCATTTACTTTCCATTTTCATAATGAGTTTATCTGTAGCATTAATTGATTTATTCTCACAGTGGCCGTTTTAAAGAGATTTAAAAGGAAGCTATCATATATTTACAGTCAGAAGCCAGCAATACTGTTCACAAAATGTTACATTTTACTTAATTTCAGGTACAAGCTTAAAGCAGAGTTCCAGTCCCCCAAACACATTTTTTTTTTTTTAAGCATTTTAAGTATTTGTCTAAAAATTTACCATTTCGAACATGTCATATGTGCTGTAGTTTTAGTTTCTGTAAAAAAGTTTATTGCTAACCAGATCTTGGGAGCAAGCAGGTTCCATGTTAGATGTGGGCATCTAAAGTCCTCTTGTCTTCATTTCCGGGTTTTCCGTGCAGCTGGCTACCCGGCGGGCAGGTTCCAATCTCACGCCTGCGCAGTGAAGCCACTGAGAGGCTTTCTTTCTTCCCGACAGGTTTCCATAACAATGGCGGCATCTGCAGAAGTCCCTGCCCTATTGCTATAGCAACCTGTCAATCATGACATCCCAGGCCCCCCTAGCTCAGCCCTCCAATTTACAAACACAGCTTGTATCGTTTTAAAGGCTGGCTTAGCCCCACCCACCCCTCTATATACTACATCTCTCTTGCTCATTATCCTCCTCTTGTCTACAGACAGTGCAAATAGCTCTGATGCCAAGACTATCTGGCCTGTCTTAGCTCCATCAACCCACCTGTAAACCACACCCCTCCAGCTCAGCCCTCTTGTCCACAAACATCTGCTGGTGTCATTTTGAAGTCCCTCCTAGCCCCACCCACTGCCTTGTAAGCCAGGCCCCTCCCAAACAGCCTTCCCATCTACCAACACAGTTGGTATAGTTTTGAAGGCCGTCCTAGCCCCACCCACTGCTCTGTAAACCATGCCCCTCCCGCTCAGCCCTCTTGGCCACAAACACAGCTGGTATAGGTCTGAAGGCCGTCCTAGCTCTACACACAAAAAAAATCATGACATCCCAGTCCTCCTGTTCGCGTAATTTTCTGTCTGGAACTAGCGCAAGATTTTGTCACTAGGCGACCCGCAAGGACTCCTGGGATACATGACGCCACTATCCCATGAGCCCTTGGGAATCGCCTAGTGATGTAAACACCTAAACGGGGGGCTGCCGGAAGTGCTGCTAGAAAAGGCATTTACACACAAAAACAAATTACATTGGGAAAAGGATGCTCAAGGGGGGTACCATAGACAGTAGCTACAAAAAGGTGGTGGAACTCCGCTTTAAGATTCTCCATTTGATAGCTATGTTGTATCCCTGTTAAAAAAAATCTGGAAAAAAGTAAATTACAAGATTAATCTGAGTTTATAGTGTTTTCTTAGATGTATAGTGCCATTCTTAGGTATAAATTAAATTGAATAAGAATTTCAATAATGTTCACATTTGGAAATATGATTCCGCACGATTCAAGGGATGGTATTGATGAAAATAAAATGAGAGAACATATGTTTGTGAGTCAAGTAAAACTGGAAACCTGTCAGAAAGTTTTTGCAACATGCATATCCCAATTTAGAAACAAAATCACAATTTGAGGTAAGGTGAATACAAGTTTTAATACCCACCCAATGAAATATAACTCACTAATACCATACCATTTTAATCTGAATTATAATCCATTGTCAATGACATGTTATTTGTGCGTTATTAAAAGGATCAAATTGAAAAAAAGAAAAAAAACGTAATGGATTATTACACAAGCTACAAATACCTCAAAAACAAACAGGACCGGTCAGGTTTGTCATTGTTTTGGGGACCCAAGAAATCTTTTCAATACGTGCTTTTTCACAAAAAATGGTTGATTCTTTTCTAAAATGCCATTAGGTTTTACACTATGTGGCCAGCTGACAATAGCTAACGTCTTGAAATCTGCTCTTGCTTAATTCAACCCTTAACTCTGTGTTAAAAATGCATATTTTGCATTCTTGTCTCATATAGGGTTTAAATGGTTTCATTGTGGAAAATCTGTAACTAACATAATAACGTCTACTGAGTTTCCATGCACATTCCAGTGTTTTGGACTTAGCAGCATATCTACAAAGGAGTCCAAAAGAAATGTGATAACAAAATGTGCTTTTGCTAAAGCCATTGAGGTGACTACAAAGTTGTTTTCATCAGTTATCAGTAACAGTACTATCAGTATATAGGAACAGGTAGTGTTTTTGTTTTTTGTTAGGGTGCTGCAAGAATGCACACCATTTTCATAAAATGTTATAGATGCTCCTTTCCACCTTGTAGTTATGAAACATATGCATGGAGGAGACCCCAAAGCCCATATTTGTACATGCTCAGAGATGCCAGGGTATTGATTTACTAAAGGCAAATAGACTGTGCACTTTGCAAGAGCAGTTGCTCTAGAGCAGTGGTTCTCAACCTGGGGGTCGGGACCCCCTCGGGGGTCAAATGATGATTTGCCAGGGGTCACCAAATCCTGGGCTGTTCCTGAAGCCCGCACCTCTTTTGCAGCCACCCAGTAGGGCTGTCCCTGGAGCCCACAGCCGCCCACTCAGCCTCTTTGCAGCTGCTCATTCAGTTCACAACATGGCTGGGGGCCAGAGACTCTAGGTCAGCTGACTGGTGAGGAATGTGAAGTGTGAGACATAGTGAGTAACACTACCTGTGATTATAGTTCCCATTAAAAAAGTCTCCACTACAGTTCTCTAATCAGAAAATGATCTTGATCAAGAGCACCTAAGTTGGCTGATCAGAACTCTCCCACCAGCACTGCCATTCATCCCAACTCTCCCACCAGCACTGCCACTCATCCCAACTCTCCCACCAGCACTGCCACTCATCCCAACTCTCCCGCCAGCACTGCCACTCATCCCAACTCTCCCACCAGCACTGCCACTCATCCCAACTCTCCCACCAGCACTGCCACTCATCCCAACTCTCCCACCCCCCTGCCACTCATCCCAACTCCCCACCCCCAAGGAGTAGGGGAAGGAATAAAAATAGAGAATACGTGGAAAGGAAAAGAGGGGGAACAACAAATAAAAAGGGAGAGAAAGATTAAGAGAAAGAGCAAGAAAGACGGCTAGATTGAGGGATGGGGGAAAAAAAATTAGGATAGAGAGATAAACGGGAAAGAAAGGAAAACAAAGAGTGGTACATACTAAAATGTACCATAAGGGGTTTTAATACTTCACAAATGTAAAGGTTTGGGGCGCAAATTACTTGTTTTGCCTTGGGTGCTGACAACCCACGCAACAAACATTTTTACTGTTAGGGGTCCCCACAACTTGGGAAATTTTATCAAGGGGTCACGGCACTAGAACGGTTGAGAACCACTGCTCTAGAGCTTAGTAAATGATGTAAAGATTGACATTGCAAAGAATACCCAATCACGTGCAAGGAAAATTAAAAAAACAGCATTGTTGATTACACATGATTGAATGATGGAAATCAGCAGAGCTTCTGTTCATTTACTAAGCTCTGGAGCAACTACTCTTTGCAAAGTGCACAGTTTATATGCCTTTAGTAAATCAACCGCCAAGTATCAAGAAAGGGGAAAAATATGGAAATCATTTATCTATACTCTGTCGTATTTTTTTTAATGTTTGTGTGCATTAATCAAGTTATTTTTTATTCAGGTCTCTATACAACTACGTGGCCTTCTAGGACTTAGAGGACTTTTACATGTGTAAAGATGACTCTGGGTCTGAAGATATTGGAAGGTCTATGAACTATCAAGGCAGCTTATCAAGTCATTCATCAAATGTGAGAAAGTGTTTTAAAATTTTCCAAATTTTCCCAGAGTGCAGAATAAAATAAATCATTCACGACAATACTTTTTTCCATTATCAGTGGTGAAAATTGATCCAAAGAGTACAACGTTGAAATAGAGGAGATCATATTTTCTTAAATCACAGCAGCTGTAGCAAACTTTATTGGACTGTTTTAACATGTTTAAGGTAAACTCTAGAAAAACAACTAAATAAAGGGATAAAATGCAACGAAGGAGGCTTTTTTAAGAAAAAAAACAACAATAACAAGGCATTATTTTAAGGTTAGTAACTGTCCTCAGAGCAAATGTTATAGTTGTGTATAATAACTAAAAATACCTTTTCCAGGTATTGTATTTTTTCATGATACTGCCTGTAAACTAATTGAAATGCAGGCGGTTCAGCCGGGAAATGTAGAGGGCTATACTACATCATTTGGCATTGACAGTTATAAATGTAAGTGGAGGACACAGAGTTCTCTGTCTGAATCCACAATCTGTGAACCACTTTACTCCAGCATTTTACATTCTACTGTATCTCTGCTCCAAAAACACTTTGCCTAGTAAATAAGATATGTTTATTTATGATCTGATTTACAGATGCCTTACTCACATTCTGTTATTTGTAGTTTAATCCAATAGCTTTTTGATTCATAACCATGAAGGGCTGAGTACCAAATGCTGCCAATTCACCTCATTATCACCTCAATAAATGTAGTGTGATATGCAGTAGGGGATGAAGAGGCGTGATTTCGCCTGCAGAGTCAATGATACACACAACATCTGTAAATGCTGTACACCGCTTTGAAATCGTAATGCACTATGCACATTGACCAGTGTGAAAAAACACTTCCATAATGCTGGATATACTTGCTATGCCTTGAAAATCTTAACAGTAGTTTAAACATTTATCATAGTATTTACTGAAAAAGCAACCATAGAAAACAGGTAAAATCAGTTAAATCAATTAAAGAATTGCTAGCGCAATCCAGGAGACACTGCAATGGAGGTAAGGCCAGAGAGTCCTCTTAAGCCTTGTACACACGCTCGGTTTTCTCAGCAAGAACCAGCAAGAAAACTGCTGGCCGAGTAAACTGAGCGTGTGTACGAGGCTTTCAGGTTTCTCGTTGGGAAATCTGGCCAGAATCTCGATGAGAAAAATAGAGAGCAGGATCTCTTTTTTTCTTGTCAGGATTCTTGTCGGCCTGTTTCCCGACGAGAAACCAGAGAGTGTGTATACATACCTGTCGCCGTGGAAACCCGCGCATGCTCAAAATGACTTTGACACATGCGCGGTAGCTTCCACGGCATAGGTAGGGTGAAGAAAGATGGCGGCAGGGGCATCAAATGTGACGAGCGCATGCTCGTCGTACGCGATGACGTCACCGCGTTCTTGCCTTTCAAAATAAAACTCGGACGGCAAGAGATTCTTGCCAAGAATCTCATCGGGAAAAACAACGTTTTTTTCCTGATGAGATTCAGGCCTGTGTGTACAAGGCCTCAGTTTACCCTTTACAGTATCTTTGTTTTATATAATCAATATAAGCCAAATTCAGCAGGGTTTTTGCAGTGTTTGTTGTAATGGTAATCTCATTGGCTCCTGCTGCTGTCAACCAAACCCTGTGAGCATAAAGAGCAGAGTGGGGCTGAGCCAGGCTGTGCGTGTCAGCTCGGTAGTGAGCTTGCATGTCTTCTCCCATAGCAAGCGGCCTGCTATTGGTGCAGACGCAGAGGAGAAACAGCCAAAATCACCAGTGGGGGACCCCAGAAAAGTAGGTACAGGGCCGCTCTGCTCTGTGTTCAGAGTAGTTGAATAAAACATGTTTTGTATTTTATTTTAAAAAACAAATGGCTTTAGAAATGCTTTAAAGCTGAGCTTTAGGCTGCACGAATATTGTGTTACAATATTTAATACAAGAACAAATAATAAGTGATAAAATAAGTAATAAGTAATGTTACAAATAATAGTACTAATAGTAATAACACAGATAAGTAATAAATAAATAGTACAAGAGCAAAGTGTATTCAATCTTGGAAGGTGTGTTTATAAAATAAAATTTACATAGCAATTCATCCTAGAAAACGTCAAGTACATGAATGGGGCAAAAATGAATGTTCTCTTTCTATTTCCTCTACAGGTTTAACAATATTAATTGATAAAAACTAGAGTGGTTTGGGAAAATACTGCATTATGACCACTAGATGGTGCTGAAGGTCATAGGAAATAATGATTATTATATTCTGCATAAATCATAGGAAAGGGTGGCACGAGGGGAGTACAAGAACACTAAATTTCAAACGAGTCAACTTTTCTAAACTGCGTTTAATGCTGCAGGGTATTAAGTGGGACCAAATCCTTGAAACATTGAACACAGAGGAAAAATAAAAATGCTTTAGAAATATATTAAATAAATGTATCACCGAGTGCACTCCCAGGGGTAATAAATATAGAAGAACAAAGGTGGCTGAACCAAAAAGTTAGATGGCATATGAAGGATGAAAAAATTGCCTTTAAAAGTACAAAGCGGATTGGTCAGTGTCAGCATTCAAATAATACAAGGTGTAAGAATTCAATCAGGGTGTCTAAAAAGAATATGAGAGACACATAGCGGTGAGAGTAAAAGTAATCCCAAGAAAAGTTTTAAATATATTAACAGTAAAAAAGCGAGGATGGAACACATAGACCCCATAAAGGACGAGGAAGGGCAGGTGGTTACAGATGACAAGGAGAAGGAAGCTGTGCTAAATGCTTTCTTCTTCTCAGTCTTCACACAGGAAAACGAGGGGTATACCGACTACTAACAGAGGCCGGAACCCGGGAAAGGATTAGAGAAGCTTAACATAAATAAATCACCAGGACCAGATGGCTTACACGCGAGAGTCCTTAAAGCGGAGTTCCGGCCACAATTTCACTTTTTAAATATAAATACCCCTGTAATACACAAGCTTAATGTATTCTAGTAAAGTTAGTCTGTAAACGAAGGTTCGTTTTGTTAGGTTGTTACAGCATTTAGACACTTTATAAAATAGAAATTGACTGGGGCCATCTTAAGTGTGGGCATCATGAAGCCAGACTGTATGACTTCCTGGATTTCAGCCTTGCAGATCTCGCACATGCTCAGTGCTGCACAAGCAGTGTCAGATCAGGTTTCAGCACCTGTGCTGTCCAAGTCACATGATTCTTTGAGACTGGAAAGTTACACCCACTACATTCCCAGGAGTCTGTGCGGTGTAGGTTAGGAAGCATTAAGCACCTAGGTGCAGGAAGTGGGAAGATTAACTATTCTACCTAGCATCAACACTTTGAAGGCATCTAGAAAAAAAATGTTTTTTCGTAAAGGACTAATGACATTTTTTTAAAACTACTGATGTAATGTTATATTTATGGGTGGAACTCCACTTTAAAGAACTTATAGGTTAAAGCCAGACCAATATTCCAAAAAGAGCAGAGATCTATTCCTGGGAACAATAGATCTATTTCTGGGAACCATAGGCCTGTCATTCTAACGTCGTAGTTTTTAAACTATGTGAGGGAATGATAAGGGACCATATCCAGGAATTTGCTGATGAAATTGTATAATTAGTAGTAATTAGCACAGGTTTACAAAAGGTCGTTCTTGCCAAACCAATCGATTAACATTCTACGAGGAAGTGAGCTGCCATCTGGACAAAGATAGGCAGGTGGATGAGGTATATCTGGATTTTGCAAAAGCATTTGATACAGTCCCCCACAAAACTCTTAGGGCCAGATACGCTACGCCGCTGTAACTTACTTTTGGTTTGTTTGAATCCACAACGAATCTGCGCCGTAAGTTACGGCGGCGTAGCGTATCTGTTGCGGCGTAAGGGCGCGGAATTCAAATGGTAGTGATGGGGCGTGTTTTATGTTAATACGTTGTGACCCGACGTAAACAACGTTTTTTTTTAACTGCGCCGTCCCTGGGGGTATCCCAGTGCGCATGCTCGAAATTAAACCGGAACCAGCCAATGCTTACGACGGTGACGTCATTCTACGCAAATTCCTATTCGCAAACGACTTATGCAAACAACGTAAAAAATTCTAAATTGTACGCGGGAAGGGCGGCCATACTTAACATTGAGTACGCCACCATATAGCAGCTTTAACTATACGCCGGAAAAAGCCAAACGCAAACGATGGAATAAAATGCGCCGGGCCGACGTACGTTCATGGATCGCCGTAAATAGCAAATTTGCATACTCTATGCAGATTACGACGGAAACGCCACCTAGCGGCCGCCGAAAAATTGCATCTAAGATCCGAAGGCGTACGAAGACGTACGCCTGTCGGATCAAGCCGAGATTCCGTCGTATCTTGTTTTGAGGATACGATACGAAAGATACGATGCGGGAATTTTGAAATTACGCTGGCGTATCAATAGATACGCCGGCATAATTTCTTTGTGGATCTGCCCCTTAATCTACAAGCTGAGGTCTGTAGGCATGGACCATAGGTTATGTACCTGGATAGCAAACTGGCTACGGGGGCATGTTCAAAGGGTTGTAATAAATAACATATACTCAGAATAGTCTAGACTGGTTAGTGGGATACCCCAGGGCTCTGTCCTGGGACCAATTCTGTTTAACTTATTTATAAATGATATAGAGGATGGGATAAATAGCTTGATCACAGTGTTTGTTGATGACACAAAAATTTGCAGGGCAATAACAACACAGCAGGATATAGAAACTTTACAAGAGGACCTGAATAAGGCCCCTTTCACATTGAGGAGTTTTTCAGGCGGTAAAGCGCTAAAAATAGCGCTGCTATCCCGCCTGAAAAACTCCTGCACTGCAGACTCAATGTGAAAGCCCGAGGGCTTTCACACTGAGGCGATGCGCTGGCGGGAGACAAAAAAATCTCCTGTCAGCAGCATCTTTGGAGCGGTGAGAGGAGCGGCATGTATACCGCTCCTTCACCGCTCCTTCCCATTGAAAACAATGGGAACCGCGGCAATACCGCCCGCAATGCGCCTCTATAGAGGCGCATTGCGGGCGGTATTAACTCTTTATCGGCCGCTAGCGGGGGTTAATACCGCACCGTTAGCGGCCGAATCCCGTGGTAATCACGGCGGTATAGCGCCGCTATATTTAGCGGCGTTATACCGCAACCGCAGCTCCTGCCTCAGTCTGAAAGGGGCCTTAATTAATAGAGTGGGCTACTACATGACAAATTAAGTTTAACATTGAAAAATGTAAGGTAATATACTTGGGGGGTAAAAATATAAATGCAAGTTACTCTTTAGGGGGAGAATCCCTAGGGGCTTGCAGGATGGAGAAGGATCTATGGGTTCTAGTAGAAGACAGACCGAACAATAGCATGCAAGCTGCGGCTACCAAAGTCAACAGAATATTAGCATGCATTAAAAAGGGATTATCCTGCCATTTTATAAAACTCTGGTTTGGCCGCATCAGGAGTATTCCAGTTCTGGTCACCAATCGCCAGAAAGGAGGTGCTGGAGCTGGAGAGAGTTCAAAGAAGGGCAACTAAATTAATATGGGGACTAGAGGACCTCAATTATGAAGCATAATTTAACAAGTGCTAAATGTATTCTCCCTGGGGAAGAGACGCTTGAGAGGAGATATGATTGCGATATACAAATATCTCAACAGTAATCCCAGCATAAGTATGAAACTTTTCAATCCCGGGGAGTGTAAGAGGACATGGGGCCACGCAATGAGACTAGAAGAGAAGCAGTTTAACCTTAAGCTGCGTAGGGGGTTTTTCTCTGTCAGGGCAGTAAGGATGTGGAACTCTCTTCCACAATCGGTTGTGTCGGCAGGAAGTATGGATAGTTTTAAAAAACTCTTGGATGTGCATTTTAACGAAAACAATTTAGGGGGTATTATTTTTCCACACACAAATCTACACAGGTTGAACTGAATGGACTATTGTCTTTATTCAACCTTGCCAAGTTACTATGATACTAATAATTCCTTTGATCTTCAGCTACATCTAGGAGCCATAATGTGGTATTTTCCCAAACCACTTAATTTTTTTGTAAATTAATAGCATTCGATTTTGTCCCATTCGCAAAGAATGAATGTACTAATTGTGTTAGATATGTGGCTATTCTTTTATAAATATTAGTATTTTTGCATCCAGATGCAGTAATCCAGCATGAAACATCGCCTACGAGTTTCCTGCAATAAAACTGGACACTAGTTGTGCAGGGTAATTGGTTCCCTTTGTGCAACACAATGATGATGTCAACACTACTATAACAAAGTAATAGCTAGGATTACAAAAGCATTTAGTGCACACAAAAATGTGTGTATCCATGGTAGTTATTGTGAAACATATTTAGATCTTGTCAACAGAACATGTAGATAATGGAAGGCTGGGAGCTCGATCTTCCACAATGAAAAAATGTATTAATCCAGGTGTGGTACAAAATATTACAGGACCCAGTGGTAATGATTTGTAAAGGCACACACCTGTCTATATAAGGTCCTACAGTTAACAGGGCATTTCAGAGCTGAAACCCAGCCATGAAGTTTAAGGAATTGTCTGTAGACCTCCAAGACATGATTGAGTCGAGGCACAGATCTGGAGCATTGAAGTTCCCAACAAGCACAGTGGCCTCCATCATCTGTAAATGGAAAAGGTTTGGAACCACCAGGACTCTTCCTATAGGAGGCTGCCAAGCCAAAATGAACAAGGGCGTTAGTCAGGGAGATGACAAGAACCTGATGGTCACTCTGACAGATCTCCAGCGTTTTTTCTTTGAAGAGAGAAGAACCTTCCAGAAGGACGACCATCTCTGTAGCACTCCACCAATCAGGCCTGTATGGTAGAGTGGCCAGACGAAAGTCACTCCTCAGTAAAAGGCACATGGCAGCCCGCCCGGAGTTTGCCAAAAGGCACCTGAAGGACTCTCAGACCATGAGAAACCAAATTATCTGGTCTGATGAAACAAAGATTGAACTCTTTGGTCTGAATGGAAAGCGTTATGTCTGAAGGAAACCAGGCACCGCTCATCACCTGGCCAATACCATCCCTACAGTGAAGCATGGTGGTGGCAGCATCATGCTGTGGGCATGTTTTTCAGTGGCAGGAACTGTGAGACTAGTCTGCATTGAGGGAAAGATTAATGCAGCAATGTGCAGATACATCCTTGATGAAAACTTGCTCCAGAGCGCTCTGGACCTCAGACTGTGGTGAAGGTTCATCTTCAAACAGGACAATGACGCCAAGATAACAAAGAAGTGGCTACAGGACAACTTTTTGAATGTCCTTGAGTGGCCCAGCCAGAGCCCAGACTTGAACCTGATTGAACATCTCTGGAGAGATCTGAAAATGTCTTCCCATCTAATCTAATGGAGCTTGAGAGGTCCTGAAAAAAATAATGTGAGAAACTGCCCAAAAATAGGTGTGCCAAGCTTGTAGCATCATACTCAAAAAGACTTGAGACTGTAATTGATGCCAAAGGTGCTTCAACAAAGTATTGAGCAAAGGCTGTGAATATGTATGTACATGTGATTTTTTTTGTTTTTTATTTTTAAGAAATTTGCAAAGATTTCAAACAAACGTCTTTCACGTTGTTATTATGAGGTATCATTTGTAGAATTTTGAGGAAAAAATTAATGTAATCCATTTTGGAATAAGGCTGTAACATAACAAAATGTGGAAAAGGTGAAGCGCTGTGAATACTTTCCGGATTCACTGTACAGGGAGTGCAGAATTATTAGGCAAATCAGTATTTTGACCACATCATCCTCTTTATGCATGTTGTTTTACTCCAAGCTGTATAGGCTCGAAAGCCTACTACCAATTAAGCATATTAGGTGATGTGCATCTCTGTAATGAGAAGGTGTGTGGTCTAATGACATCAACACCCTATATCAGGTGTGCATAATTATTAGTCAACTTCCTTTCCTTTGGCAAAATGGGTCAAAAGAAGGACTTGACAGGCTCAGAAAAGTCAAAAATAGTGAGATATCTTGCAGAGGGATGCAGCACTCTTAAAATTGCAAAGCTTCTGAAGCGTGATCATCGAACAATCAAGCGTTTCATTCAAAATAGTCAACAGGGTCGCAAGAAGCGTGTGGAAAAACCAAGGCGCAAAATAACTGCCCATGAACTGAGAAAGGTCAAGCGTGCAGCTGCCAAGATGCCACTTGCCACCAGTTTGGCCATATTTCGGAGCTGCAACATCACTGGAGTGCCCAAAAGTACAAGGTGTGCAATACTCAGAGACATGGCCAAGGTAAGAAAGGCTGAAAGACGACCACCACTGAACAAGACACACAAGCTGAAACGTCAAGACTGGGCCAAGAAATATCTCAAGACTGATTTTTCTAAGGTTTTATGGACTGATGAAATGAGAGTGAATCTTAATGGGCCAGATGGATGGGCCCGTGGCTGGATTGGTAAAGGGCAGAGAGCTCCAGTCCGACTCAGACGCCAGCAAGGTGGAGGTGGAGTACTGGTTTGGGCTGGTATCATCAAAGATGAGCTTGTGGGGCCTTTTCGGGTTGAGGATGGAGTCAAGCTCAACTCCCAGTCCTACTGCCAGTTTCTGGAAGACACCTTCTTCAAGCAGTGGTACAGGAAGAAGTCTGCATCCTTCAAGAAAAACATGATTTTCATGCAGGACAATGCTCCATCACACGCGTCCAAGTACTCCACAGCGTGGTTGGCAAGAAAGGGTATAAAAGAAGATAAACTAATGACATGGCCTCCTTGTTCACCTGATCTGAACCCCATTGAGAACCTGTGGTCCATCATCAAATGTGAGATTTACAAGGAGGGAAAACAGTACACCTCTCTGAACAGTGTCTGGGAGGCTGTGGTTGCTGCTGCACGCAATGTTGATGGTGAACAGATCACTGACAGAATCCGTGGATGGCAGGCTTTTGAGTGTCCTTGCAAAGAGAGGTGGCTATATTGGTCACTGATTTGTTTTTGTTTTGTTTTTGAATGTCAGAAATGTATATTTGTGAATGTTGAGATGTTATATTGGTTTCACTGGTAAAAATAAATAATTGAAATGGGTATATATTTTTTTTTTGTTAAGTTGCCTAATAATTATGCACAGTAATAGTCACCTGCACACACAGATATCCCCCTAAAATAGCTAAAACTAAAAACAAACTAAAAACTACTTCCAAAAATATTCAGCTTTGATATTAATGAGTTTTTTGGGTTCATTGAGAACATGGTTGTTGTTCAATAATAAAATTAATCCTCAAAAATACAACTTGCCTAATAATTCTGCACTCCCTGTATACCTAACAGATAATGAACCCATAAGGATTCCGTGAGAAACTCTGAAGACTTCACAAAATAAATGCCAGAATGATGACCAAAGTTTCTTAGAAAACTGTAAATTTAAATGCTGAAATGTAATGCTTGAGTGGAGTGTTTCTTTAGTATGAAAATGTAAAATCAAGGCGAAAGACTGCCCATCTTCTTTTAACATTCTTATATATATTAAAAAAAAAATATTTTCAATGGATAAAAAAAATGCAAAAAAACGCTGGTGTCAAATCTTTTGAGCGTTTTGCGTTTTTGCATTTTTTTCCCGCCAAAAAAAAAGCACTTTGAACGCAAATTTTGGGCGTTCAGAAATAAGCCAATAAACTCCAAAGCTCATTAACACTAAAAAACGCCCATGTGTGCCATGGGCACATAGGCTAACATAGAGTTCAGTTTATGGGCTTTAAAAAAAAAATCCAAAACGCCAATAAACTAGAGTTTATCAGCTTCAGTGTGCATGGAGCCTAAGGGATATCTCTTTGTGATTTATGATTTTTTTAGATTTAGCACCACTCCATGCATTAATTTACTAATAAAAACTGACAGGTGTTCTAATCTCTCTCCACTTTATCCATCCAACTGGATATCATGTCATGAGAAAAGATACCGAATGGTTCCACGAGATTAATACAAATTTCAAAGAAATGCCTTGTGCCTTATTTTAGTAGATTTTGTGAATTGCGTAAAAAAAAAAGGAAAAATGCTATGACATTTTTTCCTGATCTTTAAGAGGAAAATCTTGTTTTATGAATGGAGCCCAATATAGATGATTTTAGTCCAACAATGCATTTTGAATATGAGAAAATCCCCCACAGACATAATGGGGTTGATTTACCAGTTTGCTTTGCAAAGGAACTTTCCACAGAGCTTAGTTAATGTGGCGAAATTTCACTTTGCCAAGAATACCTGATGTGTGTGCAAGGAAAAATACCTTTATTGCAAGTGATTGGATTTTGGAAGTCAGCAGAGCTTTACCCCATTCACTTAGCCCTGGGGAAAATAAATTTGCAAAGTGCAACCTCCCTTGCAAAGAGAATAGCTTGGTATTTGCCCCGGAAAAATCAGCCCAAATTGGGACATATTGAAGCTGAGAATCTTTGCACAATAAGGCTTCATTTCCATTGACGTTTTTACAGCCACTTTTCTGAGCGTTTTTTGCAGCTTAAAAACGGCTCTCCATGTTAGTCTATGGCCTCATGCCAACCATGACGTTTTTGAGCTGTAGATGACTGAGCCGTTTTTAAGCTGCAAAAAAAACGCAGGACCAGTGCGTTCTGAAGCTCCAGCATTAGAGCTGTAAGCCTCCTCCTTCGTTTCTGTCTCTATTCAAAATCAATAGTTCCCTATGGGAGCCCATTGATTTGAATAGAGGTCGCACCAGAAGTCGGATCAAGATGATCCGACTTGCGGGGCGACTGGTGTGCGGAGAATCTTAAAGGGGAACCCTGCTCAAATTAAAAAAAAAATTGCGTGAGGTTCCCCCCAGGATGATACCAGACCCATAGGTCTGGTATGGATTTTAAGGGGAACACCTACGCTGAAAAAAACGGCGTGGGGGTTCCCCCAAAATCCATACCAGACCCTTATCCGAGCATGCCGCCCAGCCGGTCAGGAATGGGGGTGGGGACGAGCGAGCGCCCCCCCCCTCCTGGGCCGTACCAGGTCGCATGCCCTCAACATGGGGGGTGGGTGCTCCCCCACCCCAAAGCACCTTGTCCCCATGTTGATGGGGACAAGGGTCTCTACCCGACAAACCTGGCCGTTGGTTGTCAGGGTCTGCGGGCGGGGGGCTCATCGGAATCTGGGAGCCACCTTTAATAAGGGGGCCCCCAGATCCCGGCCCCCCACCCTCTGTGAATGAGTATGGGGTACATCGTACCCCTACCCATTCACCTGGAGGCAAAGTGTAAAAGAAAATAAACACACGACACATGGTTTTTAAAGAAATTTATCAGGCCTCGTAACACGACCGAGTTTCTCTGCAAAAACCAGCAAAGAAACTTGCTGGGAGATATTTTTTTGCCGAGGAAACCGGTCGTGTGTACATTTTCGTCGAGGAAACTGTCGAGAAACTCGACGAGCCAAAAAGAGAGCATGTTCTCTATTTCCTTGACGGGAATGGAAAAAATTGGCTTGTCGAGTTCCTCGACAGCCTAACAAGGAACTCGACGAGGAAAACGATGTGTTTCGCCCGTCGAGTTCCTCGGTCGTGTGTACGAGGCTTCAGTCTGCTCCGGTCCCCCCCTCTCTTCTTTAGCTCTTTTACCGGGGGGGTGGTGTCGGTCTTCACCGCTGTCCGGTTCTCTTCCACTCTCCAGGGGTCTTCTCTGCTCTCCGGGGGTCTTCTCCGCTCTCCGAAGGGTCTGGTATCATCCTGGGGGGGAACCTCACGCAAATTTGTTTTAATTTGCGTGGGGTTCCCTTACAAGAATCTCTGCACACCAGTCGTCCCGCAAGTCGGATCATCTTGATCCGACTTCTGGTGCGACCTCTATTCAAATCAATGGGCTCCCATAGGGAACCATTGATTTTGAATAGAAACAGAAAAACGCGGCTGAAAACTAGCACGGCAAAACGTGCATTGAATTCAATGCAAAACGCGGGAAAAATCAAGGTAAAAACACTGGCGTCTGTACTAGCTTTACAGCCCGTTTTTTAAAACGTCCATGGAAATGTAGCCTAAATTGTGTGAATATTTACTTCAAATATCCAGTTATGTGAAACCAAATTTCTGTTTATTTATTTCATCTGCACATGATTGGGTATTGAAATTCAACAGGAATTAGCATTTCACATGAAATTGATAATTGCTGTGAATATTCACACTATTTATTGTGTGAAGACTCTCAACTGTGTTTAGCAAATCAGCCTCAATGTCTGTGTGCACCCCCACCGACAATGCCAGGGAATGAAACAAAGCCTCATGATAAAATTAAAAGCAGCAAGCAAAATGTTCTTTCGAAAAGTGTTCAGCATGCAGTAGTTCCTTCCAAGCCCTTGGCATTACAAATATATGACTGAGGGCTCTAAAATAGCATACAGTATACATATATAGTGACAACGATTAACCTAAAAGGGATTGATTTATGAAACACAAATATGATGTTTCCTTTGTAAGGGAAATTTTCCTTAGCTTAGTGAGTGAGCCGAAGCTCTGCTAACTTCCATCATCTAAACAAGTGCAAGCAAAACTGTTTTCACCCCTTTCACTAAACTTAGCGAAAATTCCCTTGCAAAACATCCTCTCTGACTTTAGTAAATCACGCCCTGAAGTGTTAAAATGACAAGAATTAGCCCACTTAATATTGAAATCCACAATACTGGGAGTCATTAACATAAAATGATAGACACAAAATTTAGAATGAGGCTCTGAAACTGATTAACACATAATAATGAAGATACATCAACAATAATAAAACACATTCAACGAAATGTCAGCTTTCCTCGAAGAATAACTACTACGGCCGGCAGGCAACAGTGACATCAAGTGGCCTTTTGTTTGAATTTCACAATATTTTTCTAAAGAGCCTTTTTCTCATCACAGTATTTTTTTAGATTATCAGTATACACTATGTACCGTATTACTAAATATACAGTATTGTATTGTATGATACATAAATGATGCATAGGACTATGATTAAAAGATTTGTAGCTTTGTGATTAAACGTCCCATGATACCCTATACTTTGGCCAATTTAGTAAATGTTTTAGAGAAATTATCATCCCATGAGCATGTAAATGTTACATTATTGTTAATGTGGACCTATACTCATATCATACCATATCAGCAACAGTCTTGCTGAGATAGAAAAAAAAAAGAGTAAAAGAAAGGAATGTTTCTGAAACGCTGCCCCCTCCTTTCAGTGCACAAGGTCACTGCAAAAAGAGGTGGATCAGCCAATCAGAACTCAGATCCCTTTTTTTTTGTGTGAAGGTTATATGGCCCAATGCTTAAAATGGAACTACACTGCATCTGAGCACCACAAACCAAAAACACTGTTTCATTCATTTTTAATATTCAAAACAAACGTATCCATCCATCCATGTCTCCGTGATTTATGTTGCTGAGAAATAATTTTGAAAAACGCCCCCTAGTATTTCTGGCCCTGGCCATCTTGAGTAAGGGCAGATTATTCATGTAGCATTTACTTTCTCAAATCCATCTCCCCTTAGTTCAAGCATGCAGACAGAGGGGTGGGCTTAGCTGAGAAAACCCCTCCTCCCTTCTTGAAGACTCCTGGGATGCAGGGCCGTTTGAATGAATTTGGGGGCCCCAAGCAAAATGGGAGCCCCCAAGCACCCCCCCCCCCCGCACGCAAAGCCTACGTTAGCGATACACTAATTTTTTACACCCATGTTCTTACTCCTCCCCCCCTCCCTAGTCCCTATGTTTTTCTATTCTCACCTCCCCTTCTTCCCTGTAGGCTGTCGCTGTAGCGTGGCTGAGCTCATCTTCCTCCTGTTAGTCCGGTGTTCTATCATTATGTGTCCCCAGTTCCCAATCAGATAGTGCCCGGGCCAGGTACCGCGCGGCACAGGAGATTCAGTTTCCTGTGTTCCTGGCCGAACTGAAAGGAAGTGAGTACTCAGTGTGCACTTCCTGTCAGTCCGGCCGGGAACAGACAGGAGGAAGGAAGAGGAGCTCGGCCACGCTAAAGCCTGGGAAGGGGAAGTTGACGGCCCCAGACCAGCTCGGGGCCCCAAGCAATTGTTTGTTTTGCCTGTCCTGTAGTGACGAGCCTGCTGGGATGTATGACATCATTTGCCTAAACCCGAAAACCAGGAAGTAACTGAAAAAAACATAGAAAAAAGGAAGTATGATATACCTTCCTTTTTACTAATGCTAGCTGCATAAGGATTACAAATAAGCATAGTTCATTGAGTAAGTGAAGTTCCACTTTAAGCTTAAGAAGTGTACCACTGTATTTAGTTATCCCAGCAAAAGATATGTTAAAGCTGAACTCCAGGCAGATATAAAAAGCAGCAACTATTGCAGATCTGTCAATATCAATACTTTACTGGATGTATTTAATTTTTTAATTTAAATAGAGCTCAGACTATTAGAGGTAGAGACAACACCTAGGAGGTAATCTGTTGTGTTCTATTGGTTGGACTAGATGGACTTGTGTCTTTTTTGACTTGACTAGTTGTGAAATTACACTATAATTTATATTTATAATAATTTGCCAAAAATATTGGGACGCCTGCCTTTAAACACACATGAACTTTAATGGCATCCCAGTCTTAGTCAAAAGGGTTCAATATTGAGCTGGCCCACCCTTTGCAACTCTTTTGGGAAGATTGTCCACAAGGTTAAGGAGTGTGTCTATGGAAATGTTTGACCATTCTTCCAGAAACGCATTTGTGAGGTCAGGCACCGATGTTGGATCTGAATGTCTGGTTCGCAGTTTTCGCTCGAATTCATCTCAAAGGTTTTCTATCAGGTCGAGGTCAGAACTCTGTGCAGATAAACAAAAACTGGTGTAGAGCAACCAATGCGAACTAAAAACAATGAATAAAGCCCAAATATTGTAAAAAGGCCACTGTTGAGCAACTCTTGGTGATAGTTCATAGAATTATTAATTCATATTATCCTGTGACTTCAGTGACCACCACATCTAGCTGGAAAGCCTGCTCACCTCCAAATAATGACCCCACTACAGAGACTCACACACCTGGTATTATGTATTATGTCTCTCAGAATGCCATGGGGAAATAAATCCTCCTCCTGGTGTCCCTAGATCAAGCTGGCCTCCTCATGGGATCTCAATCAACCATGTGGGGCCATAAAATGACAAAAAGCAAACCGTAGTGCTCTCTGCTACAAATATTTATTAAAACTGTACACAGGTATTAAAATATATAAGTACCGTATATACTCAGAGGACCTAATTTTACCACAAAAAAACTGGGAAAATGTATTGACTCGAGTATAAGCCTAGGGTGAGAATGCAGCAGCTACTATAAGTGAAAAAGAGGGCCAACAATGCCCATTTGCACGCCTCACTGTGCCCATTGCAAACTCACTGTGCCATACCTCACTGTGCCCATTGCAATCTCACTGTGCCATACCTCACTGTGCCCATTGCAGTCTCATTGTGCCATACCTCACTGTGCCCATTGGGGTCTCACTGTGCCATACATCACTGTGCCCATTGCAGTCTCACTGTGCCATAACTCACTGTGCCCATTGCAGTCTCACTGTGCCCGAGTACTTGAATTCTTGATAGGTGTCCTCCGGGCGTTCTGCTCCGTGATAGGCATTTGACACTGTGCTCTGCCTATCACAGAGGTCCTCTCATCCTCGGACTCCGTTTCCCAGCAGACACTGTGTTCAGTGTTCCGCCACTGTGCCCAATGCAGTCTCACTGTGCCCGAGTACTTGAATTCTTGATAAGCTTCCTCCGGGCATTCCATTCCGTGATAGGCATTTGACACTATGTTCTGCCTATCACGGAGGTCCTCTCATCCTCGGACTCAGTTTCCCAGCAGACACTGTGTTCAGTGTTCCGCCAACAAGAGGACATCCATGATTGGCGGAACACTGAACACAGTGTCTGCTGGGAAACTGTCTGGGGATGAGAGGACCTCCGTGATAGGCGGAACACAGTGTCAAATGCCTATCACAGAATGGAATGCCAGGAGGAAGCCGCGACTTCTAAAAAAATGGACGCCTGTCAAGAATGCAGGTACGCTGACTCGAGTATAAGCCTAGGGGGGTATTTTCAGCCCTAAAAAAAGGGCTGAAAAACTCGGCTTATACTCGAGTATATACAGTATGTAAAAACATATACTGTATATCAAGTATATATCAACATGCACATTGATATAAAAATAAAAAATAAATGTCCTGAATGGCGGCACCTCACATCTGTACATGTTACGCTCTCTGTTGAGCTTCTTCAGCATACCTGAATCTGTATCAGCCTTTTGTCATTACCTACATAGCACTGCTGGAAAGGGAAGGGGCAACACTGGGAGCTGATTCGGTTCAGCTGCATGCACATGTACTTACAGGGAACAAATTAACAAAAGGAGAGCAGACTTTGTGACATATTAATGGGTTGCTGTTCCTTTAATGTTCAATAAGCAGACTGATGTGGGGAGGTGCCACAACTGTATCTCTTACCTTAACCAGAGAAAGTGGTGTTACCCTCCTGGATGTGCTTTTCAGCAAAGATGTGTGAATCACAAAAGTGGCTAAATAGAATTACAAATGGCCAGAGAAGACAGTTCACAATGGTGTGTTTAGTTGTTTTCCTGAAGCTTAGCCCAAAGTGCCAGTTGAGTGTAATCAGAATTCAGAACATGGACCAGCCACTAGTGGTGCACCGCAAGGCTCTGTACTAGGCCCTGTTCTATGTAATCTATATGTAAGGGTTGTTGGGGTCTAATGGGTTGTTGGGCAAGGTATGTCTTTTTGTTGATGACACAAAAGAATGCAATAGGGTTGAAATCCCTGAAGGGGCCTGTAACATGGAATATTAGCATGATATGGCATTGCTGGAAGATTGGTTAAACTGGTAGAAACTGTAGTTCAATGCTTCTAAATGAAAATAATTGGAAAATTAAGGGGGAAAAAAATCCATTGACAGCGTACAATTTTGGGGGTAGTGTTGGACAGTAATACAAAGGGATTGAGGGTTCTTATTTCAGAAAATGGCAAAAAAGGCAGACAGTGTGGCAATGCCATGAGAAAAAAATGAATTCTAGGATGCATCACTGTGGCATTCATCAGCAGGAGGGAGGTACCCCCTTCCCCTTCCAAAAATGCTAAACTTAATTTTGTACAGAAAGGTATAAAAGATATCATGCATTACAAAAAACAGCATTTCACATAACAATAAAATTACCTCTGTGGATATAAGCAGTAAATATATGCCAGTGGCCACAATTGTGGACACCTGAAAAATGCAGGATTTGTTTAATTTGGAGTTATATATTTACTCTAAGAAGCCCTGAAACTGGTAATGTTATATATAATCTTATTCCAAGTGTAATTCTGGATGCAATTACATACTATTTATATAGGATTGATACATTCTTTTATGTACCAAAATGTTACTAGCTGTTGGATAGACTTTACAAGCAATAACAGATTTGCACTTTTCTGGCATAGAATGCACTAGATGTTTAAGTTCTTCTGGCGTAATAATATGATACCAGCACTTTATTATACATTCTATGAGTGTGTGTGTTTATTTCTTGGACTTTCTTTTCCAATACCACATTTTAGTCTTGCCCAGAGATTTTAAATGGAGGTTAGGTCCGGTCGGTTTCCTGGCCAGTCAATAACATTAACTTGAGGGGGATGAAAACCAGTGCTTTACAGTCTTGGCCACATGGCAACTAGCATTATCTTGCTGGAAATTAAATTCCTGTGTTGTGTGAAGGAATAGCTTTGCAGAAGGAAGACAGACCCTAGATTTTGCTAATGTTTCCTCAGTTTAGGCCTTTAGTGGGCCGATAAAGTTCATGGTAGGTTTATGATGAGCAATTCAAAAAGCCAACACACCAGAATAAGTATACAAAGGCAGCGCTAGGCTTTGTGAGGCCCCACTCACATCCCCATAATGGAAAAAAATTCAAGCAAGAATAATGGCCGCAGAAAGATGCACGGATCTAGCACACAAGTGATCAGCACCACTTCTAGGGCACCCTCCTCACGCATCAGATATATGTAGCCAATATAACATCTGGGACCCCGCAAGGTGACAGCAGGGAACAGAAAACACAGGGCAGCACTGGAGGTGGTGGCACACCATTGCGGTGATTAATCACAGGCAAATTCCCTTGGGAGTGCAAGGCCTTAGGCAGCCGCCTAATTTGCCTAATTAAAGAGCCGCCTCTGTGAGTAAATAAAATAATATAAAGAAAGTGTCCATTATTGCCTATTTAGCTGAGTCCAGTGAGCACATGGCTAAATTAGAGAGGCATATTCTTGGTTCACAGTTTTGTGAACTGAGCCTAATGTGTGAAAACGACTTAACGTATATTGCATGCTTGTTCCAGTGACCTAAAATATATTAAAACCGATGATAATCAAGCAAGTAGCATTTTCAGAGGGTCAGCAATGGCAACCTATTTATTTTTCTCAGTACAATTTAACTTTAGTGGATGTGTGATAGGTAGGGGGCGCTAGTGACACAAAAAATTCCTTTAAAGTGATAGCAATTACAAATATATGTGATAACAATTAAAAATAAACAACAACTAATTGATCAGAGCTAATTAGCAAAGACAAAGTTGAATCAATAATTGAAAAAATAAGATTCACAAGGGAACCTCTATTTGAAAAGAGATGTGCTCCCAACACCTTAAAACAAGAGATATTTCTTAAGTGATAATGATAATGTCCATATATATAGTGGTAGTGAGCCACTTAGATAACAATGGAGTGAATCTTGCAGTGGACCAGAAGAAAAAAACGTGCAATCCTCTCATATACTGCAGTGCTTAAAAATCCTTCCACCAATTCCGCAGAAACGACACCCAAAAGTGAATAAATATATGCGCTTACCACAGCGCTTTGACTCCTTTAACTAAAAAGAAAGTCAAACACGCTTGTGCAGTTCTGAATGTCTGCAAACATATAGTGCGTTCTCCAGTAGTTGACACAGGCAAATCTTCTCCCAATATTCTCAGAAATGAAATGAAAAACAGAAAAACTCCATAGTGCAACCGGTTTTTAATATAAAATATTAAAACAAAACATGGGCCAAATGGCCACTTACATTAAAAGGTGCCCATCCCGGCACTGGGTCTGCGGGCCTTTAAATGGGGAGGTAGAACCTCAATTTGCATGCGGTGTGTGTCTCCTCTTGCCTCGCCAGCTCACAAGAGTCGGATGATGGGGGAAGATAAAAAACGTGACCAGGCTACGCCGCCGACGATCGTTTCGTGTAAACGTCTTCAGGGGGGCGTGCCTGGTCACTGGGGTCACGTTTATTTATTTAGAAGCGAGCGGAAGTGCTCCGCTTGATTGACATGCTACCTGGCCAATGACAGCTCAGTTGCGGTCTGGAAAAGACCCGGAAGTAGCCGAAACTAATGGACATATGCTGGAGCCAATTACACTGCAGCATCGAAACACTGTGGGCCGGAAGTGCTCCGCTTGATTGACAAGCTGACTGGCCAATAACAGCTCAGTTGCGGTCTGAAAGAGACCCGGAAGTCGCTGAAACTAATGGGCAGATGCTGGAGCCAATTACAGCGCAGCATCGGAACACTGTGGGCCGGATGGAGAGGAAGAGTCTCCATCCGGCCCACAGTCTTTTCAAATAGAGGTTCCCTTGTGAATCTTATTTTTTCAATTATTGATTCAACTGTGTCTTTGCTAATTAGCTCTGATCAATTAGTTGTTGTTTATTTTTAATTGTTATCACATAAATTTGTAATTGCTATCACTTTAAAGGAATTTTTTGTGTCACTAGCGCCCCCTACCTATCACACATCCACTAAATTTAATGAGGGATTGTCCTCATATATTTTTAGGGGAGCAGCTTTTTAATATATATTCATATATATTTTTTTATTTTATTTAATAAGTTTTTATGTTCCACATACACACTATTGGCGCGAAAATCAACTCTCAAACAATTTAACTTTAACCACTTGCCGACCTGCCGTCGCAGTTTTACTGTGGCATCATGGCTCGGCTGGGCGACTAGGGGGCACCCCTAGAGCCAATGCGAGTGCTGGCGCGCGCGATGACCACAGGGCACCCACAACTGCTCGTGACAGAGCGAGAACCGGGAGCTGTGTGTGTAAACACAGATCCTGTAGTGTTACCCCCAGCTGAGTTTTTCCCTATAAAAATATATAATGAAGGGGCGGAGTCAGAGGCACGTCTGTCTAACACTTCCGGTCTGGGCTGCAAACACAGTTTGGTCAGCGCCAGTTAACTCTCCTTTTTGCCTACTTTTGTTTGTGTACAATGTGAGTATCCAAACGCTTTTGCACATTAAACTTTTATCTAAACGGATTCACGCTATGGGCATCCTTTCTTCTCCCGTATAAAATTCCCTGGAGGATCGTAAGCAACGCCCGGAGCCGGCCCCAGCTATTCCCAGGTTGCTACACAGTGGCACTCATACTGTGACTGCATTTTTGTGCAGAGCGCGGTGTGTCACGCACAGAGCAAGATCTGAAGGGTTCACCCAGCAAATTTTTCAAGCACAAAGTCACTTTATTACTTCTTCTGGTTTATAAATTGTATTCACTGGACTGTTTTCTCTGGACTTTATTTATGCACTGCAGAAGGATTTATGTTTGCAATTTTTTACTTAATTTTTTAACTTAGGGCCAGATTCAGGTACATTAGCGCCCGTGTAACGTAAGCCGTTTACGTTACACCGTCGCAAGTTTTCAGTTGGGCGGGTAACATTTAAATTAGGCGCGCTCCCGCGCCGGACCTACTGCGCATGCTCCGTTTCGTAACTCCCGCCGTGCTTTGCGCGAAGTGACGTCATTTTTTCGAACGGCGACGCGCGTAGCGTACTTCCGTATTCCCGGACGTGTTACGCAAACGACGTGAAATTTTACATTTCAATGCGGGAACGACGGCCATACTTTAGACAGCAATACGTTTGCTGACTAAAGTAAAGGCACCCAAAACAACGACTAACTTTGCGACGGGAAACTAGACTAGCGACGGCGTAGCGAACGTGAAAAACCGTTGTGGATCGCCGTAACTACTAATTTGCATACCCGACGCTGGTTTACGACGCGAACTCCCCCCAGCGGCGGCCGCGGTATTGCATCCTAAGATCCGACAGTGTAAAACAATTACACCTGTCGGATCTTAGGGCTATCTATGCGTAACTGATTCTATGAATCAGTCGCATAGATACTCCGTCGTATCTCCGCTGTGAATCTGGCCCTATGTTTGCAATTTTTTACTTAATTTTTTAACTTAATTTTTAATTCAAATACCCGGCCGAGGGTCCAACACTCGGCAGGGGGTATATCTATTTATTCACTCATCTATTATGTTTGATGTTATAGGTGTGTTGTCACATTCTTAAGCAGTTTAGCACTTACCAACACCCGGCCGAGGGTACATTGCATCGGCAAACACCCGGCCGAGGGTCTAACACATATACAAATTTACCTTATACATATTTTGTGTTATATATATTCTTTCACGCTCCACACTTCATTATATATTTTTATAGGTAAAAACCCAGCTGGGGGTAACACTACATTTATTTATTTTTGAATCCATTTGGATTCTCCAGTCTTTTCATCAGAACAGCGCCATACCTACATCACCCCCGTTTCTCAATCTTCTTACTCCACCTAGTGGTAGTAAATCAGTAGGGGCAGCAGCTCTCCTCACCAGCAAGCTTCACTCGCTGTTTGTGTGTTTGTTCTCCGCTGCGCGGACCCAACCCACGCCTTTTTTCTAAACACAGATCCTGGTTCTTTCAGGGGACAAATAACTGATCATATGTTCATACAAAGTATGAACAGCGATATGTCATTTCCAGTAGTACAGTAAGTCCCATCCCTCCTTCAGTTAGAACACATCTAGGTAACACAATTAATCCCTTGATCGCCCCCTAGTGTTAACTCCTTCACTGCCAGTGACATTTTTACAGTAATCAGTGCATTTTTATAGCACTGGACGCTGTAAAATTGTCAATGGTCCCAAAAATGTGTCAAAAGTGTCCAATCAGTCCGCCATAATGTCGCAGTCCTGATAAAAATTGCAGATCGCCGCCACTAGTAAAAAAAATTTAAAATAATAAAAAAAATGCCATAATTCTATCCCCTATTTTGTAGACACTAGGGGCCGGATTCAGATACGTTGGCGCATATTTCTGCCGGCGTTTTGCATCTCATATGCACTACGCCGACGTAACACAGAGAGGCAAGCACAGTATTCACAAAGCACTTGCTCCCAACGTTGCAACGGCGTAACGTAAAATCGTAGGCGTAAGACGGCCTAATTCAAAGTAGGTGGAAGTGGGCGTGAACCATTTAAATGAAGCGTGACCCCATGCAAATGATGGGCCGAACGAACTGCGCATGCGCCATCCCGTGGACGTATCCCAGTGCGCATGCTCAGAATCACGTCGAATATACTCCCTAAGATACGACGGCTCAATGCCTACGACGTGAACGTAACCTACGCCCAGCCCTATTCACGTACTACTATGTAAACGACATAAAATACGACGGTCCATACCTTACCATGACTTACACCTGCTTTATGAGACTTAACTTTACGCCGGACAGACGACTTACGTAAACCGCGTATCTTAATGCGCCGGGCGCAAGTACATTCGTGAATCAGCTTATCTCACTCATTTGCATATTTGCAATGAGGCGGCCAGCGTAAATATGCGCCCAAGATACCCGGCGTTGGAAAGTTACGTTGGTCGGAGGAAGCCTATTTTCAGGTGTATCTAGTTCTATGGGCACGGCGCATAGATACGACGGCGCACATTTACACTTACGCGGCGTATCTGTAGATACGTCGGCATAAGTGCTACGAGAATCCGGCCCTATAACTTTTGCACAAACCAATCAATATACGCTTATTGCGATTTGTTACCAAAAATAGGTAGAAGAATACATATCGGCCTAAACTGAGGAAAACATATACATATATTTTTTTTTAAATTTATTATAGCAAAAAGTTAAAACTAAAAGTTAAAACTAATGGGGTTAATTTCCTAAAGGTAAATCTACTGTGCACTTCTAAAATATTCCCCTCATTTTAGATCTTCCCCTCAGATCTACAGCGACTGCACTTGCCTTAAGTAATTCAACCCCATTGTGTTTTTTTCAAAATTGTCGCTGTTCTTTTGTTTATAGCGCAAAAAATGAAAAAACTACAGAGGTGATCAAATACCACCAAAAGAAAGCTCTATTTGTGGAAAAAAAAGCATGCAAATTGTGTTTGGGTAAAGCACCGCACAACCGCGCAATTGTCAGTTAAATTGACGCAGTGCCAAATTGTAAAAAGTGCTCTGGTCAGGAAGGGGGTAAAAGCAGTTAAAGCGGTTGAAAGGTAAAAAAAATGTTAATTTATTATTCTTTGTTGCAGATCTGTCACTGTCTTGGCTTCCTTGTACGAGGGAGCCGATACGTGCTGACAGTGCCATGGTGGTTCATGGAAAACTGACAACCACAAAGGCTGCTGGGCCTTGCTAGTTTTTCATTCACAGACATCGAGTGACGTGACCGGGTGGGCAGAGCCCCACATTTTTTTTTATTTTGACAGCTAGCGGGAAGATGAGATTCCCTGCTGGCTTGTCACAGCAAGGGAGGAGGATGTGCAGGAGAAAGTGAATTAATAACATGTTACGTGTTCCACCCCAAATACGTTTGTAACACGTAACATGTTATGAAAGGTGAACACTAAAAAATGTCCCAGTAATTGTATCTCCCTTTCATCCCCTTATACTAACAGATAGGCACAGTGCTGGATCAAGATAGTCCTATCTCAATCCAGCACTGGGTCATTCTGCAGAAACTTTTCCCTTTCTCTCTGTTTACAGAGGCAACAGCTGGGGCCAGTGGCTTCTGATGCTGCCAACCAAATCCTTTGAGCAAAGAATGGAGGTGAGGCTGAGCAATGCTGTGTGTGTAAATAGATGCAAACAGCCTGGCTTGGAATCAAGCCTATAGGTGTGCCTCCATAGGGAGCATCTTTTTATGGTGGCACACTGAGAAGAGGAGGAGCCTGCAGCACCGTCGGGGGACTCCAGAAGAGGAGGATCAGGGCTGTTTTTTGCAATACTATTTCACAGAGCAGGTAAGTACCTTTGCAATATCGTTAAGCTATAGTTATTTTGGCCCGGATTCAGATACAATTGCGTATCTATTGGCGGGAGTAACGTATCTCAGATACATTACGCTGCCGTAACTTAGGGCGTAAGTTCCGTATTCAGAAAGAACTTGCACCCTAAGTTAAGGCGGCGTAGCGTATGTGGTCTGGCGTAAGCCCAGCGGAATTCAAATTCTCCATGCAGTGGGCGTGTTGTATGGTAATGAAGGCTGACCCCACGTAAATGACGTTTTTGGCTAACGGCGCATGCGCCGTCCGTGAACGTATCCAGGGTTGGACTGGCCATCGGGACTACCGGGAGTTTCCCGGTGGGCCGATGGCTCAGTGGGCCAGTTGTCACTCAGGGGCGGGGGGGGTCAGTGTATGTGTAAGGAGGGGGGTCAGTGTATGTGTAAGGAGGGGGGTCAGTGTATGTGTAAGGAGGGGGTGGCTAAAGCCCCGAATGGGTCTCCAAAAAGCCCGGAGTCCGCCCTGAGTGTAAACATCCAGTGATGATTGGTGGGCAAGCGGGGGCGTGCGGCCGCAGGGAGAGTGGAGCTGTCAAAATGAAGCACTGATGTCGGGGATGGGCGGGGCCAATATACGGGGGCACCCCCATCCCGACATCAGTGCTTAGATTTGACAGCTCCACTCTCACTGCAGCAGCAAGCCCGATACCAATGTGCGGGGCCCCTTCGTCCAGTACATTTGCAAACACTGCCTGTATACACTCTGACAGTCAGAATGTATACAGGCAGTGTTTGCTATGTACTGGACGAAAGGGGCCCGCACATCGGTATCGGGTCGTGCGGCTGCAGAGTCTGACTGCTGGCTGGAGAGGAAGGTGGTGGCCGCACTCGTTGCAACTACTGCACGTGAACGGTTCAGGCTGCAGAGTATTATTGCTGGAGGGGGAGTGCATGTGCAGGGTGACAACCAGGGATGGACTGGCCATTGGGACTACAGGGAGTTTCCCGGTGGGCCGATGGCTCAGTGGGCCGGCTTCAGTGACAGTGGACCGCAGCCCCCCTCCACTCCTCTGTCTCTCCCTTCCCGCAACGCTCACGTGGGGGGAACAAAGAAGCAGGGGGAGAACCAGAGGAGCAGGGACGACGACAGAGGAGCATGGGGGAGGGGACAGACAGCTGACTCAACAGCTATGGCCTGGGAGTTTTTCCCTTCTGCCTAATCTTGTCCCATGGGGGGGCACCGAACTGATTCTTTGCCCCAGGATGAAATAATGTCTAGCTTCCCCACTGGTACTGCCTATAAGAGTACCAGTACCAGCCATTCTACTGTAATAAAGTAGAACGGCTAGTGAAGGGGGAGAGGGGGCTTGGGTGGCCCGAGGGGGGGGGGGGGGTGCGGGAGTTGTCCGGTCGCCATGGGAGAGACCTGTCAAAGTGGGCCAGTCTAGATGAAGTCCAGGGCCAAATTTCTGTCCCAGTCCAGCCCTGGTGACAACAGTGAACCTGTTGAACATCCTGCCTGTGTGTCCTCTCAGACCTCTTCTCTCCCGTGTAACTCCTCCTTCCCCCCCACAGCCGCTTTCATCCATACAATACAATAGAAGACAGACTGTCCGAGCAGAATGCGGAGCTGTCCAACTTTTCAAGTTAAAAAGCCTGTGATTTGTTGCTAGGGGCAGTCCTAGCAACCAATCGTCTGTCTGTTACATGGAAAGTTGAACAGCTCCCGCCTTCTGCTTGGACGCGTCGCATCCTCTTCTCCCTGCTGTGTAAGGTAAGGGAGGGGGCACTGACATAAAGGGAACTGTGTTTGTTGCAAAGAAAGACAATGGCTGTAAAGGATACCAGAAAGGAGGGGACTGTGAAAGGAAGTGGGTGTCAGTGTATGTGTAAGGAGGGGGGTCAGTGTATGTATAAGGAGGGGGGGTCAGTATATGTGTAAGGAGGGGGGGTCAGTGTAAGGAGGCGGGGTCAGTGTATGTGTAAGGAGGGGGGGTCAGTGTATGTGTAAGGAGGGGGGGTCAGTGTATGTGTAAGGGGGGGGGGGGGGGGTCAGTGTATGTGTAAGGAGGGGGGTCAGTGTATGTGTAAGGAGGGGGGGTCAGTGTATGTGTAAGGAGGGGGGGTCAGTGTATGTGTAAGGAGGGGGGGTCAGTGTATGTGTAAGGAGGGGGGGGGTCAGTGTATGTGTAAATAGGGGGGGTCAGTGTATGTGTAAGGAGGGGGGGTCAGTGTATGTGTAAGGAGGGGGGGTCTGTGTATGTGTCTGTGATTTTTTTAATATGCAGCAAGGCGGGGGGGGGGGGTAAATGCACTGCCGCTGGTCATAGTAACTGATTTATTAATGTACTGCCATTGGTCATAGTAACTGATGTATTAGACCCCTTTCACACTGAGCCGCCCATAGCGTCGGCGGTAAAACACCGCTATTTTTACCACCGACAATTGCGTATAGTTTACTTTTTTCTGTTTGTGTGTTTGCAAAAATTAAGTGGGCCAGTCTGGATGAAGTCCAGGGCCAAATTTTTGTCCCAGTCCACCCCTGAACGTATCCCATTGCGCATGCTCCAAATTAACCCGCAGAGAGCCAATGCTTTCGACGTGAACGTAAATTACACCCAGCCCTATTCGCGAACGACTTACGCAAATGACGTAATCGACGAAAAATTCAACGCTGGCCCGACGTCCATACTTAACATAGGATACACCCTATATAGCAGGGGTAACTGTACGCCGGAAAAAGCTAACGTAAACAACGTAAAAAAATGCACCGGGCGGACGTACGTTTCTGAATCGGCGTATCTACCTAATTTGCATATTCCTTGCGTAAATCTACGGAAGCGCCACCTAGCGGCCAGCGTAAATATGCAGCCTAAGAAACGACGGTGTAAGAGACTTACGCCGGTCGGATCTTAGGGAAATCTATGCGTAACTGATTCTACGAATCAGGCGCATAGATACGACCCCACACATTCAGAGTTACGACGGCGTATCTGGAGATACGCTGTCATAACTCCTTTCTGAATCCGGGCCTTTGTGTTTATATTAAAAAAAGAACCTCCACATCCATTTTTATAAGTGCCCAGTGACAAGTCAGGTTTTTAGGACTTTAGCATTTCCTAGTCCCGAGCCAGGTGGTAACAGAATTGAATCCTACAATACCTGCTTATAGAGACCCTGCATTTACCAATGATTGTCCTGGAGTTAAGTTAAGTTAAATCTCTCATTCACTTGTTTCTTTTTATCATGCTCCCCATTTTATATAATAGACTTTATACCACTCAGATAAATAATAGTTACGTATTGCTCAAGTGGTGGCTATAGCATAACTCTATGTGTCTGATTTAAGTATCAGGTTACAACTAAAGAAATATATAGGAAATAAACCAAGGAGCAGAACATTAACAGTTTTTTTATCCAGATTTCATTCCTGGAGAAAAATTTAAGAATGACCAAATACAATGACTACATTCTGCTGTTCTGCTTCGTTATGAGTCTAAATGTTCATGTTGTAAACCGCAAGGGCACACCCAGTGTTTCTAAAAAGTGAGTAAAAAGAAAAACTCTTACCGCATTCAGAATAACATAATTATATGTTGTGCCCATAGTCAGTGATGAAGAACCATATTCAGTTTAGTAAGGAAGGAGACAACACATTTCCTTACTCACTGATCACATTACATTTTTTTGCTGCCTAGGCAAAAATCTCTCTATTTTTTTATTTTATTTTTCAGATTGTATTTAAAGGAAAATAGGAATAAAACAGATATTTGGTGGAAGGCTCCCTGTTTTACAGTCACATACAGTTGTGTTCAAAATTATTCAACCCCCCAATGCTGTAAAGGGTTTTAGGGAATTTAGTGTACATTTGTAATTGTATTCAGAATGAAATCCTACAAGGACTTCTTAAAGAACCATATGCAACTAAAATGACATCAATTGGTTTTGTAATACAGTAGTAAATGTTTATTTTGTGAATTCTTCATTTACACAATTATTCAACCCCTTAACCACTTAAGCCCCGGACCAAAATGCTGCCTAAAGACCCAAGGGGTTTTTACAGTTCGGGACTGCGTCGCTTTAACAGACAATTGCGCGGTCGTGCGACGTGGCTCCCAAACAAAATTGGTGTCTTTTTTTCCCCACAAATAGAGCTTTCTTTTGGTGGTATTTGATCACATCTGCGGTTTTTATTTTTTGCGCTATAAACAAAAATAGAGTGACAATTTTGAAAAAAATGCAATATTTTTTACTTTTTGCTATAATAAATATCCCCAAAAACATATATAACATTTTTTTCCTCAGTTTAGGCCGATACGTATTCTTCTACCTATTTTTGGTAAAAAAAATCGCAATAATCGTTTATCGGTTGGTTTGCGCAAAATGTATAGTGTTTACAAAATAGGGGATAGTTTTTTTGCATTTTTTATTTTTTTTTACTACTAATGGCGGCGATCAGTGATTTTTTTCGTGACTGCGACATTATGGCGGACACTTCGGACCATTTTGACACATTTTTGGGACAATTGTCATTTTCACAGCAAAAAATGCATTTAAATTGCATTCTTTATTGTGAAAATGACAGTTGCAGTTTGGGAGTTAAACACAGGGGGCGCTGTAACATTTAGGGATCACTGTGTATGTGTTTACTAGTGTAGGGGGGTGTGGCTGTACTAATGACGTCATCGATCGTGTCTTCCCTATAAATGGGATGACGCGATCGATGCGCCGACACAGTGAAGCACGGGGAAGCCGTGTTTACACACGGCTCTCCCCGTTCTTCAGCTCCGGGGAGCGATCGCAACGGAGCGGCTATAAACGAATAGCCGCGCCGTCGTCCTGGATCGCTCCTGAAGCCACGGGGACTGCCGCATGTACCGGGGGGGGTCCCAATCGGACCCCCGACCCACGTCAAGCAGGGCACGTATATATACGTTGATGTGCCTGCCTGTGCCATTCTGCTGACGTATATGTACATGAGGCGGTCCTTAAGTGGTTAAAGACTACTGCTCTGAAGAACAGAGGTTCATTGAAGTGTTTTCAATCAGGTATTGAAAACACCTGTGGACAGGAAGGGCAATGGCTATAAGAAGATTGCAAAGATGTTAAGCATACCAAGAGACACCATAGGAAGCATCATTCGCAAATTCAAGCCAAAGGGCACTGTTGAAACGCTACCTGGTCGTGGCAGAAAGAAGATGCTGACTTCAACTGCTGTGCGCTACCTGAAGCGTAGCGTGGAGAAAAGTCCCCTTGTGACTGCTGAGGAACTGAGAAAAGATTTGTCAGATGTGGGTACTGAAGTTTCTACTCAGACAATACGGCGCACACTGCGTAATGAAGGCCTCCATGCCAGAACTCCCAGGTGCACCCCCTTGCTGTCTCCAAAGAATAAGTAGAGTCGACTGCAGTATGCAAAAATCATGTGGACAAACAACAGAAGTTTTGGGATTGTGTTCTGTGGACTGATGAAACAAAATTAGAAGTGTTTGGGCCCATGGATCAACACTATGTTTGGAGGAGGAAGAACAAGACCTATGATGAAAAGAACACCTTGCCTACTGTGAAGCATGGTGGGGGGTCAATCATGCTTTGGGGCTGTTTTGCTTCTGCAGGTACAGGGAAGCTTCAGCGTGTGAAAGGTACCATGAATTCTCTTCAGTAACAGGAAATAGTGGATAACAATGTGATGCAGTCCGTCACAAACCTGAGGCTTGGGAGACGTTGGACCTTTCAACAGGACAATGATCCCAAGCATACCTCCAAGTCCACTAGAGCATGGTTGCAGATTAAAGGCTGGAACATTTTGGAGTGGCCATCGCAGTCACCAGACTTAAATCTGATTGAGAACCTCTGGTGGGACTTAAAGAAAGCAGTTGCAGTGCGCAAGCCTAAGAATGTGACTGAACTGGAGGCTTTTGCCCATGACGAACTGGCGAAGATACCTGTAGATCGCTGCAAGACACTTGTGTCAAGCTATGCTTCAAGTTTTGAAAGCTGTTCTAACTGTAAAAGGATGTTGTACTAAGTACTAAGATTGAATGTCAACTGGGGGTTGAATAAAACTGATAATGATGTGAGCACAGAAAAGACATTTGTGGTTATTTCATTATAAATGTTATGTTATATTTGTCTGACCTACACGTGCCTCTTTGATTTAATTGTAAGCAGGATGACTGAATGATCAAAATCAATGTCAAACTGGGCAAAACAAT
Source organism: Rana temporaria (assembly GCF_905171775.1). Taxonomy (NCBI): domain Eukaryota; kingdom Metazoa; phylum Chordata; class Amphibia; order Anura; family Ranidae; genus Rana; species Rana temporaria. Next base: position 498,602,915 of record NC_053489.1, read on the forward strand.
CAATTTCAGTGGGGGTTGAATAATTTTGAATACAACTGTATCTTTCATATGTTGATTTAAAAGTTAACTTATGTCATTTTATATTTAATTTGTTATAGTGTTTTGGATGATTTAACTTATTCAATCACTACTACCCTATGGGAGTTCACATTTAACTGGGAAGTTAAATTCGGGTGTCTAATGTTGGTATTTGGTGGGTCAATGATATCTATCTATCTATCTATCTATCTATCTATCTATCTATCTATCTATCTATCTATCTAAATATAACTGAGGTAGTAGAGCGCTGACCTCTAGTGATAAAAATAAATAGCTATAGCTGCTGCAATCACCAAATGCAATCACCAAATGCAATCACCAAAGATGAAGTCAGCATCCCCATAGAGCTCGTCGATGGAAGGAACCATGAAGTGCTCCAAAATCTCCTGGTAGACGGCTGCAATGACCCTGGACTTAATGAAGCACAGTGGACCAACACCAGCTGATGACATGGCTCCCCAAATCAACACAGACTGTGGAAACTTCACACTGGACTTCAACCAGTGTGTGCCTCTCCATTCTTCCTCCATACTCTGGTTCCTTGGTTTCCAAATGAGATGCGAAATTTGCTCTCATCAGAAAAGAGGATTTTAGACCACTGAGCAACAGAACAGGTCTGTTTTTCTTTAGCCCAGGTAAGACGCCTCTGACATTGTTTGTTGTTCAGTGTGTGTGCCTTGACAAGAGGAATATCAGATTTGAAGCCCATGTCCAGGATCTGTCTGTGTGTGGTGGCTCTTGACTCCAGCCTCAGCCCACTCCTTGTGAAAGTCCCCAACACTTTTGAATGGCTTTTTCCTGACAATCCTCTCTAGGCTGCAGTCATCCCTGCTGCTTGTGCACCTTTTTCTTCCACACTTTTCCCTTCCACATAACTTTCTATTAATGTGCTTTGATACAGCACTTTGGGAACATCCAACTTCTTATGGAGGGTGTCAATGATGGTTTACTGCACAACCGTCAGGTCAGCAGTCTTTCCCATGATTGTGATTCTTACTGAACCAGACTGAGAGACCATTTAAAGGCTCAGGAACCCTTTGCAGGTGTTATGGCTTAATTAACTGATTAGAGTGGGACACTTTGAGCCTAGAATATTGCACCTTTTCACAATATTCTAATTTTCTGAGATTGTGGATTTGGGGTATTCATGAGCTGTAAGCCATAATCATCACAATTATGACAAATCACGGCTTGAACTATCATGCTTTGCATGCAATGAGTCTATGTCATATATTAGTTTCACCTTTTTAAGTTGCATTAGTGAAATAAATTAACTTTTGCGCAATATTCTAATTTTTGAGTTTCACCTGTACAGGGCTGTCTTTAAGGCAGGGCAAAAGGGGCAGCTGCCCTGTGCCCCATCATTGTTGTGGGGCCCAAAGCAGCTGTCCCATACTTGCCAACTATCCAGGTTTAAATTATCTAGTCCCTTGAAGTTTTATTCCCATCCCATTCTGTGTACCGATATCTCAGTGTGAAGTTATGTTACTAATGCTGCCCAGCTCTGCCCTATTGCTGTGTACAGATGACTCACCCGCAGACCCTGTGTTTATATGTAAAAATCCTGCTTATATATGTAAATAGCCTTGGCATTAATATGTAAATAGAGGTTGATCGCGGCATTGATATGTAAATAAAGACAGCATTCATATGTATATCATGCCCCCGTAAGGTCATATGCACCATCACCTCTGCTGAATGCTACCCAGTGGGAAGGGGCATGCTTGAAAGTTCTGCCTGCAACTGTGCTCATTAGTCCTAACAACAGCCTGTTCTGTAAAGGTAAGAAAATCGGAGGGGGTTGGTGGGGGTGGGCAGAGATGGCAGAAAATAAATTACAGTTTGGGTGTACAGGTGAGCAAGCAGGGGATGTATAGAGGTAAGGAAGGTGGGTGCAAAGATGAGCATAGGAGGCAGGTAGAGTTAAAGGAATGGGGGGGTGGAGTGAAGAGGTTATGGGTGTACTGACAGGGTAGATTAAGATGTACTGTATTTTTCGCTCCATAAGATGCACTTTTTTCCCCAAAAAATGGGGGGAAATGTTAGTGTGTAATATGGAGCGAATATTGACCAGGCCTCCACCCGTCATCGCCATGTTATAATACCGGGCCGACAGAGAGGAAGACAGACATCCCAAGTCTCCCACGAGTGTCGGGGAATCTCCCGGCTGGGCCTGTCACTCAGCCACAGACAGAAGACAGAGCAGCCCGAGCGGCTGAATGGCCTATCTGAGTGACAGGCGGATGTGATGACATCCTCGCCAGGAAATGCCAGTCTGTGCGATTTGGAGGACTGTAACAAAGTCCCGCCTCCTAGATAGATGGAACACTGATTCAATGATAAATTGAATCAGTGTGACATGTATCATAGGAGGAGGAACTTTGTTACAGTGTGTGTCGGGATATTCAAATCCATGACAGAGTGTCTGTGTGGTAAGGCTGCATTTCATTGGTGTCAGTGTAAATATCCGTTTTTATATTGGTGGGTCACGCAAAATCCCCCGTTACATGGTGGTCAGTGCAAATTACTCCTCATATTGGTGGTCATTGTAAATTCCCCAGTACCTTGGTGGTCAGTGTAGAATCCTCCACTATATACTTGCCAAAGATTTCCAGCTTTGCTCCACATGATTCAGGATTTGCCACAGTGTACTGCCTTATAATTAATCCCCTCCCCCACCACTGCCACTGATCCCATAATCCCCCCAGCATTGCCACTGCTCACATCCTCCCCTCCCCCATCAGTGCCACTGATCCCAGGAGTCCTAGGATCCCTAGGAGTTTTCTGTCTATTGAAGGGTCCCCTCACCTCCCCAGTCCATGGTGTGCAGACAGTAAGGAGATGATGTACTGTAACCTAGGGCAACCAGTAAGTGGTAAGGATGTGCAGTAACCTCTAGGAACCAATCAGCGAGCAGTAAAAATGTGCAGTAACCGCTAGCAACCAATTAGTGAGTGCAGTAATCTGTAATGATAGTAATGATACTCTGTAACCTCTGGCAACCAATCCCAATCACTGCCTGATCTGATTTTGCGTCTAGCTGCTATTCATTGTATGTCTCAGAGGATGTGGAGAGTGAATTTACAGTACATTGAAAGGGGGGGGGGCAAGAAAATGTTTACTCAGTGTCCAATCAATATTAAAGACGGCTCTGAGCATATTCCATTGAAAGACTATATGGTGATTTGTTTTATACAATTAAATATTGTTAGTCAAGACAGGAACTGTATATATACCTGTATAATTCCAATAATAGGCACACAAATCTTCATACAAACCAAACTTTGTACACCTTCCTGTAATTTTCAAAACTGTTCAATATAAACTATTGCAAACAATATAAATTGGCAAGCAGATTACCATGATGCATAAACGTTTGCCAAGCATTGATTAAACATAAACATCTACATAGCTGCCAGTGTGTCATTTTACAGCGCTTACTGTCAGGCAGGGCACCATGTTATCAATCTGCCTGGTATGTGGTCTGTTTGGATACATATTATCTTGGCAATAAAAAAAATTGGAATTCAGGGAGGTAGTTCATCTAGGTACACATTTTGCTGGCAGGCAATACATTAGAATACTCATGTCCTTGGCAAGCAGAACATCTGTACACTCATCTAACTAACAGGAAGGAATTTCATCAGAGTACACCAAAGCTTGATATATGGTATAGCAGAATACATATCTGTTTAGTAATCATTATAAAGAAATGTATCCCCACGCTGCCCCAGAGCATCCAAATCAATATTATCCAAAATTAAAAGCCTCACCAACTCAAAATGTGCTATAGTGTGATAATTAGTGTAGTGCTTTTCAAATGTAGCTTAAAACCTTAGTAAATAAATACAGCATATACATGATATATACCTGTGTCCAAAACCACTTGTTCGAATTAGTGAAAAAGTATCATATACATTACAGTCCCCAAAAGATAAAATTAAATGTAAGAAAAATATGTTTTTCAATCATATTGAAAAAATATTTTTTATATTTAAATGTTATCTTACATGGTAAGAAAAATCCATGGTGATTGTTAGATTGTTGCACATGAAGATCACAAATAAATGTGAACATGTTTACATACTGTATATTTACAGTTTGGATCAAATATACTACACTATAACATTTTATTTTTTGGGGTACTAACTGTGAAAACAATGGAAGCAATGAACACTGTCTGGAGTCCAAGGAGGAGATCTGAGTGAGAATTTGGATATGTGTGATTATCTCCGGGACTTTAGGGCAATATCATTTGGTAAGACTATTTTGGCTTGTGTGATAAGTCACTTGGTGGAGAAGCCACATAGTGAAGAGTAAATTTTGCACTGTATTTTCACAATAAATATATATCTTCTGGAGGGGAAGAGAACATTGTGATAGAAAAAAACAAGCACCTGGATTGTGATAAAAAGCTTTATTTGATCCTCACATACATTAAGGGTCACAAGATTCAGTGAGAATATAAAATACTTTTGTAAAGTAAGAACAGGACTGATGATATGGGACTGTATTATTGAGTTGATATTGAAAGGCTGAATCCACAGTTATGTACACAAAGAGGCAGGGTTAGCATTACATCACTGACCACATATGGCCATATAACCATATTTTGACAGTGATATCACTGGAGCCAACTTGGCAGGAAGCTGCACCTTTAGGTACCTTAGTTCTCCCTGCCTGTTTTCCCCTCCATCTATACTTTCATTGCTCTCCACCTCAACCCCAGCTGCAATATATTTCTGCATATCCTTGTGCAGCAAGTAGCTAATGATGTTAATAAATTCAGTGGATTCCTCAATGTAGGAGTAGCTGTGGATCAAGAGGAAGAACCGGTAGCTTTTGCAGTTGAGAATTACCTCACAATACTCCGAACCTGGGAGTAAAAGGTAGCAAAAAGAACAAAATAAAATACAATTTAGCACTGTAGTTCTGTGGTAGCACATGACACTATAAACCTCTCCCTCCCAATGCTGTCAGGCCCCGTACACACGACCAGTTTCCTCGGCAGAATTCAGCTTCCGACCGAGTTTCTGGCTGAATTCTGCCGAGGAAACTGGTCGTGTGTACAGTTTCGGCCGAGGAAGCCGACGAGGAGCTCGACGAGGAAATAGAGAACATGTTCTCTATTTCCTCGTTGTTCTATGGGAGCTCTCGTCCCGCCGAGCTCCTCGGCGGCTTCAGTGCTGAACTGGCCGAGGAACTCGATGTGTTTGGCACGTCGAGTTCCTCGGCCGTGTGTACGAGGCTTCAGCTGTCTCTCTTTCACTAAAATCCACTACCCTTACAAAGGGCTTCTGAAAAAGCTCAGTTTTATAGTGTGTGGAATAGGACTTGCCTAAAAAACACCATTGGCCAAAGTTGTGTATCTGACCTTTGATCAGTTGAAATGACCAGGGGTGAGGTGAAAGTCTTTGACCAATGATTGATTTTTGCTAAGTTTTATGGAACGTTTGGTTGAGCAATTCTTGCTAAACCTCCAGAAAGTTTGTATTCAATCAGAGCCATCCAAACACAGAAAGTTCAATCTGAACCCTGAGCCCATTCCTACTTACTGACCTCCAATTTTGATGTTATTGTTAAGGCCGTTTCATGGGGACCAATTAAAGGAAACAAAGACTCACTCAGATTCAGTGTGGAACTGAATAATTGTCTTTACTAAGCATTTTTCCATTTACAACACTTTAACTTGCACTTCTTAGTTTCCAACACTCACATAAATAAAGCAGGCAGTAATATTTGGACTTCTGTTAAGCCTCGTACACACAACCGATTTCCTCGGCAAAAACCAGCAAGAAACTTGCTGGGATTTTTTTTATGCCGAGGAAACTGGTCGTGTGTACATTTTTCGACGAGGAAACTGTCGAGGATCCCGTCGAGCCAAAAAGAGAGCATGTCTTCTTTTTCCTCAACGGGAATGGAGAAACTTGCCTTGTCGAGTTCCTCGAAAGCCTAACAAGGAACTCGACGAGGAAAACAATGTGTTTCGTCAAGTTCCTCGGTCGTGTGTACGAGGCTTTTCTCTATCTCTATCTCTATCTCTATTTCCTTCCCACCCCCTACTTACTTTGCCTTAAATTACTCATTGGAAAAGTCTCAGAGAATAGAGGTAGCACTCACAAGTCAAAAAATATCCCCCCGTGTCATCTTGACCTGATCAGGACTTGCTGCGGTCCTAAATGGGCCCCACATCTCCAGGAGAGGGATCTACTTGATTGTTCAAAAAGGAAAGACTCCTGACATTGGTGAGCAGATTTGTTTGGAGTCAGCTGCACACAGAAGTCTTCTTCTAAACACCCTCACTGAATCATAAACAGGTCACAGAGAAATTCCTGAAAACTCTGAAACTACTATGCCTTCCCATCCCATCACTAGCTAGCTGATGATGGATTGCAATTATTACCATCTTTCTGGCAGAGAAGGATACATAACGTCCTGGTATACAGTATAAGAGTAACACAATCAATGCACGCTGTCTTCCTGGGATCTCTTACATCTGGAAATACATCTTCTTCACATACCAGTCAATGTATTGAGTTACACTTCTCACTGTCAAGAAATTGACTTGTAAATAATGTCCTTTTTTGCAAGCAGTACATCAGAAAACACATATGGCTGACAGGCAGCACAGTAATAATAACATCTCCCTCATAGGCAGTGCATTAGGATGCACATTTTAATGACAAAGTGAATACTAGAATGAATTCCATGCTAGCAGTCATGTAATCATGGAGCACATTATCAAATTATGTGTCAGAACGCACTTTTTTTTTCAAGTGAACTTTTAGAATATTTCTGTTTCCTGATCATTGCACACAGGCATTTTATATTGACAAGTACTGCAGTTATCAATATACCTTATTGTTAACTTTACTCATATTAAAAACCTTAAAAATTATTTTGAAGACACCATGACCATCTCGAGTCCAGAAAAGTTATTTTTTTAGCAGTTGAACAATAAAGAAACTATACATTGCATATTAAAATGTTGAAGAACATAGACTAACAACAACCCTTCCATCGCTGCATGATAGACCACTAAATATTAGGGAAAAATAAATGGCTTTATACAATAAACTACTGGTGTCTAGGATGTCCTATAGTTGCATACAGCTACACATGGACATGAAAAACGGAAGGCCGCTGTACATAGCTTTGTGCAAAGTAGCGCACATGCACAGATGCAATTCACCGAAGACACCTAAAGTGCATATGGCGCATTATGCCTTTGCATGTGTGCTGCTTTACGCAAATAGCTGCATATAGCTGCCTTCACCCATTCATGTCTATGAGTGGCTGCACACAGAGCTAGGACATTCCAGGACAGCCAAAATATGCAGTGTCTTTATGCTGCATGGGCAAATGCGCCCAAGTAGCCAAAACGTAGCTATGTTTTGTTTCTATTTTGCTGATTTGTTCTTAAATGTCTAGTTTGATTTTTGCTTTTTGCTTTTTTATTGTGTTATACCTTAGCATAATGTTTAACATTGATATTTTGAATTAGAGAATCAGCATTGAAATAGGAGTAAAATATACACACACTGATGCAAATATTGGCTGACATAGCTGAACTGTGACTAAACATGTTATTTGCTTAGCTGTCTGTGGTTTTAATGCTTTCTGAGTATCTGAGTAACAGGCTTGAATTAAGTATGCAGCAAGTGAAACCAGAATGATGTAATAGGCCTTCAAAGTTTCACCACTGACCACTGCCAGATATAACCAATTCACATCAACGGGCCTCAACTCAATCACCCTGCAACTGTGTGTGTGCTGTGGCAGTGTGGCACAGGTTTTTAGAGGTTAAAACAATTGGTCAGGAGGCAATATAACGCTTGCTCAACTCCTGTCAAACGTCCCCTCTAAATTTTTCTTCTGAGGGCAACACTTGTGTACATTAGCCCTAACTGGTTGACATGAAAGCTTGTCTCCTCCTCCTGCTTATAATTGAGCACTGTTATGGGGGTGGGGGGGAGGATCATCAGCTCTAACCAGGTTGACATGTAGTTTGCACTGCACGTTTTTACTTAAATCTAGCAAATGGAGTGACAAAGGAGCATAGGAAATGCCAATATCAGCTGGTGTGTGTGTGGGGGGAGGGGGGGTCCAGGGTAGTATGTTATTCTACAGGACTAAAGTACAGGTTCACATTAAGCTGTTAAAGCACTATCTTTCATTTTTAAATATTATACACTTACCATTACCATCTGTATATTAAGGCAAACCTGCAAATTTTTGAAATCTCTGTGGTTGTTAAAATGGCATACTGAACTCCATATTGTTAACGTTCTGAGCTAAAATGTTGAAAAGTCAAATAAAAAGTCTTAGACGCTCTTTTATTTCACATTTAACCACAGTGCTAAACAAGTTCAATTAAGTGTCTGCTATTTTTCTCATTTTAGGTAAGAATGCCAAAGCAGAGCTGCTGTAAAAGTCTATATATATTAGCAACTCAAAACCAAAATTGATATATATTTAAGTCATGTGAAAGTCTTTCTTGTGAGGACTAAACACACATGCAATGTGTGGGCAGCTACAGCAGTCAGTAATTCCATCCAGAAATAAAGGGCTGTGGACTTTATTAGTCTCCAAGTAGTCCTTTAACCGTAGGTCTGTGCCGAGGCTTTCAGACTCCCATCTCTACTGAAAACAACTTAAGTGCTTCTAAAATGGTCTTTTTGTGTTCTGCATAACACTTAATTACTTAGTCAAGCAAGCAGCAGTGACAGGCCTATAAAATATCAGTCTGTATTGCTGCTCAACAGACACAACCTTTCCTAAACAAACAGTAAGTAACCACAGCCCAAACTGGATGATGCTTGTAAAACATACACTGGCATACTCAGCAGCAGGAACTTAGGGCCAGATTCACAAAAGGGATACGACGGCGTATCTGCTGATACGCCGTCGTATCCCTGTTTCTATCTATGCGACTGATTCATAGAATCAGTTACGCATAGATATCCCTAAGATCCGACAGGTGTAATAGTTTTACACTGTCGGATCTTAGGATGCAGTACCGCGGCCACGGCTGGGGGGAGTTTGCGTCATAAACCAGCGTCGGGTATGCAAATTAGCAGTTACGGCGATCCACAAAACTTTTTCCCGTCGTTACGTCGCCGCAAGTGTTAGTTTGCCGTCGCAAAGATAGGGCACCTTTTACAAAGTGTAAACTTACTACACCATGTAAAAGTATACCCGTCTTTCCCGCGTCGCTTTTGAATTTTTTTTGAATTTTTTTTTCCCGGCGCAAGTCTTTTTTTCACGTCGCGATTCACAAAACGTCGGCGCGTCGTAATTTTGGGCAAAGCATGTCGGTAAATTTGCGTCGGGAGCATGCGCAGTATGTCCAGGGCGGGAGCGCGCCTAATTTAAATGGTACCCGCCCCGTTTGAATTGGCCCGCCTTGCGCCGGACGGATTTAGGATACACCGCCGCAAATTTCCAGGTAAGTGCTTTGTGGATCGGGTACTTAGACAGAAAATTTGCGGTGGTGTAACCTAAATCGGTTACGTTACGCTGCTCCCGGGCTACGTGAATCTGGCCCTTAGTTTCCTACATACACAATATTGGATGTTTTATCAATTTATTTTTACAGATAGGAAAGACGATACTGATTGACAAGTTAGTATTTCTACTAATATAAATGTGAATGGTGAAACATATACATAATACCACATGAGGGATGAGCAAAATTTAGTATTTTGCTCTATCAAAATTTGAGCAAATAAATAGTCAGAATATGGGGCAGGGCTAATACACCTCCTGTATATAAATAGGCAACTAAATAAGAACAAAATACGACAAGGGGGCTTTTAAGGCACCCAACACAGATATTTAAAAATCAAAAATATTATTTATTGGTATGCATTAAAATTCTAGTAATTCATAAAAACAGCCAACCACGACCCATAGCAGTAATTGGACCTCATCTGAGAGGACTATGTTCCACTCCCAACCCAAATATACGTATGTAACATTAATATGTTTGGTTTGTACAAACACACGTAATTTTGCAGTATCCAAAGTCTGGAGGTGAAACAGACCTCAGATTCTCAAGGTGTTTCTCAGAACAAAAGTCCACTTCTTTAGGAATTCAGATGAGGGGTGTACAAAGTCTAGATTGAATAAAAATGACACATATTTCAATAAATCAATAATATATACTAAATCATATAATAAATACATTTCCTAATTTATAGTACATACATGTGGAATACAATCAAATTGCTGAGAAAGGCATGAGTCAACACACTAAGTAGTCTACCAGGTGGACACTAAGGCCAGTTAATAGGGGAAGAAGTGAAAAACCATCCAATAAATCATAAAATTGGCTCCCAAAAGAGCCAAATCCGAAAGAGGGTTAAATATAAGGCTAAACCTAAACGAAAATTTAGGATGTATGGCTCTGTATATGCACCCATTAATCTGTAAGCTGTCTTTTTTATAAAATTGTCTTCAAGCATGCCTGATTTTTTTTTTCTTTTTTTGGAGGGGGGTCTATTTAAGATATATAGCTTCCACTCTTCTTCTTTCGTTTTGGTGTTTGTTTTTTTCGTTGTTAATACAAACAAAATGTATTAAAAAAAAAAAAAATGTGTGCGGCGCAACTCAAGTGCAAATTATAAATGCTTAGTGTTCCAAACCAACTGCCTCCACTCTGAGTGTCATGGCTTTTGATGGATCAGTGTTCATCTATGTTGTTCCTTTATGCATACATGTTAGGGGAAAACATAAACCAAGCAATACCCCATTGCGTGATACTGTTAATTGAGGATTAAAAAACATTTAAAAATCTACTCACATAAAACTGTTGCTCGCATCACATGTAACGGTTCAGTCACTCGACAACCATCAGACTGGGATTAGGTAGACAGAAGTGACGCCAGCAAGCCCCGCCCAATGTGTTTCATCACAATGACCTCATCAGGAGAAGCGCCATAATGGTGCACTCCATCTTATTTTATAGCTTTTAACTTATTAACCCTTCACTGGATTCCATATGTTTATCAATTGTTTGCTGTGATGTTACTCCTCATTATAATTACCTCCTCCTTCATTGCCAACCTCAAGGTCGGTCAAACATAAAGGGGAACTCCATGTTATAAGGGAAAAAAACACATATACACTCTAAAAAGGAATTTGACACTACAATAGATACATTTATAAAAATAAAAATAAAACAATATCCACATAAAAATACAATAGTAAAAAATAAAAATAAAAAATATGTAATGAGTTAAAAACAGATTATAAGTTAATTTGTCAATTTTTATATATTTGAAAGGGGGACTCTAGCCCTCATGCTATAAATATAAATGTTTTGTAATTGTTTCAACCCTGTGTGCTCCCCTACAACAAAGCAGTTTAAATTGATATTGACATTAAGCCCCCCTGGACCAAAGTTTCTAGTCTATAGATCTATTGTGTCTCATTTTTAGACACTTTCCTCTTCTTTTTGTTACCTCTCCAATGGTTATTGATTTTATCTATGCCATAGAAGGTCAACCCCCTTGGGTCTCTCCCATGGTATTCCCTTAAATTCCAAGATAAATTATATCCTCTAAAACCTTTTTTAATATTATCAATTATGGTGCAACTCCTGATTGTAACAAAACACGTGAGGAAGGGCTTACTGGCGTCACTTCCGTCTACCTAATTCCAGTCTGTGGAATGCAGAATGCCAGAACTGCTGCATTACAGTACATGTGATTTAGCTTGTGTGATGTGAGCAACAGTTTTATGTGAGTCAATTTTTTTATGTTTTTTAATCGTCAAACTGTATCACGCTATGGGGTATTGCCTAGTTTATGTTTTCCCCTAACATGCATGCATAACGGAACACCATAGAGGAACATCAATACATCAAAAGTCATAACAGCCAGAGTGGAAGCCATTGGTATATACAAAGCGAGTACAATATCTTGGTCTGGTGAGTGTGGAGGCAAAGGAGGGGAGCACGGAGTGGTGACCTGCACACAAAACACTGAATGTTTTTGAAGTTTACTGCACAGAGCACTTTAAAGCACAACGGATTTCTATATATATGTGGACTAATTTTCAAATTTTGATGGACACTTCAGCACTTTATGATATATAAATTGATTTATTTATAACACTTTTATATTATGAATTGTTTCTTTTGCAACACTATGTATGCATTTATTATTTGCACTTAAATAGCACATTTGTTTTTGATATTTTAATTACTTCTGGGTTGGAAATAGTCATTGTGCAGGCAGCCACACCAATAATTTAACCCTTAGTGCAGAGTCTATTGCATATACAAAAAAAAGTATCACCAACAAATTGGCCATGAAAAATACTATCCTTCTATTATACAGCTACATACCTCCAAATGTAAACTGAACAAACTAAAAAGTTTGTGGGAGGAAGAACATTCCAACAACTGAAACAACAGGAAAGAAGCCATATCTTTCTTAATCCAAAAATGACTTTAAGCAGCATTTGCTGACTGGCAGTAACTTATTTCTGTGTGTAATAAAAAGTTTTAACCTTATGCTCTAGCTGCCAGTAGAATTGTTGTTGCTCCTACAGAGTGCACACCTCAGTGTGCTTTGTGTGGCTTTAACATCTGATATTGTTAGTGTTCCACCAAGGTAGTCAGTAAGGGTAGGGGAGGGTGAATCAAGGTAATCATTTTATTCTGGTAAGGTGGACTTTAAAGTACTTTTTAACGTGGATTTTGACTTCATGTCACACAACAGTGACTAATATCCACAGACTGGGCACAAAAAAGCTTTGTCAAGAAGTAACTGTGTGTGTCTGAATGTGCTTTAGATACTACATTTCACTTTCACTATATTTCCATGCCTGTTTTCTCAATTAAAGATTTTCGGATATTTTTTCAGTGGCAATGAAAGCACCAAATTTATTATACAAAATAATGTATTTAAACATGTATTACTTGCATAATGGTGCTTGCCAACAATATATTGTTTTTTATTTTGGCAGGAAGCACCCACCCTCCCTGACAAGTCTCTGAAGGCAATTCATAATTTCATTTAACTGTAGTGTATGATGCTCTTGAATGCTGACTTGGAACACTTTTGGGCAAACCCCATTTCTGGGTGGCCACCATGTATTCCAGGTTATGAAACAGTCTGTCACAGTCCACTTACATGAATGGAAAACTACAGGTATCTGGCAGGTATCACAGCATTTTAAGCTATCAAATAGGCAGTCGAATGTGGTCATTCTAACGAGCTTTATTCACTTACCCTTTCACATTGGGATGGTTATGAAATATGTAGTTAGCGGGAACACAAATATAGTTTCTCCAGAGTATACTCAATCTACTCATAATTTATTTTTATATTTGTTAACATGTTACATTCAATAACTAACAGATGCCGAATGTATTTGCACAATGTTACATTATTTTACTATCTGGGTGGTTGGATACAGTGTAAGTTTAATTTATTATCATTATTTTTTTCATGTGTATTTGTAGCTGAGTCTAAAACATTCATTTTTTTTACATTACAGGCTGTAATATGAAAAATAGTATAAAATAAATTGCCAACCCTACACCAACTGGTATGTATGTAGTAACTAGAAAATCTGAGGAGATGCTGCTATAGCTGCATTTGAAAGGTGACACACTTTCATAAAAGCTCCACATATTTTATTTTAACAGCACTGGTGAACGGAGTGAACCACAACTGCGGTTAGCAAGGACTTCAATGCGATTCTCTATGTGACAACTCAGTATTAGGCCCCAGGCATCACTCCTCGCAACAGGAGTTTGGGGGATCTATACATCTTCTCTCTGTCACATAAAGAAAGGCCTTGAGCTACTAAGCATGGACGCATTACAGCATGCGACCAGAGCTTAGCGTTTAAAATTAGTTCAAGGACAATATCCCAATACACCACTACATGCAGGTGATTATCAGTAAGGGACCCCAGGTGTCTCTCCTCGTAACAGGAGTTTGGGGGTTCTCTACATCATATCACCTTGGCATGTAGAGATGTATTAAGGCCACTAGGGGAGATGCTATGGAATAACATCAACCCCTAGCATAGAAAAGTTAGAGTGAACAAGTACAAACAATTAGGACAAGGCCTATGAGGATTTGTACTCATGTCGGGCTTGTAGTAATAGGAGTTGTAGTAACAACTGTTGCTTGCATATAAAAGTACTTTAATAGAGAAGTAGTACTTGTGTATGAGGGACAATATAGCTCAGGTAGTTATAGTAGCATACTTGAGGTATTTATTTGTAGAATAATATGAGAGGCAGTATAGCTCAGGAAAATATAGTTGTAGACATGAGCTGTAATTATAGATGTAGCAATGCACACATATGAGAGGCAATATAGCTCAGGTAATTAGAGTAGTATACATGAGGTAATTATTGCTATAATGATTTAGAGGTAGTTTTCCCTTTTAGGTACTCCTTTGCAATAAGCTTTAGCACATTGTTATCTCCCAGAAGATATATTAAGATCCACATGGTATTTGTAATAGTACAATTGTAATAGATGAATCATTAGCATTAGATCTTCCAATATAACTACAAGTGAAGGAATGTCTACTTATCCGTTTGTAGATATCTATGCAAGAGATGGAATGTCCATGGTGCAAGATGTTCATGGCATGAAGGTAGTTCCCAGCAATGCAGTTGTTGTAGGAAGTCTTAGCAGCAAAGTAGTAGTTGTTTTCTGGAGCGGTATTCCGGCAAAGGGAGCAAAGACAGCAGCATGGCTAAGCTGACAGGCTAGGCCTGAGTCTACGTCTGACAATGATAGAACGCTAGCTGTATCTCTATTGAATGCCTTTATGGGCAGGAGATCAGCTAGAGTGCATTGCAGTAATTCAAACAGGGCGCCGTGTACGGCCCACTTCCGTGTTCCTCGCTGGAACGCAGGGCAGCGCCGGGCAATGACGTCATTATGCGAGCGCCGTATGCGTTCCAGCATGGAACGCATTACGGCACTGAAAGCGCCAGTCTATTGTAAAGGAATTTATTCACCTATCATGTTAAAATATTATATAAATTAAAATTAGAATGTACTAATAAGGTCATAACACAGTATTCCCTGTTTTGAGGGAATTGTTCGTAAGTAGAGTTCCCTTTCAATTTTGGATAAGCCTATATAACAAGATATTGCAACGCTAACTATCAAAATCAATGCATTCTTATTTTGAAAACAATTAATAAAATCACATTCACTGTTTGCCAATGTTTATGTTTTGTATACACACGAGAGGTACTGTATGCCAAATGGTGGACCATCAGAATCATAAACTAGACAGTTTGTTTTCTATATAGGAATTTAGGTATACAGAACACTTACAGTAGGAGTTACTTTACCAGTTCTTGATTAATTGACCTCTTTTGGTGTCAGAACCCAGGAAATTGTATTTCTGCTGCATACAAATCATATTCCAAAAATCATTCTCCATTATTAATTTTTCAATGCAGGTTTTCAACAAAATATTACCAATACATTTCTTACTTCAACCACTTGGATAAATAAGGCCCATTATGTTTTACAGAATATCTATCTTTGACACAATGTATTCCATTCAAATCCTTCAGCAAAGAAAATCTTCTCAATGGAATGTGAATACTACTTTGTAATAAAATAAAATATCTTTTGTAAAAAGCTCTCAATTTTCCATAACATAGCATTCCTAGCACAACTACATTTTGCTATTTATATTTTATTTAATAGCATTTATTTGCACTTTCATAATCAAATATTTTGATATAAAACTGTTTGCATTTGTTACCCTTTCAACGTTACTAATTCATGAAAAGCAATAATTGGCATAAGAAATAATTATAAGAATTTACTATAAGCAAAAAAGGTACTTTGATTCTATTTCTATTTAATACATTTGCTGTATTCTGAAAAAAATGCACTAAAGCCTTTAATTTTCTATTAAAATGTTAGCAAGTATCTCATATATTAATGTGATTTCCATAGTGTCTTGGAGTCCTTACAAAACACCATGATATTGCCTCACATGTAAAAAGCTCACTTAAATTAACAACTGTTATGTTTGTGTACCATATAGCAACCTTTCTCTTGAAAATTATAAAATATGTGTAAAAAACATGTTTTCTATAGTTAAAGGTTACCAGTAATATGGAAACAACAACTGTATGCTATTTTACAGTGCCAACATTTAATTTCCTTAGAATAAGTTGCCAGGACATTTTTAGCTATTTTTATTTCTTTGAATTGTCCGTCTGTCTGTCTCTCTGTCTTTTTGAAAAAATCTGCTGGCAAATTGGTATTTTTATGAACTAAATAAAAAAGGATAGACAGTCCTTTTTTAGCTGAAGTTGGAAATTCCGTACTTGTTCAGCAAATTTACTTTAGATTTACATTTATATGTTGTTTTCAGAATAACGTGATCATTTTTAAAACATATAATGCTTAAAGGTATGTTTAGCCAAAACTTGTTTTTAGGTAGAGGTTAAACTCCCCTATCTCGTTAGTTTTCTTTGTCGGTGGGAGATTACACTTCAACTTTTCCGCATGACACACAATGGGAAGTGAGAGGAAATCGTACCAAAGTCAGTTGTCACCTGAACATTTTTCCTCATTGGTTAATTTATCCAACCCACTTTCTTGGGGGACAACTCTAAAATTTGGGATTTTCCTTCACATTTTTTCTCAGTGCCAATAGTCACAAAGTGGTGAAACTCCTCGGCAGAGACACGGAAACTGAAAAAAAGAAAAGAAAACCTGACCGATGATCTAACCCAGTGTTTCTCAACTTCATTCCTCAAGGCTCCCCAACAGGTCATGTTTTCAGGTTTTCCATTATTTTGCACAGGTGATTTGATCAGTTTCACTGCCTAAATTATTGCCACAGCCATTTTATCTGAGGGAAATCCTGAAAACATGACCTGTTGGGGCGCCTTGGGAACTGAAGTAGAGAAACACTAAACTAACCCTTCTCTATCTTATCTAAAACAAAACAAAAAATGTTTTGCCTTTTCACAAACTTTAATGGGTAGCAGGAAAATATAAAAGACAACAGTGGTTCTATGTCTTTAAAATTGTCACATTTTAGTTTTTGTTACATTCGTTTCATTAAAATCCACCAATATGTTGCATCAGAAGTATCGTGACAAAATACATGGTAAAGTAGAAATAAAGGCAACATGTTTTTCTTTTTCATTATGGATAGAGTGATATATGAACAGAGTGATATACGGAGTGATTTTTCCTATTGGGGAGATTTTCCTTTCACTTCCTGCCCCATAGCCAACACAGGAAGTGAGAGGAAATCCGTCCAAAGTGAGATAATCTCTGGTTGTCACCAGATCTAGTGTCCCTATTGGAAGATTTCCCCAGTATTCCTATTCTGGGGACAGTCCAAAATGTGTGATGTTCCTTTACTTTTACTTTTGGTGATAGCGGTAAACAACACAAAAGGAGAGGTTGAATCTTCCTAATGGGGGCACAGACAGCAAACAAAAAAAAACAAACATTAACAGTCTGTCAAGAACTAAAAATTCTACTTTAAGGTGTATAAAAAGCATCTGCCTGCAGAATTATAAGACGGTATTTTTTGCATTAGTGGGCAACATTGTGCCATATTACTGAATGATGATTCTTGTGGTGCTGTCCTGTACAAGAAGCACCCATGTAGTACCTATTAGTAAATCTCTACTAAAAGCTTTTCTTTCTATTTTATTTTTTTATTTTTTTAGGATTGCTCTTTCACAAGTGCTTTTTTAGTTCTGTTGGTGAAAAAGACTCCATCGCCATGCTCATTCAGAAAAAGAGTGACATATTTTCTTCAAATCCCAGCCCCCACAATTTCCTTTCGCCGATTAAATTTCCCACAATGTGCTTTCAGATATGAGGAAGCATGTGACCTCATCTTAAAAAGCAGTGCTCTGGCCTGAGCAGCAGATCACCTCTGTCATGTGAGGGTGGGGGTTACATCATCAACCCCAAACTCTGAAGCCTCGTACACACGACCGAGGAACTCGACGGGCGAAATACATTGTTTTCCTCGTCGAGTTTCTTGTTAGGCTGTCGAGGAACTCGACAAGCCAAGTTTCTCCATTCCCGTCGAGGAAATAGAGAACTTGCTCTCTTTTTGGCTCGTCGATTTTCTCGACAGTTTCCTCGATGAAAGAGTACACGACTGGTTTCCTCGGCAAAAAAATATCTCCCAGCAAGTTTCTTGCTGTTTTTTGCCGAGAAACTCGGTCTTGTGTACGAGGCCTGACTTCATCTGGAACAGCGCTCACACAAGGTCACAACTGTGTATGTATGAATGTGCAGCGGAATGCAGGAAAAATGAGTATCAGAGGATTGGGGGTGGGGAAGAGACTCTTTACATAAATGGCAACTACCCCAAGTGATTGTAACTAGCTTTTGAAGCAAGATGCACATGGAAGGGTATAGCACAGTACAAATAAACAAGATCTTCCAGCATGCTTACTAGCTAGCTCTGCCTCGCCAAGGCTCCTCTATAAAGTGTGGTCCTAAGGCACCTTTCACACAGCAGATTCGTGTAGGTTCACCCGTTCGTTTTTCAGGCAGACCTGATCAGATGGTCAATGCATCCCTATGGACAGGCGAGTGTAAACTAACCTACCTCCAGTTCCAATCCAGTTTTCTAAAACAAACAAAAGGGATCTGTCCTCTTTTGTTTAAGCATATTGGACCAGAGGGTAGTGGAGGGTATAGAGCAGAGAAGGCTATGTCTGTGTCTGCTCTGCATAAACTGAGCGGACACAGATGTGTCATCAGGTCACTCTGATCCAATCAGTCTGAGATATGTGAGTGGTTTCCCTGCTTATTGCAATGGAGGCTGCCCAGTGTGAAAGGGGTCAAACCCCTATGCCGCGTACACACGACCGTTTTTCGGGTTCTAAAAAAAAATTTTTTTAACGTCATTAAAAACTATCGTGTGTGGGCTTCAGAGCATTTTTCAGGTTCTGAAAAACGGGCAAATTTTTTTTCGAACATGCTCTATTTTTTCATGACGTTTTTAACATTGACGTTTTTCAGGTTGTAAAAAATGGTCATTTGTGGGCTTTAACGATTTGAAAAACCTGCGCATGTTCAGAAAAAAGTTATGAGATGGGAGCGCTCGTTCTGGTAAAACTACCATTCGTAATGGAGTAAGCACATTCATCACGCTGTAACAGACAGAAAAGCGCAAATTGTCTTTTACTAACATGAAATAAGCTAAAGCAGCCCAAAGGGTAGCGTCATCCGAATGGAACTTCCCCTTTATAGTGCCGTTGTACGTGTTGTACGTCACGCTTTGCTAGAGCATTTTTTTTTTCGCGATCGTGTGTAGGCAAGGCCGTTTTAATGATCAAGTTGGAAAAAACGTTGTTTTTTCTAGAGCCTGAAAAACTTCGTTTTTTTACAACCCGTAAAAATGATCATGTGTACGCGGCATTACATTTGAGAGTCTTCACACTGGAGCATATTTAGCAATAGATAAATTAAGGACAGGTATGTCTGGAGGGAGCCCATTCCTCCATAAAGGCACAGGGACACATTAGAAGCCCAGCAAGAGCACAATGGCAGCTAAAGGCATACAATAGGTCCCCAAATCCAGCGAGAAATCTATACAAATTCTTGTATAGCTTGCTCGCTGGATTTGGGGACCTGTTGGATGACCTATTGGATGATAACCACCCTAATTTATAACTAGATTTTGCACATGGAAAGCCACTGCACAGTACAACAAACAAAATGTTTCATAGCACACTTAACAGTTAGCCCGCAAAAAACCCCCAAAAAAAACATATTTACCATGTGTAACAATTTATATTAAAAACAGAGGTTTTAATTGCTTACATTTGCAAATACAGGTGGTTCTCAAAAAATTAGCATATTGTGATAAAGTTCATTATTTTCTGTAATGTACTGATAAACATTAGACTTTCATATATTTTAGATTCATTACACACAACTGAAGTAGTTCAAGCCTTTTTATTGTTTTAATATTGATGATTTTGGCATACAGCTCATGAAAACCCAAAATTCCTATCTCAAAAAATTAGCATATTTCATCCGACCAATAAAAGAAAAGTGTTTTTAATAAAAAAAAGTCAACCTTCAAATAATTCTGTTCAGTTATGCACTCAATACTTGGTCGGGAATCCTTTTGCAGAAATGACTGCTTCAATGCGGCGTGGCATGGAGGCAATCAGCCTGTGGCACTGCTGAGGTGTTATGGAGGCCCAGGATGCTTCGGTAGCGGCCTTAAGCTCATCCAGAGTGTTGGGTCTTGCGTCTCTCAACTTTCTCTTCCCAATATCCCACAGATTCTCTATGGGGTTCAGGTCAGGAGAGTTGGCAGGCCAATTGAGCACAGTAATACCATGGTCAGTAAACCATTTACCAGTGGTTTTGGCACTGTGAGCAGGTGCCAGGTCGTGCTGAAAAATTAAATCTTCATCTCCATAAAGCTTTTCAGCAGATGGAAGAATGAAGTGCTCCAAAATCTCCTGATAGCTAGCTGCATTCACCCTGCCCTTGATAAAACACAGTGGACCAACACCAGCAGCTGACATGGCACCCCAGACCATCACTGACTGTGGGCACTTGACACTGGACTTCAGGCATTTTGGCATTTCCCTCTCCCCAGTCTTCCTCCAGACTCTGGCACCTTGATTACCGAATGACATGCAAAATTTGCTTTCATCCGAAAAAAAGTACTTTGGACCTCTGAGCAACAGTCCAGTGTTGCTTCTCTGTAGCCCAGGTCAGGCGCTTCTGCCGCTGTTTCTGGTTCAAAAGTGGCTTGACCTGGGGAATGCGGCACCTGTAGCCCATTTCCTGCACACGCCTGTACACGGTGGCTCTGGATGTTTCTACTCCAGACTCAGTCCACTGCTTCCGCAGGTCCCCCAAGGTCTGGAATCGGCCCTTCTCCACAATCTTCCTCAGGGTCCGGTCACCTCTTCTCGTTGTGCACCTCTTCCCACAGACTTCCCACTGAGGTGCCTTGATACAGCACTCTGGGAACAGCCTATTCATTCAGAAATTTCATTCTGTGTCTTACCCTCTTGCTTGAGGGTGTCAATGATGGCCTTCTGGACAGCAGTCAGGTCGGCAGTCTTACCCATGATTGCGGTTTGGAGTAATGAACCAGGCTGGGAGTTTTTAGAAGCCTCAGGAATCTTTTGCAGGTGTTTAGAGTTAATTAGTTGATTCAGATGATTAGGTTAAGAGCTTGTTTAGAGAACCTTTTCATGATATGCTATTTTTTTGAGATAGGAATATTGGGTTTTCATGAGCTGTATGCCAAAATCATCAATATTAAAACAATAAAAAGGCTTGAACTACTTCAGTTGTGTGTAATGAATCTAAAATATATGAAAGTCTAATGTTTATCAGTACATTACAGAAAATAATGAACTTTATCACAATATGCTAATTTTTTGAGAACCACCTGTATACAGTATGTGGAAGCCGCACTGTGACGCCAAGGCTCCTCTGTAAAGTGGGATCCCACTAGGGCCTAGTGATTGGCCTTTCAGGCTACAAACTCTACTATCTGGGGAGGCAAATGACACTTCCCAATATACAAAAGCACTAGGAATTGTGGAAAGACTTGAGCAATAAATCAAAGAAAAAAACAAAGTAATGAATTAATTGTTGCAGGAGTATCAACATTCCATACAAATCTGGTATAAAGAACGCCAAAACAAAATAGACTTTAACTAAGAATAAAAGGAGTGCATTCCCAGAAACTGTCCAATGGGTCTAAATACAGTGCTGGGACCCTGTATCTCCAGTTAGTGCATTCACTATTGCTCTCTTGACAATTTATAACATAATAACCAAAGCTATGAAACTTTAGCACCAACTCTCCATGGGCAGCAACATTTTGAAGCCAAGACAGTATCAAGCAGATAGTCAAAAGGCCTCTCACCACATGTGAAGATCCTGCTACCTCCTCTAGAGGCCCTGCAAGGGTTAATATCACATACACAGGGCTGCCCTGTGAGCTGTCTGTCAGGAAATGTTCCACTCGCTGGTGATACCATCTGATATTTGGCGTGCAGTACTGACAGTACAGTACCAGCAGGTGTCTCCTGGCAGTTTGGAACTGTCAGGAGAGCCTTTCCCTGCTGGTGTTATGTGATCTTTGGGCCGCAGTACTGGCGTCCACCAGCGGGTGGATCCTGGCAAGATGGAGCAGATATCTCCTGCTGCAATTAGGAATCACCTGATAGCAGGTAATGGTATAAAGACCCTGCAAGCTCATCACACTTGGCTTCGTCTTGTGCCCTGATTTGAACCTGTTACCTGAACCTGTTATCTGAACCTGAAACTGACTCTGACTCTGATCCTGACTCCTAACCCATTTGCACCTGTTCCTGTCAGTCCTGTATCCCTGGATCCCTGCCCTGCTATCCGATCCCTTCGAGCCTCTCCCTGTCCATTGCTCCTTGTCCCCCATTTGCTGACCTCCTGTTATGACCCTGGCTTGCTAGATCACGATTCCGGTATTCCCTTTGGCTATATTTACTTGTCTGATTATTGTTATTTTTGGGTCTTGTCTAATATTGGTTGTTGTGCACTGTGTATTATTGGAGGGTTGTGTTTTATATTATTCACATTTTCATTAATAAATTATTGACTTTCTTCACCTATATACGTTTGGTTCACTTGTGCAGTCCACACAGTTCTGATTGCATCTGATTCATGACACTGTCATTGAATGAAAGTGAAGACTTCTCCCTCCGTGGAGTCCCTGTCAGTAGGTGATCTGTCTCTCTCTCTCTCTCTCTCTCTGTCTCAACAGCAATCTTGCAGAGTATACACAGCAACAACCTTTGACCTATAGTGCTTTCTGTAGTGCTTTCCAGTAAGTTCAAGCCAGCCAGGAAGTGCAGGTTCAGGGTTTGTGGCCTACTTAGTTTACAAAATTACAGGGTTGCCCACTCAGGGGTTTTCAGCATCAATCCAATAAAAATTGTTAAGCCTCCTGGCTTTCTACAGCTCTCAGGCAACAGCCTCACCAGAACATCTCTCCTCCAGGCAAGAATAGACACTCTGCTAGTGTAAGGTGACCAGATTTTTAAAATGAAATCCGGGGACATATTTTTTTTTTACTAGTAATGGCACCAATCAGCGACTCTCTGCCGGTCGCTGCCCGCCTCACAGCCTGTCAAGTCTTACTCTCTGGGCCCCAGCTTATACTGGGTGGGGAGCGGAGGAAGATCACTCCACCGGGGAAGGCAAGGAGATAAGCAGGCAGGCGGCTGGCCGGAACTTGAGCCAAGGCAGAAGAACATGCGAGCAGAACTAAATGGGCATGCACCCGAACCAGCACATGATCATCAGAAAGGGGCAGACATGATGGAAAAAAATACACCCCCCTAAGCTAGTAATTCAGAATATTTTTTTTTTATTCTGCGCTGACTACCTTTGAAATTGCCCCAGCCCTTGTTCAAATCCAACCCAGGGACAAAATCGGGGACAGACTTGGTCTGGAAACAGTGTCCTCAATCCCGGGACTGTCTCCAGAAACCAGGGATGTCTGGTCACCCTATGCTAGTGTCTGGTTCCTACACACTGCTCTCTTGCAGCACCGCTGTTTCACAATGCATAACAATGACCCACACTGTCATCAATAGATGTCAGGCTGGACCAGGCATCTGGCTACATAGGACAGACTTGAACATGCACACAAGCTGCCCCTGCAGCCATTTGTCTCCTGGATAGGTAGCCCTGAACTACTGCCAGGTCCTTAACTATAAAGGGTGTGCACACCTGCACACACAGCCTGCTGGTCTCCAGTAAAACCTGTACACAAGGTTAAAGAGTTCTTCCCTCCCATAGCTCTTTCAAGACTTTGGACTCCAGAATCAAATCCAGAAACAAAACCCAGAGAAAATTAAAACCCAATTATCTCTGATCATAACATCCATTATGGAGCCTCTCAATCTGCATCCTTAAGAGCCCTTTGTGCCATTTACCTATTTTTACACAGTGGCAGGGCCCAGCTCTGTCACAATATATATATATATATATATATATATATATATATATATATATATATATATATATATATATATATATATATATATATATATATATATATATATATATATATATATATATGTCATTACCACAGTAGTAGCTCAGTTTCATTTTCATTTGTATCTTGGAAACAGAATGTACTTCATCCTTGTAGCTTGAGAAAATGGAAAATGGACTGTTTACTCTGGAAGTTGACTCCGACCACAAGATTTAAAAAATGGGAATTACTTTGGTTCAGACACAGCTTGCAGCAGCGCATTGTTGAGAGTAGGCCCAGAATTCATTAGACAAAGGATTTATATACAGTACTTTTACTTAGTGGTTTACTTTAAAGATAATAAGAGCTGGAAACAAGTATCATGACTTCTTTGCTCATATCATTCTATATTTTTATCTAGCTGAATATTACACTTAATACTAAATAATATTGTATGAAAATAAGCACAGTATGTGCTATATGTTTCTTGGTTAGAATGTTCTTAATTAGGAGAATTACGAAATTCAGTAACCTATTGAGTAAAAAAATATTTTTTAACTGTGTTGTCAATCTTGTTATCATTATCATCAAGTCAAGACCAATGTTCATAGGAAAATGATCTTAAGGTGCTTGGTTAAAAAAAAGACATCTGCATCTCTCAAGACAGATGTTCCTTTTTTGTTAGATGCATAATTTTAGACATGTCTAATTTGTTTAATCTAAATCAATAAATAATAGAGTGACCATATTCTGATATAAGACCATCTTAGAAGGAAAACAAGTGGAAGAAAAGGTATGCTATAGGGAGAAAACAGTAATTGTTAAACTAAAAACCACCATTAAATCTAAACTTGAAATGAAAATGCAGTGTGCGCTAATCCTAGAGGAGCCTACCAGTATGTAATTTCCTATTGCCATGTGTTACTGTACTTTCCATTTTGCTGTTTGTATGAGTCATGGAGCTGTTTTACATATGCATGTCAAATATATTAAAGCAGAGTTCTGCCTGGGTACAAAAAAATTAAAAGTCAGCAGCTAGAAATACTGTAGCTGCTGACTTTTAATATAAGGACACTTACCTGTCCTAGGAGCCCACGATGTCGTCACCCGAAGCCAACCCATTCCTCAGGTCTGGGTGCAGGCGAATCCAATCAGTGGAAGTTCCATTTATGGGTGGAACTCCGCTTTAAGCAGAGTCCATTTATAAAAGAAAGTGGATCCAGGATACGCAGGACACCATGATAGGCCTTATGTTAAACCTCCATTTTACAAGTCATTAAAAAAATGCATGTAGTTAACCTGCAATGTCCTTCAAAGTGTTCTCTGCATAAAATGGGGTGTCTAAAGTTGTATTTTTATAAATGTACTGACATTTTTTTTTTTTTTTTTTTAAAAGCAGATTTTGTCACCACAGTAAGCACAATATTGATTTATTAACATCTATGCACCCACTTCTGTAATGTATTGTAAAACATTGCCACACATACTGTAGTGACACACAACCAACTTTCAGTAGTGACAAGCCAAACGTATCTTCTGGTTCACGGTGGGTTTGCTGAACATTATTGATGTATTCCCCACATCTATGCCAGACCCTTAAACTTAATCAGTATATTGTTTAGCTGTTAACAGGAATCCCCACACAAAAAGGCTTGTATTGCTATAAAAAAAATATGTATCAGACTCTTAAGCCTCGTACACACGATCAGTCCATCCGATGAGAACAGTCTGAAGGACCGCTCTCATCGGTTAACCGATGAAGCTGACTGATGGTCCGTCGCGCCTACACACCATCGGTTAAAAAAACGATCGTGTCAGAACGCGGTGACGTAAAACACAACGACGTGCTGAAAAAAAAACGAAGTTCAATGCTTCCAAGCATGCGTCGACTTGATTCTGAGCATACGTGGATTTTTAACCGATGGTTGTGCCTATTAACGATCGATTTTGACCTATCGGTTAGGAATCCATCAGTTAAATTTAAAGCAAGTTGGCTTTTTTTTTAACCTACGGTTAAATAACCTATGGGGCCCACACACAATCGGTTTTGACCGATGAAAACGGTCCATCAGACCTATTGTGTGTACGAGGCCTTACCCTTGATGAGAGCCTGGAATGGATTTTAAAGATGCTGCCAGGCTAACAAAAAAAAAGGTGTAAAGCTCCCCTAAATTCCATAGCAGACCCCGTCACACTGTGCTCAAGGGTTTCTCCTGTTGACCTCCTCATCACTACTGAAAAGGACTGGGCCAAGAGGGGGCAAGAGGGGAAGTTGTCATGGACATGGTTTCATGTGGAGGAACACACAAATATTCCCATCACTACCCCAAAATTTCTGCATACAGGTCTCATAATATCTATAGTTGATGGCACTGCTGTCCAGATTCCACATCCCCAAGGACAATCAGACTGCTTTTGGGGGTCTTCATGACAGGGTCACTTCAACTAAAGTTGAAATAAAACGAACAATTTACAGACAGTGGTTCTCGGAAGAAAAGGTGTTATGAAGAGCTACAACATTTTAGTTAATATGGTTTCCCCACTGTTAGATTAGAGGACAACTCCTCTGAAACAACAGTCCATGTACTACTGCTGTGCAAGCTTTGCTTTCATTCATTATGATGAATTGTTGGGGGAGTATAGGTCCCTAGTTTTCGAGGATGGCTCTTCGATTGCAGGAAAAGGTAGTTAAGCTTTAAGGACCCCATCTTGAATAAATTACCATTTCAAAGGAGTTGGATAAAAGCACATATTCATATTTGTATGATGGATAAATTCCATTTGATATCTTCCTAAATATTGCCAATAACTTTTCATAAAGCATGTTCAAGACCTGTATAGTGTTCCCTAGATAGAGAAACAATAATGTGTTACAAGGAATGCCAGTAATTCCATCTTGAGATATTTCCACATTTACCATTGATAAATGCCTTATTTATTAAACCCCTTTGCCTCCTCCCCATAGCTAGAAAAATAATATCCTTGAGAGTTTTCAGTAATGTATTTGTTTCTGTTTTTTTGTTATTTTTGGAGTGCAAACATTAGTTTGTTGCATGTGTTTTGTATTTCAATGTACTTCAAATTAATTTACAAAAATGCTGATCCAAATTGAGTAAAAGATGGGCATTATTATGTGAGAAGTCAAGTCAGTTTATACTTTTGATGTGTGTGTATTTTTACTTACACAATAGTCACAGAAAAGGTAAAGCAGCATATACGGTATCTAATAACACCAGGTGTCATAAAAGGCAACTTTACATCCACTGCCAAAAAACACCTGTGGGAAAAAGATATCTCTGGCAACATATCTAGAAGAGATTTTTTTTTTTGCAATAGGGAATCTCCTGTAAAAGTCACTGCTTACAGCATAATGTCTCTGGGATCACATGACCTATGGCAATATTGCATGCTGTTACTTTTCTAGTAATCAAACATGAAACCCAGAAACATTCCCACACTGACCTTAAAGTGGTTCTTCAGTCTATAAAAAATAAATAAAAGTCAGCAGCGTTTACATACTTTTAATAACTGTAGCTGCTGACTTTTAATAAATGGGCATTTACCTGTCCAGGGATCCAGCACCATTAGGGTTGCCACCTCATCCCTTTAAAAAGGAACACATATTAATTACACAGGTTCTGTGGCTAATTAAGGTGGTAATTAGACTCATTTGATGCCTTAGTACCTGGCAAAACCAGGTACCCGCTCCCCAAAAAAATTATAATGTGACAAAATTAGGAGGAGAAAACTGGAACTTCCCCTTTTGAGTGAAGTTCTGCTTTAAACAACTAGGGTTACAATTAATCCTGGTTTTTTTACGTAAGAATCCTTGTCCATCTTCAAATTCTTGATCTTTTACCATCTTATATTCACCATCTTATGTTGTTGGACCTCTAAGAGAATATAGTATATGTAAGTGGAAGTATTATAAACACTGTCTGTGTCAAGGTGATATGTAATCTTATAGTGGGGAAATCTGTTTCAGTGGCAACTGTATTGGAGGGGATTTCCATTCACTATGTAAAGAATTTCTCTTACTTTTTGTTGTGTGTCTGGAACAGGAAGTAAATGGTAATTTATCAGATAGACCACAAACACTAAAAACTGGCTTTGAATGAGCAGATATTTTGTTTGTTTATGCTATCATCTTCCTGTACAAATTCCTAATGCATTGAACATTGCACAACACTACTAGGTGCAGCTGAACTTATCAGTGAACCTGTCAGGGCAAAACCAAAACATGGTCTATGGGATTTAGCATCCATCCCACTCAAATCTCTCTCTAGAATCCAGTGAAAGAAGTCCCAGTGCACATTTTGTAAATAACACAATGTAAACACCTATGGCAGAATTAACAATTCACCCAGTTAAATGTACATTCATTCCTTGGGAATAGGAAACTATTTTATTAGGCAATTTCCTGTGCTGGTCAAATATTTTTCATTGATTTAAAACAGAAAATACCACATTTGGCTACTAGGTGGCCCTAAGTATTATAAGAATTTCCTATGATACTTAGCTCCATCTAGTGATCAAAATTGTGCATAATTTTTCACTGAAAGAATTGCAATGCAAATTGTTTATAAATACTGTATACCCACTAGGTTTATTTGGCACACAGATCTACTGGCTATACGTTAAAATAAATATGCAAGACCTCTAAGAGTGCCTCTAAACCAGTTTTATATGGATTTCTTTATGGGTGAGCACTTCTGTTTAACTGGAATTGTTTGTATACATATATATATATATATATATATATACTATGGGGTAGATTCACAAAGGAGATACGATGGTGTGTCTCCAGATACGCCATCGTATCTCTGAGTCTGGCCGGTCGTATCTATGCACCTGATTCATAGAATCAGTTACGCATAGATTTCTATTAGATCCGACCGGCGTAAGTCTCTTACGCCGTCGGATCTTAACTGCATATTTACGCTGGCCGCTAGGGGCGTGTACGCTGATTTACGCCTAGAATATGAAAATCAGCTAGATACGCAAATTCACGAATGTACGCCCGGCCGCTGCAGTACAGTTACGCCGTTTACGTTAGGCTTTTCCCGGCGTAAAGTTACCCCTGCTATATGAGGCGTATATGCGGCGTACCAATGTTAAGTATGGCCGTCGTTCCCACGGCAAAATTTGAAAAAATTACGTCGTTTGCGTAAGTCGTCCGTGAATGGGGCTGGACGTCATTTACGTTCACGTCAAAACCAATGACGTCCTTGCGGCCTACTTTGGAGCAATGCACACTGGGAAATTCCACGGACGGCGCATGCGCCGTTCGTGAAAAACGTCAATCACGTCGTGTCAGGGTTAATTTACATAACACACGCCCACCTCTTCACAATTTGAATTAGGCGGGCTTACGCCGGCGTATTTACGCTACGCCGCCGCAATTTTCTTTTGAGAATACGGCACTTGCCTGTAAAAGTTGCGGAGGCGTAACGTAAATAGGATACGTTACGCCCGCACAAACATACGCCATTCTACGTGAATCTACCCCTATATATATATATATATATATATATATATATATATATATATATATATATAAGGACTTCTTAAATACATACCCAAATCATCCAAAATAGTGCCTGAATAGCACCTTCTGTAGGTTCAATAATTAAAGGTTCAATGGTGTACACTGTACCCCTACCATTTCACGAAGGAAGTGAAAACAGTTGTCTGAAGAAAAAACACACACACCGTTGAACAAAATACTTTATTAATTAAACCAAATAAAAATCCAGCGGTGAAAATAGACGATCCATGCTGCTCCCTGATCCATCGTTGTCTTGTATCACGCGGCGGATGAGTTCTCCTGCGACGGGTGTACGGGTGTTCTCGCCCACGATTGGTCCAGCGATGAGCAGGTCCGTCCATTCAGAGCACAGCTCCGCGAATGACGCTACGGAGCCCTACTAAGGAATAGGGCTGTCCTAGTGACGTAGCACAGTGTGCGTCAGAGGGGGACGGGGTCATATGACGCGTGGCCCACCTCCCCTATAAAAGAAACGTCAAGCTCCGGAGCGTCATTCGCGGAGCTGTGCTCTGAATGGACGGACCTGCTCATCGCTGGACCAATCGTGGGCGAGAACACCCGTACACCATCGCAGGAGAACTCATCCGCCGCGGGATACAAGACAACGATGGATCAGGGAGCAGCATGGATCGTCTATTTTCACCGCTGGATTTTTATTTGGTTTAATTAATAAAGTATTTTGTTCAACGGTGTGTGTGTTTTTTTTTCAGACAACTATTTTCACTTCCTTCGTGAAATGGTAGGGGTACAGTGTACACCATTACCATTTCACACAGGGGGGGTCAGGATCTGGGGGTCCCCTTTGTTAAAGGGGTCTTCCAGATTCTGATAAGCCTCCCGCCCGCATACCCCCACAACCACTGGGCAAGGGTTGTGGGGATGAGACCCTTGTCCCCATCAACATGGGGACAAGGTGCTTTGGGGGGCACCCCAAAGCACCCTCCCAATGTTGAGGGCATGTGGCCTGGTGCGGTTCAGGAGAGGGGGGGCGCACTCTGTCCCCCCCTCTTTTCTGCGGCCGGCCAGGTCAACGTGCTCGGATAAGGGGTCTGGTGTGGATTTTAGGGGGAACTCCACGGCATTTTTTTTTTAATTTAGGGTGGAGTTCCCCTTAAAATCCGCACCAGACCTGAAGGGTCTGGTTATGGATATTTAGGGGGAATCGCACATCATTTTTTTTTTAAATTGACGGCGGGGTTCCCCTTAATATCCATACCAGAGCTAAAGGGTCTGGTTATTGAATTTGCGGGGACCTCCGCGCATTTTTTTTCCCCCGAACTCCGAACCCGGACCCAAACTTTTTCCAATTATTCGGGTTCGGGTCCGGGTTCGGGAAAAACCCAAAGTCCGTACCGAACCCGAACTTTACAGTTCGGGTTCGCTCAACTCTACTCATCGGGCCAATACGGATGCTACACATACTTTATGACAATATTCTAATTGATCCGATTATATTTTATACATGCTTTTACCAGTCTTTTTCACCTTTACATATTCGCTAAGACTGTTATCTTGACATCTGTACATATGTATATTCACCCTATGCACTCATTAATCCATGCGGATGATCATGTGACATCCGGTCAAGCATTGGTGTATCTCTGCTACCCCCACTGTATCTGCGCATACTATGTGCTCTAATATGTGGTAATGTCATTTATTTTTGAAATGTATGTTTTTCATTTACATGATCTCGGGATGTTGATATGTGTTTTGCAAATGTGTGACCAATAAATTTGTACGTTTTTTATTACCCGCACCATGTCTGCAGCCTCATTCAAAGTCCCAAATATTTTCCTACCCTATTTTTTCACATACGTTACTAGGGATGGAGGTGCTATACTCATAGACCTCATTTAAAGTCCCAAAATCCCCTTCCTATTCTCTACTCATTTACCCTCTGAAGTGAGCAGGTTTCAATGATGTACTTTCTTTTAAATCAGTAGCAAGGATTTGGGATCAGCCCAGCCATGTTCAGATCTGAGTTTAAACCCACATAAGCAATGCCGGAAGGAAATCATCTGTACTGGGCGAATCAGAAGTGGCTGATGTATACAAAGGGCATGTATATGTGAGAAATGTAAGAAATGTGGCCGCTTATAATTGGCCCAGTACAGTGACAGCTTCCTGGTGGGATCGCTAAATTTAGAACACACCTAAGCTTATCCCTAATCAGGAAGACCATATCCTAGCAGGGATAACAGGTTCTCTAATAACCTGGTAAAGCTGGCCATAGATGATTCAGCCAAAACAAATCAGGTGGATGGAGGAATTCCTCCCACCAAAAACATTGTTTTATGACAGCGGGGCTCTCTGCTGCCAACATATACTGATCAGCTGCTGCAGCTTATTGGCTGCCATCTCTGATTGACAAAAGTTTTCAAACATTCCCATACAACAAATGTCAATCTAACGATCAACTTCTGTTCTACAGGAACAATTACACGTGGTTCGAAATTTAGCTTGTTCCTGCTCAATAGAACAAATGTCGATCCATCTATGGCCAGCTTAAGGCATTCAAATGACCCCTTTATCAGTTTACTATTTGGGAAAATCGATATTATAGATCAGTGGTCTCCAAACTGTGGCCCCAGAGCCAGATGTGGACCTTTGCTTGCCTTTGTCCAGCCCTTGTGGCACCATGTCACCTACTGACACCAACGATGAGGCACCATTGCTTTCACTCACACCAACGGTGAGGCACTATTCCTCCCACTGATATCAATAATAGGGAATCATTTCTCCCACTGACACCAACGATGGTGCACTGTTCCTGCCACTAATACCAGTGATGGGACGATATTCCTCCTCCTACTGATCACATATTTTATACCCCATGGATCACCAAGCCTGAGACATTGTGGGCTCCCATCGATGCTGGGGCATTGTCTACTCCCATTGACCACAGTCCAACCCTCCCAAAGTCTGAAAGGCA
Organism: Rana temporaria; assembly: GCF_905171775.1. NCBI lineage: Eukaryota > Metazoa > Chordata > Amphibia > Anura > Ranidae > Rana > Rana temporaria. The sequence goes on from NC_053489.1 coordinate 498,635,434, forward strand.
GGAAACTGGCCCTTTGTTTAAGAAGTTTGGAGACCCCTGTTATAGATGGATCAGACATTCACTTGCTGTGAATCATTCCAATCAGGCAAGTCGATCTGCTTATCGTTGTTCAATGTTGCGATTATGAGACCTTCCACCCATGTACGCTATTCTTCCCATTTTTTCTATACATTTTCAACTTAGATATCATGATTCTTTACAACTTTGAACCTATCAAAAAAAAAGTGTGACCAATGTAGTGTCATAATAGCAGACTACAGGATGAGAAATGCAGTGAAATGTACTCACACAATTTACAACAAAATACATATAAATTTAGCAAAAGGCATGCATATCTTGAAATATCTTCAAGTAGGAGGGATAATAGAGCGAAGAACTTTAGATTGTCAAAAAGTAAAAAAACATGGACATCTCAGGACAAGAAAATAGAAGCAAGAATAGGATCCTGTCTTGAATTCTGTTTGAAAGTCTGTATGTTCACAATGAGGCTGTACCTCAGTATGTCAAAATATTCATCAGTCAGCATGTGGTTTCAATTGAAACAACAATGCAGATTTGTTCAAGCAAACGTTGGCTGCTAATATGCCTGCTAGCTGTGTTTTAAGTGTAGTATTTTCTGTATGACTCCTTTTTAGGAATGCATTTGCTATGCAATGGTCGACATAATCTTAACTAGCATCTGATCTAAACATTCTTGTGTCAAAAAATGCTATTTGTTACAAAACTGCTTAATCTAGCGCTGTAAGCTGAGTATTAGGTTCTCCAGACATATTGCACAGCACAATTATAATCATTTTGGATCATTTTCTTTTATCCATATTTAAAAGGTAAATTAAAAAATGAGTTGCATGTGTGGATCCACCCAAGGGTGTGATGTGATAAACGCAATGGCGCAATGGGTGATTTTCTTTAATACCAGAGATCACCATAGCCAGAAATTAATATAAAAATAAACAGTCCACATTAGTTTGGAGCAACCATACACAGTACGTTCAAAAAGAGTGAATATGGCTTTCACAAAAATTCAGTAGTGGTAAACCAAACACTGCTATTTAAATAAATGCACCGGAAAGATTCACCTGCAGTCAATGTTTGGTGAATAGTGTTGGGCTTGGGCGTGTTCAGATCACCCGGTAGCCATCAATGCACATCTGCCAATCATAGGCAGTGAAGGATTTACCGGCCGGCAGCTGCACATACACACGCTGCCTATGATTGGTGGTGTGCAGCGTCGGCTCCCTGGCAGGTTTGATCCGACATATAAATATACCCAAAAGCCTCGTACACATGATCAGATTTTCCGACAGTAATTGTGTGATGTCAGGCTGTTATCGGAAAATCCAACCGTTTGTATGCTCCATCGGACAATTGTTGTCGGATTTTCCGCAGACAAAAGTTGGATAGCATCCTTTAAAATTTTCCACCAACAATTGTGTGTTGTTGGATTTGTGTGTATACAAGTCCATCGGACAAAAGTCCAAAGTACAAACACGCATGCTCAGAAGCAATGCTCATGAGTCACAAAACACAACATTAGCAGAAGGTCCCCGAAGGGTGATGCTAAAGAGCTTAAAAAACATGCAATACTTGGGTGAACTTACCTTTAAAGATATTGTACATTTTCCAATGTTTCTGTTGTTTTAACTAGGTATTTTAGCAAGTAGTGTAGTTATGTTTTTCTCGCGCTCCATTGTTCCCCCTGGGGGGTCTTTGCTGTTTTTTTTTCCTTCAGCTCCTGGGATAGACACTTTTGAGACGTTGGCTTAGTCCATATGTGAGTATGGGATCTCTTTGTGTAAGGTCCCCCATAATTGGTTTATGACATTTATCTTTGTTATATATTTCTCATTGATATTTTCATTCTGTAGATACACTGCATTTACATATACTCCTGAGGAAGTGAGCACTGACTTGCGAAACATGTTGAGTTTTTTAATGCCTTTGTACTACTGTATATCAAGAATTTCAACATACTGTATATGTATGTGGTCGCTTGGTACACACTGGGGGTTATGAGTATCTATCCTATCACTGCCAAGTGGTTTGACTCCCATATACGATGAATGTTTTACATTTTTAATAAAATTACAAACTATGTTTACTTTATATACTCTTGTCAACCTTTTTGTGCTCACCTCATTTAAAGTCCCAAGGGTACTATTCTTCTTTGTTGTATTTAATTTGGGGATGGAAGTGTGTCACTGGCAACACCAGACAATTTTCTCTTTGTATGTAGTGTAGTTATATTCCCTACGTCTTTTTTTCCTTACCTTGCACTGATGGGCTCTCCTCTTGTGACCAAAGTTTGTAGTGTCATGGCTGATCGATTCCCCTACCTCCATGTAATCATTCACCTAACTTGTCCATATTAACTACAGGGACAGTCAACTTCTTGTAATGGGTTGCACAGCATTTAGTGAGTTTTGAGGACATGGGACATGGATTTCCCGAACCTCAATCTGATGTGAACTTTCCCTCACGCTACAGACAACAGTCATGCAATAACTGGTGCAGTGCCATGCCACATGCCTCATGTTTGAACACAAACAGAAACTTCAGACACTGAATGTGAAGATTTATGCTGGGTTCACACTTGAGAACGCAGTGGCTCACAGCAAGAGTCTAGTGCGTCTCCACTCACTGTTTCAGGTCTGATTTTAGCCCAAATTTTCCGCTGAATTCGGACCTGAAATGGACCAAAAGACGCACAGGGCTCTGATGCAATTCGCACCGGAGCCACTGCGGAGATATGTGAATCGGCTCCATAGAGAGCTGTTCAAAATCTCCTGCTATGCGAATTGGATAACTCACATCCAATTTGCAATAGTGTGAACCCAGCTTGACTCTACTATAGGCTGTGCAGACAGAGCAACAATGTCACCATGAAACTACATGGTCACTGCACTTATGCAGGTGAAAATACAAGGTGCAGACAGGAAGGTTTATATTGCCTTTAAGGCCTCGTACACACCATCGAACATGTCCGATGAAAACGGTCTGCGGACCGTTTTCATCGGACGTGTCCGCTGCCGGATTTTGGTCTGATGGCTGTACACACCATCAGACCAAAATCCCTGCGGAAAACAAATGCGGTGACGTGGTCGACCCTGGAAGGTCAATGCTTCCGCGCATGCGTCGAATCGCTTCGACGCATGCGAGGGCTTTCGGCCGAGCGGACATGTCCGGTAAGTCGTACAGACGTCCGAAACATGTCCGACGGACAGGCTTCCAGCGGACATGTTTCTTAGCATGCTAGGAAACATTTGTCCGTTGGAAACCTGTCCGATTAACCGGAAAATTGTCCGGTCAGCCGTACACACGACCGAGCATGTCTGCTGAAACTGGTCCAGTTTCAGCAGACATGTTCGGTCGTGTGTACGAGGCCTTAGGCTGTGCAACAAGTAGAACCAGTGGCGGCCCATCCATAGGGACGCACGGGCGCCGCCCCCCCTCCCACAGTCACAAAAAAAACAAAAAAATTAAAAAAACAAAACAAAAAAAACGGGCCCTTTAAGAACTTTTATTCGGCTAAAATGTCATTTTGACATTTTTGCCGCAGTTCTGGCGGCCGTCTATAGAGGGCGCTGCAGCGCCACCCCCTCTCGCAAATAACATACATTCGTGCATAAATGCACGAATGTATGTTATTGCTGGTTGCCAGCGCTGCCTGGTCTATTCAGATAACCGGATGCGGGACGACGGTTAGCCGAATAGCAGCAGCTGGTTGGCTGAGGGGAACTGCCTATCAAAGCCAGCGGCTCTGATAGGCTTTTCTCCGGCTCTTAGCTGTCTATACTCTGAGCGCAGGCAATCTGCGCTCATTGTATAAGACAAACGGCCGTTTCAGCCAATCAGGTTCCCGGATTCTGGTTATTAGGAACCTGATTGGCTGAAGCTTCACCACAGCGGCAGAAGACATCGAGGGAGCACATGGAATCCTCAGGTAAGTGCTTTTTACAGGGAAAGGGGCACAGTGACATCATGGGGCACAGTGGTGACAAAGGGCACAGAGGTGACAATTGGCACAGTGGCATCATGGGGCACAGTGGTGACAAAGGGCACAGAGGTGACAATGGGCACAGTGGCATCATGGGGCACAGTGGTGAGTGACAATGGGCACAATGGCATCATGGGGCACAGTGGTGACAATGGGCACAGTGGCATCATGGGGCACAGTGGTGACAATGGGCACAGTGGCATCATGGGGCACAGTGGTGACAATTAAAGGGCACAGTGGTGACAATTGGCACAGTGGCAACAGTTGAGGGGCACAGTGGCTGCGTTTGATGGCATGGCACAGTGGTGACAATTGATGGCACAGTGACTGCGTTTGATGGTATGGCACAGTGGTGACAATTGATGGCACAGTGGCTGCGTTTGATGGCATGGCACAGTGGTGACAATTGATGGCACAGTTGCTGTGTTGCATGGCACAGTGGTGACAATTGATGGCACAGTGGCTGCGTTTGATGGCATGGCACAGTGGTGACAATTGATGGCACAGTGGTTGCGTTTGATGGCATGGCACAGTGGTGACAATTGATGGCACAGTGGCTGCGTTTGATGGCATGGCACAGTGGTGACAATTGATGGCACAGTGGCTGCGTTTGATGGCATGGCACAGTGGTGACAATTGATAGCACAGTGGCTGGGTTTGATGGCATGGCACAGTGGTGACAATTGATGGCACAGTGACTGCGTTTGATGGCATGGCACAGTGGTGACAATTGATGGCACAGTGGCTGCGTTTGATGGCATGGCACAGTGGTGACAATTGATGGCACAGTGGCTGCGTTTGATGGCATGGCACAGTGGTGACAATTGATGGCACAGTTGCTGTTTGATGGCATGGCACAGTGGTGACAATTGATGGCACAGTGGCTGCATTTGGTGGCATGGCACAGTGGCTGCGTTTGATGGCACAGTGGCTGCATGTGATGGGCACAGTGAGGCTGCAATTTTTTTTTTTTTTCGTTTGCGCCCCCCCAAAAATTTTGAGCACCAGCCGCCACTGAGTAGAACACAAGCAGAGGGGTGAGTCGTTTGGGGATTTTTAGTGATAATCTTACAGTATAGTGACAATGATTAATTAAAAGTACCAAATTAATATTTTTTTTTAAATGCATTCTAACCATCAGAATGTCAGGAAGTACAAAAACAAAGACAATTTTTAATCTTCGCTATTTAGTCCGCGTAGAAGACATTGAATACTGATCATAATGAATGAGCCGCATGTCAATTTTAAATAATTTCCATTCTATGGAGGCTTAATCAAAATCTCCAATGTTCTGCTTAAAAAAAAACATCCTCTTTCTGGATCTCAGAGCTACTTCCTGAATACAGTTTAAATAAAGTATGAGAACAGCTGCCATAAATATGTATTTTGTTACCCAAGCTCCAGGCAGTTTCGAGAAGATCAAATGGGACAAAAAGAACTTAATATTATCATCCTTCTGTTTGCCAACAAGAACTTGGCTTCTGAATTTCTGACATACATCCCTAGTAGGAGAAATGCAGAGCAGACACAGCATTCCTCAAAGTCCCTTTCCATGCATTATTCCACATACACCAGTCTCCAATGGGTACTTTGTTGAAAAACATGTGCTTATCCGATAAACCCGTGTGTGCGCTCTTACTTCCCAAGAAAAACATAAGATATAACATAGGATCAGTGAGATTTTGACATTGATGCTGTAGGTTTGCCAGTGATAAGGCTACGTCCAAAAAAATGACTGTATAGTATAGCTATAGGCAAAGACTGTAGCTATGTCAACAGACTGGAATTTAACCTGTCCAGAAATAAAATTTAGAACACTCAAAACAATATTTTAGATAATTAAAATGAATTGTAATTAAATTAAAACAAACTTACAATAAGCAGGATTCAATTGTATGGACACAAAATACTGGTAAAAAAAATATTACATTATTGTAATATTAATTATGATTTTATTATATTTCATTCTGCAGCAGTTTTCTACAGCATAGTTTCAAAAGTCAGTGGCTATAAGGAATAACTGTTATGCCGCGTACACACGACCGTTATTAATGTCATGGTGAAAAAAATAAGTTTTTCTCTACGTGATTCCTTTTAAGCCGGCCTTGCATACACACGATCGTGAAAAAAAAAACGCTTGAGCAAAGCGCAGTGATCTACAACACGTATGACGGCACTATAAAGGGGAAGTTCCATTCGAATGGCACCACCCTTTTGGCTGCTTATGCTAATTTCCCTGTCTCATAACTTGTTTCTGAGCATGCACGTTTTTTCCCCCTCATTAAAGCATACACGCGCCCGTTTTTTACGACGAGAAAAATGACGACGTGAAAAACTACGAGAAAATATAGAACAGGTTCTAAATTTTTAACGGCCATTTTTCTTGTCGAGAAAAATGCTCTGGAGCCTACACACGGTCGTTTTTCACGACCAATTAAAAAAATTGCATTTTTCTCGTCATGAAAAACGCTCGTGTGTACGCGACATTAGATCATATTTGACATTGTAGACCACAGATCAACTCAAAGTAGTATTAAACCCATCAGGTGAAGCTTTTTTACAGACAAACTTCCTTCCTGCATCCCTCCATTAGTCTTCATTGAACTTCTATTCAGGATCACACCCTATGCACAGTGACACACAGGGGGTTATTTACGAAAGGCAAATCCACTTTGCACTACAAGTGCAAAGTGCACTTCCAAGTGCACTAAAAGTGCAAAGTGCACTTCCAAGTGCACTAAAAGTGCAAAGTGCACTTCCAAGTGCACTAAAAGTGCACTTGGAAGTGAAGTCGCTCTAAATCTGAGGGGGACATGCAGGGGGAAAAAAAATAATAATTTTAGCTTGCACATGATTGGATGATAAAATCAGCAGAGCTTCCCCTCATTTCAAATCTACCCCTCAGATTTACAGCGACTGCACTTCCAAGTGCATTTCCAGTGCAATTTTTAAATGCACTTTGTACTTGTAGTTTGCACTTGTAGTGCAAAGTGGATTTGCCTTTCGTAAATAACCCCCACAATGTGTGTGTCTAGCTGGTGCTTGAGCAGTAGGAACCGCTGGTTCAGTTTCCCCTAAAAACTTTGGCAGGTTCAGTTTCCTGGCGCATGAATAGCATAACCAAGGGCACTAAGTCGGGTAAGTTTGTGCATAATACTCTCTGCTGGTCTTTCTACACTATGGAGGCTATTTACTAAATGCAAATCCACTTTGCACTACAAGTGCACTTGAAGGTGTAGATCCGAGAGGAAGCTCTGAAATGAGGGGAAGCTCTGCTGATTTTATCATCCAATCATGTGCAAGCAAAAATGCTGATTTTTATTTTCCTTGCATGTCCCCCTCGGATCTGCAGAGACTGCACTTCCAAGTGTACTTTCAGTGCACTTTCAAGTGCACTTGCAGTGCACTTGTAGTGCAGAGTGGCTTTGCCTTTAGTAAATAACCCTCTATGTGTATGCTGTGTCTAACTGAAGCATGTTCAGTAGAGCCAAGTGTACTGTGCTAACATATAAAAGTATGGAACTGTAAGGCCCCATACACACGACCAAACATGTCTGCTGAAACTGGTCCGCGGGCCAGTTTCAGCAGACATGTTCGGTCGTGTGTAGGCCCGAGCGTGCAGGATTCCAGCAAACATTTGCCCGCCGGGCCTTTTCCCAGCGGGCAAATATTCCTGGACTTGTTTTAAAACAGTCTGCTGGAATCCTGCCCGCTCGGACATGTTCGGTCGTCTGTAAAGACCTACCGTACATGTCCGAGCGCCCGCCATCCCTTGCATGCGTCGAATGACTTTGACGCATGCGTGGAAGCATTTAACTGGCAGGCCCGCCCACGTCGCCGCGTCATCGACGCGGCGACACCGCGGACACGCCCCGCGTATTGTTTACGCGCGGATTTCTGTACGATGGTTAGTACAGCCATCGTACAGAAAGCCCCGGGCAGACATGTACGGTGAAAACGGTCCGGAGGACCAGTTTCATCGTACATGTTTGCCCGTGTGTACACGGCCTAAGACAAAGGAAAGGGAGAGAAAGAGATGCTCCAACAGCCTCAAAGTGTATCATGTCTTTTACCCGCATGCGCGGGTTTAAAACGTCGTTTTAGCCCACACACGATCATTTTTTACAACCCGAAAAACGACATTTTAAGAAGCCGAAAAACGATGTGAAGCCCACACACGATGATTTTAAATGATGTTTTTAAAAACTTCGGTTTTTTTAATGCCGAAAAACGACCGTGTGTACGCGGCATAAGAGTTTCAACTGTTATGCAATCAGACAGGCCCTTGCACTGCATATTTTTGGTAAATCTGAAGACAACAATTTGCAGAAAATCTAATAGTGTGTATGGGGTCTATGACTCAGAACTGAAACTGTTAATGGTGTTTAATTTACAGTTGACATTAAAAGCAGAGCAGTGTGGAACTTTTGATGGAAACTTTATATTGCGCTTTAATGCTTATACACTTTTTATACACTTTTTAAAATGCTTATGGTGAATTTTATGCAAATTATGACATTCTTTTGTGATTGAATGTGTCACATTCCTTTATGAATGATTATGATCGTATTTATAGATTTAGAGCTGTATCATTACCATTCACACGTTTAATAATCCATTTTTGATGTAGATGCTGTTTAGTCTATTGATGCATTTATTTAAAGAAAGATTACCCCTTTAAGTTAATATTGCTGTTTGTTAAGAATATCACCTTCTCTTTCTTAGTGGTCCCCAGGGCAGGACATGAGCAGAATCTCTATACTGGATTAAGGACAACAATAAGTATAGCATTTTATATAAAGTATAGTACATGTGCATTTGTTTTCGTCCGAATGCATTTTCGTCCGAATTTCGGGTATTTTCTGTATCGTTTTGCCAAACAAAAACGAACGTGCAGAAACTGAAATCCGAAAGATCCGACATAAAAAAAATGCTTTATTTTCGTTTTCGTTGCTACAACAGTTCGATATAGATAGGAGATTCGACATGGCAGTGACAATAGCAATCTGTGTCTAACCTTAACTCTATTAGTCCAAGATTATTCTACATAGAGAGGAAAGATTTGACTTGGAGAGAAAAGATACGACATTATAGAGAAGGTGTTGGGGTAGACCATTCGACATGAATGACGAAGATTCGCCGAAGCAGAAAAAAACATACAAATGTCAAATCTGTCATTGAAGGCTTATGGTGTCTGTCGAAAGTTCTAAGAAGATTCAACAAGCAGCTAAACTGTATGACGCCGCGATTGTAAATTTCTGGTCAAATACTCGGCCCATAGGCTATAGAAGAATTGTAATGTTGGCTGACTAGTAAAAATAATTCAGAAATATAATTATTACTAGTCATACAACATCAGAATTCTTCTATAGCTTGTAGGCGGAACATTCGACCGGAAATGTACAATTGCGACGTCGTACAGTGTAGCTGCTCGAATCTTCTTAGAACATTCGCCAGACTCCATAAGCCTTCAATGACAGATTCGACCTTAATTAATTCGGATTTTCGGACTAATGCATTTTTTTAACAAAACAAAATAAATAAAAACAAATTTCGGGAGTAACTACAAATTTTCAATGTGCACATGTCTATAAAGTATAGCATTTATTATTATTTTTTTTTTTGCAGAATTTTGCTGTTGTTGGGGAGATTTTCTTACTTCCAGTGGGGCCACAGAACGTTCCTTATTGAGAGAACAAAGATCATTAACCTAGAGCACTAACTGAATTCTCTAAAAATAACAGTTTTTGCTGGTATTCTACTTTAATTAGAACTACATTTATTTTTTTAATATTGCATTCATAATTTTAAATCCAAAATCAAACTCTTAGCAGCTGTAAGTAACCAATAAATATAATTTTGGGGTAGACTGAGCTTCTTTTTAAAAGTGAATTTGTTATGAAAAAATGATGTGATACATTTTAATTTGTAATATTCATCACAGATAAAAAATGTTCAATGCTACCCACTCTACTACACTTATTTTTATGATCAAAGTATAAAAGCTAGGAGGAAATGTATAAAAAATATATTAATAACATCATAAATGGTTATATTCTGATGTTTTCAAAGATCTTTAGCGATGCTTCTAACCAGTGTCAGGGAAGCGTTTGCAGGCTTTGTTATAATATTCATAACTGACATAGAGGTTTTTTTTTTTTTTTTTTTTTCAGCAAAAGTGAAGTTACACATTTGCAATAAATCCAAAGATATCTGGTGCCCAGGCCTAACAAGAGGAACATAGGGAGCTACAATGACCCCAGATCCAAGCCTCTTAAAAACCATAGGGGAGGAATAGATGGGGGACCAGAAAGGTTGTCTGCACCAGTGTTTTGTTTTTGAAAAAATACTTTATTTTATATGAAATGTATAAAAAAACTAAATATTTATTTGGGATATATTCCACCCTTTACTGCGACGCAGCACATGGATACTTTACAATACAGTTCTAATCACACAATAAATAATTTCACACTGGAATATGATGCCTAATGTGTTGTGTGGAACAAAGTTTCTTGAACCATTACATCATGCTGGGTCTGTCACAACCACCCTATGTTGGTGAAGTAACAGCAGAAAAAAAAACAGTATGGCCTCGTACACACAACCGCTTTCCTCGACAGAATCCATCAAGAAACTTGGTGGCAGAGCTTTTTTGCTGAGGAAAACGGTCGTGTGTATGCTTTTTATAGAGAAAACTGTCGAGGAATTTGACGAGGAAAAAAGAGAACAAGTTCTCTTTTTCCTCGACGGGAGTCTCATTTTCCTCGTCATGTTCCTCGTCGGGCTGGTTTTCGACGAGAAACACGTTCCTATGTATGCTAAGAAACCCGCGCATGCTCAGAATAAAGTATGAGACGGGAGCGCACCTTCGGTAAAAGTAGCATTTGTAATGGAGATAACACATTTGTCACGCTGTAACAGTCTGAAAAGTGCAAATCGTCTCTTACCAAACTTTTACTTAACATGCAGTAACATGAGATTAGCAAAAGCAGCCCCAAGGGTTGTGCCAGTGGAATCAAACTTCCCTTGCCATTGTATGTAGGGTTGTCCCGATACCACTTTTTTAGGACCGAGTACAAGTACCGATACTTTTTTTCAAGTAGTCGCCGATACCGAATACCGATACTTTTTTAAAATGTGTCCCCAAATGCAGCCATGTCCCCCCCATATGCAGCCATGCCCCCCACATATGCAGCCATGTCCCTCTAGCCATGTCCCCCACATATGCAGCCATGTCCCTCTAGCCATGTCCCTCACATATGCAGCCATGTCCCCCACATATGCAGCCATGTCCCTCTAGCCATGTCCCTCACATATGCAGCCATGTCCCTCTAGCCATGTCCCTCACATATGCAGCCATGTCCCTCTAGCCCTGTCCCTCACATATGCAGCAATGTCCCTCTAGCCATGTCCCTCACATATGCAGCAATGTCCCTCTAGCCATGTCCCTCACATATGCAGCAATGTCCCTCTAGCCATGTCCCTCACATATGCAGCCATGTCCCTCTAGCCATGTCCCTCACATATGCAGCAATGTCCCTCTAGCCATGTCCCTCACATATGCAGCAATGTCCCTCTAGCCATGTCCCTCGATGCGGCGACGCGATGCGGCGGCAGCGGCGGGGGGGGAAAGTATTCTATTTAGGTATCGGGGGTATTTGCGCGAGTACGAGTACTCCCGCAAATACTCGGTATCGGTCCCGATACCGATACTGGTATCGGTATCTGGACAACCCTAATTGTATGTGTTGTACGTCACCGCGTTTGAGAACGAGGAGATTTGGTCTTGACAGTGTGTACGCAAAGCAAGCTTGTCGCGTTTCTCGACAAGCCTAACAAGGAACTCGTCGAGGAAAACGATGTGTATTTTCCGACAAGTTCCTCAGTCGTGTGTATGAGGCCTGAGAGTAGAGGACTTGTCTACAAGGACACCAAGAAGTGTGACTAGAACCCATCAATTGCCCCCTGAAAAGCATTAACCAAGATACATTACCAAACTAGTGGCGCACTGTCTGACATGCAGTGCTTGAATTTGACCACTATCCCACACATCCTACAGAGCATCGCAACTAAACCAAAGTATGTAACATTCCAGACCTTTCAAAAACAATTCAATAAGCAATGGGTGTGAAGGGGCATCGGGAAGAGGTATAGGTGAGGGGAAAGGAGTTCACAGGCCCAAAGCTTTATTGAACGGGCAAAAACACACAAGGGAGAGTGGGGGAAGGGGAAATCTTCAGACCTCCTCTTCCTCCTTGAAATCCATCAGATTATAGTCTCTGAGCAGACTGTGGGCCAGTCTGCAATATATTTCGTTGGTGGATGAGGCACCTTCTGGTGCACCATAAAGCATCCTTAAGGCAACACATCACCCCCCAGGCGCCATCAATGTCCTCTTAAACAAAAGTCCCACAGAAAAAGCCGTTCAGCATACTAAAGTTTGTGATGGCTGCCTGTGGTACAAAGTCCTCAAGCTCTGGTTCCAAGGCCCTCAACAGGTCCTGTGAAAAGGGGCACTCCGAAAAAAAATGTCTAGGTGCTAGGGCTGCCACCATCCTATTACCTCTAGATGGTATGCCAATGACTATTATTTTATAGAGCAGTAAAGAAGGAGTTGCTCAGATAACAGCATATTTGTACTACCAAACCATACTCTGCACAATATGTTTGGGTCAAAGACTTTTAGGATATTTAGGAATCTAAGTACCATACATACTGTTTTTGTTTTATATTGCTGAGAATGAAATTTAATAAGTTTGCTTTACCACATTAAAAATCATAAATAAGTAAAAGCTATGCTAAGTGACGTCCACTGGGGTTATCTATCACCATTCCTTCCATGTAAATTTGGTCTGATTCTAAAGAATATTAATGAGTCAGATGTTTCAAAGGAATGTCCTACTGAGAGTAAAGGAGTTTTTGTGTCTGGTACATTTATATGCACCAGTATGAACCAAAGAAATGTTGATATATGATGACCCCAAATGCTTCTATTTAAAGCGGAGTTCCGGCCACAATATTAAAAATATAAACTTTTTAAATATGAAAACCCCTGTAATACACAAACTTAATGTATTCTACTACAGTTAGTCTGTAAACTAAGGTCCGTTTTGTTAGGTTGTTACAGCATTTAGACACTTTATAAAACAGAAATTGACTGGGGCCATCTTAAGTGTGGGCATCATGAAGCCAGACTGTATGACTTCCTGGATTTCAGCCTCGCACATGCTCAGTGCTGTACAAGCAGTGTAATGGTTTCAGATCAGTTTTCAATAGCAATGGGAGTGCCAGAGGAAGTTACCGCCCCATATCTATGCAAAGCAAACCTCTCCTCCCCTCCCCTCCCCTTCTCCTTCCAGGAACCAGTAAATATAAGAAATCATTTGTTCCTGTGCAGATATATCTACATAACAAGATGATATATATCTCTTGTTATATATGTGGTGTGTATACATATACCAGACATGTGCACTGTCAATAAATTCATTTTGTTTAGTTCCGTTTCGCATTAGCCGTTATTTCGTATTTGTGCCCGAAACTCAATTCAGATTCGTACGCTCATAATGGGCACAGCAGGAGTACAGGCACAGGAAGTCAGCACAGAACAGGGATGGTGGGAACCCTTCATGAGGGATTCCCACCATCCCTGTGCTGAGTTCCCGGGTCTGTACACCCGCTGTGCCCATTATGAGGGGTTCCCAGCCATCCCTGCACTGAGTTCCCGGGTCTGTACACCCGCTGTGCCCATTATGAGGGGTTCCCACCATCCCTGCACTGACTTCCCGGGTCTGTACCCCCGCTGTGCCCATTATGAGGGTTTTCCACCATCCCTTTGCTGAGTTCCCGGGTCTGTACCCCCCGCTGTGCCCCATTATGAGGGGTTTCCACCATCCCTGTGCTGAGTTCCCGGGTCTGTACACCCGCTGTGCCCATTATGAGGGGTTCCCACCATCCCTGCACTGACTTCCCGGGTCTGTACCCCCGCTGTGCCCATTATGAGGGGTTCCCAGCCATCCCTGCACTGAGTTCCCGGGTCTGTACACCCGCTGTGCCCCATTATGAGGGGTTTCCACCATCCCTCTGCTGAGTTCCCGGGTCTGTACACCCGCTGTGCCCCATTATGAGGGGTTCCCACCATCCCTGTGCTGAGTTCCCGGGTCTGTACACCCGCTGTGCCCATTAGGAGGGGTTCCCACCATCCCTGCACTGACTTCCCGGGTCTGTACCCCCGCTGTGCCCATTATGAGGGGTTCCCAGCCATCCCTGCACTGAGTTCCCGGGTCTGTACACCCGCTGTGCCCCATTATGAGGGGTTTCCACCATCCCTCTGCTGAGTTCCCGGGTCTGTACACCCGCTGTGCCCCATTATGAGGGGTTCCCACCATCCCTGTGCTGAGTTCCCGGGTCTGTACCCCCCGCTGTGCCCCATTATGAGGAGTTCCCACCATCCCTGTGCTGAGTTCCCGGGTCTGTACCCCCCGCTGTGCCCCATTATGAGGGTTTCCCACCATCCCTGTGCTGAGTTCCCGGGTCTGTACACCTGATGTGCCCCATTATAAGGGGTTACCACCATCCCTGTGCTGAGTTCCCGGGTCTGTACCCCCCGCTGTGCCCCATTATGAGGGTTTCCCACCATCCCTGTGCTGAGTTCCCGGGTCTGTACCCCCCGCTGTGCCCCATTATGAGGAGTTCCCACCATCCCTGTGCTGAGTTCCCGGGTCTGTACACCTGCTGTGCCCCATTATGAGGAGTTCCCACCATCCCTGTGCTGAGTTCCCGGGTCTGTACACCCTGCTGTGCCCCATTATGAGGGGTTACCACCATCCCTGTGCTGAGTTCCCGGGTCTGTACCCCCCGCTGTGCCCCATTATGAGGGGTTACCACCATCCCTGTGCTGAGTTCCCGGGTCTGTACCCCCGCTGTGCCCCATTATGAGGGGTTCCCACCATCCCTATGCTGAGTTCCCGGGTCTGTACCCCCTGCTGTGCCCCATTATGACGGTTTCCCACCACCCCTGTGCTGAGTTCCCAGGTCTGTACACCAGCTGTGCCCTATTATGAGGAGTTCCCACCATCCCTGTGCTTAGTTCCTGGGTCTGTACACCTGCTGTGCCCCATTATGAGGGGTTCCCACCATCCATGTGCTGAGTTCCCAGGTCTGTACCCCCCGCTGTGCCCCATTATGAGGGGTTCCCACCATCCATGTGCTG
The DNA here is from genome assembly GCF_905171775.1 of Rana temporaria. Classification (NCBI taxonomy): domain Eukaryota; kingdom Metazoa; phylum Chordata; class Amphibia; order Anura; family Ranidae; genus Rana; species Rana temporaria. The sequence goes on from NC_053489.1 coordinate 498,650,643, forward strand.
AGTTCCCAGGTCTGTACCCCCCGCTGTGCCCCATTATGAGGAGTTCCCACCATCCCTGCGCTGAGTTCCCAGGTCTGTACACCAGCTGTGCCCTATTATGAGGAGTTCCCACCATCCCTGTGCTGAGTTCCCGGGTCTGTACCCCCCGCTGTGCCCCATTATGAGGGGTTACCACCATCCCTGTGCTGAGTTCCCGGGTCTGTACCCCCGCTGTGCCCCATTATGAGGGGTTCCCACCATCCCTATGCTGAGTTCCCGGGTCTGTACCCCCTGCTGTGCCCCATTATGACGGTTTCCCACCACCCCTGTGCTGAGTTCCCAGGTCTGTACACCAGCTGTGCCCTATTATGAGGAGTTCCCACCATCCCTGTGCTTAGTTCCTGGGTCTGTACACCTGCTGTGCCCCATTATGAGGGGTTCCCACCATCCATGTGCTGAGTTCCCAGGTCTGTACCCCCCGCTGTGCCCCATTATGAGGGGTTCCCACCATCCATGTGCTGAGTTCCCAGGTCTGTACCCCCCGCTGTGCCCCATTATGAGGAGTTCCCACCATCCCTGCGCTGAGTTCCCAGGTCTGTACACCAGCTGTGCCCTATTATGAGGAGTTCCCACCATCCCTGTGCTGAGTTCCCGGGTCTGTACCCCCCGCTGTGCCCCATTATGAGGAGTTCCCACCATCCCTGTGCTGAGTTCCCGGGTCTGTACACCTGCTGTGCCCCATTATGAGGAGTTCCCACCATCCCTGTGCTGAGTTCCCGGGTCTGTACACCCGCTGTGCCCCATTATGAGGGGTTACCACCATCCCTGTGCTGAGTTCCCGGGTCTGTACCCCCGCTGTGCCCCATTATGAGGGGTTCTCACCATCCCTGTGCTGAGTTCCCGGGTCTGTACACCCGCTGTGCCCCATTATGAGGAGTTCCCACCATCCCTGTGCCGAGTTCCTCCTGCTTCCTTCTTCCCCCAGCACAGCACATTCCCACCATAACATTGCCCACCGCATCGTCTCCGGCACAGCACCCCGCATCGGCCTCGGCACCCTGCATCGGCCTCGGCACCCTGCATCGGCCTCGGCACTCCGCATCGACCCCGGCACCCCGCATCGACCTCGGCACCCCGCATCGACCTCGGCACCCCACATCGGCCTCGGCACCCCGCATCGACCCCGGCACCCCGCATCGACCTCGGCACCCCGCATCGGCCTCCCACATCGGCCTCGGCACCCCACATCGGCCTCGGCACCCCGCATCGGCCCCGGTACCCCGCATCGGCCTCCCGCATCGGCTCCGGCACCCCGCATTGGCCCCAGCACCCCGAATCGGCCTCGGTACCCCGCATCGGCCCCGGCACAGCACCCCGCATCGGCCCCGGCACAGCACCCCGCATCGGCCCCGGCACAGCACCCCGCATCGGCCCCGGCACCCCGCATCGGCCCCTGTACCCCGCATCGGGCCCTGTACCCCGCATTGGCCTCGGCACCCCGCATTGGCCCTGGCCCAGCACCCCGCATCGGCCCATGTACCCCGCATCGGCCCCGGCATAGCACCCTGCATCGGTACAGTGAGGGCACAGTTACGGGCACAGTTACGGGTGCAGTGAGGGCACAGTGAGGGCACAGTTACGGGCACAGTTACGACAGCGTTGGGCACAGTTAGGGCACAGTGAGGCAGCGTTGGGCACAGTGTTGGGCACAGTGAGGGCACAGTTACGGGCACAGTGTTGGGCACAATGAGGGCACAGTTACGGGCACAGTGAGGCAGCATTGGGCACAGTGAGGGCACAGTTACGGGCACAGTGTTGGGCACAGTGAGGGCACAGTGTTGGGCACAGTGAGGGCAGTGTTGGGCACAGTTATGGCACAGGGCACAGTTACGGGCACAGTGTTGGGCACAGTGAGGGCACAGTGTTGGGCACAGTGAGGGCACAGTGTTGGGCACAGTGAGGGCAGCGTTGGGCACAGTTACGGGCACAGTGTTGGGCACAGCGAGGGGCACAGTGAGGGCAGCATTGGGCACAGATACGGGCACAGTGGATGGCAAGCTCGCTCTCCCACTAACTCTGTGACACCAGTGCAGAGTGGGGAGAGTTACAGATCATCAGGATGACAGAGGAGCGCATCTCTGATGGATCTGTATGTGAGAACACCCGCTCGTAGTACAGCCCTGCCTCCCTGCACTAGAATTGTAACACAGTGCAGAGCGCGCTGTTTCTATGTACAGGGAGGCGGGGCAGTACTACGAGCGGGTGTTCTCACACACAGATCTATCAGAGATGCGCTCTGTCATCCTGATGATCTGTATCTCCGCAAACCGGAGACAGACGCCGGGTGGTGGAGGCGGGGGGGCGGTGCTAGCAGGGGGGAGTTGGAGAGGAGGAAGAGGACACCACCTCTATGGGCGGCACTGTCCTCCCTCCCGCCCCCCCGAGATTCAACTACTGTACGGCGCGGCGCTCGTTCAGCCCAGCCTCCTGGGATTGATGACACACATCACCCAGGAGGCATAGCAGCGCTGGATGCGGCGGAGAAGCCATCCGCCGCAAAGGGAAGACAAACTCACAGGAATAAAACCGTGAGTTTGTCAAACAAAAAAAAAAAACATGCCAGTTCTATTTAAGGGGGCAGTGTTAATTACAATGCAAACAGGTTGAAAAATAGGGTGGAACTCCGCTTTAAAACAATCAAAGAATAACATTGCCATTTTGCTGTCATTTCCAATTAGTATTTGCACAATATTCTGTTTGTAGTATTAGTGGTTTAGGATCAGATTTACTTATTATAGCAGATATTGGGTGAACATATTAAAGCTATAATTTTTTTTTCAAAATACAGTATATTTTAATTTAAGGGACCAACAGGTCTAAATTGCAGGCTGAGATATTATACCCCTTGAGTCTGAGGCAGCAGTTTTGTTAGAATTATACGTATTTGTTTGTGTCCGTTACTCTCTAAAACAGTGGCTAGTTTCAGCAGATGGTGGGTCCCGTAGAATGTTAGCATTGAACTGCTGGTCCACAGTGAATCCTTCAACTTTTTAAAATTGCGCTCCAGTTACACAGTGCTTAATAAAAACACAGTGCTACGTGACATTATCACCTTGGGGGTTATGTACAAAAGGCAAATCCACTTTGCACTAAGTGCAAACTACAAGTGTAAAGTGCACTTGAAATTGTACTGAAATTGCACTTGGAAGTGCATTAGCTTTAAATCTGAGGGGTTGATCTGAAATGAGGGGAAGCTCTGCTGATTTTATCATCCAATCATGTGCAAGCTAAAATGCTGTTTTTTTTTCTTGCATGTCCCCCTCAGATCTACAGCGACTGAACTTCCAAGTGCACTTTCAGAGCAATTTCAAGTGCACTTGTTTCACTTTGCACTTGTAGTTTGCACTTGTAGTGCAAAGTGGATTTGCCTTTAGTAAATAAACCCCATTGTGTTTGAAGCGTAACTAAATTGTGTAGGAAATGAATGCGCTATTAGGAAGATTTAAATTGCAAAGGAGACACTGTATCACCTTGTAATAAAAGTTTCTTACCCACCTGCTAGCAAGTTTCTAAAGATTGTCAAATCTCAGTTTAAAATCTCAATATACCTGGATGACGGGATAAATTAGCTCTCCTGTACATGCATGGGAGGTACATCATCCCAGGCAGGCCTAACAAGATAGCTGATCAAGAACTGCTGAATCCAGCACAAGACCACACAACAATGGAAGTGCTGGTGAATAGGCAGAGTATGGATGTGGAATCATTGAAGACATTGGGGGTTAATTACGAAAGGCAAATCCACTTTGCACTAAAGTGCACTGCGAAGTGAACTTGGAAATGCACTGAAAGTGCACATGGAAGTGCAGTCGCTGTAGATCTGAAGGAGACATGCAAGGAAAATAAAAAACAGCATTTTTGCTTGCACGTGATTGGATGATAAAATCAGCAGAGCTTCCCCTCAGATCTACAGTGATCTACAGCAACTGCACTTACAAGTGCACTTATAGTGCAGTGTGGATTTGCCTTTAGTAAATGACCCCCATTGCTTTGGCAGAAAAGTACGCAAACTTTAGTTCCACTTTAAGGCTGGGTTCACATACGCTGTGGCCATGGCTCACAGCAGGGGGTCCGATGCATCCCCATTCACCGATTCAGGTTCAAATTAGGTCCGAATTTTTGCCTGAATTTGCACCTGAATCAGAACCAAAGATGCACAGGATTAGTTTTAAATGCAGGCCACAGCTGCCCTGGAGCTGTGTGAACCGGCTCCATTGAGAGCCGGTCACACTCTCCTGTAGTGCGAATTGCGATGTGGAGAAACCTGCATCCAATTTGCATGTGTGTGAACCCAGCCTAAAGGGGTAATACCATGATGTTATCTCTGACATAATTAGCACTACTTGTAAGTTCGGGCAGACATCTTTAACAGTGAGCACTAGTATAATTTGAAGTGCAAAGCTGCATGTGGATTTGAATATGATGCTCCCTAGCCTGTTCAACCCTCTCACAAAGAAAAAGGCGTAAAAAATAAAATAAAATAGCCATTGTGGAAATTGATGATGATAGGACCAGCTTTTAGATTAAACCAGAAAGTTTCAAGGACCTTGACAAATAGAGCAACCCAAAATAAAGAAAAGGAAAAAAATACAATCATTTAGCCCCCATTCACACTGAATCACTGAATGTGTCTTTGAAATCACGCTAGTTCAGCACGATTTCAAATCTGCTGATTAGTGCGATTTCATGTGCGGCTTGCCAACATCTGTACGATTTCATGCAGCTATGTCAATGCAAGTCACACATGAAATCTCCCAAAATAATGCCAAAACCTTTTTCAAATTGGCTTCAAGTTGGAGTCGCACTGATTTGAACAATTCCATAGGCAGGAATAGAGTGCGACTTGTCATGTGATTTTAAACTGTCAAATCGCAAGACAAGTTGCACAGGTGTGAATGGGGGCTTAATAAAAATATTAAATTAATAAAGAAAATGTTTAATGTGGACATTTTTGTCACTTATCACACAAGGAGGTGTTTAAAGTAAAAGGGAATAGGTCCGCTTGTGTGTAAACCAAGAGGTATCAATAAATGTTGTGGTTTGATACAGCATCCCCCTAGGGTTGCCACCTCGCCCCTTTAACCAGTTAACAACCGCCCTATAGACGATATACGTCTACAAGGCGGTTGCTTAACTCTGGGAGGACGTCCTCCCAGAATCGCGCTCCCGCGCGCCCTCTGGGGCGTGCTCACGGGAATGTCCGTGACCGCCGGGTCCGGAGGACCCGGCGCATCACGGATCACGGTAAATCGCCGCTGATAGTGGCGGTTTACCACGTGATCGCTCCGTCCAATGACGGAGCGATAACTTGTAAACAAACCGGCGTCATGTGATGACGCCGGTTCCTCCCTCCCCTCTCTGTACCGAACGGTACAGTGTGAGAGGAGAGGGGGGGAGAGAGCGGATGCAGCACAAGTGCTGTTGGCTGGATCTGTGACACATGCAGTCACAGATCCAGCCAGCCATCCATCCCTGCTCAGCCATCCCTGCCCCATACTGTGCAATACTCCATAAACATACTGTGCAATACTCTGCAATACCCCACAATACTCTGCAATACCCCACACTACTCTGCAATACCCCACACTACTCTGCAATACTCCACACTACTCTGCAATACCCCACAATACTCTGCAATACCCCACAATACCCTGCAGCGTCGCCTATGGGGATTTTTAAGTAGCAAAGTTTGGCGCCATTCCACGAGCGTGTGCAATTTTGAAGGGTGACATGTTGGGTATCTATTTACTCGGCGTAACTTCATCTTTCACATTTATGCAAAATAATGAAGACAAAAAACTAAATTTGCTAATATTTATAACAGAAACAAAGAAAAAAACATTTTTTTACCGAATTTTCTGTCTTTTTTTCTCTTATAGCGCAAAAAATAAAAAACCCAACGGTGATTAAATACCACCAAAAGAAAGCTCTATTTGTGTGAAAAAAAGGACGAAAATTTCATTTGGGTACAGTGTTGTATGACTGAGTAATTGTCATTCAAATTGTGAGAGCACCGAAAGCTGAAAATTGGTCCGGTTATTAACCTCCCTGGCGGTCTTCCCGAGACTGACACGGGGTTAGATTTTCTTGCTACTATCGGTAACCCCGTGTCAGTCACGGGCTTGCCTCGCTAGATCCACAGGCACTTTTTACTTACCTTGTCCCTGGATCCAGCGATGCCACCGCGCTGTGTGAGCGAGCGGGACCTCGCTCGATTCACATAGTGCTTCCGTGTGACGCCGATCTCCGTTCCCTGCGACGTTACGACGCACGGGGACGGAGAACGGCGCCAAATTCAAAAAAGTAAACAAACACTATACATACAGTATACTGTAATCTTATAGATTACAGTACTGTATGTAAAAAAAACACACCCCCCTTGTCCCTAGTGGTCTGTCCTGTGTCATGCATGTCATTTTATATAATAAAAACGTTTCTTTCTCCCTGCAAACTGTAGATTGTCCATAGCAACCAAAAGTGTCCCTTTATGTCAAAAATAGTTTTAGATCAGCTAAAAAACAGCGATAATAAATTATAATCACTTGCAGAATTGTGCGATAGCGATTTGTGGGGAAATTCGTCATAAAAAAAAAAAAATAATGACAGCAACAATTCTGCAACTGAGCAAATTTCAGTGATTTTAATTTGATTACATTATTGAATAATTTTTATTATAATTATATTATTATTTGTTATAATTATTTATAATTATTTATTATATTATAATTTATAATTTTGTTTTTAAAAAAATGTCATACCCGGGATGCCTATTAGAATCTTGTTTGGTCAGATTTAAGTGAGTTATTTCTAAAAATGACAGACCTACAATATAAAACGCCAAATTTCCTTGCAAATAATGGTACCGCTTTCAGCACCTTTTTTCTGACAGAATCATACCGCCAGGGAGGTTAAGGGGGTTTACGTGCCCAGTGATCAAGTGGTTAAAACGGAACACATATGAATTACATAGGTTCTTTGACTAACTAAGATGTTAATTAAACTCACTTGGTGCCTTATCTGCATTAAATTAGCCTCAGAACCTGTGCAATTCATATATGTTCAGGTTTAAATGGATGAGGTGGCAACCCTAAGCCCCCCCTGACATGCACAATATAGGCCATGCCCATAAAGGCCCAGAAGGGTTGATTCACTAAAACTGCAGAGTGTAAAATCTGGTGTAGCTGTGCATAGAAATCAATCAGTTTCCATTTTTGTATTTATTTTTTGCCCAAAACTTAATTGAACAAGCTGAAAATAGAAGCTGAATGTCTACCATGCACAACTGCACCAGATTTTGCACTCTCCAGATTTAGTAAGTCATCCCCAGAGTGTCTAAATAAGACAGTGACATGATCTGTAGAAGACTTGTGAATTCTCTTCACCTGCAACAGCAAACCACGTTGGGAGGTATACTGTATTCTTTACACGGCTTCTTAGTCTCAGTGACTGTTTCATTGGATAGTCCTTCCCACTTTCAGTCTGGAGTACTAGGGATTATGGGAACTAATATAATTATACATTTCAGTAAATTTAACCCCTTCAAGGCCACGCTATAGCCAAATGATGGCTACAGTGTGGTCGCACAATGCCAGGAGGGTGTCATATGATGTCCTCCAATACCCTCTGTGGTGAGCATCGGCAGCAATCTGTGATCGCTGCGTCCTTCGAACATAGCTGATCACAGAGTTGGGTAAAGAGCTAATCACAGTGGCTCTATACCATGTGACCAGCTGTGTCCAATCACAGCTGATCACAGTGTAAACAGGATTTGTCAATTAGCGGCAATCCTCTGTTAACGCAATGTCAATAACCGTCAAATGCAAACAGGGGACATCTACACTAATAATCAGGGCACTGATCATCACTGTCCTGATCTTCAGTGCTGTAAATGAGTGTCCACAAGTGCTGCCAATAAGTGCCCAATAGTGTTGCCTGTCAGTGCCTATCAGTGCCGTTATCAGTAGCCATCAGTGCCACATATCAGTGCAGCCTCATCAGTGACCATTAGTGCCACCTCAGTGCCCATCAGTGCCACCTCATCAGTGTCCATCAGTGCCGCCTCGTCAGTGCCCATCAGTGCAGCCTATCAGTGCCCATCAGTGCACATCAGTGAAGGAAAAAATGTACTAATTTACAAAATGTTATAACAGAAACCAAGAAAAACTTTATTTTTTTTAATTTTCTGTATTTTTCTGTATTTGTATGTGTTTAGCAAAACATAAAAAACCCAGTGGCAATTAAATACCACCAAAAGAAATCTCTATCTGTCTGATTGTAAAAATGATGTAAAAATTTACTTTGCGCACAGTGTTGAATGGCTGTGTAATTGTCATTCAAAGTGTGACAGCGCTGAAAGCTAAAAATTAGCCTGGGCACTAAGGGGGTGAAAGTACCCAGTAGGCAAGTGGTTAATCATCCAATTAAGTAGTAATAAGAAGACATTAAAAGCAGCCCATCAGATGCCAACTTTCATTTTGTTCCTGGTACCAGAAACATGCTTACTTGAATGGGAATATACATGTTTTTTTTCAATTACATTTTCTATTACCAGCACTGATTTATTTGTATATTCACAAACATCATTAATGTCCCAAAGTACGTATCCAAACATTTAAACTGAATACCGTGGTTAAAACTACATAGAAAAAAATTGAAGTGAATGAGTTAAATCAAGCTGTAATTTAAGCAATGTCTGGTTTTATTTTTGGCTTGAACATATAGAATTAAATCATTTTTACATTCTGAACTGTTTGAATCATTGTCTTCTGTCATCTCTTCTAATAAAGTAAGAATGACAATAGTGATTATTTAGAAACAAAATGCACAAAAAAGCACATTATCTTTGCCTTAGGAGAAGATCAAGGTCCAGGTTCCTATCCTATGAAGTATCTGGAGATTTCTTATTATCCTTGCTAAGATCCGCTTTGTTTCCAGTTTCTTCCATTACTGTAAAGACACAATACTAATTACAGTGCTCATTTTTAATGAGCGAGTGTCTAGGGTAGATTTGATGATCCAAACAACAGTGACCCTTGACCCTCCCATCATAGCGTATTATTGCCTTGCTCGGTCACAGCTTTCTTCTACCTAGTGAATTTCAGGTCTCTGTCCCACACACAGGCTAAATATGGTTGAGGAATGTTTGCTTTAATGCTTGCAGCCATGATTCAAGAATGGCAGATCAAGTTCCAGCCTTTCATCTGGATTGAATTTGCTTCATTATATTGGCGCTTTATATTAAAGAAAGCACACCAGTGTGAAAATATGAAGAAAAAACACTGGATAACTATTGGCTAACCTGGAAATAATTAGAGTTAAAAGCTTCTAGGTCAAAAGGCACGGCGTTGTATTATTGAAAGAACATGTTTATGTTTCAGTATGTAACCTTTGTGGGTCTTTGAAAGCACCTGCAATGGAAATAGGTTTAGCAGACTGGTAAACTTACAGCCGTTGCAGTAAAATGATGTGCTTGATTGTGATCACATTCTAATACCCTGTTTTTAGATGCTTCATATATAGTTACATACAGTACATAGTCCATTAATTCAACCAAGAGGCAACAAAAATTATTAATGAATTAATGTATCATCAGAACCCCAAACCCATAATTGATTCAAAGGTTGGATAGAAACTCTTGTAAGACTGGTTTCACATATGTGCGAATTGGAAGCGGATATCTCTGCATCCAATTTGCATGAAATGTGAGTATGACCGGCTCTCAATGGAGCCAGTTCACACAGGTCTGGGGTGGCCGCGGTCCATATTCCAAAAGGTTCTTGTGCATGTTTGGGTCCGGTTCAGGCAAAAATTCAGACCTGATTCAAACCTGAACTGGTGAACAGGAACGCACCGGACCCCATGCTGTGAACCATGGCTGCACATATGTGAACCTGGCCTAAAGGCCTAAAGCTTGATCCAATTTCCTCCAATATGGAAAAAATTCCTTCCTAGTCTCCTAAGGCAATTATATAATTAGTGTGTCAACCATGTATGGTGTTAGTCTTATAATTGGTAAATTGATATTAAAGGTTGTTTTTTTGGGGGGGTTTGGTGGTTATCCACCCCATACCCCCGCTGTTCGCAACATATGCCTGGTGTAATGATAAAGCCTGTATGAGGCGCATTCGCGCCTATTTATACATCTATACTGGACGAAAGGTTCAACCCTTTAACGGTGGGTCAACACTTTAACGGTGTTCGCACAAAGTTATTGCCTGTTCGCATGTTCTGCTGCAAATTGAACCAGGAGTAGGGATGAGCTTCTAGTTCGAGTCGAACATGATCTGTTTGGCGAACAACGAACAATTTGGGGTGTTCACGGCAAATTCGAAAAGCCGCTGAACATCCTGTTAAAGTCTATGGGAGAAATCTAAAGTGCTAATTTTAAAGACCAATATGCAAGTTATTGTTCTAAAAAGTGTTTGGGGACCTGGGTCCTGCCCCAGGGGACATGTATCAATGCAAAAAAAAAAGTTTTAAAAACGTCAGTTTTTTCGTGAGCAGTGAATTTATTAATGCTTAAAGTGAAACAATAAAAGTGAAATATTCCTTTAAATTTCGTACCTGGGGGGGGGGGGGGGGGTGTGTAAAGTATACATGTGAAATAGTGCATGTTTCCCGTACTTAGAACTGTCTCTGCACAAAGTGTCATTTCTGAAAGAAAAAAAGTAATTTAAAACTGACTTGCGGCTATAATAAATTGTCTACCAGCAATTCAGAGAGAATTCATTCATAAAAAAAAAAAAAAGCTTGGGGGTCCCCCAAATTCAATTACCACGCCCTTCAGGTATGGTATGGATATTAGGGGAACCCCGCTGTCAATTTAAAAAAAAATGGAGTGGAGTTCCCCCAAAAATCCACACCAGACCCCTTATCTGAGCACGTAACCTGGCCGGCCGCAGAAAAGAGAGGGGGTCGAGAGAGCGCCCATCCTCCTGCACTGTACCAGGCCACATGCCCTCAACATGGGGAGGATGTCCCCATGTTGATGGGGACAAGGGCCTCATCCCCACAACCCTGGCCGGTGGTTGTGGGGGTCTGCGGGTGGGGGGCTTATCAGAATCTGGAAGACCCCTTTAACAAAGGGGACCCCCAGATCCTGGCCCCCCCATTTGTGAATTGGTAATGGGGTACATTGTACCCCTACCATTTCACAAAGGAAGTGTAAATAATTGTAAAAAAACACACACACACACACACACCGTGGGAAAAAGTCATTTATTAAAAAAAAAAAAAAGAATCCAGTGGTAGTAATCCACTCTCGGTCCCCACTCCAACGTTGTCAGTATCCAGCGATGGGGTGATCTCCTCTCCGATGAGAAGATCATTTCAGGTCTGGGACCCAGAGCGCAGCATCGCCGGCCACCTGTCTCCACCAGAGAAAGCCCGGCGAATGAGGCGGCTAGACCTAGTGACATTTCTTATATAGTGACCCCGCCTCACCTACGTCACTGGGCTTCCCCAGTGACGTAGCAGAGGGTGTGTCAGAGGGGGACGGGGTTACGTGACGGGTGGCCCCCCTTCACCTATATAAGAAATGTCACTAGCTCCAGCTGCGTCATTCGCCGGGCTGTCTCCAGTGGAGACAGGCGGCCTGCGATGCTGCGCTCTAGATCCCGGACCTGGATAAATCTTCTCATCGCTGGACCCTGGCGGAGAGGTGATCACCCGTCGCTGGATACCGACAACGTTGGAGCGGGGACCGAGAGTGGATTACTACCGCTGGATTTTTTTTTTTTTTTAATAAATTACTTTTTTCCACGGTGTGTGTGTGTTTTTTTACAATTATTTACACTTCCTTCGTGAAATGGTAGGGGTACAATGTACCCCATTACTAATTCACATAGGGGTGGGGGCAGGATCTGGGGATCCCCTTTGTTAAAGGGGTCTTCCAGATTCTGATAGGCCCCCCGCCCGCAGACCCCCACAACCACCGGCCAGGGTTGTGGGGATGAGGCCCTTGTCCCCATCAACATGGGGACATCCTCCCCATTTTGAGGGCATGTGGCTTGGTACGGTTCAGAAGGGGGATTCCGCTCTCTCGCCCCCCTCTTTTCTGCGGCCGGCCAGGTTACGTGCTCGGATAAGGGGTCTGGTGTAGATTTTTGGGGGAACTCCACGCCATTTTTTTTTTATTTGGGGTGGAGTTCCCCTTAAAATCCACACCAGACCTAAGGGGTCACATGCATACTTTACACCCCCCCAGGTACGAAATTTAAAGGAATATTTCACTTTTATTGTTTCACTTAAATTATTTTCTCCGAAAAAACTGTCGTTTTTAAAAAAAAGATTTGCATTGATACATGTCCCCTGGGGCAGGTCCCCAAACGCTTTTTAGAACAATAACTTGGATATTAGCCTTTAAAATTAGCACTTTAGATTTCAAACGTTCGAGTCCCATAGACTTTAATGGGGTTCTAAAGTTCACACGAACATTTGGTGTGTTCGCAGGTTCTGGTGCGAACCAAATAGGGGGGTGTTCGGCTCATCCCTAACCAGGGGGTGTTCGGCTCATTCTTATTGCCACATTTATAGCAGCCTTACTAAATTTGGCATGTTTTAACGTTTGAATAAGTGTCAACTTTAAAAAAAAAAACATTTTTGATGGGCTATAATAGGGAAAGCTTAGAACCTCTGTCAAAATGTGTATTTTGTCTAGGTCCTTTTTTGGGATATTTATTTTTCCCAACAGAAGCGCAAGTGAGGAGATATCCTCTTAGGATTCAAACCATGTCACTAGACCTGTGTACCTAGAGTAAAAGCTCTGGTCTATGACACACAGCATTAGTGTAGCCTTGCTTTGCGTTACTGTAGCGTTGCTTTACAACTAGACCAGAGACCTGACAAAGCCACAAACTAAGTGAGTACACTAGCTAAAAAAATCCTTTTAGGCCCCTTTCACACTAGGGCGTTGGCGGCGGCGGCAGTAAAGCGCTGCTATTTTTGGCAGCGCTTTACGATCAATTTTGCGGCGCTATTCGGCGGCTAGTGGGTAGTTTTACCCACCGCTAGTGGCCGAGAAAGGGTTTACAAACCACCTCAAGGCGCCTCTGCAGAGACGCTTTGCCGGCGGTATAGCTGCGGTGCCCCATTGATTTCAATGGGCAGGAGCGGTGGAGGAGCGGAATACACACCGCTCCTTCACCACTCCAAAGATGCTGCTAGCAGGACTTTTTTTTTATCGTCGGGGCTTTCACCCTGGAGAGACAGCAGCGGCTGTTTCAGGTCTGTTTGCAGATGCTATTTTTAGCGTTATAGCGCCTGCAAACCGACCCAGTGTGAAAGGGGCCTTAGGTTTTTTTTTAGGCCATGGAGAGATAAGAGGGAGGATGGATCCTCCAATCTACATTGCACTGTGTGTGGGGGAAGTATGTGTCAGGTAGGTCAGTATATGTGTCAGGTAGGTCAGTGTATGTTGCACCCTGCATTCTGAGCAAAACGCATTCCTGTACCCTGCATTCTGAGCAAAACGCATTCCTGCACCCTGTATTCTGAGTGAATCTGGCAGAATCATATGTTTTTGGTCCCTTAGGGCTCATTCAGAGGGATGATCGATCATCCTCTGTACAGAGCCGCTGGTATTTTTAATTTTGCATTGGCACTTTGAAAGAAATAAGTTGGTTTTGTGTCGCTGTTTGGGCAAAAAGGTTCACCATCACTGGTCTAGACCGTATGTGAGCACTTAGACATCCAGCAAAAAGAAAAAGGGAGGTTCTATATCAAAATTAAATTAAATTAGAGTATGCTATCTGAGAGACTATCACCATACATATTGTTCAGTGGTTGGACAATATATAAGCAGATTGATCTAAGGCCCCGTACACACGACCAGTTTCCTCGGCAGAATTCAGCTTCCGACCGAGTTTCTGGCTGAATTCTGCCGAGAAACCCGGCCGTGTGTACACTTTCGGCCGAGGAAGCCGACGAGGAGCTCGGCGAGGAAATAGAGAACATGTTCTCTATTTCCTCGTTGTTCTATGGGAGCTCTCGCCCCGCCGAGCTCCTCGGCGGCTTCAGTGCTGAACTGGCCGAGGAACTCGATGTGTTTGGCACGTCGAGTTCCTCGGCCGTGTGTACGAGGCCTCTGTGAAAGTACTTATGTGCTGCTATGTGCAAAGTAATGTAAATAAAGGAAATATAAGAGAAAAGGCTAATCCTAATCGGTGCTAGAATAAATATATAATACACAGCCAAAAATGAAAAAGATAGTATAATAAAGAATATTGTATTATAGTGACTCGAACTACTCCAACTTGATTCCAAAATGAACAGCTGCAACCGCTAACTAGTGAACGCCACCACTATAAATAACACAATATTATAAATGAAATGGTGCGCTAGTTCAAACGAAATCCCTCCCTACAATATAGAACAAACAGCCATACAGCAATAACAGTAATTGGGTGCAAAAAGCATAAATAAATCAGTGTAAAATTAAAAATTTTAAAATAAATAAACAAATTAGTTCTAAACACTATACTCCATAACACACGTATTGTATTTAAACGTGCAAGTGCTCACTCTGACATAAGAACAAACAAACAAAAAAGTTCCAAACGGTGTGCTCCAGAAGACGTGAATCGTATTCAACTGTGCAAGTGCTCAGTCTAAAAAATATAGACACTCTGGCTAGCAGATATGAATGCGAAATCGTTATAATATGGTGTCAGTGAACTAAACCCACCACCTCCTGGTGCAATGACCGTTCACCTCAGGGGATGACCAAAAGGTCAAACTGCACTTAAAACGGAGGAATATTCTTCAAATATGTCTTCAAATCCTGATCATTTGCACACACATGGTCTGTCTCCCTAGATCCACATATGGCTCCCCCAATCTCTCTGTGTGCGTTAACTGGATCCTCAACAAATATTCATAGGGCAATATAAAATACAAAGCTTATTTTATTAAAGTGACAAAAAACTGCTCACATTAGAATCATTTAAAACATTGCATCAAAGCAATTAAGGTACAATATCACCTCCTCACCGCACTTCCGAATCACGGCATTACCCAAAAATGATGTCACTAACTCCAACTGACGCAGTGTGTCACTGGTCACGTGACTTCTTCAGATCCTGAACATCATTTCTCATGATCAGACCAGACCATACTATGTAAGACCTCAATGCCTTAGTTCTTAAAGGGAATTTGAAAATTAGGTGTGGGCAGTGACCCTTTTTTGTATTGTTGACATTTTGGTTAGCCAACGCACTGACACCTTTGCTGTCATTGTGCAATGTGCTGGGTGTCTGGCGTGTTCCTGCACCTTTACGGAGGGTTGGGCTCCCTCCAGTCATCTTCCCTTCATCTATCCACCAGAATACATGTGCTCCCACTGTGGAGACTCTTCAAATTTAGAGTTAACGTCTGCAGGATAAAGGGTGCCTTGGCAGGGCCTTCAGCTTACTCATGTATTTGCAAATGTGTGCAACTAAACCTCTGTTTTTAATGCATACTGTTAGACAGGTTAATTAGGTTGGTCGCAGGCTGGTTGGTAAGTTGACCTTGGAAACCCCCAGTGCGCCTTGCTGTGAAGACCAGTTATAGGTGAGGGCAGTGACCTTTTTTTGTAATTTAAAAACTATTCAGGAAAGGAAAGCTTTTGAACTAAGAATGATAGTTCTATTTGACACAAACATAATGGCCTAAATTTAGATATGTTTTTTTTTACTCATTATCCAACAGTTTTACAACCCCCTCTGTCATCCCACCCACCACAGTCTAATCTCTCCCTCTGTCTTATCTCACAACCTATGCTAGTTTTATTACCATTGCCACTTACATTTGTTTGTCTGCTTTTGTTTCTTCTTTTTTTTTGTGTGTGTGTGTTTCCTTTCCCTTAGAGATCATTTTTTTTTCTTAACATTCTGCTAAAACTTGTGTGACCTTGAGGAAGGGGACATAACCCAACAGGTTGTCCTGAAAAATTTTAGTGCAAATAAAAAAGTATCATGAACAGTACTCAATATAATTGGAGAAAGCATATTGTTATTGTTATGGCTTTCAGAAAAATAACAGCTGGTAATATTAAAATACTGTAAATCTTCTGCCTGTGAATTACCCTGTCAAATGCTTGACCAAAGGAAACTATGTTTTCATGCCGATGCACATTGCACAGACATATTTCTCTGTTGTCAACGCTACAGTAAAAAGCCTATTAAAAATTAAAGCCAGCAATAATTAGGAAATATGTCTTGTGAAAAAAGACATGCAGCCTGTTACCACTTTAGTGCATGTGGACAAGGACATACTATAAAGAGATAGCAGGACATCAGCAGCATTAAGATGTAAAAGCCCTTACCTATCGACACCCCATAATACCCCAAGATACACAGCCTTTTGCTAATTACAGGGCATTCAGTAAGGGCTTAGTCACACTAGTGGGCCTGCTTTATGCTCAGTAAACTATGTTGAAAAACGCTGACCAATGAAGCCTAATGCATATGGTGGGAATGGGCTCTAAGTGTATACATCTACTAAAAAATACCAACCAGTCCCTACAAATCCTATACTAGTCAGTCCCAATGCACTTTATCAGCAGTGCTTCCTATACTTTCCTAATCACAGTTAGGCGTGTTGTCAAAATGGTTGCTGGGAACCAAACCTTTTATAATGAGGGGCTATCATATCCAAAAAAACGCTCTTCTAAGCCACCCCTCCTGTGTCCAAAGGCTAGAAAGTACATTATGTTTAGTTGGCTACTATGGAGGCAAAATCCTGCATTCGTGTGCTTGGTCAGGGAACAGAAAATGGTAAGTCATGTCAGACCCGAATCCAAATCTCATCCGTAGTCTAGACGAGTTAATAAAATTTCTACCAATATTTTTCATCTAGAAAAGTATGCAGGTTTATTACATAAATATTGTTTTATGTATTAAATGTAGCACCCTCTAGTTAGCTCAGGGCTAAGTATGAGCTTTTGAATCTGGGTCAGCGTTTAGTTAGTCAGGGCTGGATGACTCATCCTGACAGCTCTTCTGGTGTCTCCCCCTGTTTCTAGAATGTTGTAGAATGTTCTGGAGCTAGTGGGCAGGGGGATAGGAGGAGTTCCCTGGAATATTTATGAGGCCTCGGCCAATTCCCAGTAGTGGGTTGGCAGGGGGCAGAGTTTTCCTCATAAATAGACATGAACCATACCAGCAAGGGCAGTCGGGTGGAAGATGAAGATATAGTGCTAAGGAGGTTTTAGTGGCCCTTAGGGGTATTCTCTAGTCTGGGGGGTGACCTTGGGCCAGGGCTCGAGTGCTGGAAAGATCCTGCCACAACACATGGAGGAAGCCCTTCCTGGAGGCAGGGGAGCAAGAGAGAGGACAGTGTGAGTAGGTTAGCACGTGTAGTCAACCCTCCCTGAAGACAGTGGTGTGCTTAGGTCTTCAACCTTCCCTGGGAAATCCTGAGAGTGAGTCGGATGGGCTTGTGAGAGTCAGTCTGGAAGACTGGTGTGGAGAATAAAGCCTGGAGGGCTTGTGAAAGGGGCAGCTACAGTCAGGTGGGTTGGTAGTACCCGGTGAGGTGGTGGTGGGACCAGTGACCACAGGTAGGAAGTGATGTGAAAATACAAGCTGTGTCACTCCACTGTTCTACCCTTTTAGGGGCTATGAGTCCCTGCCCGTAATGGGCCGTTGCTCCAGTGATGTCACTGGCTACATGTACAGTAAATATCTCTTAAATGGTGCACATTTAGGAGATTTTTACACTACGTATAGGTAAGCCTTATTATAGGCGTGCATATAGGTACAATTCAAAGATGAAAATATACTTCTTCGTTAAGGGGGTGCTTTACAACTTTTACTTTACAACTACTGTACATGTTAACAAGAATAATTGGTTTCTAATGTTGTACTGCAAACGTGTGAAATTGTTAGGACTGGAGTCTTTCCAATTAACGTAGTCGTGGTGGGCCTGGAAACTGTTGAAAATATAATAACACTCTTAGGGCTAATTCACACTTTGTGCGGTGACAGACATTGTATCGCTAGTTAAAACATCTGTCATACAGGGACACACAGGAAACAATTGTTTTCTATGTGTCCCATTCACACTGCAATGCAGCCTATTGCTGCATTGCGGTGTGCTGAGATAAATTGCAGAATCACCCTGCAATTACCCAACAGTGAAGGAAGTGTACATTATGATACACTTCAAATAAAGCTGATACAAAACCAAAAAATAACAAAAAAAAGTGCGGTAGGCTGAATTGTGTGCCACACTGCCCCCTAGCCAGCCTGCTATGCAAGTGAGAAGAGAAACACAGGCACCTCTAGGTTAGAACTGTAAACATTTTAATGAGATACAAGTGCATCCACTTACATGGAGGTTAAGGAAGTAAGGTACGAGGCCATCCACACTGGGAAGGAAAGGGATGAAAGTGCCCAGTATTGAGGTGGTTAAATAAGAAATAGAGTGTATTAGTTCACAGAAAAAAAAAGAAAAAAAGTATAGTCATTGCACAGTAGGTAAGCAATATGGGTAGCCCACATTTCCAGAGGAAGAGACCAGGCAGATTTGAATCAATAAATAAAATTAGGGTGTATTAGTTAACAGAATAAAGCCATAAGTATTATTCAGACTTGATGCAAATTCTGTAGGCAACTTTAGTGGGCCACAGTTTCATTAAGATACACCAGGCAGGTTTTAATCAAGAAAGAGTTTATTATTTTACAGAAAAAGACAAAAACATCATCTAGACTTGATGCACATTATGTAAGAAACTTTAGTAGGCCACAGTTTCAGAGGGAGAGATTAGGCAGGTTTTATTCAACAAATTCAAATTAGAGTATATTATTTCACAAAACAAATCCATAAATATTGTACAAATTCAATGCATAGCATGTAAGCACTTTAACTAGGATAACAAGTTTAACTAATTTCCAGGATAGAGACCAGGTATGTATTAACCCAAGAAATCAAAATTAGAGCGTAATATTTTACAGGAAAAAAAATCCAGAAATATTGTACAGACTTTTACAGCGCCTTTTCTAGGCATGAGTATCACAGGTAGAGTTTTAATCAAGATATCCAAATTAAAGTGTATTAAGTTTTAGAAACAAAGCCAGAAAAAAATGCATAGACTCCAACTTTGTTGGATGAATATCATATGCATTCATGCTGGTTGGACAAAGTTTTACTATAATTTCTGCAATAGATTAATTCATGTGATCACCAGCTCCATCTAAAGGTCAAAATGTGGCATTGTTTTCTGAACTACCTCAATGAGAAAATATAGAACATTTTGGCCTATAATGATCATAAACTATCTACTACAGAAAAAACAGGAAACATTTATCAAGCTTTCAGAAATGTGTATGACATTTGTCTAGTGAATGTCTAATTAATATACTTTCTCTATGCCAAAGTTTTAGAGGGAGAGACCAGGCAAGTTTTATTCACAGGATTAAAATTAAACTCAATTATTCATACAAAGCACAGAAATATTGCATTAACACCATGTACTAGATTGCATGTTTAAATCAGGAAAACCAAGGGCCAGATTCACGTATCTGGGTGTGTCTTTGTGCGGGCGTAGCGTATCCTATTTACGCTACGCCGCCGCAACTTAGACAGGCAAGTGCAGTATTCACAAAGCGTAATTCAAATTTGGAAGAGGTGGGCGTGTTGTATTAAAATGATCCGTAACCCCATGCAAATGAGGGGCCGAACGAACGGCGCATGCGCCATCCGTGGACGTTTCCCAGTGCGCATGCGTCGGATAGAATGCCTAAGATACGTCAAACACTGCCTACGATGTGAACGCAAGTTACGCAGAGCCCTATTCACGTACGACTACTAGATTGCATGTTTAAATCAGGAAAACCAAGGGCCAGATTCACGTATCTGGGTGTGTCTTTGTGTGGGCGTAGCGTATCCTATTTACGCTACGCCACCGCAACTTAGACAGGCAAGTGCAGTATTCACAAAGGGTAATTCAAATTTGGAAGAGGTGGGCGTGTTGTATTAAAATGATCCATGACCCCCATGCACAGCCCTATTCACGTACGACTTACGTAAACCACGTAAAATTCGACGGCTGTTCCGACGTCCATACTTTGCATTGGCTGCGCCTCATATAGCAGGGGTAACTTTACGCCGAACGTAAGCCTAACGTAAACGGAGTAGCGGACGCAAGTACGTTCGTGAATCGGCGTATCTACCTCATTTGCATATTCTATACGTAAATCTACGGAAGCGCCCCTTGCGGCCAGCGTAAATATGCACCCAAGATATGACGCCGTAAGAGACTTACGTCAGTCGTATCTTGGCAACAGTAAGGCGTATCTGATTCTATAAATCAGGCGCATATATGCGACGCCTCACATTCGGACTTACGACGGCGTATCAGGAGATACACCGTCGTAAGTCCTTTGTGAATTTGGGCCCAAGAGTGTACTATTTTAGAGAAAAAAGTCATAAATATTGTACACACCCCATGCACTTTATATTTCGGTAATTTTACTAGGTCACAGTTTCACTGGGAGAGACTGGCATGTTTTAATAAGGATACCAAAATTAGAGTGCATCATTTCACAGACAGAAAAAGTCTAGAAATATTGTACAGACTCTGTGCACACTGTGTTAGCACTTTTAATAGGCCATGGTGTCACAGAGAGACACTAGGCATTTTTTCCCCAAAAAATCGAATTTAAAGTGTTCTACTTTTACTAGCTGCAATTTTAGAGGTAGAAACCAGACAGGTTTTATCATGCAATAACATTCAAGCCTCGTACACACAACTGCCAGGAAAACTGCCAAGAGAGCTTTTTGCTGGGAAAACCGGACATGTGTATGCTTCCTCGCAGTTTTCCCGACAGAAAAACAGCCAGGAATCCTGTCGGGAAAATAAAGAACCTGCTCTCTATTTTCCCGTCGGGATTCCCAGCGTTTTTTTTTTTTTTGCCAGATCTACTACTTTCCTATGGGAAACACTGCGAGGCAGTGCCGATGGAGCATACACACGGCCAGGATTCCCAGCCAAAGTTTTCCTGCCGGATTCTCAGGCCTCGTACACACGACCGAGTTTCTCTGCAAAAACCAGCAAGAAACTTGCTGGGAGATATTTTTTTGCCGAGGAAACCGGTCGTGTGTACATTTTCGTCGAGGAAACTGTCGAGAAACTCGACGAGCCAAAAAGAAAGCATGTTCTCTATTTCCTTGATGGGAATGGAGAAAATTGGCTTGTCGAGTTTCTCGACGGCTTCACAAGGAACTCGACGAGCAAAACGATGTGTTTCGCCCGTCGAGTTTCTCGGTCGTGTGTACGAGGCCTCAGCTTTCCCCTAGGTTTTCTCTGCAAACGTTTTACTGCTGAGAAAACTGAGCGTATGTACAGGGCTTTAGTGTGTGTTACTTTTGAGTCAAAAGCCCAAACTATTGTCCCAACCAGATGCACACTATGTTAAACATATTATTAGGCTGCAATTTCAGAGGTAGAGTCCAGGCAGGTTTAATCATGACATAAAAAAATGTGTGTAATATTTTTGAGACAAAAGCCAGAAATATTGTACAGACTTGTCACACACTATTTCAGACTTTTTACTAGGCAGCAATGTCGAAAGTCGAAGCCAGCAGGTTTTATTTTAAAATGTACAAAATAAATAGACTGTATTATACCAGTATCAGTATCAGGGCTGATACTAAGCATTTGCACAAATAAATGAAAATACAAAAATACTGAAAATTGTGTCATAGAATGCATATATATATATATATATATATATATATATATATATATATATAGATATATATATATATATATATATACAGTTGAATCAAGCCTTGATAAAGGTGGACTGTGACCCACTGAAACCTCAGTGAATAAAGCTTTGAGTTATATATGCTTTTTTTAAATACCTGTGACTGCCTCGAGCTTTATGTTTGCTTGTTGAATATCCCTTAC
This sequence comes from Rana temporaria, assembly GCF_905171775.1. Lineage (NCBI taxonomy): Eukaryota > Metazoa > Chordata > Amphibia > Anura > Ranidae > Rana > Rana temporaria. The sequence continues at coordinate 498,672,577 of NC_053489.1, forward strand.
AGTGTGCACACAGGACTTTAAAAGAACATGTGTGGGGAACAACTGTTGCTATTTATATAATAGAGTATATAAAATATTGATAGCATTTAATATATTGATATAAATTTGGTACCATATTTTTTCTCCACTATATGGAATACAACTATCCCAAGGATGTCTTTATTGACCAATCAGATGCTTGAGATCTATAGTATCTTTGATGTAACCATAAAAATCCAAAATAAGAACACTCAATCTGGACAAAGGTCCAGCACACCATCAACATATCTCCTTTCATATTTATGAAACTGAAATGCAGCCAAAAAACAAAGCAAATCTATAACCAATGACAAACAAAAGTATGCTGCTACTTTTAGTACACCCTTTTTAATCTATCTTTCATTCTTTATTTTATTGTTTCTTATAGTGCACCTGTGTGCATAAATGTCCTACATGGCAAATTACCATCTCATCTGTGCTGGAGATTTGGAAATCATGCATTGTTTGCGGTCCAGACAGCTTATTTCATGTGTGATAAATACAGCTTTGCCTCAATTAATTACTGAATCACAAACTAACCACTTTCATCTGGGAACTACTTCCAGCATAATCAAATATTTCTAGCATTAATCAGCACAGCCTTTGTTGGACAACTGACATTTTCTAAACTTGCTTTGTATTCCTTCTAGAAATCGACACATGTTTTTTGTCCAAAATGATGATTAACATTTAAACAGCATTTTGCATGTTAATCATAAAATGTATTCTCACTACAACACTGACATTATGAAAACAAAATACATTAATTACTTTAACAACTTAACTTGGCATTTTTTCCCAGAATGCAAAGCTTTAAACTGAAAACCTTGATGTTATTACAAATTTGTGCTGATAGATGCTATTAATAATATTTAAAAGCAGGACAGATCAGACAAGCTTACAGCCTACAGGTCTATAGCAGTGGTACATGCAAAAACCCTCTGCAAACAAACAACTTGAGTCATTATGTTATTTTTGTGGTATGTGGAGAAGACCTCGGTGTAGATGAAGTTTCAGAAAAGGTTGCAAATTTCAAATGATCAGCAGCTGAAGTAAATGAATAGGAGCCTTCTCAGGAAACAGAAGCAGCGTTTGGTGCCAAGGAATAGAATTTCCAAAATCTGTTTCTTCACAGCTCAGATATATGTTGGCATAATTGCTTTAACTGATTCAGCGCTACAGTTGAACTTAAAATTTAGAAAGGTATGTGGATTTTATTATCTGTATCGGGCAGCAGTAAAATAAACATTAGTTAAAAGACAGCTGTCCATGTAGTGGCCTGTTAAGAATGGCAACCTCAATTTCACTATATTTTATTAGCATAAACCCTAAAAGTACTTACTGTATGTACAGTATATGAACATAGGGTGTCTCAAGATACTTCATAAAAAAGAAGACTGTACCTGTGTTTATGGTCATTCACTGTAGCATCAAAAAAGTTCAAACCATGCTATTCCAAATTTTGTTAAAACCAAGGACTGCAAGTTCAGATTTTTTCCTGCAATGCAAACTGGGTAAATACTGTAAATTGAACTCTGATGTTATGGCCCAAAATGTTAAGGGCTGTCTGATCAGGTCCGCCTATCAGTTTTTCAGGAGGACCTGGTCGGAACCTCCAGTCACTTCTATGGAGCCATCCGACCCTGTCTGTCAAAAATAATGGATGATGGTCCCATTTGATCAGATCGGATGGCATTGGATGGAAACAGACAGGCTGTCCATTTCCATCCAATTGCCCCTTAGATGAGAATAGGACTGTGTCCATTCTGCATGGCGGAACGGACAGAGACCTGTCATTCATCTGCTTAGCTGGGATCAGCGGAGAGATCAATGTGAAAGGGGCCTTAAGCCTCGTACACACGACTGAGAAACTCGACGGGCGAAACACATCGTTTTGCTCGTCGAGTTCCTTGTGAAGCCGTCGAGAAACTCGACAAGCCAATTTTCTCCATTCCCGTCAAGGAAATAGAGAAGATGCTTTCTTTTTGGCTCGTCGAGTTTCTCGATAGTTTCCTGCTGGTTTTTGCCGAGAAACTCGGTCGTGTGTACGAGGCCTGAGACATAATGGTCCACTAAGTGTGTTGTCTTTATTCCCTGAGACCTTCAAACACAACTGTCATGACAGACATATGAAAGAAGACATTACTGATCTCTCCTTCTGTAAATGCTAGATGTCTGACTAGGAATGAGCAAAACTGTCCTGGGTTTGGTTCAAAGCATGTTTATTTAAGATGCTGAACCTGAACTCCACTGAAATAAATTGAAGCCAAATATGTCAAATCAAAATGAAGGGGGGTAGTGATGGCTAATGCCCTGGGGAACAAGTACAAATATAAAAAAAATCTTTGGTCTGGGAGCAGTAATTTTTACATTAACATTGAAACATTAAAAATGCCCAATTATTTTAACCCCTTTCCGCCCGCCGCCTGTCTAATGGCGGCTGGGTGGTGCGGCTCTTATTCTGGCCGGGTGTCTTTGACATCCTCGGCGTCCCGGCCCTCTAGGGGGCATGTGCGTCCACCGCATCATTTGTGAGCCAATGCGCGTGTCCGGCGGCCACACTGTCCCGCCGGGTACCGGTGATTGCCCAGTAACAGAGCAGGACCGTGGATCTGTGTGTGTAAACACACAGATCCACGTCCTGTCAGGTGAGAGGAGACTGATGGTGTGTTCCCAGTACAGAGGAACACAGATCAGCCTCCTCCCCTTGTGAGTCCCCTCCCCCTACAGTTAGAATCACTCCCTAGGTAACACATTTAACCCCTTAATCTCACCTAGTGTTAACCTCTTCCATGCCAGTGACATTTACACAGTGACATTTATAAAGTAATTTTTATAGCACCGATCGCTGTATAAATGTGAATGGTCCCAAAATAGTGTCAAAAGTGTTCAATATCCACCGAGAGAATGGACATGGCGTTTAAATGATGCATTACTAGAGAATACAGAGTGCTCTAATCATATAGCGGAAACTATCTCAAATTTTCTGTCAGACCATGTCACAGATTCCACGACACTTCACACCCAATGGGAAGCTATGAAAGCAGTTTTGAGAGGGACTTTTATTCAACTAGGCGCCCGAATGAAAAAGAAGCGGACAACAGAGATTACAAAGGCGTTTCAAAAGCTTAGAACCTTAGAAACAGAACATAAGAGATTAAACACGACAGAAACTCTACTAGAGGTTGCTTCAGCGCGGACTTGTCTGTGTAAACTATATGAGTCTTCTGCCCGCACATATTCAAGTAAGATGGCGATATACCAATATAAATTTAGCGATAAGTGTGGAAAGTCGTTGGCTAGTTCTTTAAAACCACACCAGACTCCTACTTTTATCTCAAAGCTCCAGGGTTCAAATGGTGAAATAATTTCCTCACCTTCTTTAATTAGGAAAACATTTAGTGACTTCTACCAGTCTTTATACAATATACCCCCAAACCAATTTTCAAGCTCATTTGATAATGAAGAGGATAAAGTAACATCCTATATAGTAGATACTCCGATACCTACTTTGGCGGAAAATATAGTAGAAGAACTGGAAAACGTAATTACTGAAGAAGAGGTTACCAAAGCTATTGTCAATACCCCGGGAGGTAAAAGCCCAGGCCCCGATGGCTTTACGCCAAAATTCTATAAACATTTTTGTTCTCTTATTACCCCCTTTCTAACCAGGGTATTTAATTCTATAGCGAACGGATCTACTTTTCCGAAACAAACGCTGGAAGCACATATTTCACTTATCCCGAAACCAGATAAAGATCTGTCGCTGTGCGCAAATTTCAGACCTATATCTCTAATTGGGATAGATGTTAAAATATTCTCAAAAATTTTAGCAGGCCGTCTACAACCACTATTGCCTCAACTAATCCATTTAGATCAGGTTGGTTTTGTCAGTGGTCGAGAGGCAAGAGACAATACGCTTAAAACTCTCCTGCTGACGGACTATGCCCACGCTCAAGAGATTCCTCTATGTCTGTTAACAGTTGATGCCGAAAAGGCGTTTGACCGGGTCAGTTGGAAGTTTTTACGAGCCTCTCTTCTACAGATTGGCATGGGTCCCTGTATGATGGCAAGGATTATGTCTCTTTATCAATCGCCCTCGGCTAGAGTTAGGGTGAATGGATCGTTGTCCCCAGCTTTCCATATCTCTAATGGAACACGTCAGGGATGTCCTCTTTCTCCATTATTGTATGTTATAATAATGGAACACCTTGCAAATGCACTGCGACAAAATGAAGACATAACGGGCATTCAGGTAGGTCCCCTACATGAAAAATTGGCCCTATTTGCAGATGATTTATTACTATTTGTAACAAACCCCCATACCTCTATTCCATCTATACTTTCAGAATTCCAGAGATTTAGTGAAGTTAGTAATTTTAAAGTTAATTGCAACAAATCAGAACTTCTTAATATATCTGTCCCGCAAGGAAAAATGAAGCGAATATCGAAGAACTTTCCTTTTAAGACGTGTACGGAGTCGATCCGATACTTAGGGATTAGTATTTCAGCGTCACCAGCACAACTATACTCTCTAAATTTTCTCCCGATGCTCAATAAAATCCAAACGACCCTGACATCATATACACTCAAACGTCTTTCGTGGTTTGGTAGAATTAATACCCTTAAGATGGATATACTCCCTCGTCTTCTATACTTGTTTCAAACAATTCCAATCCACCTTCCGGCAGTGTTTTTTCGTAAAATTCACCGACTATTTTCTAAGTTTATCTGGAATTCAGTCCAGTCAAGAATTAGTTTCGGGACACTATCTCTACCAAAAAACAGAGGTGGAGTGGGGGTACCAGATGTTTCGATTTACCATAAAGCGACTATATTAGCACGTATTATGGACTGGTTTCACCACTTCACCTCGAAGCAATGGGTTCAATTGGAAGGACATATGAATCCTATAGATTTATGCGCCCTTCCATGGACCTCGCCTATTCTTCGAAAAGGCCTTTCAATACCAGTAGACCTTACTAGGCAAACACTGTATATATGGGACAGACTGATACCCATATATAAAATATCAAAACAATTGAGCCCTATGACCCCCTTTTTTGGAACGCCGGATTTTTTACCAGCCCTACACTCAATCACGTTTGGGCCCTGGTATAAACAAGACCATAGAAGAATTGCTCAAGTCCTCCAGACAGATTCACTACTAGTGGTAGATTTTCCATCGACTAAGACCCCTCAGAACTCTGCGCAGTGGCTGCAGAGACATCAAGCCTTTTGCTATATACGATCAATCCCATCGAAACTAGATTTCTATGCTGAACCGACTGCATTTGAATCCTTGCTACTGCAAGAAGAACCAATATCACACTCAATTTCTATAATTTACTCTATCCTTTTGCTTTCAATCCATCCAGATCTCCCCCCGTTCACGCGGAAGTGGGAGAAAGAACTCCAAGAGAATATAGCTTTAGCAGACTGGCAAAAAAGCTTTATTTTGACTCACAAAACTTCAATAGATACAAGATCACAAGAAAAGGCATATAAGTTGGTGAGTAGATGGTACAGGTGCCCTTCTATAATGCATCAAATCAATCAAAATATACCGGACATTTGTTGGCGTTGTCACGAGGCAAAAGGTAGCATGTTACATGTCTGGTGGGATTGTCCGCCGGTAAGAAGGTTTTGGAAACAAATTTTCGATCTATATGGAAAATTGGAGGATACAGTAATTTGCGCATCACCCAGAGTGGCCCTTCTAAATATGACCCCAGGTCCTTTAAAAAAGGCAAGAGAGGACGTGATTGGATACTTTATTTCAGCAGCTAGAGTAGTTATTCCTCGATATTGGAAGACAGGGGTAGTGCCTTCCCTAGGGGAGTGGGTGAAGGAATTGGAACGTTCTAGAGACTTGGAAAGCCTATTGGCCCGGGAAACGGGAAGGGAAGAGCAGTTTTCTCATACTTGGTCTGCATGGTCTGACTTTCGGAAATCAGATGAATTCCCAACCTGGGTTAAAGGGAACCTTACAGACGAGTAGCCATGGTGGGGAGATTATTATTACTGTTTAATTTTATTTCCCCCCCACCCCCTTTTTTTTTCTATGTGCCTATGGGTATTATATGTTACAGATAAGAAAATATGTATTATGTACATGTATGCTTGACTGCTATGATTATAGTAGTAATGTATGTCTATGTAGATACTACTAAAATTCAATAAAATTCAGATTGAAAGAAAAGTGTTCAATATGTCCGCCGCAACGTCACAGTCATGATAAAAACCGCAGATCACCGCGATTAATAGTAAAAAAATAAAAATGCCACAATCTATCCCCTATTTTGTAGATGCTATAACCTTTGCGCAAACCAATTAATATACACTTATTGCAATTTGTTTTACCAAAAATATGTAGAAGAATACATATTGGCCTAAACTGAGAAACATTTTTTTTTTTTTTATGGAATATTTATAATAGCAAAAAGTAAAAAATATTGTGGTTTTTTTTTCAAAATTATCACTATCAAAAAATAAGAACTGCAGAGGTGATCAAATGCCACAAAAACAAAGCTCTATTTGTGAGGAAAAAAATCATAAAAATTGACCGCTCAATTGTCATTTAAAGTGCGACAGCGCTGAAAACGAAAAATTGGTCTGAGTAGGAAAATGCCCTGTATTGAAGTGGTTAAATATGCATATTGAGCCTGAATCAAGAAACAGGTTTTTCTTTTTTAGTTATGGCCCCTCTCCCAAGTAGCATACTGATGAGGGTCTAGTATAGATGTTTGGGGGGTCCTTATGCGTTTTTTTTTTTTTTTACGTTTTGCTGTAGCACATCCTACACATTCTAAGAGTGTGCCACTTTACAGGCAGGTTTAGGACATGCCCCAAGCAAGCTATTTAACCACTTGCCGACCGGCTAATGCCAATATACATCGGCAAAATGGCATGGCTGCGCAAAGCAATGTACCCGACTCAATGTCCACCGGTGTCCCACGATCATGTCACAAAGCTGCAGAACAGGGAGATGCCTTTGTAAACAAGGCATTTCCCTGTTGTGCCTAGTGACAGGACAGTGATCTACTGCTATCTGTCATCGGAGAGCAGTGATCACTGTCGTGTCACTTGTAGCCCAGCCCCCTCACAGTTAGAATCACTCCTTAGGACCCACTTAACCCCTTCATCGCCCCCTAGTGTTTAACCCTTTCTATGCCAGTGTCATTTACACAGTAATCAGTGCATTTTTATAGCACTGATTGCTGTATAAATTACAATGGTCCCAAAATAGTGTCAAAAGTGTTTGATGTGTCCGCCATAATGTCGCAGTCATGATAAAAATCGATGATCGCCGCCATTACTAATACATTTTTTTTATAATAATAATAATGCCTTAAAACTGTCCCCTATTTTGTAGACGCTATATCTTTTGCGCAAACCAATCACTATATGCTTATTGGATTTTTTTACCAAAAATATGTAGAAGAATACATATCGGCCTAAACTGAGAAAGAAATTCGTTTTTTTTATAGATTTTTTGGGGATATTTATTATAGCAAAAAGTAAAAAATATTGCTTTTCATTTCAAAATTGTCGCTCTTTTTTTGTTTATAGCGCAAAAAATATAAACCGCAGAGGTGATCAAATACCACCAAAATAAAGCTCTATTTGTAGGAAAAAAAGGACATAAATTTTGTTTGGGTACAACGTCGTACCACCACGCAATTGTCAGTTAAATTGACGCAGTGCCGAATCGCAAAAAGTGCTCTGGTCAGGAGGGGGGTAAAGTCTTCTGGGGCTGAAGAGGTTAAAGGAATTATGCATTTTAAAGTTTCACTTTAAGCATTATTAAAAAAGTTGCTCCCTGCTGAACAGAATTTCAAATTTTTTATTTTTTTTTGCAATATGTGTCCCCCAGCGCAATGCCCAGAAGTGATGCAATAATTAGCAGCACTTTAATGTCATGTAAAGGGGCTGTGAATCAATGTCCCTAGGTATGTGCACCTTAATGACTTATGCAGGCCTGGACTGGGACAAAAAATAGGCCCGGCATTTTAAACTAAATCAGCCCGGGGGGGGAGGGGCAGTGGGGGCACTTTGCGGCGGCAGTTAATGTAGGCATGTGGGGTTTCAGCACCTTGTACCTCTGGACCCCTTTACATTACACAACACCCTGCACCTCTGGACCCCTTTACATTACACAGCACCTTGCACCTCTGGACCCTTTTACATTACACAGCACCCTGGACCCCTTTACATTACATAGCACCACACCTCTGGACCCTTTTACATTACACAGCACCCTGCACCTCTGGGCCCTTTTACATTACACAGCACCCTGTACCTCTGCACCCCTTCACATTACACAATACCCTGCACCTCTGGGCCCCTTTACATTACACAGCACCCTGCACCTCTGGACCCCTTTACATTACACAGCACCCTGCACCTCTGGACCCTTTTACATTACACAGCATCTTACACTTCTGGACCCTTTTACATTACACAGCACCCTGCACCTCTGGACCCCTTTACATTACATAACACCGCACCTCTGGACCCCTTTACATTACACAGCCCTCCACAAGTTTGTTACACAGGCACCCCCCTAACAGTTCTGGACCCCATGCACGTTACACTGGGGGGAGACGTGACATGCGCCCCGCGGGCCCCCGCAGCCCGCCGGCATATGCTCGGTATGCCCTATGGCCAGTCTGGGCCTGGGCTTATGTTATGATCAGACTAAACAGTACAACCTACTGATAACTACATGGTTTAAAGACTTCATAGAAACCAAAGCTTTTATACATAGTTTAAATGCTATAAAATCCTGCGTATAAAATCACGGGTGATAGATTTAGCAATAGGGTAATGATTACCTTTGTAAAAATATAAATTCTGACCTATCTTTCCAACACTGTATTATTTGCGTTACCAGTGATTTTGCTGTAAAGATTTTTTAAATGTTTCCCTCATCAATTCAGGATCCTGCTGAGCCTGCAGTAATGTTTTCTGTGAATAATCAGAAAAAAAATAAACACATTTTCATTACTATTTGAATGGAAGATCAGTCTCTTCTACAATGCATTTTTAAAAATGTTTGAAATTCTGTGATGTTCTTAAAACTCCACAGAGGCTCATTACAAGCATCATTGCAATTACTAGTCTTGAACTCTATTTGTATAAGTAAAACAAAGGAGATTTATGCTGGCTTAGTATATGCAAGATCCCCTTTGTCTTGTATCAGTCTTGTAAAAGTAAAAACATACTAAACATTTGGAAGCTAGGCTGGTTTTATCTATTACATTCTGCATTTGTACAATAACATGATTGTGGTACTGGGAGTATGATAAATGCATTGCAGTGCCATAAACCCCCAGTTACAAAATATAATTCAGCATGTTAAAATAAATCCAGAGATTCGTTTAGAAAGTGGAAAAAGACTTAACATTAAAAATAAAGATTATGATTTTTGCATAGCTTTGGGTCTAAAATGTCTCATTGGGAAATGTCTGAAATCGTTTTTATTTCCATTTCAGCTCTCCATGGACTAGTCACATCTTTATTTTACATAAGAGAGAATTATGATTTTTCAGATATGATTAACATCTCTCAAGTACCCTAAAGCCTTTAAATGCCAGGGCAAAATTTCAAACAGGGCCTTCCTTCTATACTGTCAGGCCTCGTACACACGACCGGGTTTCTCTGCAAAAACCAGCAAGAAAACAGATTCTTGCCGAGATTCCCATTCGTGTGTACGAGGCATTCAGGTTTCTCGTCAGGAAATCTGGCCAGAATCTCGACGAGAAAAAAAGAGAACCTGCTCTAGGTGTCTAGAGCAGGTGGCAGCAGTGGAGTCGAGACTTGGGTTCTTTTTCCCAGCAGTCAATCAGGGGGGAGTTTCTTTGCTGGGCATGCTGGGTGAGGGTATTTATGGGACAGACGCCATTGAGTCTGGGTCTTCTTCATCCAGTGTGGCACTCACCTTTAGGGTGGCCACATGACGCGCCCCTGCATTATGGTCTACCTGGCCGGGGCGTGCGTGCCACACGGTGTTCCTGATTCCGGGACCATGTTGGTCCGGAACATTTGAGCAACGGCGGGGACCCAGTGGTCGACTGGGTTCCCATTTCTTGAAGGTCCCAAGCGGTATAGCTGTTCGGTGGGGAGTCCATCTGCGGAGAGCCAATGAGAGGCTGGCGATCCAAACCACCAGGGATCAAGGAAGCCGGACACTGAAGGATTGATCACCTGTCAGTCGGTATATGGGCGACAATAAGAAGGAGATCCAGGCGTAATTCTTCAAGGAGGATTGTTTCTGTAATTGCAATCAGTGAGGGCCTGTGGCAGAGGTTTCTCCCTGAGTCCATACCAGGAGGGTCTGTGGCAGAGACTTTTCCTCAAGTTCAAGTTCATTCCAGGAGGGTCTGTGGAAGAGACTTTTCCTCAATTTAAAGGTTCAAGTGATACCCTGGCTGCCAGGTCAGTGAGAGAGGCCTGTCCGGGTACGCTAAACCCACTCAGGCAGGAGTGGCACAGAAAGTGTTACATAGGGAAGCAGGACTGTTTCCAAATACTATGCCTGAATCTGCTGTTCTTCTTCCTTCAACTCTATCCTTTCACTACCAGTTTATTGTTTTTACCCGGCTGGGTAATAAAGAGCACAGCAAAAGACACCTGTTGCGGACATTCCTTTACTACTGCTATATGCACCATACACCCCTAGGAATTCGGAGAGCCAAGAGCTAAATGTGCCACCCAAAACAAACCAACAGCTCCTCCAGGGGTAGTGCTACATATATACTGTACATATTACTTCTTTGGATTTATGGATTATTAAGTGAAAATAACAGTCAGTAAAGCAGTGTTTTTTAGGCTATTGGTTGGACCTAAAATTATATTCAAGTATATATTCTTAGAGTACACCCTATTGCTCTCAGAATCTTCCAAATCTTCAACTTCCCGTTTTTTTTTTTTTTTTTTGCTGCTGTGATCCAATTCTCTGTTAAAGAGTGTGGCTATTTTTATTCTCCATGGTCCCACTGTATGTAGTAACATAGCCACCCTCTCTTGCTCACTTCTAAGATGGACTAAGAACAATAGCGTGTGTCATATGCATAGAGCAGTACATATGACCTCAACTAACAGACACTGTTTGTGCCAAGCAAACAGAACTGAGGGGGAAAAAATAGAGGTTCCAGAGCTCCCAGAGGACATAAAAAGGTGGCAGAAAACGCCCCCCCCCCCCCACCCCAAAGGCTGTGGGGGTCTGTGGGCAGGGGGCTTTTTGGAATCTGGAACGGGCCCCCCCCCCAGATCTCCCACTTATGTGAATGAGTATGAAGTACATATTACCACTACCCATTCACCAAAAAATTGTCAAAAAATAATTAAAAACACAGACAATTTTCGACAATTTCTTTGTCAGAAAATACAAAAATAACACTAAAACACAAAAAAAGAACCATGAGTTCTAAAATAAATTGTGGAAATATTACATATGCTGTGTGCCTTGACTCGCATTCTTCAAACGCAACCTATTATTAAGGCTTACGTGATGTGCAGCGTGTCTGTGTAATATTGTTGGCTCGTGTCTCTGACAAAATACAATAAAATAAACAACGCCAGCCGCATCCCTGGACCTGAAAAAGAAAAAAAATCTGCCACTATGGCAAACCATTAAAATGCCTGGCTTGCCATTTGACATTTCTTATATAGGCAAGCGGCAGAGCCACCTGGCCAGCCAGGCATTTGGTAATTTGCCTTAGTTGACAGCAGTGTTTTTTTTTTCTTTTCCGTGTCCGACAGTGACGGCGGCGTTGTGATTGACGATGGATTCATATCCAGAGACACACTTTTTTTATTTTTTAATAATGGAATTGTCAAAAACTGTCTCTGTGTTTTTATTACTCTTTTGACACTATTTTAGTTGTACCCCATACTCATTTACATAAGAAGCAGCAGGATCTGGGGTCCCGATTGTTAAAGGGGGCTTGTAGATTCCGATAAGCCCCCTGCCCACAGACCCCCAAAACCACACCCTAGGGTTGTGGCGATGAGGCCCTTGTCCCCATCAACATGTCACCATGTTTAGGGTATGTGGCCTGGTATGGTTAAGCAGGGGGGGCACTTGCTCGTTCCCCCTTTCCTGGTCTGCCAGGCTACATGCTCGAATAATGGTCTGGTATGGTTTTTAGGGAGACCCCAAACCGTTTTTTCTTAATTTTTGCAAGTAGTTCCCCTTAAAATCCATACCAGACCCGAAGGGCCTAGTAGGGATTCGAGGGGACCCCCGCGCTTTTTTTTTACTCCTGCTGAACTCCCTGCAAATTTGGGTGTTCACCGAATGAGCGAACAGGCGATGTTCAGGCTGCACTTGTGCTCGGCCCAAACTGTTCACCCAACTCTGTACCCAAAAGCTAAATGTGGGTGTGACTTACTCAATGAGGTTTAAATTGTAGAATTATTGAGTATGTTGTGTCATCTAACTTCTACTGTAATCTGAAAAATATACTATGCATTTAGATTTTTTTGGGGCCTTCACCAGATAAATCTGAATGTGTTTAAGCCCATGAGTTCTAAAATAAATGGTGGAAATATTAATATGCTGTGTGCATTGTCTCGCATTCTTCAAATGCAACCTATTATTAAGGCTTACATGATGTGCAATATTCTGTGTAATATTGTTGGCTCGTGTCTCTGACATAATTCACTGTCATTTTCATTAAAGTGTGTTGTGTTATGTCTACTCTTCAAATTAAGTCTTCTATCACATGATAGTACTACATCACATGATGCAGCGTATCTATATTGCTAGCTTATTTCTCACATAACTCATTGTAATTTTTATTTCTGGATAAAAAGTGCTTTGTTTTTCTATCTTTAAATGCAGTCTACTAAAAAAAAATTTTTTATTTTTAAGTGCTTCATCTTGCACATTTCAAATATGGCCTACTAATAAAGCTTGTATGGATTCCAGCAAGACCATAAATTATGGGATGCAAACTGAGGAGCACCTGGTACAAAACTTAATTTCACTTGAAGGACTTTTTGGAACATTTAGTAGGTAAAATCATCAAATACAGCAAATGTGTTCTATGGAAAAATACCCTCCCCCTTCTTCTGGGCCTGAAAAGTTTATGTTAATAAAAACCTGGGGACCCCTGTTAAGGCTTGTTGAAGACTGGAATGGCATGTTTCTGCAGACACTCAGTAGAGCTCTCTGCTGGTACCTCCATATGGACATATAGTTACTGAACTGCAGGAAGAGTTACTGAACTACAAGGGCGCTGACCAGCACCCTCGCAGTTCATTGTGACCTTCAAGCCATCTGCCACGTTGGCAGACAGGAATTGTAGTTCATTCATTCACAGATGTTTGTTTGTGTCTTTGCCCCTAGTGTAGAATGTGGACAATGGGTGAGGATGGGACAGAGATTGATTGGGAACCCAAAACCTAGTTAATATCTCCCTTTACTAAATAACCATTAAAGTAAGTAACCTACAGGAACTACTTTAGATAATATTACATTTATGTTGTATTTCTTGTAATGTATCCTCAGTATGTGGAAATAGAACATATTGGATTCACTACTTGACAGGCTCTATAAAGTGTCTGGTTCCACCCTGTATATTAATTCTTGTTTTAGTGCTTTGTGGTTTGGACTGTAAGTTGTGTTTTAAACTTGATTGCAGATTTTTTGTGGAGGTATTTTGTGGGTATGTGAATGCAATTCATGTCTGTGAATGTAATTTTTAACAGTTACTGTGGGTCTAGTTGTGGACATTCAATATGTTACAATGTTAAGTGATCTTTTAAAATGCAATATAAAATGACTAATTCAAATTAAGTAAGAAAATGTGGTGTTTTTTCATTTAAAAAGGACTTCGTATTTGTATTAATGGTTTTGCATTGAGCAACAATTTTATTTTGCAGACATATAAGAAATGTGTTGGAGCATTGAACTCACTTAATGAGTATTTCAGTATTCAGTTTTAAGAAAAGTACAAATAACCCTTAAAAATTTTACATGGCAGTCATAGAAGTGAATATCCCACCCACTGTCTACATGTTTTTTTAAATATGTTTTCTTTTTTTCAGTCAGGTAGCTTTGAAATGTTATAAACTAGAATCTGCTTACAGCATGTTCAGCAAAGTTTGTTGTTTAACAGGCTCATTAAATGCATATGTATATATAGGTGGAAGTGGATGACATATTCCAGTGACTCACAGCAATATCTCCCTTGTCAGAAGATTGAGCCAGGTTTGAATCAGACAAAGGGAGCTGCAAAGAAAGCTGCATTTGCTGAAATGTCTCTTTAAATATCCTTGTTAAAAGGAATCCTTTGTCACATATTAGATATCATAGATATTTATTTGGAAAATTTAATATATTGTGGGAAATTAGTTCAAGTGTAATAAGTGTAGCACTTCCAATTGTCAAAACTTCATTTTAGAGCTTTATTTAAAAGAAATTTCATATAACCCCAGTAAAATACCCTTGTAGGTATTGATCAGTATTCCACTTCCAATGTCACAAAATATGAATACTCTTCTGCCTTCTAGCTTTTACTTGCGGTGCTGCTGCCCTGGCCTCAATCCTCAGGCTCTCGTGTGTCATCCAGACATTCTTCTCACACATTGTGGCTCCCTGCTGTACTGGCCCACACCCTGACTTTTGGGTGTGGGCCCTTTCCCCCAGATGGAGCCTTGAACTATTGCAAATACCCAACTCGTAAGGCTGTAAACACCTGCACAATCAGGATGCTGGTTTCTGTTAAAACATGGACCCAGTATTAAAGACTTTAATCCCCCCCACCTCAAGTCTCTATAAATCCTCTGGGCTCTAGGACCCTTCCCAGGGCTTTATAATCCCAGAGAACACAGAACAACGAGTTTCCTCTGAACCAAACATGCATACTGGTGCCCCTCAACCTGTATGAATGAGAACCCTGGGTGCCACATAAGCCTTTTACACACTTTGACAGGGTGTAATACTGTCACCATATATATAAACTGCATTTATGTGAGCAATGGATATAAAACAATTCTTTAAAATCTGAGCTGAACTCAAATGATGCTTCACTTCATCCTACCCCAGTGTATTAAGGATCTGTTTGTTTCCTCTAGGTAAATAAAATTACTTACCTTATTCCTTACTATCCCTCCTCACCAGTTGAAGTATTTACACATGGTCCCACAAAGCTTCTCCCCTTCTCTGGTCTTTTCTGGCCACCCTTTTGCAGAGGTCATGACATATAGGGCCAGCCTACAATTCTGGACTAGAACAGGAGTGAAGAAGAGAAGTGGATGCTACAGAACTGGGGAATAAGATATACAGTATATTTCTCTCTATTAGAGAGTAAACAGGCATTAGTTTCTTAATATAAGGGATGGGGGGGGTGGGGGAATGAAAAAATGCATCTTTGGATTTGTATGCAAATAGCTACCTTGAAAAGTAGCAAGGATTTTTTTGGGCAATGCCACATTTTACATGGCAGACACGGAAGTGTGTGTTCCACTGGATGTTTAAAGTGAACACGCAGTCTTTGCATAACCATAACACCAATCTGTGAACTTTATCAGAGTAATGGGCCCCATCAGCACAACTCTCCTGGATCTGATCAGTATGTGAAGTGCCATAGTAGTGACTAATTTTCCTCAAGTCCCAAAGCCTCTTTAGTCAATTGAGATGGTTTAATTGTACAGTGCAGTATGATTTTGAAGTAAAGACCCATGCCTCAGGACATTACTGGACACTAAAGAAGTTTACCATTACATTTTCCTACTCGCAGTAACCTTCACACTGTCATTGCTAGAATTACTTTATAAGAATTGAAACATTAAACATAAGGACATTTTTTTAAATTGACATGTCTTTTCAGCTGACCAAAAGATAATGAATTAAATAGTTACATACTGATATAAAAAAGAGATGTTTCTGTGTAGGATTCGGAATAGAAATTCCAGTTTTCAGCAAATTTCTGCGTTAACCCTACTGGATAAGCCTGTTCATTCTAACCCAACCTCTGCAGTATCATCACTACACTCTGAATCCAAGAATTGAACCCCAGGGAAACCTCTCCTGCCAAAATGAACATTTTTGCAGAGTCCCAAGGAAAACAGCTCAAACCAAGACAGAAGTTTAAGACCAGCATTCAAATCTAGCCGAAAATATTCATTGAGACACCAACAGCTTTCATTATTCTCAGGAGTTAATAGAGGTTTCCATTGTTTGCCTTTTCAAACAGGGCTACAAAAACCTGAAAAGACATGCATGTAAAGTAGAACTGTAGCCAAACTACAACTGTATATACTGTTTTATTTTGGAAAAAACTCCCAACAAGGCAACATATGAAATGGCAATAGCAATGACAGATAACAATAAAAATTGGTTTGGTAATGGTTGTCTCCTGGGGAATACATCCCCTATAGTTCTAGGCAGTTCCCATCAGTCTATTTCCTCTCCCAGACAGCCAGTCACAGTGGCATCCGCTGTCCCAGGCAGTGGACAGAACTTAGGTGTGCATCAGAGCCCCAGCAAAATGTCTTCTGTGCTCTATCTCCTCCTCTCCCCACACAGCCACTCCTCTGCTCATTGCCAACCGTGAGGGGAAGAAACTGTGTGGGCAGCAGCAGTATTAGTCATGACAGTCCAGTCCGTGCAGTAGCAGCTAGAAGTGCCAAGGACCTGGGGCTACATTTATATATTATATAACTCCAAAAGAAAGGGTTGAATCATCACCTGCCACACATCCAACTGACCAGAATTTCACTACCCCCATTACAGGTAATCCTAAACGCTTATGGATAATGCCAACGGGAATTCTCACAGCCACAGCACCAGTCCGGATGAGTATCCAACCAGGTTTCCAGGACACCCGTTACAGGTGATCACAAACACTTGTGGATAAATTGCATGTGAATCTTCCAGTTGCTGATGAACAATGAAGGTGTGACTGTAGATCTTCCACCACCATCACCTGCCACACATCCTACTCACCAGAATTTCATGACCCCCATTACAGGTAGTCATAAACGCTTATGGATAATGCCAAAGGGAATTCTCACAGTCATGGCACATGTCCGGACGAGTATCCGATCAGGTTTCAAGGACACCCATTACAGGTGATCACAAACACTTGTGGATATTGCTAGTGCCTTTCTCCACTAACCATTGGCCATCTGCTTGGACAGGTGTTGGGGGTTGTGAAAAAAAGTCCCTACTTGCAATATCCACAAGTGTTTGTGATCACCTGTAATGGGTGTCCTGTAAACCTGATCGGATACTCGTCTGGACATGTGCCGTGGCTGTGAAAATTCCCTTTGGCATTATCCATAAGCGTTTATGACTACCTGTAATGGGGGTCATGAAATTCTGGTGAGTAGGATGTGTGGTAGGTGATGGTGGTGGAAAATCTACAGTTACTCCTTAATTGTTCATCAGCAACTGGAAGATTCACATGCAATGTATTGTTTGATCACAGATTATTCCCTCACATTAGACAGTAGATGTTATAACTTTTGTTGGATTCTATATACAGTATATAATTTTACACATGTATATGATTGTGTATGCTGACACTGTTAGATTTTTTACTTTTTGCAATTTTTTACATAGCTTTACCCAGAGAGAGCGCGCTTTAAATCATTCAATTGATTTCCTTTTTTTCCACTTACTTTTACTTTATTATTTACTATTTTTGCTTACTGATTATTGTTAATTTTGCCATTTGCGCAGGTTTGGGGCGTTTTTTCTAAATTCCTTTATATACACTTTTATTAGAGCTACAATGGAATGGTTTGGATCATGTGTTAGAATGGCCCAATAAACGTCCAGACCTAAATCCAATTGAGAATCTGTGGCAAAACTACTGTTCACAGATGCTCTCCATCCAATCTGACAGAGCTTGAGCTATTTTGCAAAGAATAATGGGCAAACATTTCACTCTCTAGATGTGCAAAGCTGGTAGAGACATTCCCAAAAGACATTCAGCTGTAATTGCAGCTAAAGGTGGTTCTACAAAGTATTGACTATTGGGGGCTGAATACAAATGCACGCCACACGTTTCACATATTTATCAGTTATCATTTTCCTTCCACTTCACAATTATGTGCCACTTTGTGTTGGTCTATCACATAAAATCCGGCCAGTCAAGTTCCTCCACCCCAAACCCACTCATCCATATCTTTATGGACCTTGCTTGTGCACTGGTGCTGTTATGTATCACGTACCTGGTAACCAGAGCCCGGTGGTAGGAGTAGGCCTCTCTTACGACTCCGGCTTGCGAGCTGCTGGATATGGAACAGCAGACTCAGAAGCCTGGCGGGGTAGGAGTGCCGGCTGGCTGGATAGGTGAGTAGATGCTGACCACTGCTGGAAGTAGGGTCCGTGACACTGACAGAAGATTCACAGCAATAACTGAGAAGGCAAGCTGGTTAATAGACAGCAGACGGAAGCAGGGTCAAACAAGCCGGATCACATTAGAGAGTTCAGGTATTCAGATGGGGTAAGCAGGAGAGTAGTCGTTGTACAGGCAGATAGGTCAGGCAACAGTGGATCAATCAGAGGTAGGTCGATAGCAGCCGAGATCAGGATCGGAGAGGTGCGGAAGGTCAAACAAGCCGGGTCAATAGGTAATAGCAGATAATCAGGTTTCTTCAGGGTAACAGCGTTCAGAGACTGTAGATCAGACAGCAATGTGCTGGAGCTGTCAGTGTCCATTTAAAGCCGTTTTGGCGCCAAGGAGTCAGCTGCTCCCGCCGTGCACGCGCGCGCGCCGTTTAACGCACGCGCACGCACCACAGGCACACGACGATGTGCAATTGCGCGCCGCTGATTTAACCCTCTGGAAGGATTCCGGGATTGAGAGGTGAGTCCCTGACATTGCCCCCCCCCAAGGGGCAGCCTCCGGATGCCTAGTCGGGCCATCTTGTCAGGATGATCAAGAAAAAATGAACGTACCAATCTTCTGGCATGGATGTTGCCTTCAGGTTCCCAGGAGTTTTCTTCTGGTCCGTAGCCTTTCCATTTAATCAAAAATTGGTTCTGTCCTTGTCGCCTTCTACAATCCAGGATGGCTTCTACCACAAATTCCTCGCATCCGTCAACATGAACTGGTTCAGGAGGCCTTGTACCCCTATTAGGGAAGGGATCAGGAGCTGCAGGTTTCAATAAAGAGACATGGAATACAGGGTGCACTTTAAGAGAATCAGGTAAAGAAAGTTCATATGAAACCGTATTGATTCTCCTTTTGACCGGAAAGGGTCCCATAAATTTGGGTCCCAATTTTTTAGAAGGACAAGCTAACCTGAGGTTACTGGTAGAAAGCCATACCTGGTCCCCTGTTTTCAGATCCAGCTCTCCTTTCCTTTTCCTGTTGAAGAACCTCTTGCTGTCAGCCTGGGCCTTGGTTACAGCTTCCTGTAGTAATTTGGTGTTTTGTTTGAGGAATTCCACTGTATTCTGTACTGCCGGTACTGAAGATTCTGAAAGAAAATCTGGTAGAAAAGTTAGGTTGAAACCATAATTGGCAAAAAAAGGAGATTGCCCCGTGGCAGAATGACTGGCGTTGTTGTAGGCAAATTCCGCTAGGGGTAGCAGAGAGACCCAATCATTCTGAGAAAACGTAGTGAAGCACCTGATGTATTGTTCCAGAGTGTGATTGGTTCGTTCAGTTTGCCCATTGGTCTGGGGGTGATATGCTGAAGAAAGAGCGAGTTCAATTTGTAATATTTCACAGAGGGCCTTCCAGAACCGAGAGGTAAATTGAACTCCCCTGTCTGATACTATGTTGGAGGGTACCCCATGCAACCTAACGACTTCTTTAATAAAGACACGAGCAGTCTCAACGGCAGAAGGTGTGTTCTTTAGAGGGAGAAAATGGGCCATTTTGGTCAAACGGTCCACGATCACGAAAATTGCAGTACAGTCTTCAGAGCAAGGAAGCTCTACGATTAAATCCATGGCCACCATTTTCCATGGTCTGTCGGGTACGGGTAAGGGTTTCAGTAAACCCCAGGCTTGGTTTCGAGGTGTTTTGTTCCGATTACAAATAGGGCATGTGCTGATGTAAGACTTGCAGAAATTCTCTAATCCAGGCCACCAAAAGGTGCGACGCACCAGCTCTAGTGTCTTACGAACCCCAAAATGTCCTGCCATTGGATGGTCGTGGAGGTGTTTCAGAACCTCTACTCGGATGTCTTCAGGGACAAAAATCTGGCTTCCTCTCCAGAACAGTCCATCTCGGGATTCTAAAGAAATGTTGGGAGGTTTGGAAGAGTCTGAAGATGCTTCCCGGAGCAGGGAAAGTAGGTCAGTGTGCAGTAGCAAGAAACTGTTCTCTGGTAGAATGGTGTCAGGAGTGGAGGTATCTTTTGGGTTGTCATGCATTCTGGACAGAGCATCCGGCTTGATATTCTTAGAGCCCGGGCGATAAGTGATGTGGAAGCCGAAACGGGAGAAGAAGAGTGCCCACCGAGCCTGTCGGGGCTTCAATCGCTTGGCTGATCTTAAATATTCCAAGTTTTTATGGTCCGTATAAATTAGCACGGGGTGTGCAGCACCTTCCAATAAATATCTCCACTCTTCCAAAGCGGCCTTTATGGCCAATAACTCACGATCACCTACGTCATAGTTTTTCTCCGCGGGGGAGAGTTTTCGGGAGAAGAAACCTACGGGATGTATTAGGTCTTTGTCTCCCATGCGTTGGGAGAGAACGGCCCCCACTGCGACTTCGGTGGCGTCTACCTCAAGGAGGAAGGGTAGAGCCGGGTTTGGGTGGCTGAGAATTGGGGCAGTCGTGAAGAATTTCTTTAGCGTGTCGAAGGCTTTTTGTGCCTCAGGATTCCAACGGAAACGGAAGTTTTGTTTTGTAAGCTGTGTAATGGGAGCAACAATGGTAGAAAATCCTTTAATAAAACGTCTATAGAAATTCGCAAAGCCTATAAAACGTTGGACCCCCTTCTTGTCCAGGGGCACCGGCCAGTCCAAAATAGCAGACACTTTCTTGGGGTCCATCTCAATTCCCGTCGGGGAGATCACTAGGCCCAAAAATTGGATGGTATGCAACTCGAATTCACATTTTTCTGCTTTCGCATATAGACCGTGTAGACGAAGACGATTCAAAACCTTCCGGACATGCTCTCGATGTTGATTTAATGAACCCGAGAAGACCAGGATATCATCCAGGTAGACGATGACAAAAATATCTAAAAAGTCTCTGAACACGTCGTTGACGAAATGCTGAAAGGTGGCAGGAGCATTGCACAACCCGAATGGCATGACTAGATACTCGTAGTGACCATACCGAGTACGGAAAGCAGTCTTCCATTCGTCACCGTCCCTGATGCGAATTAAGTTGTAGGCCCCCCTCAGGTCCAGCTTAGTGAAGATAGTAGCGAACCTTAATTTTTGAAACAGTTCGGGTATCAATGGCAATGGATAACGGTTTTTAACCGTGATGTTATTGAGCTCTCGATAGTCGATGCATGGGCGAAGGGTCTGATCCTTTTTAGCGACAAAAAATATTCCAGCACCTGCTGGTGAGGTGGATGGACGAATGAACCCCTTATTTAGGTTCTCGTCGATGTAGATTTTTAGAGCATCTTGTTCCTTCTCGGATAGGGGGAAGATGCGCCCAAAAGGGATCTCGGCCCCAGGAAGTAGTTCTACCGGGCAATCATAGGGGCGATGAGGTGGAAGGGAGTCGGCCCCCTTTTTACTGAACACGTCAAGGAACTCATGATAGGGCTCCGGAACAGACTGAAATAAACTGGGGTCGGTGTTCAGACATAACAGAGTTGGAGAGAAACTGGAAGATCCAGGAAGGCAGTGTTCCAGGCAGTATTGGGAAGGAAATTGTAAAGTTCCAGAGACCCAGTCAATCTGGGGGTTGTGGACCCGGAGCCAGGGGATGCCAAGGATCACTGGAAACAAGGGTGAAGAGATTACATCCAGAATTAATAATTCTCTCTGATTAGCGGAAGTAGAAGCAGGTAGAGGAAGGGTTTCTTGGGTCACTTGACCCGATTTAATGTGGGATCCGTCGGCCAGAAAAACTGAAAGCCTGAAGTCTTTCTTTCGAAGAGGAATGTGGTGCAGACTGGCAAAGGTGGCATCAATAAAACAACTGCAGGCGCCGGAGTCAATGATTGCATTGACCGGAATCGTTCTTCCTGGGAGCTGTAAAAACAGAGAAAGAGCAAGGTGTGTTGTATTGGTTGAGAGAGTGGAAACGTTGACAGGAACAGAAAAACGACACTTACGCATCTTGATGGGGCAGTTGGCGACATAATGACCGGGCTCACCACAGTAGAGGCACAAATTTAGCTGCCGACGACGTGTTCGTTCTTCTGGAGGCAGAGTGGGTCGCATGACCCCAAGTTGCATAGGCTCAGAGGTGTCAGGAGGAGAGCTAGCCGCACTAGAATGGACGGGTGGTTGGTAGCGAGAAGCAGGCAGGGGCGCTTTAGTAGTGACCCATACAGGGCGACTTAGATGAGAAGATCGCTCTGCTCGCCGCTCTCGTAGGCGTCGGTCAATCTGTATAGATTTATCAATTAAGTCCTCCAATGTATCAGGAACCCCAATACGGGCCAACTCATCCTTTAGGTTTTCTGAAAGTCCCAAACGGAATTGGTGCCGCAGAGCTGCGCTGTTCCACTGGGTGTCCGCACTCCAGCGGCAAAAGTCCGAAACATACTCCTCAACGGCTCGGCGGCCTTGTTGAAGCGCAAGCAGGGCGGCCTCAGCAGTAGCAGTTCGCTGAGGATCGTCATAGAGTTGTGCCATGGCCTGAAAGAAAGCAAGTAGAGTCTCAGTGTTGGTGCCATTTTCCTCCAATAGTCGGTGCGCCCAGGTTAGAGGCTCTCCTTGAAGAAGCGACACCACAAATCCCACCTTTGTGGCTTCTAAAGAGAAAGTCCTAGGTTGGAGGGCAAAATATAATTGGCAGGTGTTGCGGAAATTCTGGAATTTGGAGCGATCCCCGGTGAACCGCTCTGGCATCGGAACCCTGGGTTCGGGTGGTAGCATCACTACAGTTGGAGCAGCGGCTGATGAAGACGATCTGGCGGAAGGTTCAGGAGCTGCGTCTCCGGACAGATTCTGTACTTGACCTTCCAGTCGCATGTAGCCGTCCTGTAGATTTTTAACAGCTTGGGTGAGAGATGCGAGGTGTTTACAAATCTCCTCCATTGCTGGGGCCACTCCTGAGGGCTCTGACATGGCTGTCTGATACTGTTATGTATCACGTACCTGGTAACCAGAGCCCGGTGGTAGGAGTAGGCCTCTCTTACGACTCCGGCTTGCGAGCTGCTGGATATGGAACAGCAGACTCAGAAGCCTGGCGGGGTAGGAGTGCCGGCTGGCTGGATAGGTGAGTAGATGCTGACCACTGCTGGAAGTGTAGACTGGAGCTGAAACCGGAAGTAGGGTCCGTGACACTGACAGAAGATTCACAGCAATAACTGAGAAGGCAAGCTGGTTAATAGACAGCAGACGGAAGCAGGGTCAAACAAGCCGGATCACATTAGAGAGTTCAGGTATTCAGATGGGGTAAGCAGGAGAGTAGTCGTTGTACAGGCAGATAGGTCAGGCAACAGTGGATCAATCAGAGGTAGGTCGATAGCAGCCGAGGTCAGGATCGGAGAGGTGCGGAAGGTCAAACAAGCCGGGTCAATAGGTAATAGCAGATAATCAGGTTTCTTCAGGGTAACAGCGTTCAGAGACTGTAGATCAGACAGCAATGTGCTGGAGCTGTCAGTGTCCATTTAAAGCCGTTTTGGCGCCAAGGAGTCAGCGCGCACGCGCGCGCCCCGCTGCGCGCGCTCCCGCCGTGCACGCGCACGCCGTTTAACGCACGCGCGCGCACCACAGGCACGCGACGATGTGCAATTGCGCGCCGCTGATTTAACCCTCTGGAAGGATTCCGGGATTGAGAGGTGAGTCCCTGACAGGTGCGCAGTCATGTTGGAACAGGAAGGGGTCATCCCCAAACTGTTCCTACAAAGTTGGGAGCATGAAATTGTCCAAAATGTCTTGGTATGCTGACGGTTTATAAGTTCCCTTCACTGGGACTAAGGGGCAAAGCCCAACCCCTCCCTCTGCAGAGCTTTGGTGGGTCACTGAAGGTACAGTAATCTCAGTGTAGAGCCTCTGCAATCAATCAATATGTCATACCGTGTGCGGTATGCGGTATGGATACTCCTGTCTCCACAAGGTATTTACAGATCTTTTTTTTCTTTACATGCTGGGGTGCTCTCATCCTCGCTCTGAGCATTGTTGGGGGGGCTGGCGGCTAGGAGAGGTGGAAGAGAGCAGAGCTGAAGTGCTTGGCACCGTTGGATTGCAAGGGTGCTACTGTAACATAGAGGATTTTGGCATTTTAACTTTGTTCAAACTGGGGATTCCTGTCAGGCAGGGAGGGAGAGAATATGGTAAGACCTACCACGAAAATAAGCCCTACTGGGTCTTTTGTTGCCAAAATTAATATAAGACCTGGGGCTTATTTTAGGGGAAACACGGTATGTTATTATTTATGGTATTAAGCTTTGAACATGCACTACAGACCAGTGTTAATTTTGACGTCAAATTTCAATTTTGTTTTAGTCATACACTTTTGACTAAATTGCCATTTTAGTTTTAGTCGTATTTTAGTCCTCTCAATTGTTATAGTTTTAGTTGTATTTTAGTCAACTAAAATAGTATTAATTTAGTCAAGGAAAATGTTATAGTCGACAAAACTCTTTGGTCACAGAGAAGTAAGTCTGCATGGGCAGGGTGACGTATTCACATAGTAAACCCTTGTAGGTGGAACCCTAACTGCATGTTCAGCCACGTGAAGCAAAGCTGGGCTGCCTGCTTACAAATAGGTCAAAGGAGATTAATAAAAAATAAACGGTGTATGATATGGAAAGTGTATATACAAGAAGGGAAAAACATAATAAGAGAAAACTCAACCTTTATCCAAAGCACAGTGACTAAAATAGTATATATAGGAAGTAATAAGAAGCAGACTTGCATACCCACTTGGTTCACTGATGCCAGTAAAATGTCTGCAGCTAAATGCATCAACTTAGTCAAGGAGAAGTTGTTTTAAATTGTGAAACAGGCTTTGTCTCTTAAAATTTGTACAGTAAATACTCAAGTTATTCTCCAAAGACATATGATTTGAATTTTAAACCGAAGAAGTAGGCACATTTTGACAGACACTATTTTCAGTGAATCACGTACTGTAGCTGGAACATAGTGTTCTAAAAAGAGTTATTCAAAATAGTACCATGACCAGAACAAGTTCTCTGGTTGGTTTTTCGGCATTATGTGGCTCATCTAATAAAGCATATAGCATAAAAGAGTATAAAGAAATATAATCAATGATAGAATTATAGTCAAAGCAGAATTTAAGGCAAATCCAAACTTTTTCATTGATGATGTATTTAATAAAAGCAATGTTTTTTTTCCAGAAACCATTTTTTTCCTATAGTCACTTATTGGATGGGTAAGTACCACTACCTATTTATTAGGGAAAAGTTATTAAATGGTGTGTGGGGAGTCAGATAGGATATATGTGGTGTATATTATTGAGATTATGATTTTTTGCCAGGAATTCTGCTTTACATAGGCCAGTTTTATTAACTGAAGTTAAGATAAAGGGTATGATAAGAGAGAAAGTACTAGAAACTGCATTTATTTATTTATTATACCATAAGGCATTGATTTATTTACAGTTATTCTACTAGACATAATAGGGGTTGATTTACTAAGGCCCCTTTCCCACCGGGGCATCTGCGGCATCAGCGTCTGCGGCATATTATCGTCGTATTTGCGGGGGGTATTCTGCTGCGGGGGGCACTTTTAACCCCCGCTACTGGCCGATAAAGGGTTAAAACCACCTGCAAAGCGCTGCTGCAGCATCGCTTTGCTGCCGGTATAGCCGTAGTGCCCATTGATTTCAATGGGCAGGAGCGGTGGAGGAGCAGTATACACACGGCTCCTTCACCGCTCCAAAGATGCTGCTAGCAGGACTTTTTTTACCGTCCTGCTAGTGCGCCGCTCCAGTGTGCGCCGATTCAGGGCTTTCACCATGGAGAGACAGCATCGGCTGTTTCAGGGGGATTTGTAGGCACTATTTTTTGCTTTATAGCGCCTGCAAAGCTCCTCAGTGTGAAAGTGGTCTAAGAGCAAGTTTGTTCACTCTGTAAGGGAATTTTAGTGATTGAGGTAAAGCTTTACTGACTTCCATCATCCAATCACGTGCAAGAAAAAAATAATTCACTTTGATGGTGATTGGGCATTCTTTGCAAAGTTAACTTTCACCACATTCACCTAGCCTTGGGGATAACACTTGTATATATATTGCAACTTGCCTTGCAAAGTGAACAGTCTATTTGCTTTTAGTTTTTAAAAGTTCACATAGAAATACATTTAATGTACATTAAATAAATTAAAGTGACTCTGAGTATGATTTAAATATACTCCCCTAACATTTCCGTATTAAGCTTTGGGCAAAGTATACAATGACTTGGCTCAGTAATCACAGCTTACTTCACTACTGACCTCTGTAAGGGTTTTTACTACTGCCTGTGTCCCCATTTAGGAAAATTTTGCTTGCTTCTTATCATGATAACATGACATGGTGAGAGGGGAAATCTCAGACACACCACTTGGGGAGGGGAGTAGTAGAAAAGGAAAATGAAGGTGAACTTATCCTTTAAGAGTTTCCTGTTCTAAACCCCAATCCATTGTTTTTGCAATATACTTTAATAATCTATACTTGATTATATATTAATTGCTGAATTCAGAAATGTTCACTGTAGGTAACTGATATTATGCAAAGTACAGACTGCCTATTTTACTTAGACCCCTTTCACACTGAGGCGCTTTGCAGGCGCTATAACACTAAAAATAGCGCCTGCAAAGCGCCCGGAAAGAGCGGCTCCATTCACTCCAGTGTGAAAGCCCAAGGAATTTAAAACTGGAGCGGTGCGCTGGCAGGACAGTAAAAAAGTCCTGCTAGCCGCATCTATGAGGCGCTGTAGGAGTGGGTAATACACTGCTTCTAAAGTGCCCCTGCCCATTGAAATGATTCGGAAGCGCAGATGAACCGCCGCCGGTTTTAACCCTTTTATGGCCACTAGCAGGGGTTAAAATCGCCCCACTAGCTGCCAAATAGCGCAGTGAAAATGATAGTAAAGCGCTGCTAACAAAAGCGGCACTTTACCGCCGATGCCCCCACTGCCCCAGTGTGAAAGGGTTCTTAAGGCAAGCTTATTAGAGAAACTTTTCTTTATTTCGAAAAATCTAAAAATATTACTAATATGTATTAAAATTCTTTAAAACGTATTTTTTATGCAAAACATAACCCCACTCTCAACTTTTTTCTCTCCTGTCTAGTTTTTCTTATGAAAGCAAAGGTTTACTTACCCAAGCCTGCCATCCAGGTCTGCCACCAGTGTCGCTTCTGGGTGCATCAGACCAGTAATCTAGTGCTGAAGATGTGCCTGTGCCTGATGGTCCCTGATGGCCCCCTTGTGCTGAGATTTCTCTTCTAGAACCTGGCAGGTCCCCTCTGGAGTATCCATGTCATGCAGGAAGTGATCCTGAAGGTATACCCTGTCCCCTGTACACAGAGTAAAAGAAAAGACTCATGATTATCACATGGTCACTTATTTAGGTGAGCAAAAAGAGCATTTGGATGAGTTTTTTTAATGGCAGTGATTAGTTGGAGGGAGGGGTATATTTGTCGGGGGTATGTGTGGCAGTCAGTAGGCTGGGCAGGAGCTTTAACCAGCATTGGCTTACATGTCAGGAAAGGCAAACTTTTGCTGAATTAACTGAATGTGTAAATTGTACAGCATCCTACAATGCAGTTACATTAATTTTTTTGTCTTTCTTCTAAACGTATCCAACCTTTAATTCAAACAGTGTGATATACATCAGTTGTGAATAATAAAGCACTTTAAGTAGACATTTGACAGATAATTTTTTTTGCACAGTTTGTTATCCATTCCACAGCACTATGATATCTATCATATTGATGGAGACACAAGCTATTATTCTGTAGCTCTTCATGTTCATGCACCATGCCCCTGATCATACCATCAATGTAATCAAAAGGATCATAAAACAGGAGTGAATAACATATACCACTGATGAAGTCCTGGCAGGTTTTTGTGAGGCTAGAGAGGGTGTCTAGGCCTGTCACTGTGTGGTACAGTATACTATGATAAAGGTATTTTTATTTTTTTTCTGATTGCTGTGTCACATTACATTGTGCTAACGAATCACTGTCAGGCCTCGTACACACGACCGAACATGTCTGCTGAAACTGGTCCGCGGCCGACCGGACAATTTTCTGGCGGATCGTACAGGTTTCCAGCGGACAAATGTTTCTTAGCATGCTAAGAAACATGTCCGCTGGAAGCCTGTCCGTCGGACATGTTCGGTCGTCTGTATGACTCACCGGAAATGTCCGCTCGGCCGAAAGCCCTTGCATGCGTCAAAGTGATTCGACGCATGTGTGGAAGCATTGACCTTCCAGGGTCGCGCACGTCGCCCGCGTCATCGTCGCAGCGACGGCGCGGCCACGTCACCGCGTTCGCTGTCCGCGGTAAATTTGGTCTGATGGTGTGTACAGCCATCAGACCAAAATCCGCCAGCGGACATGTCTGATGAAAACGGTCCGCGGACCGTTTTCATCGGACATGTCCCGTCGTGTGTACGAGGCCTTAGACAACCAGGCTTTCAAAATTTAGGTACGGGTCTGCTTTAACTAGAATGGTTAGCAATTGTTATTTGAATCTTAGATGCCGACATATACCATGGGCGAAGATGACCACTCTGATTCTTTTGATGAGGAATATACCGTATTTATCGGCGTATACCGCGCACTTTTTTCCCCTTAAAATAAGGGGAAAATCGTGGGTGTGCGATTTTCCCGCGCTGTGTTTAAACGCCCCGCCGCCGACATATACCAAACGCAGTACACTCGGCCAGGCTCGGCTCCCCTCACGGTCACGCCCTGTGCGGCACAGGGCGTGACGTCGAGCCGAGCCTGGCCGAGTGTACCCGAGTGTACTGCGCTCGGTATATGTCGTCGGCGGCGTTCAAATACATCGCGGGAAGCAGGGATCAACTCAGAAACAGCGCAGGAGAAGTGGGGAGGACACCACCAAGGCCGCAGATGGACGACAAGGCCGCCGATGGACGCCGGGCAAGACACCGACAAGGGGCATTCAAACTGTAAGTATTTTATTTTTCCCCTGAAATTTCCCTTCTAGGTTGGGGGTGCGCGCTATACGCTATACGGTGGTTTACCCCGATAAATACGGTATGTAACTTTAATACATATAAAGAAGATAGTTGTACAAACATGCTTTTTATGCATGGATAGATAAATCTACACTTTGTCACTGTTTTAAGAATCTCATTTGGCAGTATGCAAAAAAAAAAAAAAATAATTTGAAATGTCTGGACTACACAGATAAAGCAATGTTTCAGTAACGAAAACCTAAAGACTAAACCATTTCATTGGGCGTACAACAACAAATGTAAGAAAACCAAAGTTCAATTAGTTGTACACCTTTATCTAATTTATTTTGTTTGGGATGCGCTTTTTGTCATATTGCACTTGCCAATAATATGATTTGTTTGATCATTCACTGTATAACCACACTAATTATCATCAAACTGAACAAAAGATTTTATATAAGGTAGCTCCTTTGGCAGCAAAAGAAAAAAAAGATTTTGCATTACACATGATCTCATTGTTTCTTTTATGGAAAATGAGCTGTTTCAGAAACATCCACATAGTACACAATGTTCTTTTGCTTTAATGGATATAACTTTGGACTCTTATGCCGCGTACACACGGTCGTTTTTTGTGATGAAAAAAAACCCGACATTTTTAAAAAAGGTCATTTAAAATGACCGTGTGTGGGGAAAACGTCGTTTTATGTCTTCTGAAAAAGAAGACATAAAAGTACGTGCTGAACGTAACCGTGCTTTGCTAGAGCATTTTAAAAAAAACGATGGTGTGTGGGCAACGTCGTTTTTTAAAATGAAGTTTAAAAAACGTCATTTTTTTTCATGAGAAAAAACAAAGTTTTTTTACAAGACAAAAAAAAAACGTGTGTACGCGGCATTAGATCTATCAGAAAGTACTATAAATTAGAAATTCAGTTTGACTCTTTGTACATTTTTTCAACACAGTTTTGACAATCTGATGCTCTCAGCTAGCCACCAAAGACATATTAGTTTATCTGACAGTTTCAGCCCTGGTTCACACTGGGTACGATTTGGAACGATTTGAGATGCGATTTGACATGTCAAATCGCATCTCAAATCGGCGGCAATTGTCGGCAATGGCACTGTCCTAATCAGTGCGATGCTGCATCTGCAATTTCAAAAAGTAGTTCCTGTACTAATTTTTGCGATTTCGGGCCGCGATTTACATTAAATTGCGGCCAAAATCGCGGCAAAATCGCAGCCGCGAAATCGCGGTAAAATCGCGCATTTTACTGCGATTTTGAATTCGCAGCAGTGTGAACCTAGGCTTAAGGAAGATAAATACAATCAATTATTAGTAGATTAGTAGAAAGGCAACTCAGTCTAGGACATAATGGTCAGCCCTTAGCCCTTGTTCAAAGAGGTATTCATGCCTGTCAACCACTGCTGCTCAAAAGAATGAATAAGGCTGTAATGAGCACGTAATGCTCCTGCTCCTCATTCCAGCATCCTGGTTATAGCTGTGGCACTCTCCTTGTCTGTCTGTCCACCTGCAAGGTGAACTATGTGGCCACTCTAGGTGAAGACCAAACCTGATTTAAGCCAGCCAATTCTGAAGTCTCAAGCTTGTGATTGTGTTTGTAGTTTTGTGCTCCAAGCTCTCTGTATGTCCTGCTCTGCTTTTTGATTCCCTCGTTAATGACCTTGGATCACTACTCTCTTAACTCTGCCTGCCCGATGACTACGGATTTGAATCTGACTATTCTGAACCGTGTCTGCCTTGTATCTGGATTGTCATGGAACCAATCTGCCTGTCTGCCAACCGCAAGTATTTGTCTGCTTTTCTCAGTTTGCACCTGACGCGGTGTTGTGGCCAGGCAGGCACTATAGCATTATGTATAAGTACTGGGAGCTACCAAGTACCAGTAGGCCTGCTTGCCATAAGGGAAAGGGGGCTGCTATAGGTGAAGAACACAGAAGCTAGCTCTAATGTCTGACCACCTGTGTTAGGGGTAAGCGTAACAAAGGCTAGCCATAAATATTGATATTTCTCTCTTTCAGCCCTACGGGCCTGCAGTCACTGTTCCGCTTAGAATTTTTTTCTGCCTTTTTTGATTTTCAGAACAAAATTTCATGAGCTGGATAGTGCCAAATGTCAGCCAGTTAACCAGGAAGTATCTAAATCTAGGCTACCAGCAAGAACCATTTGACCTACAGCATTAGACATTATCTGTAAATTCAGTAGAAGGCCATGCATTAATACTGATTTCTGAGACCAATGTTCTGCCCATCTAAAACCATCTATATACTAAAAATACAGAAATACAGGCATCATCTGGAATCTATGTCTCAAATAACTGGGCTGGCAGCACTATGTGCAAGCTGAGGATCGCCATGCACAATAAAGTCCTTTTCATTAAATGATAATGAGATGGGAGTTTCCTGATGCATCTGTTACAGTCAAGTACCCATTAAAATAGTTAAGACTAGCTGTAGACATTAGAAAACTGTTGACTGTGCAATTAAAGTGGGACTAAACTCCACAGAATACTCAACTTTATTTCAGAGATGTCACCATTGGATCCCTCACCAGCTGCAGATATTCCCAAGGTATTTTGTAGGAGATCAGCAATTAGCCAAAAATATTCAGTATTGCATTTGTATGTATCAGCTCTCTTAGGCCGCGTACACACGGTCGGACAAAACCAATGAGAATGGACCGAAGTTCAGTTTCATCGGTCCAAACCGACCGTGTGTACGGCCCATCGGTCTTTTGTCCTTCGGACCAAAATTTTAAAACTTGCTTTAAAATCAAACCGATGGACCGCTGACCGATCGGTCCAAACTGATGGTTAGTACACAAAAGCAGCGGTTCAAAACCCGCACATGCTCAGAATCAAGTTGACGCATGCTTGGAAGCATTGAACTTCGTTTTTTTCAGAACGTCGTTGTGTTTTACGTCACCGCGTTCTGACCCGATTGGATTTTGAACTGATGGCGTGTACACACATCAGACCATCAGCGGTGGACCAATGAAAACGGTCCGTCGGACCATTCTCATCGGATGGACTGACCGTGTGTACGCGGCCTTAAAGCTAAAGTGCCTCAAGTCTAGGTAAATTTAGTGATAAGACTAGGCTGTAGGCAGACTGGTTATAATTTGATTACCTGTCGTGTATTTAATGGGTTTCGCATAGACTCAGAATATTGTTTGCTTATCCCTGTTGCTGGGGAGTGTCCTCCAGCAGAAAGAGCAAAAGGTTATAAGTTCTAAATATTTATTTCATCCTGACCAAGCACTAGGAAGCTGATTACCAGTAATGTAAGTTAGGGAATGAGATAAACATTTGAGAAACCCCTCTAGAAGGGTCCATAGCCTTTTAGGCTTATTCTGGGGAAGATGTGTTTGATGGGTTTTAGGCCATTTACCGCTAGAAGGGCCTTAGCCCAATCATCTCTGCTCCTAAGGCCCCATGCACATGAGAAGCAAATGCAAACACATGTAAACTCAAGTTTTCAAAGGCAAAAACCGGCGTTTGCGGCTATCAGCGTTCATAACAAAGACATTGTAGACCCTCCCAAAGCTTTGAAACGCAAAAACGTTTGCGTCTGAACCCAAAATTTTGCATCTGAAAAAACAAGCCTAAACCCAAATGCTTTAAAACGCAAAAAAACGTGAATATGTGCATGGACACATAGGATAACATTAAATGTGTTCAGGGGCAGTTGAAAAAAATGCCCAAATGCCTCTGAACTCGAGTTTACTAGCGTCTCGTGTGCATGGGGCCTAAGTCCTGGAGTGAAAATGGGCCTATGCTAGGGCCTGGAAGATTAGTGGCTGATAAGGGGAGCACCTTCAATAAGTTTACTCAAGTCTGGTCTTGTGGGAAGAGCTTAAATTAATTATTTTTGAGCAGATGGAACACTGTGTTGCTATTCTTGGGGTATTCTGCAGTCCCTAACCCTCTCTCGCTTAGACTTTATGCAAATCTTCAAGCCAGAAATGGTGGAGTAATCTCAGTCGATTGGTCGCTGCTGATGAGTAAGGGCTTTCTACAGGTAATGTTCATATACAAAGGAATAGGGTCAGTCATAATCTAAATTCTATTCGAAAAGCAATGGTCTTGCTACAACAAGATAATGATTTATAAATGATGCCACTTTTTCACAAGGTAGTAAAGCTAAAATGTATCTACAAACTTATCATCTACAATATTGGTCCACTGCTACAAAATTTATATTATTACACATGCTTTTGTGCATTTTAATGGCATGCAAGAGATCTTTTCTTCATAGTAAAAACAAAGTACAGCCTTAAAAGAATGGGCATTGCTATTGCGCTGTTATTATTAAACACAACAGATTTGTTTCTCCTCTGTAATAAAACATTGCCCTCCCAAGCCACACCACAACCTTTATATTTATGGCATTGCTAGCATACTAGGCATGTCTCATTGTATAAAATTTCAGACACATGCAGAAATATGGCTTCTTTAATCACTGGAAAATTTAAAGAAATCTGTGTTATTTCAAAGTTTTATAAATGTGCTGGCCAATTTGATGGTTCACAGCCAAATTCAGTAGTACTCCTCATTTAGTAAAGCCAAAATTCCAATAAGTGAAACAATGCACTTTCTTCATTTCCTATACATTCAACCATTCTACTGTCAAGAGTAATTGGCAAAGTAAAGTATCACTGCAGACCACAATGTCTCAGGCCTCCAATCACCTTAGGAAAAGTGTTCTCTAAGGACTGAAATTATACATTACACATTTATGGTTATGTGCTGAGTTGGTATATTACAAAGAAGCATGGTGTTCAGCCCTGCATTTGGTGCCCAGATTCATGTGTTTTAAAACTGGTAAAACAGTTCTGATAGAAAACACAAAGCTTTCAGCAAGCACACATTACAGTGTTTTCTATAAATGATCAAGTAATTATTAATCAATTAGGTTTGTACAGCTGTATCAGTACATAAAGAGGCAGTTTTGGCATAATTGTCAGTGAGTTGAATTACCAACAACACAAAAGATAACATTTCCAGGTCTGACAACCTTCTGTTGCTATTTTAAAGAGATTTTACTTTACCTTTTGTATTTTTCGCATATTTAATTTTCATGGAGAATAAGAAGTGGAACCTCATGGGGAAAAACCAGAAGAAAGAACAAGCAATAAAGGCAGTAGGTGGCTTGCCCACCAGTACCTACTCAATTTATAATCATACTATTTATGATGGTCAAGTTTTCATTACTGATCCAATCCAATTATTGCCCAATCCAAGAATCAAGTATGCTTAAAAAAAGGGGGGGGGGAGAAGTTATAATTGAACAAGTGTGCTGATGACAGATGAAGTGATGGGCAGATGTCACAACGTTTGTCTAAACAGAAGACTGCTTGATAAGTGTATACTGACCTATAGTTAGAATAACCTACAAGCCTCACCACAACACTGTTTAATATAATAATAATGTAGCGCCCCCTTGCTTTCAGCATGGGCACTACGCTAAAGTTAGTGGGGAATGGGAGAATTATTTTGCTCCCATTCACAATTTGTTTAAATTGTGACTTCTGTCATTTCAGAAATGTCCACTGGGTCAGTCTGTATTCCAGGGATGTGATACTATCCCTGGCCTGCAGTTGGCGCCAGAGGGGTTCTGGCAGAGCAAGTTCTCCCCAGCAGCCAATTAGAGGAGCTTTTCCCTCGCAGGGCATGCTGGGGAGGGGTATATCTGTGACAGGGGTCATGTGTTCTAAAATTATCGCGGGGTCCCTGTTCCAGGTGCGGCATCCACCTTCAGGGTGCGCGCATCCATGGACCCCGCTGGTGCGGCCCACCTGGCCAAAGTTGAAGACTACTTGGAACCTCATCCGGAGGTACAAGGAGACCCCAGTGACTTACTGGGTTCCCAGTTCTATTGAAAGGATCCCAGGCTGGGTGCCGTTCGATTGGGGAGTCGGTTTGAGGAGGACCCGGAGGCAGGTTGTCCAACAGAGCCTGAACAAACCAATTGGGGATCTGGTGACCAGAGTACTGACAGGTATGTTTGTCATCTGGTAACCAGTGCAGAAATCTACTGGGAGGATTCGCTCCATTTATCCATCTAGCTCAGTTATTGTAATTGGCCTGTGGCAGAGGCCCTAGAGCCAGGTCTGTGAGAGAGGCCTGTTCCTCACAGAAATCCTAAGTGACATCTCGGTTGCCAGGCTCATTGAGAGGGGTCTGTCCGGGGGCACTTTGCCGTCACCGCGTTCTGACATGATAATTTTTTTAACTGATGGTGTGTAGGCACGACTGACCATCAGTCAGCTTCATCGGTTAACCTCGGACAACGGTCCTTCAGACTGTTTTCATCGGATGGACCGATCGTGTGTACAGGGCATAAGACTACTTCTGTATAACACATAGTGCAGTTGAATCAAAGTTTTTTTTGAATAATCAGGGACATGCATATGCTGACTGACTACAGTAAATGTACGTCATTACTTTGACGTTAAATACCAGTGTTAAGGCAGTAGCTAGCTGCCATAACCCCAGTATCGTTTTTTACTGTGGCCGATTCGGGGTACCGATGAGATATTTGTACATTGGAGAGTAAAACTATATGGTTTGTTACTTTATGTACATGAATCCATTCTGTCTTATTGTTTTGTCTTTTTATGAGATCATCACATGCGTGTTTGATCTTTTTTTATATGTACCAATAAATATGTGATTTTATATATTTTGGTGGTGTTGTTGCCTTTAAAATCCCAGACGGGGGTCTCTTGATTCTTTCTATACAATAGGGATGTGGCAACCACATACAACCTTCTGACATTGTGAAAACATTTTTCCTCGTAAATAAATTTAAAGCGTCGTCTATGGAGATTTTGAAGTACTGTAGTTTGACGCCATTCCCCCAGTGTGTACAATTATTTCTATTTACTCAGCGTAACATCATCTTTCACATTATTAAAAAACATTGGGGTAACTATATTTTTTTCCAAAAAGTTCAGTTTGAAAGACCGCTGCACAAATACAGGGCCAGTGCAAGGATTTTTGCCAACTCAGGCGAATGTGCATTTTGCTGCTGCCAAGGGCACGCACGCACCCACAGTGCCGCATAGCGCTGCAAAAACGACAGTAGAGTTCTGCTAAAATAGCGGCGCTTTACTGCCGACGGCGTAACGCCCCAGTGTGAAAGTAACCTAAGTCATGTGCCAGGCACATGACCAAACAGATGCAAGCAGCCAATCAAATATAGTGCTTGCTCAATATGGATTAAATAAATTAGAATTATGCTAAGCCATAGACATAAATAAAGTGATTTGTGCAACAGCAGGTACTACTTGCACAAATCACTTTATTTATGATATCTATGGCTATGCATAATTCTAATTTATTTAATCCATATTGAACAAGCACTATACATTTGGCTGCTTGACACTGGCAGTTGGAACCTGGCACACATCTCATACAACAACATACACATGATGATAGGTTAGGCATGTTGTGACTTCACTATAGTATAGTACGGACGGTATCTGGCCTCACCTGATGCTGCAGTGTGCTGCTGCGCTGCCTGGCTTTGGAGTTCCCCTAATTGCAAGTCTCCTCTCTGTCTTGTCCTCCACAGAAACCTCACCTCACGTGATGGCTGACTGTCGTCACTCACCGACCCGCTCGCGCTCGGGGAAAAGATAAAAGCTTGCAGTGGAGGGTAGGCGGAGCTTTAGGCTCCACCTCCGCTAGTTAGCCGAATGACGCCGGTCTGGCCGCCGCCTGTCACACTTGTCAACAAGCATGGGGGCGACCGTCGCACTCCTCCATGCTGCCAGACAGCTGAGCTAAGTTTTTTGCAGGTGAAGTGCCGTGCCGCCGCCGGGGCTATAGTGCGGGAGGCAGCCGCAGCCGTAGGAGGACGGGTTGGAATTTTTTTCCGAGCAGGGAGCTTTTTTTGGCGCCCCCCAAGGCCCGCGCTGTAAGGCAAGTGCCCATGCACAAATACACAAAATATTTCAACAATTGCCAAATATATATAAATATATATATATATATATATATACTGTGTGTGTGTATATATATATATATATATATATATATATATATATATATATATAATGTTTGGGCGTTCTAAGTAATTTTCTAGCAGAAAATACAAATGTAAACTTGTAAACAAAAAGATTCAGAAAAGGCCTGGTCAACAAGTGGTTATAACGGACAGCAATTGGATATGCTTAATTACAAATATACGTTGATCAGCCATCATTTTATGACTACTGACATGTTAAAGTGGTTCTAAAGCCTAAAGGTTGTTTACCTTAATGCACTCTATGCACTAAGGTAAAAAAAAACTTCTGTGTCACAGGATCCCCCCTCACTCCCCTTATACTTACCTGAATCCATTCTCAACTGTATATGAGAGCGCTCTCCACTCTCTCCTTGCCCACAGGGCAGATTGATAGCAGCATGAGCCTTTGTAACAGTGATTATCTTGTTACAATGGCATTCAAATTTGGTGGGATATAATAGGCAGCAAGTAAACAAGTTATCCCTGAAGCTGATGTATTGAAAGCAGAACAAATCGCAGTTTGTTGTGTATGGGGTTGCATAGCCACAGATTGGTCAGGGTGCTCATAATTACTCTTTTCCACAGCCAAAAGTGCCTACAATGGGCATGTGAGCATCAGAGTTGGATGGGATTGGGATGCATCATGTGAAGAAGGCAAGCCGGCGGAGGCAGTGTGATTTTTTGTGCAATGTTCTGCAGGGAAACCTTGGGTCCTGCCTATAATGTGGATGTTCTTTGACACATACCACCTACCTAAACATTGTTGTTGACCAAGTAAACCCCTTCATGGAAACTGTATTCTATGATGGTAGTGGCTTCTTTCCGCAGAGTAATGTGCCCTGCCACATTGCAAAAATGGCTCCAGAATGGTTTGAAGAACACAGCAATGAATCTGAAGTGTTGACTTGGTCTTCAAATTTTGCAGATAATCCAATCGAGCATCTGTGGGATGTGCTGGAAAAACACGGTAAATCCATGGAGACCCTACCTCAGAACTCTCAGGACTTAAAGGATCTGCTCCTGACAACTTGGTGCCAGATACCACAGCATAATTTTAGAGGTTTTAGAGTGAAGCCTCGTACACACGACCGAGGAACTCGACGGGCAAAACACATCGTTTTCCTCGTCGAGTTCCTTGTTAGGCTGTCAAGGAACTCGACAAGGCAAGTTTCTCCATTTCCGTCGAGGAAATAGAGAACATGCTCTCTTTTTGGCTCGTCGAGTTTCTCGACAGTTTCCTTGACGAAAATGTACACACGACCGGTTTCCTCGGCAAAAAAATATCTCCCAGCAAGTTTCTTGCTGGTTTTTGCTGAGAAACTCGGTCGTGTGTACGAGGATTTATAGTGCCATTCATACCTTAATGGGTCAGGGCTATTTCGCAGCAAAAGGTGGATAACCTAGTTATTGTTAGGTGAGTGTCCATAAAAGTAAGGCTGATCGGTGTAAATATTAAGATATTACCCTCCCCTGGGATTTCCCTGTCAGTTTGCTCTACAATAGAAGCTCCATAGCCTACATTAGCAATTTTGTTTTGCTTTCTATTCTTGCAAAGCAATTTAGCAATTATACTTGTTCTATTTTAAAAATGTACTGTATAGTACGGTATGATTTAGTCTTTTTTCACTCTTTAGTGTGAAACAGACATTTGCATTCTGATGCTCTTGAGGTGCAGTGGAACTATATATTCCAATACCCACTCAAAGGATGAAAAGGCTTCACAAAATGTAGAGAAGAAGATACTGAAACAACAATAGAGCTATGTCTTATAACAATCAATCATGCGACTTGCTGCATTTAAAAGATGAAATGTTAATCGTTGCTATTGACAATTAACAATTTGCTCCAATTTCCTTTAAATTATGTGCAGTGTTGTGGCCTGGAAGTCACTGTTAGAAAATAGGTGAACAAAGAGTGCAACCAATGACCAATCAAGTGCCTGTTGTCTTATGCTGCGTACACACGACCGTTATTCATGTCATGGAAAAAAACTATGTTTTTCTCGACGCGATACCTCTCAAGCCTGCTTTGCATACACACGATCAAAAAAATGCTCGAGCAAAGCGCGGTGATGTACAACACGTATGACGGCACTATAAAAGGGAAGTTCCATTCGAATGGGGCCACCCTTTGGGATGATTATGAACATTTCCCTTCTCATAACTTGCTTCTGAGCATGCGCATTTTTTTCCCCATCGTTAGGTCTACACATGACCGTTTTTCATGACGAGAAAACGACGATGTGAAAAACGATGAGAAAAAATACAGCAGGTTCTAAATTTTTCATGCCCATTTTTCTCATCACGAAAAATTCTCTGGAGCCTACACAAGACCAATTTAAAAAATTGCATTTTTCTCGTCATGAAAAACAGTCGTGTGTACACGGCATTACTCTTGTGAAAAGGGTGGCCCTGTATAAGCACTGAACTCTGTGAGAGATGGATGATAGTTTCACCTGGATGTAAACCCACATTTACAACCGTCTCAACCCATCCAGCACCAGTGAATGTCAGCATTGTCCAAATCTTGTCCTGCCTTTATTTCATTCACAGTGCATGGTTAATCCTAGCATATCAGTCCGGAAAAAACATGTCCTTTTTCAGTAACGTTATGCTGATTATACCAACTCGTTTATATTGAGTATCATTACAATCTCTCATTACGGTGGTTGAATATGATCTTTTAAGCCCCTCATTAAAGCAAGACTGTATGTAAACTGTGGCGGAGTGTATCATTTGTTGCCGATAGCCTTATCTTTTTTTTTTTACGTTTTTTGCTGTGTTTTATTCTTTGTATATTTATAATTATGTTTAATTAGTATGTTGCACCGTGGCCCTGTGAGATACAACATTGTGTTCTACCGTATGTCCTCACATGTAGTAGAATGACAATACACCTTGACTTGACTTGAATTGATACTTGTGGGATAAATATCCCCTCTATGTGCATTACAGTGTTACAACAGACAACTCATAGAACACATCTACGGGATCTGGACTGAGGGTCTGGTAGGACTAAAAGGTAAAAATAGATAGCAAATTGCCTTACAAGTTTGCATATACACTACAAATTTTTACATTTGGTGTAAACATTTTCTCTTGCTTTTGCATTTACCAAGATTACAAATCAGCCATTAATATTCAAGAGCATGAATACATAATTAATAAATAGTGGCTCTTTAACGAAGACTGGTTTTCAACAAATTGTGAGGAAAATACAAAAATATTCCTAACATTTTAAAGGTGTGACCTCAGTTTCCATATTCCTAAAAGAACCACCATTAAGCATGGTGAAATACTATAAAGTAAGCCAATGACAACAAGGAATAAGTGAACTGCCTTCTATTTTATTTTATAGACCTTGAATTCCCCCCACCTCCATTAAAAAGGATTTTGTGTAAATTTGACTTATTGGATAACTTTATTAACTGTCTGTTATTTTACACTCACTCTATTAATGTGCTCTATATGAGTGCAGTGTACAAAGTTATATATATACATAAACATACAGCATTTCCAGGAATGCTTAACTATTTATATGAAATTGACATTTTAAATAGTGGTAAAAAATATGAGTTTTAAAACATTTTAAATATGTAAACAGCATTATGGTCATATGAGATGCTCAGATAGTGTTAAGCCCTGTACACACGGCCCAGAATCTCGTCAGGAAAAAAAAATGTTTTTCCTGACGAGATTCTTGGCAAGAATCTCTTGCCGGCTGAGTGTACAGACACTCCATTCGCCGCATTTTGCTACACCCTAGGAAGCTACCGCGAATGTGTCAAAGTCATTTGTAGCATGCGCGGGTTTCCACAGCGACACACTCTCGGGTTTCTCGGCAGGAAAACACTGCAGAGAATCACAACGAGGAAATAAAGAGCAGGTTCTCTATTTTCTCGTCGAGATTTTGGGCAGTTTTCCTGACAAAACTGAAAGCCTCGTACACACGCACGGTTACTTGGCAAGAAAGCTCTGCCAGCAGTTTTCTTGCTGGTTCTTTAGTGTATATGTTTTTGGCCTAATAATGTCTGGCATACAAAAAGCATTTCATTATATGAAAATTAACGGCATAAAAAAGATTGTATAAAGAATATTATCTAAAGTTAGGCAGTCAAAATTGCAGATCAAAAATTTAGATACATGCAGCTAAAGTTACATACAGATATTTTTCCTATGAAAGTGAGCTTATCTCCACCCCCAGCCTTTAGGAGCCTCCTTATTGGAAGAGTTTTATACAGTAGCTGTATAGCCAACATTGGCCATGGTATTTGGAGGATAGGGGATTTTTTTGTTTGGGAGGTACGCTGTGCATTACTTATTACTGACCCCTGAACTCTGTGCATTACTTATGCATTACTTATTACTGACCCTGAACTCAGTGCACTACTTATGCCTGGCCTCTTATGCCGCGTACACAAGATAATTTTTCAGCATAAAAAAAAAACATTGTTTTTCAGCATGTCGAAAAAACAAAGTTTTCACAACTTCATCATTAAAACGATGTTGCCTACACACCATCGTTTTTAAAAAATGATCTAGCAAAGCGTGGTGACGTACAACACGTACGACTGCACTATAAAGGGGAGGTTCCATTCGCCTTGGGGCTGCTTTAGCTGATTCCGTGTTAGTAAAAGACGATTCGCGATTTTCTTACTGTTACAGCGTGATGAATGTGCTTAATCCATTATGAACAGTAGTTTTACCAGAACGAGCACTCCCATCTCATAACTTGCTTCTGAGCATGCGCAGGTTTTCTACGTCGTTTTAGCCCACACACGATCATTTTTTACAACCCGGAAAATGACATTGTTTAAAACAACGTTAAAAAATGCAGCATGTTCACATTTTTTTTTTGTCGATTTTCAGAACCTGAAAAATTATGTGAAGCCCGCACACGATCATTTTAAATGACATTTTTGAAAAACAAAGTTTTTTTCATGCCGAAAAAATGATCGTGTGTACGCAGCATTACTTACTCTTACCCCTAGCCCTCTGTATGTTTATTATGCCTGACCCCTGCAATCTGTTACTTACTCCTGACTCCTGCACTCTGCATATTACGTATTCCTGTACTTTGCACTCTGCACATTATGCATTCTGACATCTCCACTCTGCTTTTTACACACTCCAGATCCTCTGTGCATTACTTATTCCTGACCCCTGAACTTTGTGTTTTATATATTCTTGTCCCCTAAACTCAATGTGCTACTTACTCTTGACACCCACACTCTGTATGGTAATTAGTTTACTACTGACCCCTGCACTGTGTGTTACTTATTCCTAACCTCTCTGTACACTGTTACTTACTCATTTACCCTGCACTCCATGTGTTATGCACTCCTGACACTTCCACTCTGTGCATTACAAACTTCTCAGCACTGCACTCCGTGCATTACGCACTTTTGACTGATTTTATTTACCCATACCCCAGTAAGCTCTTCCCACTGTCTGCATAATTTGGCCACACTCTCTATTCAATACAGTGCACTTGACCCTCCCCCGCCCCACCACATTTAAAGTAGTTTTGGTCAGTAGGGTATTCCTGGATTTCATTTTGAAAATCTAATCATCTTAATTTAAGGTGATTGTAAAGTTATTTTTTTTTTTTTTTAATAACAAACATGTCATATTTAACTGCTCTGTGCA
This sequence comes from Rana temporaria, assembly GCF_905171775.1. Taxonomy (NCBI): domain Eukaryota; kingdom Metazoa; phylum Chordata; class Amphibia; order Anura; family Ranidae; genus Rana; species Rana temporaria. The sequence goes on from NC_053489.1 coordinate 498,715,480, forward strand.
AGGGATTTGCACAGAACATTTCCGATCTGCCTTTTTTGGGGTCCCCCGGTGGTGCTCCTTGCTCCTCCTCTTCGGCGAGTGCCACCACGGAGAGACGATTTTCATGCCCGTAAAAGATCGAATCACATTTAAGGCACTCTGCCTGACGCACAAATGTGTACAAAACAGTTGTCATGGATATGCATAAAGTCTGTCTGCTTACCTGATCTCCATGTGTTCATTAGAGGCCTGACCCTCCTTCTGACTGTCTCTTATCACCTCCCTCCCTGTATGGCTCTTTCCTAGGCCATCCCAAGGAAGCCTATATTAACCATTGCACTGCTAGTCTGCTTTGCTGTTCAATAGTGTAGTTTGCTAAGTTCCTGTTTGCAGTGTGCTATGATCATCTTCCTGTGTACTGTTTTTGGCTTGTTCCTGACTTCTGCTGTTTGCCTGTGCTCCTGACCATTTGACTGTCCCACGGTTATCCTTGTCTGCCTGTTGCCCTGACCTCGGCCTACCCATCACCACCGTTTGTCCTGCTGGCTGCTTCCCCTCTCTCCCTGCGGAGTGTGACCTAGGGAATCTCGGGGGCCGCGACATGGATCCAGTTGCGGCCAAGGCCATCCTCACCATCAGAGGCTCTGGTGAATACAAAACTGGGTCTTAGACTCCGCGCCCCGGGTGATCTTGGGTTCAAGCTTCCTCTCTGCTAGCAGTAGTCGGCTATAGGGTTCACTACCCTGTGGTGCATCCCTGACCCCAACTGGGTGCACTTGTCACCTGGCCACGGGTGACCTGACAACAGTGCACACCAATATCTATGCGAAAAATTTAAATGTCACAACCCAAATCGCATCCGCCGATCTACCAACCAAAATCGACTCCAAATACCCAAGGCCCGTTACAAGTCCAAAGGAGAACGAAGATTTTCAGTCCAAGGACCTTGACTATGGAACGCTTTACCAACCAGCATCCGAACGGAAGGGAATCACCAGGCCTTCAGAAAAAAACTCAAAACCAATCTATTCTGAGGGCAAAAAATAGTAGGAAATGGATACCAAGCGCCTTGAGGCGATTCAGTTCGCATATGTATCGCTATACAAGTTTCTCACTCACTCACTGACTCAGGAAGCTGCAGCACAGAAGGTTTTTCACCTTAATGCATTGAATGCATTAAAGTTAAAAACCCTGAGACTTTACAACTCCTTTAAGGAAAGCGTTAGTGGTTTTGGTCAATGTTGTTTTTCTTTTATTTCGTTTTTAGGTTTTTAAATATATTATATATATACTGTAAATATGCTTCTTATTTGTCTAAGATATTTATTTTACAAGCAAAATACATGAAATTTGCTGTGCTTTAAAGAGGAAGTAAACCCTCTGTAATATTTTTTTGAACGTATACACCTGCAAGAGAAAGGCATAATGAGTTAGTATGCACAGCATACTAGCTCACACTGTGTCACTTACCTGAGAACGAAGCCCCCGAAGTCCACCTCGGTCCCGTCCACCGCCGCCGCCATGGCCCCTGGAGCTTCTTCCTTGTTTCCGCCGCTGTGATTGGGCAGAGCGGCGATGAAGTGTAGGTTAAGGAGATACTTCTTTCACCTACAGGTAAGCCTTAATCTAGGCTTACCTATAGGTGCAAGTTGCAAGAGTGGGTTTACAACCACTTTAATGCTACAGTGCGGTGCATGCTGAAATTTCTAATAAGAAAGCCTAAGGCCGAGTACTCACGACCAAACATGTTCGCTCGAAATGTCCGACGGGCTGTTTCCGGCGTACAAGGCTGTTTTTTCATTTGGCCCGCTGGCTTGTACACACCAGCGGACGATATTTCCCTGCGGACCTGAACGCGTGCACGTAATCCACGTTTGACGTCACTATAAAGGGAAAGGCCAAAGTCAATGGCGACGCCCTCTGTTCCGCTTTTGCTAGTTACGGCTTTGCTCGTGTTAGTGAAGGTTTGGTTAGAGCTGATTCGCGCTTCTCGGTCTCCAGGCTTTAGTAGGTAGTATTTTCTCGTTCAGTGCGTGTGCTTGTGGGTACGTAGTTGGCATTCGGGTACAGGCGTGCAGTTCGTTCTGCTTAGCAGATTCGTACTGTGCGTTCGTATCTGTGTGTCGTTCGTTCTTTGCAGGTACCGCTGGATTTGATTGTGCTTTCTGTTGGAGTGTGTTCTTGACTGACCAGCCGGCCGGTTTGAAGCCATGATGGAGCAGCAGCGTAAATTTTCGCGAGTTGGTGCTGTTTATGGGATGGCTGCTGGATATGTTCATTATTCCAGTACTTTGGCCAGAAACAGGGGGCGGAGGCGTTTCTGGACCAAGAATTGGTTGCGCCAGCGTGACCAGTTCTCTCATATGCCTCTGCTTAGGGAACTCCAGGAGAATAATCCTAATGACTATAGGAATTTTCTCCGCATGACGGACCCCGTATTCAACAGTCTGCTGGAACTTCTGTCCCCCTATATCACGAGGCAGGACACTGTGATGCGCCAAGCCATCACGGCCGAGCAGAGGCTTATTGCCACGTTGCGGTACCTGGCGACTGGGAGGAGCCTGCAGGACCTCAAGTTCTCGACAGGCATCTCTCCGCAGGCGCTTGGGGTCATCATACCGGACACGTGTGCTGCCATCATTAAAGTTATGCACGAGGAGTATATGAAGGTAAGTTTCCTCATTTTAACCTCACAATGTGTCTTTAATAATGTGGCAAACTAACTTTTTATTTTATTTCCCAGATATGCTGTGTGTTTAACTAACGTTCCCTTTTCTCACTATGCATGTTGATATCAGCTTTTACATGTTCTTTTTATTTTGGCCTACCTGCATATTTTGATCTTACCCAATATTAACCTGTCCAGCATGCTATCTTCGGGCCAACCCCCACCATGCCACTTTTTTTTTTGTTTTTGTTTTCTAAAAACAGTTTAAACACCCCCCACCCCCCCTTCAAAGTGTTTTTGTCCCCATCAGAGGGCTGTGGAGTCTCTTATTAATTAAGTGGGCCTATCTATTTGTGCCCCGAAATTCTCCCTTCATAATTTGCAAATGCTATTTTAAAAATGTAAAGTTGCACAAGGATGCTTGTAGGATTATGTTTGCAATGTTTATGTGCCAAAGTACTAAATCTCTTTTTTTGTTTGTCCCCACAGCTACCCTCCACACCACAGGAATGGCAGTCTGTGGCTTCCCAATTTGCCGAGCGGTGGGATTTTCCTAACTGCGGTGGAGCAATAGATGGGAAACACGTCCGCATTGTGCCCCCACCCCACTCGGGGTCCTTCTATTATAACTACAAGGGTTATCATAGTATCGTGTTGATGGCGGTGGTGTCGGCACAGTATGAGTTTCTATATGTGGACGTGGGGAAGAACGGCCGGATGTCAGATGGGGGAGTGTTCGCACGGACTGATTTCTATGATCGTCTCCAAACTGGTGGTCTGGCATTGCCACCAGATGAAGATAATGTGGAAGGACTTCCGTTTGTGTTCCTAGCGGACGAGGCTTTCGGCCTTGGACCTCACCTAATGCGGCCTTTTCCCCAGAGGACCCTCACCTCAGAGAGGAGTGTGTTCAATTTTCGGTTGTCCAGGGCTCGGAGGGTAGTCGAGAATGCCTTTGGGATCCTCTCCAACCGGTTCCGCCTGTTCCTGACATCGATACATTTGGCGGAATATAAATTGAACACCATTATATTTGCCTGCTGCATTTTGCACAATTTTCTACGCAGGCACTCCCAGACGTACCTAGCCTCCATGGGCTCTGAGGCAGGACTACCCTCAGAGAACATTCCTGGCCTGGACACTGGTCGCGCTGGCTTGGCCCCCCAATCTGCTCGTGAGGTACGCGACAAATATGTTGAGTACTTCATGGGTCGGGGGGCCATTGCTATGCCAGATCATATTTCTTTCTAATTCGGCCCCCAAAGAAAGGAATATTCTCACAACTAATAAATAATTAGACCATTGGACTTTATACAGTTGTTTGTCATTACTGCTTTTTCTCTATTTTTCTGTCTTCCAGGTTATCTCCAAAAATAGTGCACTTCTAGTGCCAGATTTACTTACTCAGATGTATTAACTAACCACATTTGCACATTATTCACTCATCTACAAACTGGGTATTCAGTCTAGAAATAAGAAGCCACTCATTTTTCTGCTTTTGATGTCACATTTTTTTTTTTTTATTTTAGTCATTTTTTAACAAGAAATGTGTATTTTTAGGCAGAAAACATTTCCTGCAAATTTTTGCAACAAAATATTGGCTTTTAATTATTTATTTTTTTGTCTTTATTGACAGTGATTAGCAATAATAATGATCGAAACACAATGTAAGAATAATTTCACTGAAACTATACGCAAGAATTTTTGGGCTTGTCTCCTATATATCTATCTCTAGAGATATATATATATATATATATATATATATATATATATATATATATATATACACACTTCTAAACAGAATTTTTTTAGACTTTGGTTAAAAATTTTAGTTCTTATTTAGTTTGGTTTCCAATAACCCAGACTAATTTATGTAGAAATTTTTTGGGTTATTTTTTATTTTCTAATTTTTTTTTGGGTATTTGTTTCGAAGACATTTATTTACATTTAGAAATTTTTGTGTATTGTTTTTATACAAAACATTTTTTGGCTTTGTATTTGTTTGTGTCTAATTTTTTCAAAATTAGTTAACTTCTTTCTTTAGGTGAGATTTCTTGTTCGTTTTGTGATCTGAAACTGGAAACATTTACAAACCAAAAAAGATCAACACCAAACAAAAATTTAAAAAAAGAACAGCAGTCAGTCATATGGATGGTGTGCTTTCACACTGGAACACGCCAAAATTTCTAAATGCACACATTCAGTGAAAACTCGCCAAATGTCATTGGTTAAACAGACAAATGGCCACATGTGCTATCTGACATCATGGGTGATCAATGTCTGTGTTTTGTGGGAGCAAACCCTTCCTCTCAACTACTTGAGGATCGAGGAGGGGTTTGTACCCACAAAGCACAGACAATAGATAGTCTGTGATGGCAGATAGCACATATTGGCACACTGTGTGTGCATTTAGAAATTTTGGCGTATTATAAAGTACAAAAATTAAAAAGGGTTTTGTGGGCGGGGGATGGGCGGGGGATGGGCTTCTGTGGTTCAGTCTTTGACACGGCCCATCATGTCAATGATATTTTTGTAATTTTGTTCGATGACTAGCATCCTTTGTCGCATGTTCTCCATTTCCGTGCTACACTCTGAAATGACATTTCGCACATTCTGCTCCATGACTAGCATCCTTTCCCGCATAATGTCCATTTCCGTGCTGCACTCCATTAGTTGCTGTACAATTATAGAAGCACTTGCACGTGAAAAATGTGCTACACCATCTTCATCCCCTAAAAAGAAACAAATTGGCATTCAAAATATGTAAATAATTTCCAGCCTATCTGCATATGTTTGGCCCTATTAATATAGGGGTGACACTGACCTGATGGCCTGATAATTTCCACATCCCCAATTTCTTCATCTTCTATCACTCCTCCTTCTTCCACCACCTCCCCATCATCTTCTATCACTCCTCCTTCTTCCACCACCTCCCCATCATCTTCGACTCCTCTTTCATCCATCAATCCACCTTCTTGCAATTCGCCAAATTGTTCTTCCGCCACTTGCCCTTCATCTGCTATAAATTCTAAGTCCAAAATAACTTCTTCCTCCTCTCTTCCTTCCTCCTTTCTTCCTTCCTCTTCTCCTTCCACATCCTCTTCTCCTTCCACATCCTCTTCTCCTTCCACATCCTCTTCTCCTTCCACATCCTCTTCTCCTTCCACATCCTCCTCTCTTCCTTCCCCAGCCTCCTCCTGCTCAACATGTGGAGGTGTTTGATTTTGCGGGTGTCTGGCCCTCTCTGCCTCCTCCAATTGCTGGCGTCTTCTTTCCCCTATAAGAAATAATAAAAAACAAAAGGGATACTCATCAGCACACAGATATTGGATATCATAAATCGCACACATTGCATAGACGATACATTTATGATGATTTTTGGTTGTTTATTCTTTCAGCAATCCTCCATTTTTGGCGTAGTTCTAGGCCAAGCTCTGATCCTGCCCCTTTTTTGCAAAGAAGTGACACACATGGATGTCCCCCCAAAACATTAATTCTCGTCGACCCTCCAAATAAATATACTTTGATTTTTGAGACACAGGTGCTTTGCATTTCAAGATGTTAAAACATCATCTTTATTTGCATTTTGGAGAATGAATCTTGTTTGCCTGTCACATTCACTCAATTTAATTTCTGTGATTTTGCTATTCAACAATGTTGGAAAACCAAGTTTGGGGCCAGTCAGCCATGTCCAGGTGTGTTGTTCCTGGAGTAACGTCACATTTTTGCAAAACAATGTCATATTACGCGTGTTTACTATTTCACAAAATTTGGTAAGGGTTGTTATTTGACATAAACACAATACAGTATCTACACGTGTTCAAAAGTACAAGCAGGCCAAGGAGGCAGATGTGAAAAAATACATGTCAACACATTATTGCAGACATTCCCCCCCCCCCTTAAATAATATGGACTTACTTTTACGCAGAATTTTGAGGATCTTCTTCATGTGATGTGGCTCCCTCAATTTTAAATCGGACCAACGCTTCCGTAGTTGCTCCTTTGACCTGGTGACACCAAACATTCTACTCATTCTCCTTGCCACCTTGTCCATTATGTGTGACTTTCTACGGTTCGGTGTTTTGTAGGGCCCACATTCACCATCATAATCCTTCCTCCTCATGATGTAAACCAACTCCACCATTTCTTCGAACGCCATATTAGTGGCTTTATATCTTTTAGGCCTGGATCGGGACGGTCCTGCCTCTGTCCCTTCACTTGCGCCATGAGAGCTCCGTGCCCGCTCGTGTGACATCGCCATCTTTCCTTCCCACAGAGATTAGGGGCGTGGAAACGAGGAAATGTCCCGTCAGGGGCGGAGATGAGGGCGGGGATTCTTGCATATGCGGAGTGTCGCGAATGCCAACAACGTATTGACGTAGGTTACGCGGAGAATATTCGCGCGATTCCAGAACCTACACAGTTAACGCCATATTTACTTTTTCAATTGATTAGGGGCATGGCAAAGGTGACGAGGGCGGCGTTTCATACATACGCGGAGTGGATAAAAGGCGCTTGACGTGATTACGTAGGTTACGTGTTAATTCAGCGAGCGTAAGAAACGAGGATTTTGAGAGAGGCAGGTAAGAAATTTAAACATGGGATCAGCAGCGGGCTCTAAAATGTAGAGCAATGGGATGGGGGTTTGGTCTGTTGGTTGCACAGTTTTATTAAGCTATTATGTCTCTTGGATACCAGAATGTGATTTTCGTACCCAAATGCTTTTGTAGACATCACAAAATAGAGAGGTCAAAAATGCTGTGACTCATTATCAATTATGTAGGGTGTATTCAGATCAGGCCAAGTATTGTTCTGTGTTGGTTGGACAGAGGTCATTAGGAAGTTACTTTCATGTAATCAATGCTGAGGGGCAGGATATCTACACATGCAATAGTGCCTTGATGAATGCTGTCATTTGTAATAATTGTGTATGGTTGTACATTTCTATTATTTCCTGCAATGTAACCAAAGGGGCGGCATGTATAAAAAAAATGTTAGCTAAAACCAACCAATGGGGCAGAGCTGGCCAGCATTTTCTAAACAAGAGACACTGTGTTTGTATTTCTATATAGGTACTACTTTTTAAAAAACATATTCTATCAATGTAAATGCTGAGGCTTTTTTTAATTGTGTTTTTGGTTTCTTTTTATTTTTTCAATCTAGAATAAAAAACAGTAAATCATAATTTCACAATGGATCTCCTGCAGACCCAAGAGATTATCCAGCATTTGCTGGATAAATTTAGGGAAATGCCCATCCTGTGGGATTCAAAGCAGCCCACCTACCACAATAAGGACGTACGAGCGGGAGCACTTGAACAGCTAGCAGCATACATGAGGACATGGGTGCCAGAATGCAGTGCCAACATGGTGAAGGATAAACTTGCCAACCTCAGGGGCACATATAGGAGAGCGTACAAAGCTCACCAAAAGCAGCTAAGATCTGGAGCAGCAGCAAGACCACCAAAGGAACCCAAGCTGTGGTATTACAGCCAGATGTCATTTTTGCGGGATCAACTGGAAGGCAGGCCATCAATGTCAAGTCTGAATCCCAACCTTTCCTCCACGCTACCTCCCAGCGGGACTTCCCCAGATCACCACAGCCCTGCAGAGTCAGATGAAGAGGGCCTGGCTGACAGAGAGGCAGATCTGCGCCTCTACGATGATGAGATATAGTAGTTTCATAACTAGTTATGTAATAATATTAATTATTGTTTGATTCTTGACTTGATATTGGTTAATAAAATACAAGCTGGGAAGTAAAAATCTAAAATCGTGGGCAAACAAATAGGTGTCAGGGATGACAACTGCAGGGGTCAGAGGGTGAGTCTGTTTTCAAGTTTAAATTCAAGGCAAAAAATAAGATTCAAGCATGAAAATGTGAGTGAGTATATTCCTAAATATATTACAACATGTCCCTTTTTTTTACACAGGAAGAAGAGACCAGCCAGGAGGTGGCAGATCCTTTCCTCACTGTCAGCCAGGACGAAGGGGTCAGTGGCAGCCAGGAGGAGGCCGGGCCCAGTGGCGTTCAGCAGCTCCCCAGGACAAGCACCACCAGCCAGGCTCCTCCCCTTTATATTAGGCCACCAGGCCGTAAGAAGAAATTGGGGGCAGTGGAGGAAGCCAGCCTCAAAATGATTCAGGAGGCGAGTGCCATCATGAGGGCCCCCCTCAACCCCACTGAGGCCTACAGTGCCTCCGTGGCACATGATCTCAATAAAGGCACGGAGGAGCAGAGGCAATTGGCCAAGGGCATCATCAACCAGGCCCTTTGGTGGATGCAGAGGGAGATGCTGACCCCAGACACTGGGCTATGTGACCCGGCCCGGCTTGCTGAACATCATACTCCTGCTGCCACATCATCCCCACCTGCAAGGGCCCAGGGAAGACCCGCTGGAAGGCAGCCTGGAAGGAAGGTTGCAAGGAAGAGGAGACGTTGATGCCCTGCCTTCCATTTGATCCCCCACAAATGGCATCTTGTTTGGACTACCACAGCTTGGGTTCCTTTGGTTATGTGCTGCTGCTTCAGATTTTATTTTGTGTGCTTCCTGAGGTTGGCTAGTTTATCCTTCACCATGTTTCAAATGCAAGTTTGCATGTATTTTGCTAGCTGTTCAAGTGCTGCCATTCTGTTTTTGATCCTTTTTATAATTTGCTCAAATAAAAGCCTTTTTGTTGATTTGAAAAACGTGCCTATTGTTTGTAATACTGTGGGTATTATTTTAGGCATCAAACATTACAAACAAATAAAATGTTTAATCTAAAATATTCACTAACTCATGGGGGGGGGGGCATTTGGTGTGCCAACATGGTAGACAATTTAAACAACCTTCAAAATAATCCAGTTAAATATACAAACAAAAGCAAAATCAAAACTATTTCCTATTAAAATATTCTAAATGGTGACATAACTATAAACACCTAAAGAAAGTGGGAAAGATAACCATTAAACATTAAAAGCAAAAAATTGGAAATGTGGAGGACCACTAAAAATATGATACGTCGGGCCAATAAAAGTTTGCAAAAATCTTACTACATCACAGCTAACAAATGTCACTTTTCAGTATGGAACAACTCAGTTGAAATAACATGAGCTAAATAACTGATTAGTTATAGCAAGAGAAGAATGAATAAAACGACGGCATCAAGCGTTGTTTATTGTGTGGTTTGCTTCAGTGTTCTATTGCTAGAATTAATCTTTCTATTGACGAATGTGCCATATCCCAAACAAACGTGAGTTTTACCTGAACGAGCGCTCCCGTGGCCTCATTTAGTCTGAGCATGCGCGGGGTTTTTGTACGTTGGTTTTGTGTACTCACCACCAAACATGTCCGTTCGGACAGGATTTGAGCGGACGGTTTTAAAACAAGTTTGGAAATAAATGTCTGCTGAAAAACGGCCCGGCGGGCAAATGTACGGTGAAATTCTGTACGCTCGTAACTACACACGACCAAACATGTCTGCTGAAACTGGTCCGCGGGCCAGTTTCAGCAAACATGTTTGGTCGTGAGTATGGGGCCTAACACTAGCTCTGCACATGTTGATTGCTTCTGTAGACTGCAGATCTAAGAAACAATGGCCCAGATTCAGAAACAACAAATTTCAAATCTGCGCCGTCGTATCTTTAGGCCGATTCTCAAAGCCAGATACGTTGAAAAAATAGGCTTCCTCTGCCGACGTAACTTGCATATGCCGGCGTATAATTGTGTGCAATTTTACGCTGGCCGCTAGGGGTGCTTCCGTGGATTTTCCGCATCCAATATGCAAATGACCTAGATACGTCGATTCAGAAACGTACGTGTGCCTGGCACGTATTTTTTTTACGTCGTTTACGTAAGGCTTTTTCCGGCGTAAAGTTACCCCTGCTCTATGAAGCGTAGCCAATGCTAGGTATGGACATCGGAACAGCGTAGATTTTTTCACGTTTTACGTCGTTTGCGTAAGTCGTCCGTGAATGGGGCTGGGCATAAGTTACGTTCATGTCAAAACCAATGAGTATTTGCGGCGTAATTTTGAGCATATGCACTGGGAGACATCCACGGACGGCGCATGCGCCGTTTGTAAGAAGCGTAATTTACGTGGGGTCACGAGTAATTACCATAAAACACGCCCACCATTTCCACATTTGAATTAGGTGGGCTTACGCCGGCCAATTTACGCTACGCCCGCACAAAGATCCGCTCATGTCTCTGACTCTGGCCCAATGTCTTCATTAGGAGAGCAGGAGGAGTGTGTGTCCCTCCTCTGAATCATTCAGCTTACTCATTTAGTTGTAATTGTTTGTAGTAAGAGAATCTGCTAATGTGTCTTTTCAATATCTACCAAACTCGCATTACTTTGCTGTAATACTTTGTAACGTCCTTCACCATTTACTCTTCAACATTGAAATCAGACACAAAACACAAGAAAGATAAGAAAAACATGCAGTACTAATACCAGTGTGCACATCAAGTAATTATAGACTTGATTTGTCCTGTTTTTCAGATAAGTCTGAAGCCAAACATGGGCATACAAATGTATAGCACAATCAGAACTTATTACACTAGAAAATAAATGACACCATTGTTTACAACAAGGAAATTAAATAGCAAATCGGCCTTGCTATCAAATACATGAAAGGTGTCCTTGCCTACCTCAACTTCTCTAGCGATTCCAGCTGGCAGTTAAATGTTGAACAGTCAGTTCTTAATACTTTGGGTGGAAGGGTGTTAGCCACATTATGTCAGTGTATTTATATATCAAAGTAGATGAATGCATACTTCCCTGCAATCCCTGTGTGAGCAGTTCAGTTTAATGTTTCTGGCACTACAACTTCCATAAGTGTTTAATATAACTTTGACAGTAGGCAAGCCAGGATGTCGTTTCAGCTATCACTTATTACTGATGCAGAGAGATTTATTGTCTTTTATGGTAGTGACAGGAGCACAACATTGAATATTGAAGGGATGTTTGTCCTACATCAGGGTCGTTTATCAGCTGCAAATATCAAAATCTTGGTTTCAATCTCCAGTACTTAAGCTGGTTGGAATAATGCCCTGTTTTCTTAACGGGTGTAGCACTATGACTTTATGCACTGAAATTAGCAAGTTAAACATTAAAAAGGTACTGAATTTTCTGTCCATGGTTTTATAGTCACGACAAAGGGGTGAGATTAAATCTTGCTGAGTCATAACTGGCTCCTGCATGTATGAGTGAAATAGGGTCTCTGTGTTTTTAGTTTTCCATGTATTCATCCCAGTTTATCTGTATAACTGGTGGTGAGTTCACATACATTTTGCCTCTTTTCTGGAAACCTTTGATTCACTTTTTATATTAAAGTCTAACTTCAGCCAAAACTTGTACTTACTTTTTTTCTTTTGTCTTAAACAAAATGTGGAAGAATTAAAATGTATTTCAAGTTCCTATCTATTTCTGTCTTTTCCCTGACTTTGTGTCCCTGTGTGCCCATACAAGGGGTACAGGTGTTGTTGTGGCAGGAAGCGCAGACAGCAGTAGCAGTATACATGTTTGGAGAAGTTCTAACCCTTCACCACTTTACTAAAAAATATTTAAAGACAGTGAGAACAGATTTATAATACTAACCTATACACTTCATGTCCTGACAGAATTTGAGGGGAAATCTCCAAAATAAGAACATAGAGGGCAATAAAAAGTTAACAGAGGTTCCAACTCTTACCCGTTCTTTCCAAAATAACTTAGTTCTAGGAGGAATTGGTTGCAGAGCCCATTGAGCAGCAGCCATTTTCCTGAGGTAACTGTTTAGCTAGTAAATTTTTTTTTTTCCTGAAATGTGATGCTGGCAGCAGGGTGCTTGGCTAAAAGAATGTTGCTGGAGAGGCATGTTATGGAGCAGCCCTAAAGAGGCCCCAATTTCCAATCTGGGATCCAGGTGGAAGGAAATGCAGCTGAGCCAAAGGCAGATGGCATGGCAGGGCCAGAATTGCCTATTCGTTGGAGAGGTAGTCCATGGCCCCTGGCTTCTCTATGCAGGGAGGGGAGAGCAGTATCCCACTTATTAGAAGCCCATAGGTCTTTACTTGAAACTTAGAAGGTGTTGCTTGTGCTAGAAGAGAAGGTGCAAGGTCAGCACAGGTCTCTACAGCCTGGTCCATTGCCAATATGGACTTGTCAATTTTACTTTCCCTCTTTGGGGTACTTGGGTAGCAAGTGGTACAGTGCCTTTAGGCGGGGTGAGTTCCCCACCTGCTGGTACAGGTTCCATTCAAGGGCAGGGAGGTGGGGGTTCACCGGTGCCTTCTCTGGCTTTTGGCATGGGTGCTGGTCTGGCTTCTGAATCTTTGGACTTACATCAACCAGATCCTAGCAGCATTAACTGGATTCTCTGGTCCTGATCATTTTTCATTGCCCCAACTATGCCAACTATACCTGGAGTTCCGGCAGGTACTGTCCCACAAGGATCAGGAGGGCAGCAGTGAGTTTCACAGCTTACCTTCTTTACACCTTATTCATTCTACTTATAACACACCTAGTGTTTATCAGGGTAGTGTAGATAGCCTTTTTGAATCTTTGAGGGCTTTGGCATCTCAGTGGGACTTTTAGTGTGAGAATTTGTCAGGTTTAGCTGGGGTTTGGGTCTCACTGGGATAAGTAAATGGGTATTACAGCTGGGTCTTGGGAGAAGTGGCATCTGCACCACAAGAGGATCATCCCCCCACTGTTAATGTGGACACGGCATCTGAAATCAGATAGTTCAAGGTGGAGGAGACCTCTGGCAAGGGAAAGTACAAAAGCTTGCCTTTTTTAAGACTGTCAGCATTTTTAAAAAAAATGCAAATTTAGGTTTGGGTGCTCCACATGTGGGACTGCCAGCCACACTTATTCCTAGTGTTTTATGAAACTGGGCAGATACACAGGAAATATTGGGACTTTTAACCCACTAAACATAATTAAGAAACTTGGTGATTTATGATGTGAAGCTTTATTGGCTAAGTGAGCATCCTGATTTTGATGCAGAAGTACTTTTGCAGCAAGTATTGTCCGAAGGGTTTACAAATTCATACATATTGTAGAGTAGTGGATGGATGTTTGTAACTTAGCATTGGTTAGACTATACCCTCATGTGGTTAGAGAAAAATTGCAGAAGGAGGTAGAATTGGAACAGATTGGATGGCCCTTTTAAGTATCCACCCAGCCTGATCCTATGGGTTTCTCTTTTTGGGTGTTGTTCCCAAGAAGGAACCAGGGGATTTTTGCCTTATCCATCATCTGTCTTATGTGAAGGGCTTTTAGGTTAATGATGGTATTTATAAGCAGCTGAGCCTTGTGATTTGTGCCTCTTTTAACAAGGCCATGGCCATAGGACCAGGAGCATTTGTAATGAAGGCTGATATTGAATCAGCTTTTTTTTAGGCGTCTCCTGATGAGTTGCTCTAGATTGTGTTTTATTTTGAGGCTTTACATTTTTGGAGTGGGATATTCATCGGATATATGGAGGGGAAGGAATTGTATACTATTTTTTTTCTCTGTGTTGAACAGACAAATACATTTCAATGCCACATGATACTCAAAATGCCAAAACTAGTTCTAGGTTGTCTTGAGGTGCTACTGGCCAAGGATAAAATGGAAGGTCCAGCAAATGAGATGAAGTGGAATCGTATTTCATTCTCAACTTGCGGAATACTAACTGCTGAGTTCCAAAATGGAAGTGTTTGCACAGAAGCTGACTGCAAAAAAATTGTGGGTCAAGTATTTAAATGGCCTTTAAAGGAAATGGGTTGTTACTTGCAGAATACTGACAATAGGCATGCCTTTCTGTTGGCTTTAGGCACCGGCCATGAATGGGGTGGTTTGGCCAAACCACTCTATAAGGATTTTGTGGGAAATGTAAGCAGACTTGCATGCATGGGAAGATTTTCTCATGTCTTTTAACAGTAGGGCCTTCTGGAAGTCTAAGACCTTGTACACACGACCAGACATGTCCGATGAAAACGGTCCGTGGACCGTTTTCATCGGACATGTCTGCTGGGAGGTTTTGGTCTGATGTGTGTACACACCATCAGACCAAAATCCCCGCGGACAGAGAACATGGTGACGTAGAAGACACCGACGTTCTCTGACACGGAAGTTCAATGCTGTGGCCCATTTTTAAGGGGGGTACATTAGAATGGTGTCAATGTTGATTGGAAGCCAATATGGCCTGTTTGGATTCGTGTCTTGTGGCGGTAGCCATTCAGATGTTGTGAAAATAGCTCTTTTGCACGTACAACATAGGCGTTGTGGAGGTAGTCTTTCGCATCGGGTTATCAATCTACAGAAACACTTAATGCTGCTTTGTGTGCAGTTTAATATCACCTTTAGGCCTTCAACTACAAGGGGCTGGTTATTGGGATTGTTGTCTCTTTGTCTTGCTTCCATTTGCAATGATTTTGGGTTCCTAGCCTTGGAGACAAAATAATCAAGCATACCATGTTCAGGTGATCTATGGTTTGTAGAAACTAGGGATGTTTCCACGTCTTCTCTTATCAAGTCAGTGCCAGACTTGTCTTTTTATTTAATTTGCAGGGTTGTGTGGGTGTCACTAAAGATTTGTTGAGATTTTGGAACCTATTCTGGGCTGGCTTTCTCTTTGGCCTTCTTTGGGGCTTTCTGGATTAATGAACTGGTGAGTAGGGAGAAACAGGGCTCAAGTGGGTTGTTAATTGGAGATGTCAGGGTATGGCAGCTTATTTTATTATTTATTATCCAACAAAGACAGATAGCAGACCAACCAAGCCACTTTCCTAGTGGCCTGTTACCATGATTTCACCCAGTAGTCCTCCATTGATCTAGGCCTGCTGATGGTTCATGAAGACAGATCAGCGCTATCACAATACCAGTTTAAATCCTATCTAGATGGTTTAGGTTTGGGTATGTAGGGTTATATTACTTAATCATTTCAGACTGGGGTGACTACAGAAGCCTTAAGGTGGGGTTTGGATGATGAAGCAGTTTGTCGCAGTGATCAGGGAGGAAGCATTCTAGGATTTTAGGTGGCTCAATAAGAAGAGTCACTAACAGATACATTCAGTAAGTGCTTCTGGTTCCTGACCTCATACAGAGAAATGGAGCCTCCACAAGTTGTCCTGTTCTTCAGAAGGTCTTTATTACTACACCTATCACAATCACACTACCAACATGGTACCAGTGATTCTACACAAGGCAATTACACACTTGATCATTGAGTGGAGAATTTGTGGTGTCATCAGGTTCTGTAATTTTTCATCATGAATATTTCTTTATCCCACATGTTTACTTACAGTAACAGATGGTAACACAGACAAGCAAAACTAAGATGTTTCTGGCTGTGGCTATTTAAGTACTTGAAGTACAATGTAAACAGCATGCCAACAAAGGCAGAAATCAAACTAAACTGTTGAAAGATTAAGACATGGGAGATATGAAAAATTTGCTGGTTTGTATTCTTGCCAGAAAAACAATCAAAGCATCTTTTTTTAAAAACCCATTTAGCAAGGTCTTATTTTGTTTCTCCTACTACTTTGTTTTTAAATGAAAAGGCATCATGCATAGTTAAATGTTTTAACGCCTCAGGGGGTATTCCCCCCATCCGCTATGCAACAGATGGTGTACATTCCTGCACTGATTTCACAGCGTACGTTTGTATCTTAAAGAAGGAAATCTGGATGACTGCTGTCTGCATTCCACTTCCACTTGTCCAAGCATCATAGACAGACAGAATAATTTGGTGATGAGTGGAAAATGATTGTAATGTGGCAGGTGGTAAGGATTGGTTGAAGACACTGACTCAGCAATTGGAAATTTGAGTTAACAGGCAAATTTGAATGTTAATCTATACAGGCACTGTCCCTATTTAATATTATATTTTATCTAACGTACAGTCGTATGCAAAAGTTTAGGAACCCCGGACAATTTCCATGATTATCATTTATAAATATTTGGGTGTTTGGATCAGCAATTTCATTTTGATCTATCAAATAACGGAAGGACACAGTAATATTTCAGTAGTAAAATTAGGTTTATTGGCTTAACAGAAAATACGCAATATGCATCAAAACGAAATTAGACAGGTGCATAAATTTGGGCACCCCAACAGAAAAATCACATCAATATTTAGTAGAGCAGAAATAACAGCTTCTAGACGCTTCCTATAGCCTGTAATAAGTGTCTGGATTCTGGATGAATGTATTTTGGACCATTCCTCCTTACAAAACATCTCCAGTTCAGTTACCCAACAAATTTTACTGTGGTTAGCAAGTGTTTTTCTTGGAACCCTGTTCTTTTGCCGCCATGCAAAACGCCACTTGTTATGACCAAATAACTCAATCTTTGTTTCATCAGTCCACAGCACCTTATTCCAAAATGAAGCTGGCTTGTCCAAATGTGTGTTTGCATACCTCAAGCGACTCCGTTTGTGGTGTGTGTGCAGAAAAGGCTTCTTTCGCATTACTCTCCCATACAGCTCAGTGGCACCATCTGCAGCAAGTTGATGTTGTAGGTCTTTGGAGGTGGTCTGTGGGATGTTTTTTACCATTCTCACCATCCTTTGCCTCTCCAATATTTTATGTGGCCTGCCACTTCTGGCCTTAACAAGAACTGTGCCTGTGGTCTTCCATATCCTCACTATGTTCCTCACTGTGGACACTGACCCCTTATATCTCTGCGATAACTTTTTGTAGCCTTCCCCTAAACCATAATGTAGAACAATCTTTGATTTCAGGTCATTTGAGAGTTGTTTAGTTGTTTTGAGGCCCCCATGTTGCCACTCTTCAGAGGAGAGTCAAATAGAACAACAACTTGCAATTGCCCACCTTAAATACCTTTTCTCATGATTGGATGCACCTCTCTATGAAGTTCAAGGCTTAATGAGCTCACCAAACCATTTGTGTGTTCCAATTAATCAGTGCTAAGTAGTTACAGGTATTCAAATAAACAAAATGACAAGGGTGCCCAAATTTATGCACCTGTCTAATTATGTTTTGATGCATATGGCCCATTTTCTGTTAATCCAATAAACCTCATTTCACTACTGAAATATTACTGTGACCTTTAGTTATTTAATAGATCAACATGAAATTGCTGATCCAAACACCCACATATTTATAAGGCTGGATTCCCACTTGTGCGGTGCGAATTTCAGCTCTGTTATCTCTGCAGAGAGATAAGAAAACTGTTCAGCAGATCATCTCCGTTTTAGCTGTGAATCTGGAGACCTGGGAGAGGGGAGGGGGGAAGTGTATTAAGGTGAATGAGAGAAATCCTGAAGAGAAATGAACACATCTGTGTATCAGATGCATGCCCATAGAAGATAATGTGCCTGAATTCGCACCTGAGCCACACCGCAATGCCTAGAAAACGCACACGTTTTTTCGGCATTGCGCAGTGCGAATGCATCGCACATATGTGAACCAGCCTCATTGGAATCAATGTATTTTATAATGTTATGCGAATTGGATGCAGTTTAAGCCGCAACCAATTCGCATAGGTGTGAACCTGGCCTCAATGCTAATCTTGGAAATTGTCAGGAGTTCCTAAACTTTTGCATACGACTGTAGTTAACATCAAAAGGTAATGTTACCTCTATTTCCTCATTGTCCATGGTAATGGATGAGAGTAGAGAAAGTTCAATGTCCACACTTTACACTTCCTTTTTAAAGATTTATTTGCTGAACTTGGTATGATTATGTCAGATTTTTGCATCTCAAAGCGGTACATTGTTTGCAAAGAAATTAGGATTTTGTTATTGTAGGCCTGTAATTATTAGGAATAACCCACTTAAATCTGTCCAAACAAGAGTCTAGTAGAAATCCCTGGTATGATAAAGTTTGAAACAAAAAATCATAAATTATAATATAATAAATAACTATAAATAATTCAAAAAAATAATAATATAACAATTTTAATAAAACAAATTTCCCCACGATTCACTATCGCTCAATTCTGCAAGTGTTCTAATTTACTATCGCTGTTTTCTAGCTGGTCTAAAACCACTTTTGACGAAAACGGACTCTTTTTGGTTGCCATGGACAATCTCAAGTTTCCAGGCAGAAAGAACAGTACATATAATTTAAAAGGACAGGCAGGGTACTGCACAAAGCATTAGGGACAAAAGGGATGTGAAATCATTTCATACAGTAATGTAATCTGTAAGATTACAGTGTACTGTATGTATTGAGAATTTTGTAATTTTTTTTAATTTGCAGCCGGGCTCCGCCCCGTGCGTCGCAACGTTTGCAGGGAATGGAGCCTGTCACACAGAGACATTGGGCGGAGGACACAGCCCACAGACACAGTGGGGGAACATGGCAGGATCCTGGGGACAAGGTAAGTAACCTGCACCAGGATTCTGCAAAGCAATGCCGAGTGTGGTTCGGGGTTACCGCTATAGGTACTGAAATTTAACCCCGAGCTACACTCTGGAAATCCTCCAGGGAGGTTAAGACACAAGGTCCATTCAATTTTCCCAACTCAAAGTTTTATGATGTCTGATGTGACCATATTTAATGGACTTCTCAGAGGGTTTCTTGGCAGCACTACAATTCTTCTAAAGGCTTGAATAATAGAAGATGAAAACACCAGCAACGTCAGAAACTTTTCTAGAAGGCCAGAAAGCTGTACCAGATAAAAGTCAGGATAAAAATTAGAATACATTTTTATGAACATTGCTGTTTACTGTTGAGTTTTTACTGTTTATGAGCTCTCCATGCCTCCAATAGACATTCACATGTGGAAAAATTAAAAAGGAAAAAAAGGTGGCTGTGTGTGACTGCTATTCTGCCTTGGGATGACATAGCTGTGAGTGATAGGGGAAGCCACAGACCCAGCATGACTCCTATGAAGTCGAAATAATCCTAAAGCAATCCAGGCACCGACAAAACCTTTATTGTTTAGGAAATTATTGAGATGTGGTTATTAGCAGCCTGTTTAAATTCTGAAACTTGCTAAATCAAGTATAAACTTTCTGAAAATGTAGAATAATTAGAATAATTTTTCCTTCAGTTTAAAAAGTATATTTTTGGGTACTGTATACAGTAGCATTAAAGTGCAGCTCTAGCCAAAACAATTTTTTAAGTTTTAAACAGATGGGCGAAGGATTAGAACCTCTGTTGGGATTTTACCCATGTCTGTGGCTCTTTTGGAGGGATTTCCCCTTACTTCCTGTCCAAGTGACAGCATTATACATTTGATGCTGTAAAGAAAACTTGAGTGAGCTAAAAAACAGAAATAATCAAGTTTTGCCACTGTACAACAGACCCTCCAGAACACCTTTATCATATTAGAACACAGACTGCAGTGGCCAGAACAGATCTAATACTGCAGAAGACCTGAAGAAGGGAAGCCCAATCCTAAAAAACACATTGGGGCAGATCCACAAAGATCTGCCCCGGCGCATCGTATATGAGATACGCTACGCCGCCGTACCTTACCTGGCTTTATTTTGAATCCAGGAAGATTTCGTGCCATAAGTTACGGCGGCATAGTGTATCTCAAGCGGCGTAATGGCACGGAATTCAAATCGGTGATTAGGGGGCGTGTTTCATTTAAATGAAGCGCGTCCCCGCGCTGAATGAACTGCGCATGCGCCGTCCCTAAATTTCTCCCCGTGCATTGCGCTAAATGACGTCGCTAGGACATAATTTTTTTTAACATAGACGTGAATTACGTCCATCCCTATTCACGAACGACTTACGCCAAAAAAAAAATTCAAATTAAAAGCGGGAACGACGGCCATACTTAACATGGCAAGTCTAACTATACGCAACGAAAAAGCAGCTTTAACTATACGCCGGAAAAAGCCGACTACAGACGACGTAAAAAAATGCGACGGCCGCTCGTACGTTCGTGGATCGTCGGAAATAGCTAATTTGCATACTCGACGCGGAAAACGACGCAAACTCCACCCAGCGGACGCCGAAGTATTGCATCTAAGATCCGAAGGCGTACGAAGCCGTATGCCTGTCGGATCTAACCCAGATGCCATCGTATCTTGGTTTGAGGATTCAAACTAAAGATACGACGTGGGAAATTTGAAAGTACGCCGGCGTATCAGTAGATACGCCGGCGTACTCTCTCTGTGGATCTGCCCCATAGGCTATGGTTTATGACTTGTCATACACTAATAAAGTAATCCTTGTTCTCCAAGTGGCTGTAATTCCCAAGACTTCCTATTCATTGATCCATGGCTCTCCTTTCAAACCACCACAATTTTTACATGCTAATGGAAGGACCCCAACAAGCCAAGCTGTCAAAGACCTATCCACCACTTTAAGGTCTAACGCTTCCACATGTGTACACTATAAAGCAAATATAACCTGATATAGGGTCTAATCTACTTCAAACCCTGTTTTAATTAATGTTGTGTCCATGAGATTTTGTCTCCTTTTCTGTGCCATGGCATACAGTAGAATTTCCCTAATGCAGATGTAGACAACAGTAAAAACCCAACAGATGTTCCAAGCCTCCTCCTTTCTGTTAAAAAAAAAGGTTTGGCTTCAGTTCTTTAATAACCACTTCAGCCCCGGAAGGATTTACCCCCTTCCTGACCAGAGCACTTTTTGCGATTCGGCACTGCGTCTGACAATTGTGCAGTCGTGCGACGTTGCACCCAAACAAAATTGGCGTCCTTTTTTCCCCACAAATAGATTGTGGCATTTGATCACCTCTGCGGTTTTTATTTTTTACACTATAAACAAAAAATGAGCGTCAATTTTGAAAAAAAGCAATATTTTTTACTTTTTGCTATAATAAATATCCCCAAAAAATATAGAAAAAAAATAATTTTCTCCTCAGTTTAGGCCGATATATATTCTTCTACATATTTTTGGTAAAAAAAATCACAATAAGCGTATTTTGATTGGTTTGCGCAAAAGTTATAGCGTCTACAAAATAGGGGATAGATTTCTAGCATTATTATTATTATTTTTTTTATTAGGAATGACGGCGATCTGCGATTTTTATCATGACTGCGACATTATGGCGGACACATCGGACACGTTTGACACAATTTTGGGACCATTGTCATTTATAAAGCGATCAGTGCTATACAAATTCACTGATTACTGTGTAAATGACACTGGCAAGGAAGGGGTTAAACACTAGGGGGCGATCAAGGGGTTAAGTGTGTCCTAGGGAGTAATTCTAACTGTAGGGGGGATTGTCTCACTAGAACATAACAGAGATCACTGCTCCCAATGACAGGGAGCAGTAGGTCCCTGGCACGTTGCTAGGCAGAACAGGGAAATGCCTTGTTTACATAGGCATCTCCCCGTTCTGCCGCTCCGTGACACGATTGTGGGCCGCCGGCGAACATCGCGTCCACGGGAACCGTATGCACACTAAGGAAGCACGCCCACAATGCTGCTATTTGTGGCGACGTATATATCGTTGTGTGCTGGTCGACAAGGGGTTAAAACCAGTGGGGCAGATTCAGAAAGAGATACGACGGTGTATCTCCTGATATGCCGTCGTATCTCTGAGTTCTGCCGGTCGTATCTATGCGACTGATTCAGAGAATCAGTTACGCATAGATATCCCTAAGATCCGCCAGGTGTAAGTGTCTTACACCGTTGGATCTTAGGCTGCAACTCCGTTTTTTTTACGCGACGAATATGCAAATGAGGATTTCCGCCGATTCAGAAACAAACGACCGGGGCATTTTTTTTACGTCGTTTGCGTTCGGCTTTTTCCATCGTAAAGTTACCCCTGCTATGTGAGAGGTATCCTATGTTAAGTTGATGAGTTTTTAATTTTTTACGTCGTTTGCGTAAATCGTTTGCGAATACGGATGGACGTAATTTACGTTCACGTCGAAACCAATTACGTCCTAGCGACGTCATTTAGAGCAATGCACGCTGGGAAATTTTACGGACGGCGCATGCGCAGTTCGTTCGGCGCGGGAACGTGCCTGATTTAAATTTTACATGCCCCCTACCCGTGGAATTTGAATTCCGCCGGGGGATTTACGATACGCCGCCGCAAGTTTACAGGCAAGTGCTTTCTGAATAAAGCACTTGCCTCAAAAACTTGCGGCGGCATAACGTAAATGAGATCTAAAGATCTGCTCTGAATCTGGCCCAGTATTTTTTTGCTAGAAAACCACTTAGAACCCCCAAACATTATATATAGTTTTTAGCAGAGACCCTAGAGCATAAAATAGTGGGGTGCTTACAGTGGTCAGCCTTTATTTATTTATTAATGCAAATCTTCTATCCCAAAGGGAAGATAACTATTGCTGTCTATAAAGTGTTAGCTGAGTTTGGCTTCACACACAGATTACCAATGCTGCTGTCCAAAGATATCCCTTTTCTCCTTCATCCAGAGTACAGGCACTCTATACAGGGGGTGTGCTACTGACCAGACCACTGAGAACACTGGGAAAAATCCTAAACAATAAAACGAATGCAGCCACCATAATTACTGATTGGTGAGATGTAATATATTACATTTTTGGTTTTAGGTGTAATGCTACTTTAACCACTTCGGCCCAAGAAGGATTTACCCCCTTAATGACCAGGCCATTTTTTGCGATACGGCACTGTGTCGCTTTAACTGACAATTCCACGGTCATGCGATGTTGTACCCAAACAAAATCTTATGGTGGTATTTGATCACCTCTGCATTTTATTTTTTTGTGTGCTATAAACCAAAGAAGACTAACAATTTTGAAAAATATATATATTTTTCATTTTTGGCTATAATAAATATCCCCCCAAAAAAGTAAAAAAAAAAATGTCTTCATCAGTTTAGGTCAATATGTATTCTTCTACATACTTTTGGTAAAAAAAAAAATGCGTATATTGATTGCTTTGCACAAAAGTTGTAGCGTCTACAAAATAGGGGAAAGATTTATGGACTTTTTATTTTATTTTTTACTGGTAATCTGCGATTTTTAGCGAGACTGCAACATTGCGTCAGACAAATGTATATATGACACTGGCAGGTAAGGGGTTAACACCAGGGGGCGATCAAGGGGTTAAGTGTGTTCCCTGAGTGTGTTCTAACAGTAGGGGGGATGGGCTGCAGCTTTACACTAAGTAAACCTCAGAAAAGTGTAATTATGCCAAACCAGTGGCTTTCTTTGTGATCATGTTGGGCTTGTAGAGCCTCTCAAAGCTGGAAAATTAAGGATTTCCCTGGGGGTGTTCAAAATTTGGGAGTAGGCATCTATGCACTAATCTAGAAGTGAAAATATACCGAAGGTAAGACGCTGCTCAAACCGACCCAGTGTTATCGCAGTGTGTGTGAAGCCTCAGTCAGCGTTGCTCTGGACACGCCCTATGATGTATTTCACCCCACCCACCAGGGGATTGTCATAGAGATGATCAAGCTTCAGATGCAGGGTGAAATGCATCAGGGCATGGGCAGAGCAGTGCTGGCGGAGCCAGGTCAAGTTTGGGCAGTGTCTTACCTTTGGTATGTTTACACAGTGGTTTCTTTGTCTACTGTCACTGTTTGTTTGTTTTTTTGGATACTTTAACATGCAACGTTCTCTTTGTTTTTTTTTCTAGTCCTCAATAATGCAGACAGTGGTGATAGTAGTGCTTTCTTCATCACTGTATGCAAGCGAAGGATGCCGGGGTTATGACCCCTAGGGTACAGGCCCATGATGCCTGGAACTCATAGTACGTCCTCTGTCTCCCTCCCAGGTCGATTTATATTGAGTGTCTTTTAACCCAGAAAACTGGGGACATCTGGTGACAAAAGGAATGATTGTAGGGGACAGCACAGGAGAGGGGTTGCCTTTTAGTTGGTTGAAATCTCTGCCTGGGATAAAAACTGTTGAAGGTATAGCCGCGCTGTCCCATTGATTTCAATGGGCAGCAGAGGCGGACTAGCGGTATACACACCGCTCCTTCACCGCTCCAAAGATGCGGCTAGCAGGACTTTTTTTACCGTCCTGCTAGCGCAACGCTCCAGTGTGAAAGCCTGCAATACGCCTGCAATACGCTCCAGTTTGAAAGGGGTCTTAAAGATGAATGGAGCAACAGGGTAGCGAAAGGAAGGTAAGTATAAGCTAGCCTGGTGGGCCAAGTGCCTTTGCTTGGTGTCCTAGACTTCTGCGCAGCAATATTGAAAGTGCCTCTTGTGTTATACATGTCAAAATGGACAAATACATATTTTTTTTCTGGAGGTGTAGAGAAAAACAGAAAACAGTTGAGGCTAAATCAATCTTCTGCACTTTAGAAGTCCTATTTTATGCATGAATTATTTTCATTCAGTCAATTACTTTTCTGCTCTTCAATGTTACCTTGAAACAAAAAATAAAAATGTTACCGGATTTTTACTACATAATATATTGTACATCAAATATATTGTACATCATATACTAAAGTTGAACAAGGATTAATATTTAGTAACAGAAATTGAATGCAATGGATGGTTCAAATATCAGCAGAACAAGCAGAATAGCATTAGTTAATGACAGGAAGGGTTGATTTAGGACAAGGAATTAAGTTGATTTTATACACTACATTTAAGATGTCATGGTGTGCCTAAAGTGCGTTGTCTCCACTTCTGTGCTGACCTCATAATATATTTCTGTCAAGCGTCTGCAATGTATAATAAGGTCAAATGCGCTTTTAAAGTCTGACCTTAGTATTTACACTTACTGCTTACTCTAAGGACGAGTGGAATTCTAGAATGCATTGCACATATCAGTCACAGTTATTTATAGGTAAGAACTGGTGGACAGGAATTTTCTACAGAATAACACAAGGGTGCATGCCATCGTACAATTAAAACAGGACTTTTAACATGTGTGGCATTGAAAATCCAATAATACCTTTATATTCTTCAGTTTACAATGTTGTTTTTAGCAGTATGAACAGAAAACACGACTCTAAAGGTCATTCAAGGGCAGAATAAGACCTAAAGGTAACAGTTTAGAAGTCCTACTTGTATTAGATAGAAGGTATTAATTTTACCAGTACACAAGATATAAACCCTGGATCTGGCCTGAAAGAAGCACAATACAACTCAAGTAGAAAGTGAGTCTACACAAGGATGATCACTGATAAAAACAGGATCTTGCTGATAAGTATTAAAATATGTGATGTTAATAAAATTTCTCTCCGTCTGGCAGCACAGAAGGGTAATTTACAGATTTTCTTTAGTAAACAGTCTGACAATGAACTATGAAGGAACATTGTCAGCCTAGTGTCTGGTTTGCAGTCCCTAACTGAACCCATGCTCATGTGTTTTATCAGCTGTACCAGAACACAGCCGCCACATCTGGCAAAAAAGGAGATAAAGGGCAAACATCCATACTTTGATCCCTCGCTAACGCTTTATCAGGAGTTTTATAGCATTACAACAGTGTTTGATGAAGAGACCAAATAGTTTTTAGGTGATTCATTTTTCATGATTCTACTGAATACTCAGGAGCACTAGGCATAGCACCCTAGCCTTTCCTGATATCACTGACACAGTTATTTGGGCTGTGTATTTTGTACTTTTACATATGGCTGTTTCTGCAGGTTTTGTAAGCCATCATTTACCAATAGTTTAAATTCTTTTCATTGGCTTGAAAGGTCTTCAGGTTGCATTTTAAACAGCAGAATCAGTGCAGGAAAAAAAAAAGAATCGCGGAAATATACCTTTATGAAGATCCATCTGCACTCTAACAAAAGAGATTCAAATTCCAATTTAATTTCCTGTGGATTAAAATCCCCAGTAATTATTATTAACCTCTTATTAATTCATAAGATAAGCAGTTAGAGGTCACAGTGCCTCTCACACGGCAGGTACTCTATGGCCTCGTACACACGACCGAGTTTCTCGGCAAAAAACAGCAAGAAATTTGCTGGGAGATGTTTTTTTGCAGAGGAAATCGGTCATGTGTACATTTTCGTCAAGGAAACTGTCGAGAAACTCGACGAGCCAAAAAGAGAGCAAGTTCTCTATTTCCTCGACGGGAATGGAGAAACTTGCCTTGTCGAGTTCCTCGACAGCCTGACAAGGAACTCGACGAGGAAAACGATGTGTTTCGCCCGTCGAGTTCCTCAGGTGTGTGTACGAGGCTTATGAGTCTGTAGGCAAGCAAGTGCACATTAAAGTATCCTGCTATTTTCCAGGAGGAGTTCAAGGCAAGCAGTAGATGTTTACATATATACAAACAAAGCACATCACAAATACCTATACAGACCAAAAACAAACAAAAAAGGAGAAAATAATAATAATAATAATAATAATAATAATAAAATGATTAAAAAATAAATAAAAAAATTAACAATAACAATAATTTGTTGGGGAATGTTTAGCATTACAGAACAATCAGTAATTCAATAAAATTTCACACCATAGACCCATCATAGTGCAGCAACACTATCACTATAAACATCCTAGTGGATACGATATATGGGAATGATAACCAAAAAGACCAGATCTTATTAAATGTATGCATATAACTCCTGTGCATGTAAATACATTGCTCTCTATCCAACACAGCATTTACCGCCTCGCACCACTGAACACGAGTTGGCAAGTTAGAAGATAGCCAACTTTGAGAAATCACCTTATGGGCAAGAAAAACCAAACGATAAATAACATTTTCTGAGAGAATAATGCCAAATCTTCCAGAAATATACCCAACAGGGCAAGCTTAGGATCAGGAGTCAGTTGAATTAAACAAAGTTCGGACAAAATTTGAAATACTGCTCTTTCCAATACAGATATAGTTTAGCACAGTGACATAACATGTGAAGTAACGTGCCCGTATTCATATTACAGCAAGGGCAATTAGGTGAAGGTTGATGACCGATTAGTCGGTAGGCAAGGATGGGCACACTCACTAGCCAAGAAGTATTCTGCTATTTTTCAGGAGGAGTTCAAGGCAAGCAGTAGGTTTTTATTTATGGTAGTGCTTCAATACAATCAAGATTATTAAGATTCCCTAGACATCTTGGGAATCTTAATAATAAATAATAAACTTAATAAATTAATAAATCTTTACTTTTTGAATTCAGGGTTACTTTTAATAATGATCATTTTTTCGGGAAGGGGGGGGGGGTCTGCAGGTGGGCATACAAAATATTCTTATATACACATATCCTTATGTAAACAGTATTAATTTGAATCCTGGTCTATTCGGTCTATGAGGTTGATTCACTAAAGATAAATAGACTGCTTACTTTGCAAGGGAATTTTCCCCAGAGCTTAGTGAACGTAGTGAAATTTCACAAAGAATGTCTAATCACATGCATGTAAAATTTTTAAAAAAACATAATTTTTGCTTGCACATGATTGAAAGGTGCAAGTCAACAGAGTTTCATCTCATTCACTAGGCTCTGGGGAAAATTCCCTATTTGTCTTTAGTAAATGAATCCCAAAAAGTCAGGTATGGACCAAGGGAGACCGAAGAGGAAGGATTTATTTGGTAATACATATGGGTAGAACCTGATTTTGCCTTTGGCTCCCAGAGTTGCAGTGTGGACAGGATGCAGCACATTATATAGGGATCATTGATCATAGAAGCATCTAGACAACGATGAAAAATACCCAGTCTATGAACAGCTTTTGAAATGCCTCTCTGGATATTGTTGGGCAAAATGTAGGATAACATTATATGGTAGATGACAGATATGCGTTGGGTGCTGGCCGCAGTAAGAAGACTTCAGTCTTTGTTGGCTCTCTTTTTTAGTTGACAATGTCAATACTTTGTCTGCAATTGCATTTGGCTGCATGGTGTTTTTTTTTTTTTTTAAATAAAAGTGAGAAAGTATGTAGGTAGTCAAACAAAGCTTGACCAAAAATAAAAAAAGAAACAGACTGCTGCACACCCTAAAGAGTTAAAGCGGTAGTTCACCCCCCCACACACATTTTACCATCGAGACAGGCATTGTAGCGCGAGCTACAGTATGCCTGTCCCGATTTTTTTAACCCCGTACTCACCTTGTAGTCGTCCATCGTAGATTCCGGCTCCCGCGGGGAATGGGCGTGCCTATGGAGAGGGAGGATGATTGACGGCCGGCCCTGGCACGTCACTCTCCCCGAAGACAGCCGGAGTAGGTCTCGGCTCTTCACGGCGCCTGCGCACAGGCTATGCGCACGCGTCGTGAAGACCAAGCCTATTTCGGCTATTTCCGGAGAAGCGTGACGCGCCAGAGCCGGCCGTCAATCATCCTCCGTCTCCATAGGCACGCCCATTCCCCGGAATCTTCGATGGACGACTACAAGGTGAGTACGGGGGTAAAAAATTCGGGACAGGCATACTGTAGCTCGCGCTACAATGCCTGATTTTAAGGTAAAATAAAAAAAAAAATTTTTTTCCCGTCGATAGGGTGAACCCCCGCTTTAACTACTAATTTTAGTAAAGCTGTAAGCTATATCAAAAACATATATAGGACATAAAAACTGGTCCCTTATAAATAATAGGTGGACCTACCCAGATCATTCCCCATTAAAAGGACCCCAATAACGGCATGTACTGGTAACTAAACAAGCTTGGTTCCCCCGCAGGAGGACCGAGGTATATGAATAGCACACCCACCCTCCACAAAACACAGACACCCCCCTAGATTAGCCTAATTGCTAACTAAATGTACCCCTGATGGTTCCCACACAGGACAGTGATTCTCTGTAATAACAGGTGATAGATGTCCACTGTCTATGTGTGGAAACGCAGCACTGAAAAGACACCTGGAAATAAATATACAAACCACATGAATGTGGTAAAAAGATGGTACACCACTCCACTCGGATGGATAGCTTATAACAAACAAGATTATCAATGAAAATACCAGAGGGACAAGGAACCTGATGGGTTGATTAAAAGTTCTTCCATAGAAATCATTATGTCAAACAGTTGTAACCTCCATATGGGTCTGATCTCATTGATTCTTAGAATTATTTGGGAGGCATAGAGGAAATGGCAAAGCGCTGAAGATGTTCACAATATTGTTCACCAGAAATGCGATTAGTAAAGTCGCAATGATGTGGCCACAGTTAAACGGATTCCCATATCATACAGGTATAGTTCATTCAATCAAAGTAATTGTGATGTAGAAAACTGTGTCCATAAAGCTGTTCACTGTATTACTAGCAGCTGTTACTCATAGAAGGTCTGAATCAGTCCATAAGATTTATATCCACAGTGTTGGGTAGGCAGCTTGTAAACACACAAGTAGCGTGATGGTTATAAGGAACAGTGATTGCAGGAGTATTCCAAAGCAATGTAACACACAGGTTTACTCACTGTTTGCTGTCACAAATAGCTCAGAATCACAGCTATTCCATCCAATATGTTGTCACAAGTTGCTCAAAGGGATTGCAGCCAATCCATCCATCTGTGTATATCCACAACACTGAGTGCACTGCTCATTAGTAGAGTAGATGTAATAAATGTCCGATGAAATAATGATTAGTGCTGATATCCGGTGAAACAACGGTTGATGCCAATGTCTGGTGTAACAATGGCTGATGCCAATTTCCAAACAGGATATATAATAATCTCCCGTCTTCAATCCAAACAGTTAAAGCAGCTCCATGCAGAGGGTGATGATAGTCCTCAGTGTAGACAATTCTAGCTAGATTCAGTAAGAGTTAGGTCGGCGTATCAGTAGATACGCCGACCTAACTCAGAATCTGCGCCGACCTATGTTTAAAGCGGGAGTTCACCCATTTATGAAATTTTTTTTTTCTCCCATAAGGTTCCTGCTCGTTCGGTCTAGGGGAATCGGCTATTTGTAGTAAAATATGAGCTGTACTTACCCGTTTTCGAGCTGCATCTTCTTCCGTCGCTTCCGGGTATGGGTCTTCGGGAGCGGGCGTTCCTTCTTGATTGACAGCCTTCCGAGAGGCTTCCGACGGTCGCATCCATCGCGTCACTCGTAGCCGAAAGAAGCCGAACGTCGGTGCGGCTCTATACTGCGCCTGCGCACCGACGTTCGGCTTCTTTCGGAAAATCGTGACGCGATGGATGCGACCGTCGGAAGCCTCTCGGAAGACTGTCAATCAAGAAGGAACGCCCATTCCCGAAGCCCATACCCGGAAGCGACGGAGAGGATGCATCTCGTAAACGGGTAAGTACTGCACATATTTTAAAATAAATAGCCGATTCCCCTAGTAAAAACGAGCAGGAATCTAAGGGGGAAAAGTGCCCTCTAAGGGTGAACCCCCGCTTTAAGTGTATTCTCAAACAGAGATGCGCTTAAACATATCTAAGATACGACGGCTTGCGCCGTCCTATCTTAGGTTGCAATATTGAGGCTGGCCGCTAGGTGGCGCTTCCATTGCTGTCGGCGTAGAATATGTAAATCAGTAGATACGCCTATTCACAAACGTACACCCGGCCGCCGCAGTACATTTACGCCGTTTATGTAACTCATTACAGGCCTAAAGTTATTCCATCAAATAGATGGAATAGTAATGTTAAGTATGGCCGCCGTTTCCGCGTCGAAATTCAAAATTTTTACGTCGTTTGCGTAAGTCGTCCGTGAATAGGGATTTACGTCGTTTACGTCCACGTCAAAATCAATAGGCCCGTGCGGCGGACGTAGCTGCAATGCACAGTGGGAAATGTAGGCGCACGGTGCATGGCGCATGCGCAGTTAAAAAAAAACTTCAAAAACGTCAGGTCAAGCCCCATTGACATAAAACACGCCCCCTCAGCTAAATTTGAATTAGGCGCCCTTACGCCCGCCAGCTTTAGGCTATCCTGCCGTAACTTAGCAGGCAAGTACTTTGAGAATCATGTACTTGCCTCGCTAATTTACGGCGGCGTAGCTTAAATGCCTTAAGCTACGCCGCCTTAAAGTTGCGGCCATCTACGTGAATCTGGCTATTCATGTCTCCATATGATGTCCTCCAGTAAGCTGCATAACGGCTCAAAGTGTAGATATCACTGAGCTAAAAGGGAGTAGCAAAGCTCAACATGTAGGAGGGGTGCCAATCCCAAAGAGTTTACATGTTTCGTTCGGTGTATCTCAGAACTTCGTCAGAACTGGGAAAAGTTTACCAGCACTCCTTTAAAAATGGGGCCACAACCTACCCTTCATTACTCTAATAAAACTCAGGTGCTACCGACCTACAGTATTTGCTTATTAACCATTTCTTGTGGATTACCTTTTAAAAAAACAGTTTTGTCGTGTGCCCTGCACAAACATAAAACATCTCCCTAATGGAGTACAAAAAAGTCATGCATTCAGACACCCATATCATGCATACCTTTCAATCATTGGCGTGTCATTAGATCAAATTTCCAAACTAGGATCCATTGGTGGTCAAATAATTCCCCATATCAGATCTACAATATAGTTGGTCCATACACCATCCAATCTCCATTCGATGGACCCGATGTAGGAAACAAAACATTAGTAAATATTGGATATGGTTCTATAAGACATAAATTTGTGTAGGGATTTTGCTTACTTAGAAATTGAAACCATTTTAAACTTATTGTTGTGCAGGGCAGGGCAATTTTGTGTTTGGGGTAGAAAGAGGAACTCAAGAGGGATCACATATAAGGTTTAGGGTGAGGACAGGTAAATAAGTTATGAAGATGCTAAAGGGCAAAAAATGTACAAACTGACTTTAAAAAATAGTAGTTATTAAAATGCACAGATGAGATAAGCTTCTTCTTATTATTTTCATTATATTTTTCTTGTTTACCTAATTGTGATTGCCATTTATTTATCTAAAATCTCCAAATCATATCCAAGTTACTTGCATGTAAATGTTTTTGTTTTAGAGGTTTTTTTCTCAGTGACTGAAACTTTGGCAGATGTGTTCAAACAGCCATGAGCAATCTGCATGAAGAGGAAGACTTTCTTGGAAATGGTTATGATTGTCTATACTTACAACACTCTTTATTATACACATTACTAGTCCAGTCTCTTCTCACATTAATCATCTGTGTGCCAGTACTTGCATTTAGGTTATTTGCTGATGCAGTTTTGAGACTGAAAAGTTCTGCTAACTTAGTATCCAAATGATCATCCAATAGGATGATGTCACGTACTTCAGAAAATTAGATTTGTCAACGAGGATGATGTTTTGTGTTCTTCAGTAACAGGCTTACTTTGTTTTTCCACATACAATTTAATGTGTAACACATGAATTCATCATTAAATGATGAAAGTGTAGGGTTGAATGTATCTACTAGTAGGACATGGAAATATACTTAGAAGAGGATCCAACATGGAGCATCTCTGGCAAGCTCTTTGATTACTGATCTGACATCTGGTGTAAAGTGACTTTTTTTTTTTTTTTACTAAATGTGTCTTCTCTTTATAGTTCACAGAAAGAAACCAACAAACAATCTATAAGCCAGTAACCTTGATGCCCTTTCTCAGGCGGTCAGGAGAGAGAAAGGTTCAAATAAACCCATAGGGGCTGATTTATAAAAGGCATATATGCTGTTCACGTTAGAAGGGAATTTTTTCTTAGCTTAGTGAATGAGGTGAAACTTTGCTGACTTCCATCATCCTATCATGTACAAGAAAAATTACTTTTTTTTTTAATTATTATTATACATGATTGGGTATTCTTTGCTATGTGAATTTTCACCACATTCACCCCGCTAAGGTAAAATTCTCTTGCAAAGTGAACACTCTATTTACCCTAATAGTATATCAATCCCATAGATTGAATTGACCATGATTTGGGAATTAAATAAACAGTTACTTATGTATATGTGTATACAAGAATACTTGCATGCACGCCTTATATTTCCCCCCTCTCCTAAATTATCCCTGTTACTAAAACTAACCCTGAATTCAAAAAGTGAAGGTTTTCTATTTTTCAATGTATATGGAGCATCAAGAAATGTTCATTATGTTGAAGCAGTAGCCTGAAAAAAGCTACAATTTGTTTTAAATTCCTCCTGAAAAATATTGTATTGTGAGTGTGCACTCCCTTGTGCACTCCCTTGCCTACAGACCTATAGCTGTATATCTGTAATTGGAGAGGCACTGTTGCTTCAGACTGCTAATCTAATGATATCTGAATTGAGATTTGTTAATGCTACTACTGACCTGTTTATTGTTCTCATTGCTGGAGAGGAATCTGTACCTTAAGGCCTGCACTGCATGCAATTATGCAAGTATCTGTTTCTGCTCCATTCATTCTGAGGATCTATGCTTTCTCCGTTTCTCTTTCAGCTTCTTCTTTCCCCATCAGTTACCAGATCATCAGACATCAGGAGGGCAGCTCTGATTTGAGGAAGAAAAGCCCTGCCCCTGCACCAAGATAGCTTCCTCCACTCAAAAACAAAATGCCCACCAGAGACAAAATACAGAACAAGGCATAGTAAGCCAGTTAGGTGGAAAAGTGAAGGGAATACCCAAACATTTGTGTTGTCACAGAACAGGAAAGTTGAGAAATTTTCCAGTGAAGACATTTGTTCCAGACATCACTGTCTAAGGCCTCATACACACGACCGAGGAACTCGTTGTTTTCCTCGACGAGTTCCTTGTCAGGCTTGTCGAGAATCTTGACAAGCTTTCTTTGCGTACACACTGTCAAGACAAAATCTCGTCGTTCTCAAACGCGGTGACGTACAACACGTACAATGGCACTATACAGGGGAAATTCGATCCCATTGGCACCACCCTTGGGACTGCTTTTGCTAATCTTGTGTTGCCGCATGTTAGTAAAAGTTTGGTGAGTGATGATTCACGCTTTTCAGTCTTCGTGCTTTCAGATCGTTTTCTGTGGTTCAGTTTGTGCTTGTGGGATCGTATCTTGTATTTCAGGGCGTATGGTCAGGTCGTATTTGTTTTACAGTGCGTTCCTGTCCGCTCGTTTCTGGTTTTCAGGTCGTTCTTCATAGGACTTGCTGTTCTTCAGTGCTTTCTGTTTAGTGAGTTCGTTCTGATCAGTCGCTCGTTTCTAGCCATGATGCAGGCACCTGCTCGTCGTCGAGTTCGTGTTATGCAGTCGGTGTGTGTTGGTCTTCTTGTTTTAGACCTAGACGAGTCCATGAACAGGGTGAGGAGGTGTTCATGGACCAAGAATTGGTTGCTCCATAGGAACCAATTTTCTCATATGTCTCTGCTGCAGGAGACCCAGGAGAATAATCCTGATGATTACAGGAATTTCCTTAGGATGTCTGACCCCGTTTTCCAGCACCTCTTGGCTTTGGTGTCGCCATATATCACCAGGCAGGACACCGTTATGCAGGAAGCCATCCGCGCTGAGCAGAGGCTAGTTGCCACGTTACGCTATCTGGCAACTGGGAGAAGCCTGCAGGACTTGAAGTTCATGACGGGCATCTCTCCCAGATACCTGTTCTGCTATAATACAGGTTCTGCAGGACGACTATATGAGGGTAAGTTTTCTCCTTTAATATCACATTTATTGTATTTAATGTATGCTAATGCATTGTATTTATTTCCTCCTTTCCTAATTACCATGATTGTAATATGCTGTGAATGTCCCCTTTGCCCCCATGCATGCTGTAAGCTTTGAATGCCCCTTTTTTGGCCTACATGCATATTTCCCTTCACTTACCTCTCCAGCATGCTATCCTGGGCCCAAACACACCTAGCCTAGTCACTTCCCAATGTATTTTGTAAGATCCATTGTAATGCTTTATCCCCCCCTAAAATTTTTACAATGGTCCATCAGAGGGGGTGAGGATTGTGATAACTGGGCCTTATATTTTTGTGTTTAAATGCTCCTTAAAATAAATGTTAGAATGATGTTGGCCAATAATGTTTTTCTATAATCTGCTTGCAATGTTATGTGCAAAAGTAAATTTTTTTGTTTTTCTTGTTTGATTCCACAGCTTCTGTCCACGCCACAGGAATGGCAGACTGTGGCATCAGAGTTTGCTACGCGGTGGAACTTCCCCACCTGCGGTGGAGCAATTGACGGAAAGCACGTCCGCATCGTGCCATCACCCTGTTCTGGTTCCCAATACTACAACTACAAGGGGTTTAATGCTGATGGCGGTGGTGTCAGCACAGTACGAATTCCTCTATGTGAATGTGGGGAAGAATGGCCGGATGTCGGATGGGGGAGCCTTCAGGGAGACGGAGTTTGCGCTTCGTCTCCAGAGTGATGATCTTGCATTGCCACCGGATGCAGAGAATGTGGAAGGACTTCCCTTCGTGTTTCTGGCTGATGAAGCCTTTGGCCTGGGAAAGCATCTTATGAGTGGCACACACTCTTGAGTGCAGATGTGTAAACAGCTGCTGAGTGCCCTCTCCTTTAGACTGATGTAATTTGGATTTGAATTCTAGTTACAAACACATCAGCTAGACACCTATTTAAACATATTTCTGGAATATAATCAAGCCTATATGAATATAGTTAACCCTGTATCTTCAGAAAACATTGTATGTAGTGGACGAACGGATGTGTCTGAAACGACCTCTTTCTGAGCTGTTCATTCGATCGTTTAACCCCAAAATGACGATCCAGACTGCTTTGCACTTTATCCATAATTTTGCCCTTCCTTAAATTAGGGTGGGTATAGGGCCCATGCTTGTCATTGTAATCAGACTTTTGTAAGATGTCCACCATTTCCGCCATTTCCGCGTAGGACATGTTAGATGCCTTGTATCTGCTCCGCGTTTATAACGTTTTCTCATCAGGCTCCGGGCTTGTTGTGTCGTCGTTAGACGAATTTATAATTACAGACACCTGCTCATCTGATTCCGCCACGTCGTAGTTTCTGGATGATCTAGGCCGAATTGGAGACACCTGCTCATCTGATCCCGCCACGTCGGCTTTTCTGGATGATCTAAGCCTCATTACAGACACCTGCTCATCTGATTCCGCCATATCTTCGTTTTCTGATGAACTTGGCCTAATATCAGACACCTGCTCATCTAATTCCGCCATGTCGTCATGTTTTGATGAACTTGGCCGATTATCACACACCTGCTCATGTGATTCCGCCATGTCGTTTGCGCGCCAAAAGAGAAGGGGCGAGGAAACATCGAGTAAGAGCGCCATGGGCGGGCAACGTGTGCGGAGTGTCACGCATGCGTAGTGTTTATAAAGCTTAACACACATGTGTCATACGTACGTTCGGTGTGCAGAGGAAGACGTTAGAGTGACGAACGTGTGAACGGAGGTATGATTTGAACTTGGGACATCAGTGGCCTATACTGCAAATAGATTTAAGGGCTATATGGGGATAAAGATTACTAGAGTTTATAGACTGTGATTGACATTAGTATATTTGTCTTTGGTTTTGTCTTGCAGAAAATATGAATCCATTCAATGAAAAGGAGTTCCTGGGTGAATTTATTAATAGACTATAGTTAACCCCATCCACAGGAATAAAGAACTAAGGACAGCAGCACTGAATAGCCTGCTCCCATTTGTGCAGACTCACATGCCCCATGTAACAGCTGAACAGCTGGAGACCTTGAGAGGCACATACAGGACTGCGCGTAACAGGGTCCTGGCTTCTCAAGGGTCTGGAGCATCAGCAGAGAAGGTATATGTACCAAAGTTGTGGTACTATGACAGAATGTCCTTTCTTGATGACCACCTTGAATCAAGGCCATCACTTTCCAGCCTTCCCCCCATACAACCCTCCAGAAAAAGCTCCAGACTTCCTTCCAGCCTTCCCTCCAGACTTCCCTCCAGCCAAGCCTCCAGCCTTCCCTGCAGCCAAGCTGATCCTTCTCAGGAGCAAGGTGAGCCTTTTCAGGAGCAAGAGGAGCCTTCCATCCTGGAGGAAGACCCGGATTTGACTGTCTGAAGCCAGGTATAGTGTTTTAAATGTATTTATTGTGGACAAAAAATTCTGTCAAATAGATGTTAATGCGTAAAAAATATATAATGTTTGATCTAAAAGTGCTTTCCATATCAATAGACAGTAGTGGCCCAAAAAGTTGGGGAGAAAAGAATGAAAACTGCTGGGGTCAGAATGGTTGTCTTTTCTATTTATTTTCAATCAATTGCAACAGTCATGAGCTGAAAATTGTGGGTGATTTTTGAACCCAAAACTCAAACTGTTCCTTTTTTAAACACAGGAGGACATCAGCCAGGATGAGGGTCTGGAAAGTGTCAGGCAGGAGGAGGCCAGGGTGAGTGGCACAGAGGAGGTGGCAGGAGTGAGTGGCACAGAGGAGGTGGCAGGGCCAAGTGGCAGCACAAGGTGCCAGGTGCCTCCCATCCGCCTTCCTACAAGAAGGGCCAGGAGGGATATGATGGTGAGTGAGGCAGCACTGGCCCTGATTAGAGAGGCATAGGCCACCCTCCAGCAGCCTACCACCCCTGAAGAGGGCTATGGTACCCTCGTAATGGCCAAAATGAGCCAAATGACCGAGGACCAACGCCTCATATTTGAGCCACTACTCATAAGTTTGCTGAATAGGGGGGTTACTTACTGAGGACACGGTCCGGTCATTTGTAGCCACGGCCATCCTCCCCCACCTGCTTATTCTCAACCTCCTCCTCCACCTTCTTCTTCTCAACCTCCTCCACCTTCTTCTCCTCCACCTTCTTCTTCTCAACCTCCTCCACCTTCTTCTCCTCCACCGTCTTCTCCTCTACCTTCTTCTCCTCTACATTCATCTCCTCCACCTTCATCTCCTCCACCTTCATCTCCTCCACCTCCTCCACCTTCTTCTCCTCCTCCTGGTACGAGTACACCTCCAGAGGCACAGCCTCCAGCCAAGCGGAGAAGGAAGGCTGCAGAGAAGGCTGCAGAGCAGGCTGCAGAGAAGGCAGCAAGGAATGCTGCAGGAAAGGCTACCAGGAAGACCAGGAAGTGATGGCCTTGCTTCAAGGTGGTCTGACAGAAGGCAGCCTGCTGTAGTACCACAACCTTGGGACATTTATCTGACCTGCTGCTGTTCCTGACCTCTGGGAGTCCATGACCAGATTGAGCTCCCTCCTGTATGTGCCTCTCAATGTCCCAATTTTAGCGTCCACACAGAGTTGCACAAATGGCAGCAGGTTCTTCAGTGCTGCCTTGTATTTATTTTATTTATATTCTTTACCAAAATAAATGGTCATTTTGTTTTACAGTTCATACTTGCCTATGTGTTTTTAATCAACCCAAAAATTTAGCTTGTGAGTAGGCAGGTTAACTTTAAAAAAACTGCAAAAGGTCTAATTATAAAGGGACAGATCAAATAAGACCAAACAATAATGTTACAATGGTGGTACCTTGACACAACAAAATTAAAAAATAACTTGTGGAGATGACTAGAAATGAACTAATAATTAAAAATAAAGATCTGTATTTGAAAAAAACATATTTTTCGGGCTATATAAATTATTCAAAAATATTCATGAGATCAGCATGAAAAAATTTACAAAAAGTTAGTCAGAACTATGTGTGAATATCAGCAGCAAAAGAAGATCATTATTGTTAATTTTTGGACCATTCTAAAGATGATTTAAATGCGCAGCATTTAAACGATGCAATAATTTTTGCTGCGTGACGAATGTGCTATCTCCATTACGAACGCTACTTTTACCGAAGGTGCGCTGCCGTCTCATACTTTATTCTGAGCATGCACGGGTTTCTAAGCATACACACGAATGTGTTTCTCGTCGAAAATCAGCCCGACGAGGAACACGACGAGGAAATTGAGACTCCCGACGAGGAAAAAGAGAGCTTGTTCTCTTTTTTTCTCGTCGAGTTCCACGTCAGTTTTCTCTGCAAAAAACATACACACGACCGTTTTCCTTGGCAAAAAAAGCTCTGCCACCAAGTTTCTTGATGGATTCTGTTGAGGAAAACGGTCGTGTGTACGAGGCCTCTGAGGATATTTCCCCGTTGTCTTCTATTAGTATTAGGGGATAGTGTTAAAGCGGGGGTTCACCCGAAAAACACATTTTTAACATTAGATTGAGGCTAATTACGGGAAGCACAATCGGGTGTTTTTTTTAAACATGCGACGGTCGGAAAGGCTGTCAATCAAATAGGAACGCCCAGTCCCGAAGACCATACCCGGAAGCGGCGGAGAACATCTATCTCTAAAACGGTAAGTACTGCATTGATTTGAAAAAAAAACACCCGATTGCCGTAATTAGCCTCAATCTAATGTTAAATTTTTTTTTCGGGTGAACCCCCGCTTTAAGTACGTTTTTAACTGATTTAATAAAAAAATCAATAACTAGGCTTTCTGCATAAATCAATGAAGGCATATATAGAATGACAGATATTTTCCAAAGATGTGCTTTTTGGGATCATTTAAACTAAGTGTCCCATTTAACTGTAAGTTTATTTAAAGTAATTCAAACTTCATGAAAGTCTCTTTGATTTTGTAACTTAAAGTGGCGCTCCACCCAAAAGTGGCCGCCAGGCCAGTAGGAAAGAGGAGTGGGCCTTGCGCATGTACCCTTACCCGCAATGGTGGCGGAAGCACCCCACAGCTGATTAAAACATCAGCTCCTGGTGCTGACATCATTGGACTCCAGGACAGGTAAGTGTCCATTTATTAAAAGCCAGCAGCTGCAGTATGTGTAGCTGCTGTTTTTTTTTTTTTAGCGGAACACTGCTTTAAGAAAATACAGACCTAACCATGGAGAACCAATGGAAACAATATAGTTTAAATTGATTATCTGAACCATATAAATTGCCGCAACAAGTATTACCAATCGTCACTCAAAATTTATTATCATGAATTTGAATGTCGCTTACAATATAACTACAGTGATACCTCGGTTCACAAACGTAATTCTTTCCACGACTCTGGTCACAAACCGAATTTGTCTTGAACCGAGGTACATTTTCCCATAGGGTTCAATATAAATCAGGTTAATCCATTTTGAACTTTTTTTTTGTTTTTGAATCACAAAAACAAAGTACAGTATGAAGAGAGAGAATACTAATCTTGCTTGAGATGACTTGTGGTGTGGAGGAACATTCTTGTCACCTTCATTACCGCTCTGCAATTTCTTGTAACCTTCATTGCCGCTCTGCACATTCTTGTCACCTTAATTACCGCTCTGCACATTGTCTCCTTCATTACCACTCTGCACTTTCTTGTAACCTTCATTGCCGCTCTGCACATTCTTGTCTCCTTCATTACTGCTCTGCACTTTCTTTTCAAGAACATGCTTGCTCTGAACAGTCTTGTCACCTTCATTACTGCTCCGCACTTTCTTCTTACCACCATGCTCGCTCTGAATATTCTTTGGGGCCCTACTGTATGTCCAGTACAGTACATAATGTGATAAAAAGCACAGAAAAAAGCTTTACAGCAAGTGTGCACAGGGATGTATAGTACAGTATGTGCTAAAAAGCACACCAAAAAGCTTCTCAATACTCAGTACACTTTCAGTGTCTCTCTGTGACCGTGATCACACCTACAGGAAGTTTCAACCATGTGTTAGAGCAGGGAAGATGGCCGCGGCTCGTGTTTGTGAACCGAAGTGGAGTTCGCGTACCGAAGCAAATTTGTGTGAACTCTTCTGTTCGTGAACCAAGTTGTTCATTAACAGAATCATTTGTGAACCGAGGTATTACTCTATATTTTTCAATTCAGGCTAATTTGTACATAAAGCAAGCAAATGTTAAAATATGTTGGTAAAATACTGTCAGATACTTACAGTATTGGAATGCAAAGATGAATGTTGATGTGCATTAAGTAGTGACCCGTTCAACCATATTTTCCCAACTGTAGTCCAGTTTGAAAAATAATACTTTTATTGACTGCAATGGATTTTTGCACATTGGTGTTTGCGTTGCCTTAGTTCATTTCTGACACAATTACCTAACAGAGCAGTACTTGGCAGCTTAAAAAACACGCCATTAAAGTGAAGGTATAAGCCATTTTTGTACAACACTCACACGTCTGGAACTTAAAACAAAAGCTCACAAACATTTAGCATATTCCGTAGATGCAGTTCTTTGTATTTGAAGTGTATTCCTGCTTGGAAATGTTTTTTACAATGATTTTACATTCTTCTGGCTCACTGACTTCACCTATTGCCAAACCTGACACTTTGGTAGCTAAGCTTCATCCTTATAACAATGTTTTCAATTGTATTTTTTGCTTCAATTAAACAGCTCATTTGAACTATTGCTTCCACTTGTCTCTGTGTTCTGTTTAGTAATAAAAAAGCACAATGTGGATTTTTATTTGCTACAATTATAAATGTGTAACACTGAGTTCAAAAGCCATTACAGTCCAAATCTACAGTGTTACAAGAACACAGTTTGGTGTTGTTAGGTTGGCATAATTTTACAGTACGAGCTTAAAAGATTTTTTTTTTTTTTTTCTAGCAAGTTTGAAGCACAAAACTTCAACCACAAAACTTAG
Source organism: Rana temporaria (assembly GCF_905171775.1). NCBI lineage: Eukaryota > Metazoa > Chordata > Amphibia > Anura > Ranidae > Rana > Rana temporaria. The sequence continues at coordinate 498,757,281 of NC_053489.1, forward strand.
ATTTAAAGTTTTTTTTTTTGTTGTTTTTTCTTTTTTTGACCAGTTCAACCTTCTAAGGCAGGGGTAGGCAACCACAGCCCGCCAGCTGTGGTGAAACTACAAATCCCATCATGCCTCTGCCTCTAGGAGTCATGCCTGTGATTGTTAGGATCTTGCAATGTGAGTGAGTGAGTAACTTGTATAGCGCAACACATGCGAACTTAATCGCCTCAAGGCGCTTAGCATCCAGAGTCGTACCGGTCTTTCAGAAGAGGTGGGTCTTTAGTTTTTTCCTAAAAGCCCGATGGTTTTCCTCCAAGCGGATGGTAGTGTGTAGAGCATTCCAGAGCCGTGGTCCTTGGACCGAAAATCTACGTTCTCCCTTCGATTTGTAGCGGGATTTAGGAATTTGGAGAAGGTTTTGGTTGGTTGACCGGAGCACGCGCTTGGTGACCTAGGGTTTTATTTTCTCGCTTAAGTATTGGGGAGCGTTACCCTGTATACATTTGTGGGTGAGGAGAGTGTCTTGAATGTCACCCGGTCCTGTACGGGCAGCCAGTGGAGGGACCTCAAGACCGGGGAGACTGATTCCCACGGCTTTTTACCTGTTACCAGTCTGGCTGCCATGTCATGGAACTTGTAGTTTCAAAACAGCTGGAGGGCCAAGGTTGCCTACAACTGTTCTAAGAAATCTCATATGACTTGTTACATTGTTTCCAGGTACTAAAGGCAACAGCTATGATGCATATGCCCCATTCTGCCTGTGTTTTGGAGAAAAAAACAAAAGAAGTAAGAGAAACACCAAGGTGAGTGGAAACTGAGCCAGGACCTATGACAGTTGAAAACTCACCGTTGAAACCACCAGAAGATGTAAAAAGCAAAGGGCAAATCTTCTGAGTAGTTTTACATGTATGGAGAACTCCAAGCAAATATCAAAGTCACCAATAAATAAAGCAATAATAATGCAATAATATTAATGTAACTACTTCCCCATGTCTACATTTTGGTTTTGATGTACTCTTGTTATGAAAAACCAAAACAAAAGTGGGATACAGCTCAAATATGAAGCTAGCCAGTCAGAGATCCACTATCTATATCTTAACATCACCATAGGGGATGATAGGTTTTTGACTGCCACCTTTTTTAAGGAGACTGATAGAAACTCTTTTATACCAGTTGATAGCTGCCACCATGACTCCTGGCTCAGGGCGGTTCCAAAGAGCCAATATCTTAGGCTTCGGAGGAACTGCTCTGATGCCTAGGAGTTTTTGGTGCGGGCAGAAGTGTTGACTGAACGTTTTTTTGGAGAAGGGTTACACTGCAAGAAACTCTGGATATGATCAAGGCCACAGATAGGGAAGAACTTTAAGAGATAAAGTGCCCTGTGATGGCGAACAATTTCCATTGGGAGTCCCCTTTGTGACCTCTTATTCATTACAACATAAGGGCATTAAACAGCTCATTAACAAGCATTGGCATATTGCCACAAATGATAACATCTTGAAGTGCATTTTACCAGAGAGACCAAGGGTGATTTTAGGGGGGTCCAATCTCTTAGAAATCAGGTAGCCAATAATGTTTTAAATCCCCCGGTCAGCAGCAGAGGGTTTTTTGATCAGCTAACTGGTTATTATAAATGTAGGCGCTGCAGAGTTTGTTCTCTGAACTTTTGTCTTCAGAGACGTATTACCTCCTTTACATATACAGTCACAGGACAGAGTTTTACAATTAAGCCCTGTATTACCTGTGCCACTACAGGAGTGGTCTATTTATTGAAGTGCCCTTGTGGCCTGCAATATGTGGGCTGTACTAAACACCCTTTGCAGGTTCGCCTTAATGAGCATGTTACAAACATTCTAGTTGGCTTCAAAAACCATTCGGTCTCAAAGCATTATCTCCTGAAACATAAAAGAGATCCATTAAATACCCTATTTCTGGGGATTGATAAGTTCAAGCCTAATTGGAGGGGGAGCCTGTTGGTCAAGGAGATTTCCAAGATGGAGATGGCTTGGATATATCATCGTAAGATGTATGCTCCTTATGGTTTGAACATCGAAACAGATGTAAACGCCTTTATAAACAATGCGTGATTCTGGCCAACATTTAAACCCGTTGTGATTTACAATAATAGACATACGGCTTTACTATACATATATTTATAATATTTTTTTTTAAATAAAGTTTTTATATATATATAGGTCTATTCACATATATATCTTTCTAAATAATAAATCAAATTTTTTATTTATTCTTTTATTTTTTCATTAATATTACAAGTAAGGCTTCGTTCCGGTATCTAATCATATCGGATATTGAGCCATTCTTTGCACATAATCCCCTATATAAATAACAATTTAATCACAAGATTATGCACTAATCACGTTCCATTGAGTGTCTTAACATAGGAACATTACCTTTTTTACATTTTTATTTATTTTATCCACTAAAGGTCACTTGTTTTTCCCATTCAACACATAAGTGTGGACAATCTGGGTTTCATTGCTATTTTCCCTGGAATAGTAATGAAACAAAAAAATTTAATTTTCACTAATATTTATTTATTTTTATATTTTATATTTTTACATTTTTGTAATTAAGAGGATATAACATATCTCTTTTGGTCGCGGGCTACTTGGACAGTCATTGTTTTTTTTTTTCTGTTATGTTACCTAAGGGATATAATGATCTTATTTAGTTCTGTCCCATCGGGTAAACAGAGATTTTAGTACTGGCATTTTTGCCCTTAACTAATATGGCGCTGATGGCTGTTTCCTTGTAATTCACAAGGTCTGGCTCTATTTAATGTGGTGAGTCACTGCGGCACCCTATTCCCATTGACAACGTCTGTTGATGACGAAACGCGCATGGGAGGACGCGCAGTGATGTCACCACGCTGAAGTGAGGAGAAAGGGCTCCGTGTATGCCGCCGGCAAGTTTTTAGATGCAGTTCTAATTTGATACTTTGTAAGTACGTTTCTCTTTTTTACTAAATGTTCCTATCGCGGAATTATGCTATGGTCTCCCTTCTTTCTGTTTTCATTAACCTAACGAATTGATGAGTATGGATGAAATCGAGAGTCCTTGAATCCTTACCCCTATGTGAATCCATCCTGACGTTCTATCTCCCCCGGAGAGTAAAGGCCGGGGCTGGGTTATAGCCGACTGTCATACTAGGCTTGCCCTCTGGTAAGCGGCCATTCATTTGGTAGTGGGTCTATCACTCATTGATGTGTGGCACATGGAATCACTGTGGTGCTGTTTAATTACCATCTAAAAGACCAGCATGTGAAATGAACTGTTTTTACTCTGCCTTGAATACACCCAGTATATTCTTTTTCTAATGCATGTTACAGTAATAGTCTAGTTTAATTATTGTCGCAGTTTTTCTTGTATTTACTGTGTTTTGTTCTTATCCCACTTAAGCTGCCGCTTTTGGTATTTTGTAATTTTTATTTGTTTTGAGTTAGCGCGGTTTTCTTTTTTCTTTATTACACACACCTGACCACTGCTCACTGTGTCGTGCACAATCCTGACCCCTGCATTCTGTGTGTCAGGAGGGGCTTCAGCATAGTACAGCTGCTGTTTTCAGGCACACATGAATACGCATGCACCAACCAAGAACGAGCAGAACAGATGTGGGCAAACATGCCCAATGCACGAACACCCATCTGTCATCAAGGCTGGCGCCAAACGGCCTATTTAAATGGAGCTTCAGCACTGGCTAATTGCTGTTTGGTCTACAGCATTCTGTGTATGCTTCTGATTCCTGTGTTTGACCTCTGATCTTGACCCGGCTTGCTCCCGACCATTCCTGTCTGCTACCTGTTCTGACCCCTCGCTTCACCCCGGATTCTGTCTCTGTCTGCTGCTCCTGTTTGATCCTGCATCTGTTGTTAAATCTGCCTGGGACCCGACTATGCTGCTGTCTGCTGTTTATGCCTGATCTGCTCTCCCGTTACCATCCCGGCTTGTCTGACCCTGCTTCCAGCTCTTTCAGTCTGCTACAGCTCCATCAGTCCAGCTTAGCATCTTCAGGCACCTTCTTCCTATTTTGTATCCCCAGTCTGTCATCAGCCAAGCCCCTCCAGCCTGCCTCCTGTCTCATCTGTCTGCTGTCAACTATTCCTGGGTTCCTTTCTGTGGGTTCCTGGCTACTACCTGCAAAGACTACTGGACTGATCCTAGGCGCTCTTACCTCATCATGCTCCAGCAGCTACTGTTTCACCATCAGTGGCCCTCAAGCCGGAGCTGTACAAGAGGCCTTCCTCTGCACGTCAGGCTCACCAACCAGGTACATGGCACTGTGCATCACACACCCCCAAGCCATGCACTTTGTGCATTACCTACTTCTGACTTGTACACTCTAGACACTATGTATACACTAAAATGTCATACTCTTGACTAAAGTATTTAGTAACTCAATAGTTACTGGTTGCTTTGATTTTTAATATTGATTGTGTCCATGTAGCTCTGTAATTAAAGCATATTATGTGGGTACAAAGATTGTGGAATAGGTGTCGTGTATACAGTGAGCAAGCCCAGATTGTATTTAACCACGCATCCTTAAAGTGGAGGTTCACCCAAAAAATAATTTTTTAACATTACATTCAGCCGAGTTCTCCTAATGACAATCGGCTGTTTTTTTTTGTTTTTTTTCTGTACATACCGACTTTCACCGCCGCTTCCGTGTATGTCTTCTGCGGGACTGGGCGTTTCTATCTGATTGACAGGCTTCCGACCGTCGCATACTGCGCGTCACGAGTTTCCGAAAGAAGCAGAACGTCGGTGCGCAGGTGCCGTATAGAGCCGCACCGACGTTCGGCTTCTTTCGGCAACTCGTGATGCGCTGTATGCGACGGTCGGAAGCCTGTCAATCAGATAGGAACGCCCAGTCCCGAAGAAGACATACCCGTAAGCGGCGGTAAAAATACGGTATGTACGGGAAAAAAAACAGCCGATTGTCATTAGGACAACTCGGCTGAATGTAATGTTAAAAATTTATTTTTGGGTGAACCCCCGCTTTAAGCCTCTTCCACTGGCCACACCCACCATCTGGAGTGGCACAACACACGTGTTGCCTACTCCTAATCCTTTGAGCAGCCAAGGGTGCCCCAGGTTTCACAATCCTAGCAATGTCCCTTGGAGGGGAGATTAAAGAGAGAGAGGGATTTTCTTTCTGTTAAAGAGGGAGGGATAGAATGACATGCTTTAGTGCGTGCGTACGTGTATGTATGTGTGTGTTACTGATTGATGGTGAGGGCAGGCACCATAATGAATTATCAATGCAAGCAAACAGGGTACAGTTTTCTCTACATGAGGTATCACAGGTATAGATAGCACACTTAGAGTCCAGGTCTTCCAAATGCATTGAAATTTCAATGGTCATACTGTATAACCCTAAAACTGTGTGTTCTGAGTATGTTTCCGTTTATAAACAATAAGCAAGATGTGAATGCCTTTTAGCATTTAATCTGTCCTAATATAGACACAAAACTTCGAAATAGCTCTTTGTATGAAATCTCTCCCAGAAGACTTTAACTAGCTATATTCATGGCTCGAAATTCACTTCTGCAACTGGCAGCCAATTTTCATGTTTCATTTCTCTCATTGAAACGCATGTCTTTTTTATTAGAAAGGACAATTTGGAAAGAAGAAACTATCAAAGTTAAGTGTTTTCTGTAGGAGGAAAAAAAAACTTCTGTTGATTTCTCCAGAGAAACCAAGACAACATATTGAGCTTAGACATCATAAACAGTTTCCAAACACGTACAAATGACATTACTACTAGGAAATGGAAAGGAGTGTGTCACCTCTTGGTCAGGAACACTTTGGAGCTTGTTCTTTGGGATGGCATTGTGTATAAACTTGCCCAAAGCAAGTCACATGCACCAGCTTATATTAATGGCAATGAAAGAGCAGATGGATATAATACAGGGAAGTAATTCTATTCTCCCTTTGGGCACCAGCTTCTCCTTTGCCAGTACACAATATATCCACTCCTGAATTTTGCATTGCCAAATAGGTCTGGCCTGATTGCTCATTACTCAAATAGGATGAGATGTTTTCATGGGGGCGTGTTAATAAATATGTCAGTTTATGATAGATTGCAAAGGTTGTTTTTACAGGAAACTCATATAGTTGCTAATTTATGCCAAGAAATAAGCCCAGAGTATAGAATTTCATGTTAATCTTTAATTAAGCATTTTTCTTATTACAACTGTTAATAAATAAGCATTGTGGAGATGTTAAACCAGTGTTTAAGGATTTATAAGTAAATGCTTGAGAACTGCATTTTAGTGAGAAAATGCAGAGACTGGTAGAAAAAAAATGATGAGGATACTAGACCATAAATCTAATGTGCCTAGCTGGTATCTTTTAAAAAGTTTCCAAACTATTTATTTTAATAAGGAAAATTGAAAAAAAAAGATGTAAATCAGTTGGTGGGTCAGGTGCCAGACTGAAATTTGTGAATCTGTACTTCCATTATTTAGTAAGCAGTTTGAACCAGTTTAGATCTCATATTAATTATGGTTTCAATCAAGCATTTTGTGGTGTACTTCAATCTTCCTGGTATGACCTATAGGTTATATCAGATTCAGTATGAAAATATTAGCCCAATAATTATATACATACCTCTCTGTAAGTGAATATGCAACTGCTCCTAGTCTACAAACCCAAGAAGGTCCACCATTCCCAGAAAAATAATGTTTGATCAAATTCACTTCTGGTGCATTGGAGTTGATTTATTAAAACTGGACAGTGCAAAATCTGGTGCAGCTGCGCATGGTAGTCAATCATATTTTCACTTCAGCTTGTTCAATTACTCTTTTATAAAAAAATAACTGGAAGCTGATTGATTTCTATGCAGAGCTGCAACAGATTTTGCACTCTACAGTTTTAGTAAATCAACCCCTAAATATATACTGATGGTTATTGTTGAGTAGACAAATCCCTTTGTATCTCTTTGCTACGGTATATATGACAGGCTGCTGTATAGGGATTTTACATACAATTTGTATTAGGAGAGGAATAAAGATCAAATAAAAAATAAAAAATAAGTATTTTTTTCAGTCAGGTAAAAATTGAATATTGTATTTGAACATTTTATTGTCTAGACCAGCGCCCACCTGGTGTCTTCCTCAGTGTCCATACCAGTGTTTAGAGAGCTCAATAGCTAAGACTGAAATTTACCCACGGAAGTGGACGAGTCAAAAGAGTAAGTGATCTCTTATTGGACGGCTCAGTTAGCTTAATTGAACAAGCTAAAGTTAGAAGCTGATTGGCTACTATGCACAGCTGCACCAGATTTTACACTTTCCAGTTTTAGTAAAATAACCCCATTGCGTATGGGTGTAATCTGTAGTAATGAGCAAAAATAATGTTGTGCTTGTTTAACCACTTCCCCACCGCGCCATAGCGAAAATACTGCTACAGCGCGGTGGAGTTATTCTGGGAGGACGTCCCTGGGACGTCCTCCCAGAATCCTTCACTCGCGCGCCCCCTGGGAGGGGGGGGCAGCGGGTGTCAGCAGCAGCAGCACTGTGGGCTGGATCTGTGACTATTGCAGTCACAGATCCAGCCATCCCTCCCTGCGCAATACTCTGCAATAACACCCCATACTGTCTGCAATACCCCCTACACTCTGCAATACCCCCCACACTCTGCAATACCCCCCACACTCTGCAATACCCCCCCCCACACCCTGAAATACCCCCCACACTCTGCAATACCCCCCCACACTCTGCAATACCCCCCCACACTCTGCAATACACCGAAAGCTGAAAATGTATCTGGTTAGGAAGGGGGTTTAAGTGCCCAGTGGTCAAGAGGTTACTATGCAGTGTTTTCCCTTTGTGTGTCTGGAGACTACAGAACAGCACTGTGGGGCAGATCCACAAAGAGAGTACGCCGGCGTATCTACTGATACGCCGGCGTACTTTCAAATTTCCTGCGTCGTATCTTTGTTTTGAATCCTCAAAACAATATACAACGGCATCTGGGTTAGATCCGACAGGCGTACGAAGATCTAAGATGCAATTCTTCAGCGTCCGCTGGGTGGCGTTCCCGTCGTAATCCGCGTTGATTATGCAAATTAGCTATTTCCGACGATCCACGAACGTACGAGCGGCCGTCGCATTCTTTTACGTCGTCTCTAGTCGGCTTTTTCCGGCGTATAGTTAAACCTGCTATTTGGTGGCGTACGCAATGTTAAGTATGGCCGTCGTTCATGCGTATAATTTAAAAAAAAAAATTCATTTGCGTAAGTCGTCCGTGAATCGGGATGGACGTAATTTACGTCCACGTCAAAACAATGACATCCTTGCGACATAATTTAGCGCAATGCACGGCGGGAAATTTAGGGACGACGCATGCGCAGTTCGTTCGGCGCTGGGACGCGCTTCATTTAAATGAAACACGCCCCCCTACTCGCCAATTTGAATTAGGTGCCATTACGCCGCGAGAGATACACTACGCCGCCATAACTTACGGCGCAAATTCTTTCAGGATTCAAACCAAAAAAAGTAAGTTACGGCGGCGTAGCGTATCTCAGATATGCTGCGCCGGGGCAGATCTTTGTGGATCTGCCCCTGTGTGTGTAATATACAAAACAGATTAGCATGCATGTTGCTTTGTAGATTACAGAGCAGCAGAAGCTGTGTGAATGTAACATGAGTGTGATGACTACAAAATTATGCAAGTTTTCATGCCCAGTAGGAAGTAAAAAAAAAAATACTTAATTTTGTTGTGGGAATGCGTTTTATCATTGGGATCTGCCATTAATCAGGGAAGGATCCATGGATAGGAACTGAAAATGTTAGTTTCTAACATTTTTTGTGTGGGTTGCACCAGTGGCTACAATTTTTCACAGGGTAAAAAGACAGGGAAATCCCACCTGTTGATGCGGGTCATATTGCTTATCAATGTGACATTCACTGCATATTCACTGCATGCATATCTTCCTAGTGCAGGTGTTTTAAATGACAGGGGCTGTAAATGTCACATTCATTGCTTAACCGTTTCCCAACCGGCTCCTGTAGATTTACGTCGGCAGAATGGCACGGCTGGGCAAAGTGACGTGTATACTGTATATACGTCACTTTGAAATTCCTGTCGTGTGTGAGCTCCGTGATCGTGCCTGCGGGACCTGCGGACTCTATGTCCGCCAGTGTCCCGCGATCGGGTCACAGAGCTGCAGAACGTGTGTACATGCCTCTCCCCGTTCTCCCCGTTCTGCCTAGTGACACTGTCACTGATTGTCTGTTCCCTATGATCGGGAACAGCGATCAGTGATTGTCACATGTAGCCACGCCTCCTAACAGAAATAATCACTCCCTATGGCATACTTAACCCCTTCAGCGCCACCTCTTCACTGCCAGTGTAATTTTCACAGTTATCAGTGCATATTTATAGCACTGATCGCTGTAAAAATGACAATGGTCCCAAAAATGTGTCAAAAGTTTCTGATGTGTCCACCATAATGTCGCAGCCATGGTAAAAATTCACCACCATTACTAGTAAAAAAAAAATATTAATAAAAATGCCATAAAACTATCCCCTATTTTGTAGACGCTATAACTTTTGCTCAAACCAATCAATAAACGCTTATTACAATTTTTGTTTACCAAAAATATGTAGAAAAATACATATCGGCCTAAACTGAGCAAAAAAAAAATTATATTTTTTGGGGGGATATTTATTATAGCAAAAAGTAAAAAATATTTATTTTTTTCAAAATTGGCGCTCTATTTTTGTATGTAGCGCAAAGAAAAAAAAAATGGCAGAGGTGATCAAATACCACCAAAAGAAAGCTCTATTTGTGGGAAAAAAAGGACGTCAATTTTGTTTGGGAGCCACATCGCACAACCGCGCAATTGTCAGTTAAAGTGACGCAGTGCCGAATCGCAAAAGATGCTCTGGTCTTTGGCCAGCGAAATGGTCCAGGGCTGAAGTGGTTAATAAATTCATTGATTGGCAATTAATACATTCATGCCATAGTGTCTTTAAAGTGGTTGTAAAAGCTATTTTTTTTTAAATAACAAACACGCATATACTTACCTGCTCTGTGCTAAGGTTCTTCGTTTTTGGGGACCCTGCTGGCACCCCTGGCTCTTCCTCCTCATCGAATGCCCCCACAGAGAGCCACATTCCATGGGGGTACTTGTGTGGATGCGCTCCTGAGTCCTACTGCTGCATCCATTGACATAGACAACAGGACTAGCCCCACCCCTGACTCCTGCGTCACTGGATTAGATTGACAGCAGCGCCAATGGCACATGCTGCTCCCAATCAATCAAATGAAGACCCGAGGCAGCAGATGGAGCGGCTCTGCTCGTCCTCAACGCTGGAATGAGTGGGCTCAGGCAAGAAAAATGGAGGCTCTGGGGGGCAGCTGCACCACAGAAGGTTTTTCACCTTAAAGCAATTGTAAAGCTTCAAGTTTAAAAAGAAAATAACAAACATATCATACTTACCTTTGCTGTGCAGTTTGTTTTGTACAGAGTGCCCCCAAACACCATCTTCTGGGGTCCCTCTGTGGCTCTTATGGCTCCTCCTCTCATCAGATAACCCCCTAGTAGAAGCGCTCCCAAGTCCATCATTCGGCGTCCATAGACACCGAATGTAAGACTTGGCCCTGCCCCCCGGCGCCCACATCATTGGATTCGATTGACAGCAGCTGGAGCCAATGGCTGCACTGCTATCAATCTATCCAATCAAGAACTGAGAACCCCGGGCAGAGGAAGCGCGCATCTCTGCCGGGTGAAATTCCAGGGCTCAGGTAAGTAAAATGGGGGGCTGGGGGGGGGGGGGGTCACTGCCAGTTGTTTTCCTATGCATTAAGGTGAAAAAACACAAGGTTTTACAACCCCATTAATGCATAACAACATTTAATCTGTTAATCAGTGACAAGTTAGAATTAGATCAGGAATGAGGTATTTTGAAAAGAAAGGGGAGCAACACATAGAACGCTTATAAGTTCCTTATTTTCATTTGAAAACCACAAAAAGGAGATTTTCATTGTGGGGGCCACTTTTTGCCTGAGGAGACTGTCACCATGTACTGCATGTGGTTTGTATTGTCTTTTTATGACTTCTTACACTAGGCCAGTTAACAATCAGTCACAAAAAATCTGGACCAGCATCAACTTGATGACTCCAGTTTTATTTGTCATAAAATATATTGTATTATTGGTACCAATGGGTCTGTATAATATGCCTCACAATTTAATTTATAAGCTACAGTTCTTTTTCTTGTTGAATAAGATTTAATGGATTGTATATTTTGAGAAAGTTATCATGCATACACTAACAGGATAGCAAACATGATGCGTGATTGTCTATTTAAGGTATTTGTATGATTTCTACATTTGTATTTACAGTATCTAACAAAAGTGAGTACACCCCTCACATTTTTGTAAATATTTTATTATATCTTTTCATGTGACAACACTGATGAAATTACACTTTGCTACAATATAAAGTAGTGAGAGTGAGTGTACAGCTTGTATAACAGTGTAATAAAACATTTACAAATATGTGAGGGGTGTGCTCACTTTTGTGAGATACTGTATAATCTAGCATGATGTGTAATATTATTTTTCTTAAATTTTCTTCCAATATTTAGTTTTTGCTTTCACTTAGTATTTTTATTTTGGTGGCCTTTTCATGCACAGGGGAATTTATGGGAATTTACTAAAATTAAACCAGACAGAATTTGGAGAAACTGTGCATAGTAACCAATCAGCTCAGCTTGTTTAGTTAAGTTTTGAAAAATAATGAAAATGAAAACTAGAGGCTGATTGGTTGCTATGCTCAATTGTTCCAGATTCTGGCTGTTCCAGTCTTAGTAATTTCCCCTCCTAATGTTTTAAAAAGGCAGAACTGTACCATGCACTATTTTTAAGTATTGGTTGTACAAAATCTATGTTCCCCAACCTCAGATCCACAGAATCTTGCAATGATGAAACCTAACAATCTAGAAACAGCTGTATACAGGTTACATAGATGGCTCTATATTTTATGTTACAGCTGACCTAAACACCAGCTGCATTTAATGCACTTTTGGCTACAGGGACATTGGCATAAAGTAAGAACAAGACAGAACCCCCCTAGAATGGGACTTTAGAAGCCACAGACACTGGTATGTATCAAAAAGTTAATATTTATGTAGCGGGCAGCTGTTTTACTCTGCTGGCCTTGCTTTAAATTTAGAAGGTAGGAGGATTAGTTATCTCTGTCTGATTTGTTTTCAAATTTGGGCCTCTGTTCCAGCCATGGCTGTACTGCAGGTGACCACTATTATTGTCTGGGGTGTTGGTTCCACCCCAGGCCAAGGGTGTCAGCAGTCAGATCAAGGTGCGTTGGGTGTTTTTCCTCAGCAGTCAATCAGTGGGGGTTGATCGCCTCGCTGTGTATGCTGGGGTAGAGTACTTAAGGGACGTCATTGGTTCAGGGTCGTCTTTGTCCGCCCTGGGCAGTCGTCCCACCACCCCTGTGTGTGGCCCTCCTGGCCAGGGGTGTGTCCAAGAGTTCCTGACTCTGGGGCCATGTTGGTCCGGAGTCGTGATTTATCGGGTAGGCCCAGTAGTCAGACTGGGTCTACATTAACAGAGTGGTCCTGCGCTGTCTGTCCCGAGGGAGGAAGCCGCCGAATGAAGTACCTGTTCTGGAGAGCACCGAGCATGAGGATGGTACACTCAGGGGAGGCCTTAACTTTATTGAAGGTCGAACTGTTACTGAAAGGCTGGATGATGATCGCCTGTCAATACTGAATTTACTAAAGTTCATTCCAGAGAGATCCGGGTGCTTAATCCTGAGTTGAGAAGGATTCTGGACCGAGAATATCTCCATCTTTGGGAAGGTCTGTGGCAGAGACTTTGCTAAAGTTCTATGTGACACTCTGGCTGCTAGGCTGGTGAGAGAGGCCTATCCAGGTGCACTATACCCACTCTGAGTGGCGACAAGAGTTTATTGCTGAAAGAAGGATTGTTTCCAAACCAAGTTGTACACCTGGACCTACTACTTATTATCCTTTCTACTTCTTCAACTACTACTACTTTTATCATTTTACCCCATTGGGTAATAAAGCACAGAAAAAGACTTCTAAAGTGTGGACATTGCAGTTTCTTTTCAGCTCTCATCGTGTACCATAGAAGGTGGAGAATTAGAGGTAACATGCCACCCAAAACAAACCAGCAGCTCCTTCGGGGGTAGTGCTACATTTATTTAATACATGTAAAGATTAAAATGTGTGAACCGGTGATAGGCTGCACATTAGATTCCTACAGTTAGCTGTGAATTTTTATTTACCCATGGTACTCATGAGGATCAAGATGGGGGTTAGCCAGAATCTATACTGAAGCTCCACCGTCAAAGGATAATACCCAATGGTCCCAGATCTGGCATGGTGAAACCCTTCTATTTCTCTTGGCATTAAGTAATGACTTGCATGGCTCAAAATAAATGTATTGTTTTTGGATTTGTAGTGGAAGCAATGAATTGTTTACCCCTTCTAAGTTAGAAAGTAATTGAAACTTTAACATTATGCCAACATATTCAGAAATTATTTCTTTGAAAATTCATTATAAATTGCATAGTGATGCAAACAAATAAGTAATACATGAGTACACAGTGATAGGACTAGGCTAAAGGGTAGACCGACAAGGCCACAATCTTCAGACTTTCACAGGCACCCAGTGCCCTGAGTGTTAGGTGACTGCCATATGCATGCGCACAGGGTGTGCCGGGTGTGCCCAGGCATACCCTAATGACCCCATGATCACCAGCAGGAACATGGAAAATATCACTGTGCCGGTAGGGAGATCAATATGCCGGGATCATATATATGTAGACACATGCATATGTGTTTGAGCTGTGTACAGCCAACTTTTTCCTTAGTTTGAATAGAGTGGAGAAGGATCAGAACCCCTGTCTGAGGCTCAATAGAGATGTCCTTCCCTCACTTTCTGTTCTGTTGATGTTTTACCAGACGAGAACTTAGACAAATTTCAAACACAACAGACAGAAAAAAAATTTTTTTAGTAGGTCAGGGTTTTTTGTGGCCCTGTTGCAGATTTTCCATCAATTTTTGTCTGGAAAAACTGTTGTCAGCAGAAGAGAAATTGAAGAAAAATCGTTCTAATTGAGCCATGGATTGTAGTTAAAACCAAGCAAGGATTCTAATCTTTCTTCACTTCATAATTAGAAAACAGTTTTTGGCTTGACATACACTTTAATAACATTCTATTAATTTGGACAAGTGTCTTCCATACCTTGGAAATGTTCAAAAGTTCCTCCTTTCAAGGCACGGGGTTTGATATAAAAATGAATAGTATTATTACAGAGCAAGGTAAAGTTGGAGTTCATAAGGATGTGACCCGTCTTGTCCAAAGTTATAGCAAAATTAGATTATCTATTAGCTAAACTACACCTAATCAACATCAAAAGAGTATTTCACTAATAATACAGGTCAAACACCTGGATCTGCTTATAGGCGGACAGCTTCAAAAAATCTGGACAACAACATCGATCCTAAACATCAGACATCTGCCAAAACCTAAAGAATAGATACTGGAAAAATTGAACAATTTGATAATGTGACTGCCAAATTAAAAACCTTTTCAGATTATATTACAAAAGAATCGTGTAACATTTAGAAACAAAGAAAATCAAATGGATTATTATAAGTCCAAAAAATACTCAATTTTTTTTCCAGAAATTCTAATTTAGGAGAAAAGTGTGAATTGGTATAGCTGACAAGTACTGAGATGATCAACAACCTCCTGAAAGTGTAAAATACACAGTCCCCATGTCTGTAGCGAATCCAATGAAGGAAAGCCAGCACTTACATTGGTTTTTCCTTAAAGGCCTATTGTCTTTTTTTATAGTTAAAATGACAAAATTAATTTGCATTTTGGACAAAGAAAGTTTACATTCCTTTTGTTTTTAGCACTCTTGTTTTTCCTAGCAAAAGATATATTTCCTTTAGAAACCCTAAACTACTCTTGAAAATTAAAATTAGAAAGGGATACAAGGGGGCCCCAGATACCGCCCACCCCCCTATGTGAATGGGTATCTGGTACATCTTACCCCTACCCATTCACCCCAAAAAGCAGTGAAATGTAAAAAAAAAACAAGAGACAGTTTTTGACAAGTCATTTTTAAAAAAAAAATTGCTCCAAGTTGTCTTCTCCCGCTGCTGTCTTCTCCCGGTGCCATCTTGTCCCGATGTCGCCTTCTCCCAGAGCCGTCTTCTCCCAGTGCAGTCTTCTACTTCAGCTGTCTTCTCCCTCGCCGCTGTCTTCTTCCTCGCCATCGCTGTCTTCTTCATCACCACTGGTTACCCGCTAAAAACAAAAAAGCCTGCCTTTGTCCTGAGGCTGTCTTCCTTCGTTGTGATGTCCCCCGCTGTCTGAAATCTCAAATATAGCCATGGGGTGTGGCCATCCAATGACGTCACCCGGGAAGCCCGGTCATTGTGATGTCACAAGGGGCGAGTTCTCTGGGTGATATCGTCAGATGGCCATGCTCCATGGCTATATAAGAGGAAAAAGTTCCTGACCCTTCCTAAAAATGCACAGGCACAAAAATGCATTGACGTGAACTTGTTCCATAGGAACCCATGTTAAAAAAAAATTAATGCATTTCTGCAAAATTCAAAAAGCATCAAAAAACACATTAGTGTGAATCGAGCCTAAAAGAGAGATTTATTGATCAAATATAGTATACTTTTAGAGAGAGGATATCTGTGACATATATGTTCAAAGGGGGTGAGAATCTGAGGCAAATCCATGTATTTTAAGGTTAATGGCACATAGTTGCAAATTTGAAGGTACCAAAATGATTCTGTGGGTGGGGCATGATGAGAAGAATGCAGCAAAGCAAAACGTAACATTACCTTTACGGTCTGCAAGCCATATGCCAGCAAAAAAATATTATTATGATTTTCATACACTATTCTTGTAAAAATATAATAACCCCATATTTAAATGCATTCCTTAGATGTGGTGGCTGTATTGGTTTTCTTTTATTTTCACCTAGTGATGTTGTCAGTAACACACTTCCTATCCCAGGGTGACATGGCTCACTTACTGTACTGTATCTATTGAGGAGGTGTGTTGTTATCCTACCACGGAACACCTCTTCATCTCTACTCTTCTCCATAACATAGGGTGAGGAGTGCTGTAGTTCATTGGTAAAAATGAGAACTGATAACAGTGCAGCATAAGCAGAAGGCACTGAATGTTATTGTCTAACAAGATTCCTAGCAAGTTAAACAGGTATCTTTTTTTTTTTTGTTTACCAAAGTTTATTTTAAGTATAAATGTGGATAAGTATATATAATTCAAGAAATTTATGGACAGTACAGTGTTCAATAAAGTATCAACAAAAATCAAACAAATACAGCATTGTGTGATGATCTTATAACTCACATATAAGGCGGACAGAAATCATTGTATTCTACCATGGCACAGTATAGTTTATCTTATAGGGGTCACCGAGCAGAGGACCAACTGGACCATTTGGAGTTATATAGATGCATGCTATCATTAAGGGTGTGAAAAACTATTTCCGTAAGCTTAAGAGACTCCATCCTATCTAGTACCTGTTGCCAAGATGTGTTATTGGATCTCCAGTTTAGTGCAATCATCCACTGTACCGAGCTACACAGTGAATGTAGTAATCTGACGAATGGTGTGGGAATATCAGGGATACCAGCATATAGAATGTAGATTTGAGGGGTGAAGGGGATTTTATAGCCCGATGTCTCTTCAAATTTTGTTGCTGCTGTTTTCCAGATTTGCGTGAGGAGTGGGCAGCTCCAGAAGGTGTGTAGCATAGTGCCCTGTTCATGGCAACCTCTGAAGCAGTTTGGGGAGACAGTTGCATAAAAGGAATGCAGTTTATAGGGTGTGAGGTACCACCTGGAGAATATTTTAATTGGAGTTTCTCTAAAGGAGATAGCCTTATTGCACTTACGGAGATTTTCTACCATGGAGTACCAAGTTTCCGAGGGGATTGTGACGCCTAGTTCCGTTTCCCAATGTAGCATCTGAGAGGATTTTTCCTCCAGGTTAAAGTTATTGAGATAGCTATATAGAAGAGAGATCATCCCTCTGTCCCGTGAGGAGGTGAGGCAAATCCTCTCAAACAAAGTTTTGGTAGGGTGGATGGATAGTGAGAAATGTTCTGCATAAAAAGACTTTATAAGTCTGTAATTTTCTATCTCCGAGTATGGGAGGTTGTGGTCTCTCTGAATACTTTCAAAACTTTTAAATTCCCATTTAGATTGTAGTGAGGAAAGAGTAGTTAGGTTATTATCTATCCATAGTGAGAAGTGACTTTTGTTGGTGAATGCCATATTGAGTCTAGTGTCACCTAAGAATGAAGTAAGGGGGGAAATATGGGAGGAGAGGAGGTAGCTGTTATTGATCTTCGCCCAAAGTTGAAAGAGATGTGCCACTACTAGATTAATTTTGGATAGTTTTCTATAGAGAACACCCTGAGACCAAAGTATGCCCTGAAGGTGGTACGGAAGGATAGAGGTGGTTTCAAACCTCTTCCAGGGAATGTTTAGCATGGGGGAGAACCATTGTGATATTTGGGAAAGTTTTGTGGCTAGGTAGTAATGCCAGAGGTTAGGTAGACCCAGGCCACCTTTTGATTGGGGTCTGTGTAAGAGTGCGTAGCTGTATCTGGGTTTTTTACCCTCCCAGATAAATTTGTTGATTGATCTTTGAATGCCCTCAATCTTGGTTTTGGGGACTAAAATGGGGAGAGAGCGAAAGTAGTATAAAAGTTTAGGAATTATGCTCATTTTGACAGCACAGACTCTACCCAGAAAAGAAATGTGGTGGGAGGACCAAGAGTTCATAAGGTGATTAATACGTGCAATGATAGGGGGGTAGTTGGCTTTATATAGTTGTGTATATGTAGGGGTGATATTGACTCCCAGATATTTCAAGGAGTCATTGCACCAAATGAATGGGAAATTACTGCTTAAACTAGCCAGTAGGTTAGGAGGTAGGTTTAGAGAGAGGGCTGAGCACTTGGCAGGATTAATTTTAAGGCCCGAAACAGCATAAAATGTATTTAGGGTATTTAACAGCACAGGGATAGAGAGGAGGGGTTCTGTGAGGAATACTAGTGCATCATCTGCATATAAACTGATCTTAAACTCAGAGTCTTTCCCAGGATACCCCCTTATGTCGGTGTTATGTCTAATGGCTTGAGCGAGGGGTTCAATGGCTAGCGCGAAGAGGAGAGGGGATAAGGGGCAACCCTGCCTGGTTCCTCTGCCCAAGGGGAAAAATTCCGAGTTATATCCCGGGATTTTGATCCGAGTCTGTGGGGCATGATAAAGGGCATTAAAACCCTGTAGGAAGTTTCCTGTGATACCAAATTTAGGGAGAAGGTTATTTAAATAGGACCAGCTTACGCTGTCAAAAGCCTTGTGAATATCAAGGCTTAAAAGGCAGGCCTGTTTGGAGTTCAAATTAGTGTCTTGGATGATGTTAGTCACTAGCCTAATGTTGTCTACTATTTGTCTCCCTGGTATGAATCCTGATTGGTCAAGGTGAATTAATGGGGAGATAACGGAGGCAAGTCTATCAGCAAGAATTCTACCAAAAATCTTGAGATCATTGTTTAATACTGAAATGGGGCGAAAATTTTGGGGGAGTGTGTGGTCTTTATCAGGTTTAGGGATCAGGGAGAGATTTGCCAACAGCATCTCTTCTGGGAATTGGTTGCCTTCTAGGATGTGATTAAAGAGTTTCATAAGATTTGGGGCCAATCGGGGGAGAATTTTTTGTAATAGGTGGTAGTAAAACCGTCTGGGCCTGGGGCCGTTGAGGTTTTAAGAGATTTAATTACCTGGGCAATCTCCTCTATAGTACATGGTCTGTTTAAGGATTCAGTTTGGTTTGGATCAAGGGATGGTAGTCTAATATCATTTAACCATGAGTTAGCGTGTATGTTTGGGTTCGTGCCTGGGTCTGACAGCAGTTTTTTGTAGAAGTTAGTAAAGATATTAAGTACACCTTTGGGATGTGTTACCATGTTGCCTTGGTTGTCACGAAGTTTATAGATGTGAGTGGGGTTAATGTCTTGGTTCAATTTTCTGGCAAACATTGCCGATGGAGAGTTGCTGTGCAATAAAAATTTGGCTTTCGAAAATCTCAAAGATCTTTCAGTGTTAGCTGATAGTATAAGATCGAGAGATTTACGTTTAGATTGGATCTGATGAGTGATTTCTAATGTAGTTGAGTGTTGTAATTTGTGATATAGTTGATTCAGGTCATTTGTCAGACTCCTAATTTCTGCGATTCTTTCTCTATTTTTTGCTGCGGCCATTTTAATGAAATGGCCCCTAAGAACTGCCTTATGGGCTACCCAAATAGATGTGGGGGGTGTAATTTCATTAATGTTTTCTTCGAAATAATTGTCTATATGTGATGCTATCGAGTCTCTATTTACCGGGTCCGTTAGTAGGGCATCATTTAGTCTCCAGTTATATGTTGAAGGGGCAAGGCCTATGTGAGATGTGTCAAATGATATGATGTCATGATCAGACCATGGGCAAGGATGTATATGGGCTTGGGATGAATTGGCTAGT
This sequence comes from Rana temporaria, assembly GCF_905171775.1. NCBI lineage: Eukaryota > Metazoa > Chordata > Amphibia > Anura > Ranidae > Rana > Rana temporaria. The sequence continues at coordinate 498,776,874 of NC_053489.1, forward strand.
AAAACAGGGGTGCAAAAAATGTAGTCCAATCTGGCATAGCAATCGTGTGAGTGCGAGTAATGTGAGAAAGCCTTGATTCCCACATTATGAGCCCTCCATGTGTCTATTAGTAGGTTTTTGTTGATGAGTTTATTAATAGTTTTAGAAAATGATTTAGAATGGGGTGAAATGTTACTTCTGTCTAAGACTGGGTGTGCAGTTAGGTTAAAATCTCCACCTAGGATCAAGTGTGGGGAATGATATCTATCAAGAATATTAAAAAAATTCGAGAAGAATGTTGTTTGGGATTCGTTTGGAGCGTAAATAGATGCTATTGTGATACCTTTGTTATTGATAGTTCCCTTTAAGATTATAAATCGGCTATCGGGGTCTTTATATATGTGTTGGATATCAAAGATGATTGAGTTTCGAATAAAAATTGCGACTCCACGTGTTTTGTTAGTATAAGTGGTGTAATGATGTTGGCTATATGTTCTGTGGAAATAAGTGGGATGGTTCGCGGCGGCGAAATGTGTCTCTTGGAGCAGAATAATATCTGCGCCAATTCTTTTGTAATGTTGAAATGCTTTTTTACGTTTATGAGGTGAGTTGAATCCCTGCGTGTTGTGGGAAATTATTCTAAAATCCATAGCTAAATAATAGAGTTGCTATCTTCTGAGTGAGTTTTGTAAGGGAGGCGTACCACAGAGTTATATTTTGTAACACCAATATCTTGTGAATGTAATAACTATCTCCGAGGGTTTGGGTATAATTGTATGAAGTGAGTGGTTCATATACACTTAGACTGTATAAGGCAATGAGATCATCATATGTACAATGCATGAGTATAGTGTGAACAAAAAAACTACATGACTGTCTCCAAGTAAGCTTATCCAATGTAAAAAGGGCCGTAGAGGCCAACAACATATACCACAGAGCTATCAGCATAGTAGAAAATGTTTTGGGGACAGGAGGTACCCTGTCAAACAATTCACAACAATTAGTTGTATAAGATGGGACCAAATTGTCCCTGGACCACAAAATGCTCGGGTGCCGCTCCATCCGTGGACGGAGTAGCAGTCGAGAACGATTGTGGAAGTGAGGGCAATCTAGCGACGACGGATGTTCTAGGCATCTTGAATTTGAGAATAATAAACGCGTAGTGCATTAAGAAACCAGTATAAATTGACAATGAACTGGAAGGAGTTCAACATAAAAAAAAAAAAAAAAAAAAAGTATAACGTGAGGGAAAAACAAACTTGAAAGAGATAACTTCGGGTGGGAGCCCCCATCCCAATACATCTGTATTGATATGTGCGAAAGTCAAACCAGGATGAGCTTAGCAGGATCAAGCAAGGCAGAAATAAGCATGTGTACTCAGGGAGCAACATGGAGTTTGTAGTTTCTCAGTAGTATGCAATGGGATGAAGTGGTCTGCTTGCATACCAATAGAGTGGGTACAAATCTGCTACTATGAGGGTTCAATTCTGCCAAGCAGTCAGTACTCAGCGCTACATAGCACAAGCAAGGCGAGTGTCTGATGGGCATACTGACGATCTTGTGCTAATGACACTCACTGAAGAGATGTAGCCGAGAAGGAGAAAAAAATCACAAAAATACTAAAATAAAAAATAAAAATAAAAATTGGGGCATCTTTTAAGAGATATAACGAATAGTTTAGAACGATTCCACTAATCACAGTAGGATGGACCCCCAGGGTCAATACCGATAACGATTGAGAAGATTAGAACAGTCTCCTTTGGTCTCTCTGGTTGCGTCTGGTAGATGGGGTTGACCAAATAGGGGAAGGCCTGGGTGTAGCAGGGGGACGTATAGGAGGATCCTTGTAGACGGTATGTGTGGACCCATTGTGTGGGATCGTAAGCTTAAAGGGGAAGCCCCAACGGTACCTGATTCTAGCAGCTTGTAGCACAGCAGTGACTTCTCTCATCCTGCGCCTCCTGTCTAGGGTCTAGGGTCGCTGGCGATATATCCGGGTATATCTGGATTCTTTTGCCATCAATGCTCAGATTATTAGAATTTCTGGCAGCACGCATGATATCTTCTTTGATCAGAAAGTCCCTCATACACATCACTATGTCCCTTGGGGGACCCTCCGGAGGAGGTTTGGGCCGCAATGCTCTGTGAATTCTGTCACAGATAAAAGCAGAGGGGGGCTTGTCTGGTAAAAGGTTTTGGAAAAACTTCAATACTGCTGGCATTAAATCAGTGACTGTCTCTGGGACACCGCGCAGCCTGATATTATGGCGGCGGTTTCTGTTGTCAAGGTCCTCGACTTGTGCTTGCATATAGGCAAAGTTGTCTGCTAGGTTCTCAAAGTCTTTCCTGAGGTCGTTGTGAGCCAGAGATAGCTCATCATGTTTAGTTTCTAGAAGGTCTGTGCGACTGCCAATGCTGGCAATCTCATGGGACAGAGCCGCAGTGGATTTGTGAACTTCATGTTCAATTTTGTCCACTAATTTATTAAAAATAGCAGTCAGGCTCTCATCCAGGTCCGCTTTAGTTAGCTGTGGGTTGTACTCACTGTTGTGGGGCTGTGTGGGGACAGATTTATCTGGATGCTTGTCCGTGCAGGGCTGTGTCCACATGTGCTGGCCGGCGCCATCTTGGGACTCCTTCCTCTGTCTCTGTTCCATTGTGAGGAGAAAGTTTGTTAGGTTGTGTCCGGAGCTCTGATTTCGTTTCTTCCTAGCAGATGGCATGCACTAGATGTTCCCGCAGGGGTATTGAGTAAAAACGCAGATGAAGGTGTTAAATAGCCCTGGGAAATCCGCCTAGAAGGCCCGGGTCTCGTGGAGCGTAGCTCAGGCTAGACCGGTCAGCATCGCGCCGCGCATGCGCCCCTAAACAGGTATCTTTTTGCACATATCCAATATAATAAACGTCTTTTAATTTTTAATTGGTTTATTTACCAGACCAAACAGTATTAAATAAGAGAGATTCATTTTAGTGTTTACATACAATGTAATTTTATACTTTAACACCTTATGCAGAAGTTCCCATTCAAAAACATGTGATAAATGAAAATCCCCAATATTAACCCAAAAACACATATACCAGTCTATAAATTAAAAACAAAATGAGAATAATGAAAAAAGATAATAATGAAAAGTTTACTCCCAGTGTCCAATTAAGGCCCCCCTAGGGCAATATAATACAAATAATGTGAATGCAAATTCCATGTATGGTGTTAATGGACCACCAGAAAGCCAAAAGTTCCAATTCCTTACCGGATTCTAATGATCGCCAAAGACTAGATCATAAATCAGTAAATTAAGTAATTTAAGGGTGTGCTGCAAACTTTAATTCACTTTACTCAAGTCTCCTCACAGTTTAATGGATACCAAACTTTCCTTACGGATGGTGGAAGATGGTGGGAGGTTCCACTGTAATTTAATATCATAGAGTAATATCACTAAAACTCCCAATTTATTGCATAAAAATACTCTCACAAGCATCAAAGGTGTACAATGGTGAGAAGTTACATGCTTTATCTTATCCTTTGATGCTTGTGAGTAATTTTTTTGCAATAAATTGGGAGTTTTAGCGATATTACTCTATGATTTTCTATTACAGTGGAACCTCGTATTGCGAGTAACGCGGTTAATGAGCGTTTGGCAATACGAGCACTGTATTTTTAAAAATCCTAATTCAGTTTGCGAGTGTTGTCTCACAAAACGAGCAGGATTCAGGCCAAAGCGGTGTGCAGTACCATGTTTGGCCTGAGGTGGGGGCGCCGATTGGTGCCGTTAAGAGCTGTTCGGAAATGCTCGGAAAGACATAGAAATACTCAGTTTCCAAGCCTTTCTGAGGTTTGCCGAGGTCAGCTGAGCTGTCCTCGGGCCTTTTCGGCTGTTTCTGAGGCTCTCCGGTGCCCACCACCTCTGGCCGCATGCGGTATTGCATGAGATTGAAGTCAATCCGGAACAAATTATTTTAGTTTCCATTGACTTCCATGGGGAAACTCGCTTTGATATGCGAGTACTTTGGAGTACGTGCATTCTCCAGGAATGGATTATGCTCATAATCTGAGGTTCCCCTGTATGTTCTTTCACCGGTTTTAAAGTTTGATATCTATTGAACTATGGGGAGTAAAGTGATTTGAAGGTTGCAGAGGACCCTTGAATTACCTAATTTACAGGTTTAAGCTCTTATGATCTCTTGTCTTTGGAAATCATTGGGATCCGATAAGGAGTTGGCACTTTTGGCTTTCTGGTGTTCCATGAGCACTGCACACATTACAATTTTCATTCACATTATTTATATTATATTGCCCCGATAGACCTTAATTGGACACTGGGAGTGGACTTTTTATTCACTTCATCTTTTTGATTTTACTCATTTTGTTTTTTAGTTTATAAACTGGTATATGTGTTTTTGGGTTACCATTTTCATGTATTACATTTTTTTGAATGGGACCATCTGTATAAGGTGTTAAACTATCAATTTTGTAAGTTGGGGTTTGTGCAGCTTTTGTGAAATATTAGTTGTAACTTGCTGTATCCGGAACAGTGAATGCTGCATCTCCTTATTACACTAAGCGCATAAGAATATTATGCTTAAAATTGTATACTTTGCAGCAGAAATTGAGTATTTTTAATTTGCTTATAATTTGCTGGGGTATCTTCTGATTTGTGAGGTATCTAAATACATAGTTAAACAAATTAGGAATTCAAACTGTTATACCTGTAGGAAATTAAAATGATGTACAATTTCAATGTTCAATGTTCTCCAGTTTATTAAATTAATTGAATATGAAAATTCAAGTATGCTGCATTTTACATGATTTAATAAAAGACTTATACAAGCTTGCCACAAGTTTCTATTAATGTGCTCATTCATTTTGCACTTCATATATTTGCCTAAATACACAGTAACCTTACTCTTGTCCTTACAGCTGACTGTGCAGGAAATTTCATACAGTGCATGAAATTATGATTAATTTAGTTTTCTTTCAAATATTTTAACACATAATTTAAAATGCATATATTACACATACTCATTCTTAGCTTTACAGCTCCTAGAACTATAACATGTAACATGACTGATAAAATAATCTATATGGATTGATTTTATTGCTTCCTCTGTAAGCCATCTTTAGGCTCCTGTGCACCCTACTCTGAAATCAGCTACCACGGCACTCATACGCAAAATATTCTTGGACTTATTTTAAAGGCAAAACGAAAATAAAAACTAAAAAGGCATACATGTATAATTTCCCCATGTTTTATCCTCTTAAGCATTTCGTGGACTGAGTGGTGTCAGTTCTGTCCAATATTCTTGTAAACTACTCAACCTTTCTGCTAACCTTTTATCCACAACATGAATGCTAATCATTTGGTAGTCCAAGAATACCAGCTAGAAGAACTAATTAGACAGCAAATGAAATGTACATGTCTATGATTTTTTGATGGTCAACATTGACAGGTTGGATTCGCCTAGCCTAGAGGAGTACTAAAAAATAAGGCCCCTTTCACACTGGGGCGGGAGGTGCTATACCGTCGATATTGCGGCAGCTAGCGGTGCGGTTATTACCCTCGCTAGCGGCCGAAAAATGGTTCTGCAGAGGCGCATTGCTGGCGGTATAGCCGCAGTGTCCTATTGTTTTCAATGAAAAGGAGCGGTGGAGGAGCGGTAAACACACTGCTCCTCTCACCGCTCCAAAGATGCTGCTAGCAGGACTTTGGGAGCGGTCCCACCAGCGCATCACCTCAGTGTGAAAGCACTCAGGCTTTCACAATGAGACTGCAGGGCAGGAGTTTTTCAGGCAGTATTTCGGTGCTATTTTTAGCGCTAAACTGCCTAATAAACTCCTCGTTGTAAAAGGGGTCAACTTTTGTTGAGAAAAAAACATTCCCCTCTGGGTAGTCTATGTATATTACCAACTCTGTTGCAAATTCCTACCTTTTGTTATTCTAAAGAGATCCCTGTGTGTTTGTCTGTGCTTCTAAGTGAGTCTAATGGGAGTGGTCTCCTAATTATCAATCAGCTGCTGCACATGCAGGGCTCTAATGAGGAAAGCTGTTGGGTCTGCATCCCTTTAGATGTGATTTTCTATTGGGAGTATCTCACCAAAAATTACATTTTTGTTGTAGGGGATGCCTGAAATCTGACTTGTATCTTAGTGTAGACTTCTGGGGAAATCAGGGAGCCAATCACACAAGTAGGAAACTATGTTTCTGGGGGGCATTTTGTACACATTCTGTGTACAGAACACCTTTAGGTAGCCATTTTGCATTGTATTTTACAGGAAATTACAGAGCTGCAGATTGAAAAGGAAAGGTAATTTTTAATATTATTCAATTACAATATGACTTGTGTCACAAAAGTATATACTGCATTAGTTTAATTTTTTTTATGTGACTTTTGTTTTCAACCAAAGTGGAGTCAGGCCTCGTACACACGACCGAGAATCGTAAAAGAAATGTTGTTTTCCTCGACGAGGTTCTTGTCAAGCTTGACGAGGTTCTTGTCAAGCTTGACGAGGTTCTTGTCAAGCTTGACGAGGTTCTTGTCAAGCTTGACGAGATTCTTGCCAAGCTTTCCTTGCAAACACTGTCAAGACCGGTGACGTACAACACGTACAATGGCACTATAAAGGGGAAGTCCGATTCAACTGGCGCCACCCTTGGGGCTGCTTTTGCTAATCTCGTGTTACCGCGTGTTAGTAAAAGTTTGGTGAGAGATGATTCGCGCTTTTCAGTCTGTGTGCTTTCAGATCATTTTCTGTGGTTCAGTTTGTATCTTGTCTTTCAGGGCGTGTAGTCGGGTCATATTTGTTTTACAGTGCGTTCCTGTCCGCTCGTTTCTGATTTTCAGGTCGTTCTTCATAGGACTTGCTGTTCTTCAGTGCGTTCTGTTTAGTTCGTTCGTTCTGATTAGACGTTCGTTTTCGAGCCATTTTGCAAGCACCTGCTCGTCGTAGAGTTCGTGTTTTGCAGTTGATGTGTGTTGGTCTTATTGTTTTAGACCAAGATGAGGCCATGAACAGGGTGAGGCGTTCATGGACCAAGAATTGGTTGCTCCGTAGGAACCTATTCTCTCATATGCCTCTGCTGCGGGAGATCCAGGAGAATAATCCTGATGATTACAGGAATTTCCTTAGGATGTCTGACCCCGTTTTCCAGCAGCTCTTGGCTTTGGTGTTGCCCTATATCACCAGGCAGGATACCATTATGCAGGAAGCCATCAGTGCTGAGCAGAGGGTAGTTGTCACGTTACGCTATCTGGCAACTGGGAGAAGCTTGCAGGACTTGAAGTTCACGACAGGCATCTCCCCCCAGGCTCTGGACCTCATAATCCCAGATACCTGTTCTACCATTATACAAGTCCTGCAGGAGGATTTATGAGGGTAAGTTTTCTCCTTTAATATCACATTTTATGTATTTAATGTATGCTAATGTATTTTGTTCCTCCTTCCCTAATTACCATGATTGTAATATGCTGTGAATGTCCCCTTTGTCCCCATGCATGCTGTAAGTTTTTAATGCTCCTTTTTTGGCCTACATGCATATTTCCCTTCACTAACCTCTCTAGCATGCTATCCTGGGCCCAAACACACCTAGCCTAGTCTGTTAACAATGTATTTTGTAAGATCCATTGTAGTGCTTTATCCCCCCCCCTAAAAAAAATGTTTTAAAGTATAGCTTCACCTTTTTTTTTTTGAGGTCCCAATAATGTTTTTGTATAATCTGCTTGTAATGTTATGTGCAAAAGTACTCATTTTCTTATCTTGTTTGATTCCACAGCTTCCTTCCACGCCACAGGAATGGCAGACTGTGGCATCGGAGTTTGCTACGCGGTGGGACTTTGCCAACTGCGGTGGAGCCATTGACAGGAAGCACGTCCGCATCGTGCCACCACCCTGTTCGGGTTCCCATTACTACAACTACAAGGGGTTTCATAGCATTGTGCTGATGGTGGTGGTGTCAGCACAATATGAATTCCTCTATGTGGATGTGGGGAAGAACGGCCGGATGTTGGATGAGGGAGCCTTCAGGCAGATGGAGTTTGCTCTTCGTCTCCAGAGTGATGACCTTGCATTGCCACCGGATGCAGAGAATGTGGAAGGACTCCCCTTTGTATTTTTGGCTAATGAAGCCTTTGGCCTGGGACAGCATCTAATGAGGTCATTCCCCCAGCAGACCCTCACCCCAGAGAGGAGTAGGGATGAGCAGAACACCCCCCCCCATTCGGTTCGCACCAGAACCTTCGAACGGACTGACCGTTCGTGCGAACATTTAGAACCCCATTGGCGTCTACGGGACTCGAATGTTCGAATTCAAAAGTGCTAATTTTAAAGCCTAATATGCAAGTTATTGTCGTAAAACGTGTTTGAGAACCCGGCTCTTGCCCCAGGGAACATGTATCAATGTAAAAAAAAGTTTTCAAAATGGTCTTTTTTCTGGAGCAGTCATTTTAATGATGCTTAAAGTGAAAAAAATTGAAAAATTCCTTTAAATATCGTACCTGCTGGGTGTCTATAGTATGCCTGTTAAGTGGCACGTGTTTAGAACTGTCCCTGCACAAAATGAGATTACTTTAAGAAAAAAGTAATTTAAAACTGCTTGCGGCTTTAATGTAATGTCTGGTCCCTGCAATATGGATGAAAATCATTGAGAAAAATAGCACAGACACAGACAGTACACACACCACGTAGCTTTAGGTGCACACTGCAGAGGACAATGGCAGTACACACACCACGTAGCTTTAGGTGCACACTGCAGAGGACATGGGCAGTACACACACACCACATAGCTGTAGATGCACACTGCAGAGGACAATGGCAGTACACACACCAAGTAGCTTCAGATGCACACTGCAGAGGACACGGGCAGTACACACACCACGTAGCTTTAGGTGCACACTGCAGAGGACAATGGCAGTACACACACCACGTAGCTTTAGGTGCACACTGCAGAGGACACAGGCAGTACACACACCACGTAGCTTTAGGTGCACACTGCAGAGGACACAGGCAGTACACACACCACGTATCTTTAGGTGCAGACTGCAGAGGACACAGGCAGTACACAAACCACGTAGCTTTAGGTGCACACTGCAGAGGACACAGGCAGTACACCACATGAGAATACTGCAGCTAGCACAATCACCTGCCTGCCTGTCAGTAAATTAAGGAGAGCGGATCTAGCTAAACTATACAGTGTATAAATATATATACAACACCTGGGATGCATATATATCCTCTACACACTGTAACTTTAACTGACTAGCCTGCCTGCCTGCTCTATCTACCTACAAAAAATGATACTCTCTCTCTCTCTCTTTGTCTTCTCTCTCTTAACCACCGCAACACACTACACAAGGCAGACCTGCAGGCGGCCTTTTATAGTGTGGGGCGTGTACTAAACCCCCTGAGCCATAATTGGCCAAAGCCACCCTGGCTTTGGCCAATTATGGCTCTCCGTTTTTTGCAAGCTGTGATTGGCCAAGTATGCGGGTCATAGTGCATGCTTGGCCAATCATCAGCCAGCAATGCACTGCGATGCCGCAGTGAATTATGGGCCGTGACACGCCACTCGAATTTGGCGCGAATGGCCCAAAACGTTCGTAATTCGACGAACGATCGAACATACGATGTTGGAGTCGAACATGAGTTTGACTCGAATACGAAGCTCATCCCTAGAGAGGAGGTGTTCAACTACCAGCTGGCCAGAGCCCGAAGAGTTGTGGAGAACGCCTTCAGGATAATGGGCAGCCGGTTCCGCCTGTTTTTAACCTCTATGCACATGGTGGAATATAAATGGAACTATATCATTTTTTGTTGCTGTATTCTCCATAATTTTCTACGGAGACAGTCTCCTACTTATATGGCCACAGTTGTGCCCGAGGCCGGACTTACCTCAGCTGAAATCGCCTAGAACATGACCGTACTGGCTTGCCCCCCCAAAGTGCCCATGCAGTCCGGGATCAGTGCGTGGAATATTTCACGGGTAGGGGGGCCATTCCTATGCCAGCCAATGTGTAAATTCATTATTTTAAGAAAAAACATAAAGAAATCTGTTGAAATTACATTTGTGATGTCTTGCTTGTGTTGATTTTAGCTGTCTCCTAGTTTTTCCTAGTGTACTACTTGTGTCAAGTGTATTTTCATTATGAACTAACAACCATTTCACTGGTAACACCAAAACTAAACACAACAAAAGTTCTAGGGGATTTGAGAAAAACAAGCCACACTGTGTTGCTTTTAAAAAAAATACTTGGTGCATATTCACACACATGGTCTTAAAAAAATATTTCAGGTGTATAATTATTAAAAAAAATTTAATTGCCATAAACTGACATTTTTTTTAATGAAAATAAAACAATTAAAATAACATACCACAAAATGCAACAATGTAAACCTCTAGGCAATAACTCAGACATTCAAATTTTTATTAAATTGTCTACCTGCCCATAATAAGATGGGTTTTTGTCACCCCTGGACAAGCCAATATGTGAAGATGCACACAGTCTTTTCAGGGTTAAAAATGGGTATTTCCCTCCTGATCCCTATTGTCAACATGTGCTATCTGCCATCATGGGTGATCAATGGACGCGTTTTGTGGGTGCAACCCCTTCTTCCTTTCACCTACTTGAGTTGTGAGAAGGGGTTGCACCCACAAAACACGGACATAGATATCCCGAGATGGCAGACAGCACATGTTGACCCACTGTGTGCATCTTCAAATTTTGGTTTGTTTGAAAAAAGTGCACACAAAAAATTGTAAACTGGGGGGGGGAAGGGGGTCTTATTAGTGAAACAAGGAAAAACGCATATGTGGAGTCTGTGTGCCGCGCACCCCGAAAATGCAAAAACAAAAATGGGAAGGTCCCCCAGTGGGGTTTTTTAGCGGCACGATGTTCTCAATAGATAAGAGTGGTTGGATGATATTGAAGTTAAAATCTTTACTTGGTTTCAACATTAAATTACAATAAAATGTACAACATGGTTGGAGCATTTGTAAAATAGTGTAGATAATATACATATAGTCTGATTATACATGAATATAAAAATAACAGTGGCAAAAATCAACAACAATACAATACATGTTACATCATGATTCAATTGGTTTCCGTATGAGTACCCCGACGCATTTCGACCTAAACTGTCACGGTCTTCTTCAGGGGAATTGTACTCTGATAGATATAATTAGAAAAATTATTAAAGTTACATCCCTCTAACAAAAATGTTTAACATCTGCTGAGAGAATATTGTTGAAATTATATTTACCACTCAAGGGTTAATGAATTAACATGTAATCAGAGATGGTTGCTGAGAAGTAAAAATGATCCGAAGACCCCCATAGCAAGAGAAACCCCCTTTCCGCTTGACGGGAACCCACCAAACCGGGCTTACAAGGAGTCACAAGTGTGGACCATAGGGGGGAGGAGACGACCGGAAGACACCTGTATTGATTGAATATTTAGTTTAATTTAATATAAGTAATAATGTGAGTACTAATAATATTGCATAAGCATAGATAACATCCATTCAGCTATGACCCCGACCACATGTAACGATCTAATAGGATCATAAACATGGGCATATGTAGGAGGTAAGTATTGAAATGGAATATGTTAGTAAATCTTTATACACCAATGCTAGTATTGCAAAGGTGTAGATGGAAGTATACCAAAACCGTAGGTTTTGTACTGGTACAATGAACATCATACTGGTGTCAGTGTGATGTGAATGAGGGAGGGAAAAGGGTTAAGAAAAATGTGTGAGAGTGTGGTGAACAAATAGATGTGAGTGTATATGTCAATAGAAATGTGTGAAAGGGGCAAAAAAAGGGGATAAAAGAAAAAGTGAGAGTGTGTGCCAGAAAAAATGTGACTGCAAGTGAGGGGAGGGAATATAAATGGTGAATGAAAGTGTGTGTGAGGAAGTGAATAGCAGTGCCGAGTGCATGTCCCAGTGTTAGTTGGTAGCATTAAATAATAATATCAAGGAATTATAAAGTATACCATGGGGGTGTAGCAACAATGGGGGGATAAATGGAAATATGCTCAGTAATAGTACTTACATAGGCTCCATCCTAATGTATGTATGGAGGGACCTGTCCCAGGATCACATCCAGATCCAAGGAAGGTGAGAAGCTTAAATAGAGTCTAGATCAATTAGTATCAGGTGTCATCATCTCCCTCCCGGGGGGGGGGGGGGAGACGACCAGGAGGACGCCTGTGTTGATTAAATATTTAGTTTAATTAAATATGAGTAATAATGTGAGTACTAATAATGTTGCATAAGCATAGATAACATCCATTGGGCTATGACCCCAACCGCATGTGACGATCATAAACATGGGCATATGTAGGAGGTAAGTATTAAAGTAGACTGTGTTACTAAGTCTTGATACACCAATGCTGGTATTGCAAAGGTGTGGATGGAAGTATACCAAAACCAAAGGTTTTGTACTGGTAAAATGAACATCATACTGGTGTCAGTGTGATGTGAATGAGGGGGGGGGAAAGGGTTAAGAGAAATGTGTGAGAGTGTGGGGTTTCTCTTGCTATGGGGGTCTTCAGATCATTTTTACTTCTCAGCAACCATCTCTGATTACATGTTAATTCATTAACCCTTGAGTGGTAAATATAATTTCAACAATATTCTCTCAGCCGATGTTAAACATTTTTGTTAGAGGGATGTAACTTTAATAATTTTTCTAATTATATCTATCAGAGTACAATTCCCCTGAAGAAGACCGTGACAGTTTAGGTCGAAACGCGTCGGGGGAATTCATACGGAAACCAATTGAATCATGATGTAACATGTATTGTATTGTTGTTGATTTTTGCCACTGTTATTTTTATATTCATGTATAATCAGAGTGTACTATATGTATATTATCTACACTATTTTACAAATGCTCCAACCATGTTGTACATTTTATTGTAATTTAATGTTGAAACCAAGTAAAGATTTTAACTTCAATATCATCCAACCACTCTTATCTATTGAGAACATCATGCCGCTAAAAAACCCCACTGGGGGACCTTCCCATTTTTGTTTTTGCATTTTCGGGGTGCGCGGCACACGGACTCCACATATGCGTTTTTCCTTGTTTCATTCGATTTTTGGGTGGTTAAACACCCGCTCCCCCTTTACGCATGAGAGCCACTATGAGCTATGTGTTAGTCTATATAATGGTGTTTCAGCAGTATTTATTCTGTCCTTAATGTCGCTTACCTTTTGATTACACCTATGATGGAATTTGAGACAGGCCTTTTTAGGATTTAACTCTGGTCTGTGATGAGCAATATACCTATATAATCTTGGTATATGAGTCACCCCCCTATTTTGGGCACTCATAGGCACTATTTAATATGTTCCCCCTCCGAAAGGATCGTCCAAGTTATCTGTCCAAAAACATAAATTTTTGGTTTATATTTGCCCTAACATCACGTTACACCGTAATCCTAAATATACAGGCCTAAGTACCAGTGTGTACTTCTTTTCATGTTCCTCTCTTACTAGGTCTGCCCAAAGTTTTTTATCCAAGAGTATTCACTTCTTGGTGCAAACGTACTAGAACTTTATGTGCTGCTCCAAACCCCACATATAGCCCTTAGCTCCAACAATTGATGCTCCTTAATTAACCTAACGTAGTAATATTGAATATCCCTTTAGTACTTATTTGTTTCATCAACTATGGACATACTTGGTTCCACCCCCACTAATACAATTTTTTCCACCCCTTCCGCTGGTGGGTCCAACGCCTTTCCTCAAGTTTCCTGGCACGGTGGGGAGATGTGGAAAGTTTTCACTTTCTCCCCTTTAATTTGTTTTCCCAGGGTTGTGCTATTCCCTTGCCAACCACCAGGGAAAACACTACGTGCCAGTGGCGTCCCTTGATCAGCGCTAGACAGTGCGTGGCGCGGTACGCATGTGCGGCTTCGGCCCTGCGTGCGTCCTAACGTCATGACGTCACTTCTTCATTGAGGGGGTGATGGTAGCTGCCGGGGCGTTGCTCACTGGAGCGCCGAGGGAGCTGCTGAGTGCTTGCCCAACGGCAATTGGAACAACGGTGGGGAGAGAGATGATGACACCTGATACCCATTGATTTAGACTCTATTTAAGCTTCTTATCTTCCTTGGATCTTATTGTGATCCTGGGACAGCTCCCTCCACATATACATTAGGATGGAGCCTATGTAAGTACTACTACTAAGCATATTTCCATTTATCCCCCCCTTTTTGCTATTACCCCCATGGCACATTTTTAATCTTTTTATATTATTATTCAATGCTACCTACCAACACTGGGACATGCACTCAGCACTGTCATTCACTTCCTCACACACATTTTTATTTACCATTTATATTCACCCCCTTTACTTGCAATCACATTTCTTCTGGCACACACTCTCACTTTTTATTTTATTTTTATCCTCTTTTGCCCCTTTCACACATTTCATCGACATACACACTCACATTTATCTGTTCACCACACTCTCACACATTTCTCTTAACCCTTTTCCCCCCTCATTCACATCACACTGACACCAGTATGATGTTCATTTTACCAGTACAAAATCTTTGGTTTTGGTATACTTCCATCCACACCTTTGCAATACCAGCATTGGTGTATCAAGACTTAGTAACACAGTCTACTTTAATACTTACCTCCTACATATTCCCATGTTTATGATCCTATTAGATCGTCACATGCGGTTGGGGTCATAGCCCAATGGATGTTATCTATGCTTATGCAACATTATTAGTACTCACATTATTACTCATATTTAATTAAACTAAATATTTAATCAACACAGGTGTCCTCCTGGTCGTCTCCTCCCCCCCCCCCGGGAGGGAGATGATGACACCTGATACTAATTGATCTAGACTCTATTTAAGCTTCTCACCTTCCTTGGATCTGGATGTGATCCTGGGACAGCTCCCTCCATACATACATTAGGATGGAGCCTATGTAAGTACTATTACTGAGCATACTTCCATTTATCCCCCCTTGTTGCTACACCCCCATGGTATACTTTATAATTCCTTGATATTATTATTTAATGCTACCAACTAACACTGGGACATGCACTCGGCACTGCTATTCACTTCCTCACACACACTTTCATTCACCATTTATATTCCCTCCCCTCACTTGCAATCACATTTTTTCTGGCACACACTCTCACTTTTTCTTTTATCCCCTTTTTTTGCCCCTTTCACACATTTCTATTGACATATACACTCACATCTATTTGTTCACCACACTCTCACACATTTTTCTTGAACGGGAGAATCGAGGCCTTTTTTCAGCCACATGTTCATCCCCTAAACCAAATACAAAAAAAAGGTATTATTAAATCTATCTACATCTCGTATTACCTGAAGCTGTGGTGACAGATACTAACCTGTTGCGGGAATTTCCACCATGTCCTCCACTTCTCCTTCCTCCACTTCTCCTTCCTCCACTTCTCCTTCCTCCACATCCTGAGTTCTAGGTTCCTGGCGAGGTGGTTGGTGAGGTCTGGGTTCCTGGCAAGGTGGATGGTGAGGTCTGGGTTCCTGGCGTGGTGGTTGGTGAGGTCTGGGTTTTCTGGGATCTGAGGAGTGGTGTCCTCCCAGTCTTCTCTCCCCTATGAGAATCAAACAAAAGGTACACTTAGCACACACATTTTTTAGGGCAAAATTAGGAATATTAAACATTGCTTGCAAGTGGTGTACAAGTGTCTGTTTGGGCAGTTACAAGCAGAAGATATGATTTTTGCAAACACAAATCTTGACTACTCACCTCTTTGGGACAAGTTTCACACATTTAGACATCCCAAAAATGCACAGAAGCAGCTGTGTGGGTCACCCTAAAAAGGTTGTTCCGGTGGCCCACACTAGTCCTCTTGAGTGCAGATATGTAAACAGCTGCTGAGTGTCCTCTCCTTTAGACTGATGTATTTTTGATTTTAATTCTAGTTACAAACACATCAGCTAGACACCAATATTAAAATATTTTTAACCCTGTATCTTCATAAAACTTTGTATGTAGTGGCCAAACGATGTGTCTGAAACGATCGTTATTTTCTAAGGTCCTATATTCAAAAGCAACAACATGGAGCAACATGCAAGTTCTGAAAAACAATAATAATAGGGACACAGGAGAAGTACTTACTTTTTTCAAGCATTCTCTTAATACTCCTTAACTGTTCTGGCTCCCTCAGTTTGAGGTCTGACCACCTTTTTCTGAGCTGCTCCTTCGATCTTTTCACCCTAAAATGTCTCTTCAGACTTTTTACCACTTTTTCCATAATTTTGCCTTCCTTAAATTAGGCTGGCATCATAATCAGACTTTAGCAATATGTCCACCATTTACGCCATCTCCGCGTAGGACATGTTAGATGCCTTGTATCTGCTCCTCGTTTGTGACGTTTCCTCATCAGGCTCTGGGCTTGTTGTGTCGTCGTTCGACGAATTAATAATTACAGACACCTGCTCATCAGCCTAATTGGAGACACCTGTTCATCTGATTCCGCCATGTCATTTGCGCGCCGAAAGAGAAGGGGCGAAGAAACATCAAATCAGAACGGCATGGGCAGGCAACGTGTGCGGAGTGTCTCGCATGCATATTGTATTTAAAGCTTAACACACATGTGTCGTACCTACGTTCGGTGTGCGGAGGAAGTCGTAAAAGCGACAAACGTGTGAACGAATGTATGATTTGAACTTGGGACATCAGTGGCCTATACTGCATAGAGATTGAAGACCTGTATGGGGATAACGATTACTAGAGTTTATAGACTGTGATTTACATTAGTATATTTGTATTTTGTTTTGTCTTGCAGAAACAATGAATCCATTTAATGAGAGGGAGTTCCTTAGTGAATTTATTGATCACTTAAGGGAGCTGCCTGCTCTTTGGGCGACAAAAGACCCCATCCACCGGCAAAAAGGGCTAAGGACAGCAGCACTGAAGAGCCTGCTCCCATTTGTACACACAAGGATGCCCCATGTAACCACTGAACAGTTGGACACTAAAATTGGGACCTTGAGAGGCACATACAGGGGTGAGCGCAACAAGGTCCTGGCTTCTCAGAGGTCTGGAGCAGCAGTAGGGAAGGTATATGTACCATCGTTGGGGTACTACAGCAGACTGTCCTTTCTTGACGACCACCTTGAAACAAGGCAGTCACTTTCCAGCCTTCCCTCCAGACTTCCCTCCAGAAAAACCTCCATAAAAACCTCCAGCCAACCCTCCAGCCAACCCTCTAGCCCTCCCTGCAGCCAAGCTGAGCCTTCTCAGGAGCAAGATGAGCCTTCCATCCTGAAGGAAGACCCGGATGTGGCTGTCTGGAGCCAGGTATAGTATTCTAAGTGTATTTATTGTGAAAAAAAAATGCTGTAAAATAGATTTTAATATGTAAAAAATATATAATAATTGATCTAAAAGTATTTTCCATATCAATAGACACTAGTGGCCCAAAAAGTTGGGGAGAAAAGAATGAAAACTGCTGGGGTCAGAATGATTGTCTTTTCTATTTATTTTCAATCAATTTGCAACAGTCATGAGCTGAAAATTGTGTGATTGATGAACCCAAAACTCAAACTGTCCCTTTTTTATACACAGGAGGACATCAGCCAGGACGGGAGTCTGGAAAGTGTCAGGCAGGAGGAGGCCGGGGTGAGTGGCAGAGAGGAGGTGGCAGGAGTGAGTGGCAGAGAGGAGGTGGCAGGAGTGAGTGGCACAGAGGAGGTGGCAGGGCCAAGTGGCAGAACAAGGTGCCAGGTGCCTCCCATCCGCCTTCCAACAAGAAGGGCCAGGATGGATAGGAGTGTGAGCGAGGCAGCACTGGCCCTGATTAAAGAGGCACAGGCCACACTCCAGCAGCCTACCACCCCTGAAGAGGGCTATGGCACCCTCGTAATGGCCAAAATGAGCCAGATGTCCGTGGACCAATGCCTCATATTTAAGACCACTTAATTAATTTGCTCAATAAGGGGGTGGGGGGGGACACTTACCGAGGACACGGTAATTTGTAGCCACGGCCATCCTCCTCCACCTGCTTCTTCTCAACCTCATCCTCCTCCACCTTCTTCTCCTCCACCTTCATCTCCTCCACCTCCTCCACCTTCTTCTCCTCCTCCTGGCACGAGTACACCTCCAGAGGCACAGGCTCCAGGCAAGCGGAGAAGGAAGGTTGCAGAGAAGGCTGCAGGGCAGGCTGCAGAGAAAGCTGCAAAGAAGGCTGCAGGGAAGGCAGCAAAAAAGACTGGAGGGAAGGCTACAGGAAGACCAAGAAGTGATGGCCTTGCTTCAAAGTGGTCTGACTGAAGGCAGCCTGTTGTAGTACCACAAACTTGGGACATATATCTGACCTGCTGCTGTTCCTGACCTCTGGGAGTCCAAGACCAGATTGGGCTTCCTCCTGTATGTGCTTCTCAGTGTCCCAATTTTAGTGTCCACACACTAATGGCAGCAGGTTCTCCAGTGCTGCCTTCTATTTATTTTATTTATATTCTTTACCAGAATAAATGGTCATTTTATCTTTTACTGTTCATACTTGCCTATGTGTTTTTAATCAACCCAAAAATTTAGCTTGTGAGTAGGCAGGTTAACTTTCAAAAAACTACGAAAGGTCTAATTATAAAGGGACAGATCAGATAACACCAAACAATAATGTTACAATTGTGGTAACTTGACACAAAAAAAAAAAAAAAAAATCATGGAAATATATACAGGGAGTGCAGAATTATTAGGCAAATTAGTATTTTGACCACATCATCCTCTTTATGCATGTTGTCTTACTCCAAGCTGTATAGGCTCGAAAGCCTACTACCAATTAAGCATATTAGGTGATGTGCATCTCTGTAATGAGAAGGGGTGTGGTCTAATGACATCAACACCCTATATCAGGTGTGCATAATTATTAGTCAACTTCCTTTCCTTTGGCAAAATGGGTCAAAAGAAGGACTTAACAGGCTCAGAAAAGTCAAAAATAGTCAGATATCTTGCAGAGGGATGCAGCACTCTTAAAATTGCAAAGCTTCTGAAGCGTGATCATCGAACAATCAAGCGTTTCATTCAAAATAGTCAACAGGGTCCCAAGAAGCGTGTGGAAAAACCAAGGCGCAAAATAACTGCCCATGAACTGAGAAAAGTCAAGCGTGCAGCTGCCAAGATGCCACTTGCCACCAGTTTGGCCATATTTCAGAGCTGCAACATCACTGGAGTGCCCAAAAGCACAAGGTGTGCAATACTCAGAGACATGGCCAAGGTAAGAAAGGCTGAAAGACGACCACCACTGAACAAGACACACAAGTTGAAACGTCAAGACTGGGCCAAGAAATATCTCAAGACTGATTTTTCTAAGGTTTTATGGACTGATGAAATGAGAGTGAGTCTTGATGGGCCAGATGGATGGGCCCGTGGCTGGATTGGTAAAGGGCAGAGAGCTCCAGTCCGACTCAGACGCCAGCAAGGTGGAGGTGGAGTACTGGTTTGGGCTGGTATCATCAAAGATGAGCTTGTGGGGCCTTTTCGGGTTGAGGATGGAGTCAAGCTCAACTCCCAGTCCTACTGCCAGTTTCTGGAAGACACCTTCTTCAAGCAGTGGTACAGGAAGAAGTCTGCATCCTTCAAGAAAAACATGATTTTCATGCAGGACAATGCTCCATCACACGCGTCCAAGTACTCCACAGCGTGGCTGGCAAGAAAGGGTATAAAAGAAGAAAAACTAATGACATGGCCTCCTTGTTCACCTGATCTGAACCCCATTGAGAACCTGTGGTCCATCATCAAATGTGAGATTTACAAGGAGGGAAAACAGTACACCTCTCTGAACAGTGTCTGGGAGGCTGTGGTTGCTGCTGCACGCAATGTTGATGGTGAACAGATCAAAACACTGACAGAATCCATGGATGGCAGGCTTTTGAGTGTCCTTGCAAAGAAATGTGGCTATATTGGTCACTGATTTGTTTTTGTTTTGTTTTTGAATGTCAGAAATGTATATTTGTGAATGTTGAGATGTTATATTGGTTTCACTGGTAAAAATAAATAATTGAAATGGGTATATATTTTTTTTTGTTAAGTTGCCTAATAATTATGCACAGTAATAGTCACCTGTACACACAGATATCCCTCTAAAATAGCTAAAACTAAAAACAAACTAAAAACTACTTCCAAAAATATTCAGATTTGATATTAATGAGTTTTTTGGGTTCATTGAGAACATGGTTGTTGTTCAATAATAAAATTAATCCTCAAAAATACAACTTGCCTAATAATTCTGCACTCCCTGTATATATATATATATATATATATATATATATATATATATCTTGCTATATAAATTAATCAAAAATATTCATGAGATCAGCATAAAAAATGTTATAAAAAGTTAGTCGGAAAAGTTCAATATTGTTCATTATTGTACCATTCTAAAGATGATTTAAATGCGCAGCATTTAAACGATGCAATCATTTTTACAGCGTGACGAATGTGCTATCTCCATTACGAACGCTACTTTTACCGAAGGTGCGCTCCCGTCTCATACTTTATTCTGAGCATGCACGGGTTTCTAAGCATACACACGAACATGTTTCTCGTCGTAAACCTGCCCGACGAGAAACACAACGAGGAAATTGAGACTCCAGACGAGAAAAAAAGAGAGCAAGTTCTCTTTTTTTCTCGTCGAGATCCACGACAGTTTTCTCTACAAAAAACATACACAGGACCGTTTTTTTCGGCAAAAATGCTCTGCCTGCATTTTTCTTGATGGATTTTGCAGAGGAAAATGGTTGTGTGTACGAGGCCTCACCCTTGAAATATGCATGTAGAGTTCATTCAGTCTATAAAGAAATATACACAGAAACACACCAAGTATCACAGGATTCATCAGCTGTATTTACACTCCCTTTTTCAGCTGCTCCCGAGGGTTAGTATCATAAGAGAAATCCTGGGATTGCCTTTTACTGTAGTATGGCTTACTGCATGTTTTTATTGCTCTTGAAATATTTAATTGCATCTGTAAGGGCTTCTTTTTGTAAACTGCAGCAGAAAGCCATGGCACAGTTGGCACAATAACCTACAGAATCCCTAATTTTAATTTCCAAAGTTGTTTGTTAACCCCAAAAAAATAATAATAGATCCTGGTCTCTTAAAGTGGATGTAAACCCTCCATACACCCAGTGAAGTAAACAGCCTCAGATGATACATAGAGATGAACCAAATCTCCATACATAGGTTTTACATACATATCTGCTGTCTTCACATGTATATACTGTTTAGAAAGTTCAGATCGTGTTAGGAAATCTTCTCTTCCTGGTTAACACAGAGTGTGATGTCTGGGCATACAGCCAAGATAGCTAACATTGCTGATTGTAGGCACACACCCCCTCTCCACATAGGCAGAGACTCTTAGAGGTGTTTTGAAACAGGGCCAGCTCCCTGCTAATCTATGTTAGCAACCTCCCCTGACAGAAAATTCAGGCTGCTTTTATCTGATGTGTCTGAGAATTTGTCAAGAGTTATCAGGCTGATAACAGAGGAACTGTTCAGGAGAGAGCTATGGGACTTAGCTCTTTGAAGAGAGATAACAAAATACTGCAGATATATGTGCCCAGCTAAAATTTCATGAATTGGGTTGGCATTCACTTTAAAGCAGATTAAACAGCACAGTGCTTGTGCTGTGTAATCTGCCCTCTCTAGAAGGTAAAAAACCTGGCTTAAACTGCCACTTCCTGTATCCCTGCTGAGCCCTGACCACCATGGTCAGCGTAGATCCCTTTGTCATCCGCAGCCCTGCTCTGCTCTCCTCTCCTTTCTCCCCCCCTCACCCCCTCCTCCCTGCCTGTTAGCTCCATGTCTGTGTTTATGTCTCTGCCCCCCTTCCCCCCATCCCCGCTGCTATTAGTAAAAATAACAAATTCTAAATGGTCCCTGCAAGCCCCAAAATACAGATTTTGCGCAATTTTCAGGCCGGTCGCGTGACTCTCGAGTCGGTTTCCAGGGCTACTGCAGGAGGGGCTGAGTGACCATGTGATCTCCCCAGCTGATGTCAGAGGGAGATCTCGGCCCCTCCTGCAGAAGCCATGTATCATATACAGCTGTCGCGAATCACGTGACCGGCCTTAAGATAACTCTAAATCGGTATTTAAAAGCCTTGTTTTTATAAAAGACTAATGCAGTGTGCTATGTCTACCTATATTAGAGGGACTGGCAGTGTTTGTTATTTATGGGTTAAAGGGGTTGTAAAGGTTCAGGTTTTTTCACCCTAATGCATCCTATGTGACAGTTACGGCACCCCAGCCCCCCCATTTTACTTACCTGAGCCTGCTGCACTCGCCCTCGACATCCTCTTCTCTGCCCGCCGGCTGTATCACGGGAGTGCGCCCGCAAGAGAGCTCCCATGAAGGGGGTTAGTTCTTGCGGGGTGGAGCTGAGACAGCCGCCAAGGGACCCCAGAAAACCAGGTTCGGGGCCACTCTGTGCAAAACAAGCTTCACAGTGGAGGTAAGTATGACATGTTTGTTATTTAAAAAAAAAAATATCCTTTACAACCCCTTTAACAAAAACTTTAACTCTCAAAATAAAGGCTGTAGCTTGGTTGGTTGATATGGACAAAACCTCTCATTTGTGGTTTTGTGCCCATTTCTTAAACCATTTCTATAAGAAACCAGAAATGTTTTATACTCCACAATAGCCAGTAGCATCTGTGTCTATAAATTAATTGTAACTAGGCTAATGAAAGGTGACCTACAAGTAATACACACGTGATTCTTGCACAAAGGGAATGTGCTCAGTTATTTCTGGGAGGTTAATGGATCAAGAGATTCTGCAAAAACACATAATTTGTAGAGTGCATCCCTCCTTACTCTGCAAATAAACCTGTCAGCATGGAAATATGAGGGGTACCATTGCTGACCTCCTTCTAAAAATGTTAGCTGCTTGGTTGTAATGCTGATGGTTTTGATACTTTTTAAGTCAATGACCTGGAACAAGCCTGCATATTAGGAATGTCTTAAAAATTTCAGAAAACCTTGTCTTTATACTGTTCTTAGTCAATTACTAAAGGCATTGAAGCAGAGGGTCATCATGGCAGCTTGGAAACTGGCAGAATAATGCCTAGTACACACGATAGTTTTTCCCGTCTGGAAAACTGTTGTGTTTTTTTTTCCATTTGGCCGGGAAAACTGCGGTTTAAAAAATGAGAACATGTGCTCTTTTTTCCCACAGTTTTCCTATGGGAAACACTGCGAGGGAGCATACACACGGCCAGTTTTCCAGACCAAAGTTCTCCTGCCACTTTTCCTGTCGGGAAAACCGGGCGTGTGTACAGGGAAAAAGGGACCGAGCCAGTTCCCGGTTTTCCCCTCTGTTTTCCCGGCAGTCTTTTGACCATCGGGAAAACCGATCGTGTGTACTAGGCATAAGAAGTGAGCAATGGCAGCCTTTAAGTTTCTTTTCTCCTTTAACACTCTGAATTACACAAATTAATGTAAAAAAAAAAGCAACATACAAGTACAACAACTCCAAATGTGGGTCATCTATACAATTTAATAAAAAGTTGCCTTGTTTTTCATTTTTCCTATGGTTTGGGTTCTGAGTCAGAACTCTCAAACTAATCTGCATAGTAACAACAGAGCAAAATTAAAACAAATTATGAAAATATGGATTTTTATAAAAGTTCTACAAAATTCAAAGCTTGAACATTAGAAACATAAAAAGAAAAAAACTGTTTAGTCTAGTTTACACTTGTGGTTGAGGTCAAAACAGTCAGCTGAGCCACGTTTTACCACCCAGCAACTGCCTCCTCTAAGATGCAAGGACAGCCATATGGGGGTATACATATGCTGTGACCCCAGTGCTTTGCATCCTGGCATGGCAAAACTTACCCCCATGTGTTGTGTTTGGCGGATAGTACTGCCCACAAAACATAACCCATCCAAGTGAAAGAGGCCATGTCCCAACTATTCCACAACCAAGTTCAAAAGTAATGGTGCAGGCTTTTAGGGGTAAAACAGGCAGTGACGAGGCATTATAATTCCTCCTCACCACTTCTCAAACGCCCTCTGAAATGTATTCCACCACAGATTGATTTTCCGAGGGCAACACTAATGTAATCATGTACTTTCACTTTACAAATGATTTGATAAACAAACAAAAAAGATTGTGTTATGTGGGTACATAGGCGTGCACAGCCTATTGCATAAGGGCCCTTTCACACGTAAGGATCCCGTGAGGATCCGTACCTTTAACACCCGCTTGCTCAGCGGGGATCGCTCCATTGATCCCCGCTGAGCTGGCAGATGACAGGGCAGTCCCCGCACACTGTTCAGGGACCGCCCTGTCAGATCTCCGATCTCCGCTCTCCTCTATGGGGGGATCGGATGAACACAGACCGATCCGATCCGCAGACGGATGGAAAAATAGGATTTTCCTCCGTCTGCAGAATCGGAGCATAGCGGACACCGATGAGATGTACACTCAAACACATATGTGAGTGTGCATGTGAATAAATACTGATGATGTCAGTAGAGCAGTGGACGGTGTCAGTCGTTTTTATTCTTCTTCTTTGTATTTTTTTTTTAAATATAAAAAAAAAAAAAACTTTTTAAGAGCTCCATTAGGGGGCTTTGGTGAAATATCAGGGGTTTAAACAGGGGGAATCTGCACCACACAGGGGGATTAGGGTGTGCCCTTGAACACCTGGCACACCCTGTGCGCATACCTATTTGTGGCTATATAACATATGAGGACAAACGTAGACCACATTAAAGCCATGAGTGCTACACCCTCCAGGACTTGACCCTACTTTCAGATTTTACTTTCTGCTACTGGTGGCCGTTATGATTGTTGTGCAAGCCCCCCAAGCCAATTCCCTTCAGGGAACTGACATTATGCCACCCTTCTCCTTGCATCAGCTTATAGAAAAAATGCTCTGATTGAAAATTTAAGTTCTCCATCCAGCAGATAAGCATAAAGATAGATTTCAGTTGACTTACAAAAGAATTACATAGAATGTAAAAGAATACAATATACTGTATATTTGACTAAAGTTACTATTTTAATATACGCAATATTACCAAAAGTATTGGAAGGCTGCCTTTACACGCATTTGAACTTTAATGGCATCCCAATCTTAGTCCGTTGGGTTCAATGTTGTGTTGGCCCTTTGCAGCTACAACAGATTCAGCTCTTCTAGGAAGGTTGTCCACAAGGTTTATGAGTGTGTCTATGGGAATGTTTGACCATTCTTCCAGAAGAGTATTTGTGAGGTTAGGTACTGATGTTGGATGAGAAAGCCTGGCTCGCGGTCTCTGCTTCTAATTCATCCTAAAGGTTTTCTATCAAGTTAAGGTCATGACTCCACCCTGAACTTGCTCATCCATGCCTTTATGGACCTTGCTTTGTGCACTGGTCCAAATCATTTGGTGGAGGGGGGATTATGGTGTGGGGTTGTTTTTCAGGTGTTGGGCTTGGCCCTTTAGTTCCACTGAAGGAAAGGCATCAGCATACCAAGACATTTTGGACAATTTCATGCTCCCAACTTTGTGAGAACAGTTTTGGAATGGCCCCTTCCTGTTCCAGCATGACTGCGCACCAGTGCACAAAGAAAGGTCGATAAAGACATGGATGAGTGAGTTTGGGGTGGAGGAAATTGACAGTCCTGACCTCAATCTGATAGAACACCTTTGGGATGAATTAGAGCAGAGACTGGGAGCCAGGCCTTCTTGTCCAACATCAGTGCCTCACTTCACAAATGCACTTTTGGAAGAATGGTCAAACATTCCCATAGACACACTCCTAAACCTTGTGGACAGCCTCCCAGAAGATCTGAAGCTGTTATAGCTGCCAACTCAATATTGAACCCTACAGACTAAGACTGGGATGCCATTAACATTCATGTGTGTGTAAAGGTAGGCGTCCCAATACTTTTGGTAATTTTGCGTATATTAAAATAATAACTTTATTAGCCCACTGACCCCGGTACTGGGAAATCCTAAATTTCAGCCAGGGTTGCTAGATCCACACTTTAAGACATTAAAAAGATTAGGCTGGAGTAGAGTAATACACTTTGAGGGTGATATTTCAAGGGCAAGAAGAGAGGAAAGGGATGAGGCAATAAGAAAAGAGTTAGACGTAATGAGACAAAATCAACTAAAGACGGCCATTAAAGCATTAAAAATAGGACCGCTCAGGGACCTTACAGGATTTGAGGAAATATGTCTGAAGGGTGAGGAGTTGAGACATGGCCTTTCAGTGATGTATAGCATTTGGGTGGAGACAGAAGCACCAAGGGATTTGCCGTTTATACGTACCTGGGAAAGAGAGTTGGAGGTCGTGTTTTCAGAGAATCAGATAAAAAAGATTTTTAACTTTACACATAAAGCCTCATTGGCGACCAGATATCAAGAGGGAGGGTATAAAATCCTAACCAGATGGTACAAAACTCCCGTAGCATTAAATCGGATGTTCCCGGAAGTTTCAGATAGATGTTGGCGATGTGGTAAAGAGGAGGGCACAATGCTACATGTTTTTTGGTCCTGTGTAAAGTTAAAAGACTTTTGGAAAATGGTCAGGGATATAGTTAAAGATATCTTGGAGGTGGATCTGGGAACTGACCCGGCCACATACCTCTTATTGGATTTACCAATTTCGTTGGCCAGGTTTAAAAGGTCCCTGATTAGACACCTATTGGTTGCAGCAAGGGCATGTATTCCAATTCTATGGAAAAGTGCAAACACCCCAAATAAACAACAATGGCTAGGTAGAATATCAGAAATTCAACAGATGGAGAAACTTACCATGGGCATAAGAGAACAAGAGGATAAGTACAGACTGATATGGACACCCTATATAAGATATAGAGAGGGAGATCTTTGAGAGAATAGGGAGGAGGGATGCACCGGCGACAATAACCTGGAGAGGTTCCCCTTTTTTTTTTTTTTTTTTTTTTGGGGTAGGGTGGATGGGAGGTGGGGGGGGGGATATACCTATGGGTTATTTAGGAACTATAGTTATTACTGTAAATCTTTATAGAAAGAATTCAAGAAGCAGAGAAGCTGAATATATTGAGTTATGTAGTAACATATAGAAGCCATACTGTTGTGTAAATATATTAACATGATGTGGATAACTTTGAAAAAATAATAAAATAGAGAATTTAAAAAAAAAAAAAAAATAATAACTTTAGTAAATTATACTGTATAATGTCTTTATGCTTATCTGCTTATTGTCCCAATACGTTTAGTAATATAGGCCCGGATTCACAGAGAGTGGCGCATAGTTATGCCAGCGTAGCGTATCGAATATACGCTACGCCGATGTAGAGCAGAGCGGCGAGCACAGTATTCACAAAGCAAATGCTCCCAATGTTGCGCCGGCGTAACGTAAATTCGTAGGCGTAAGATGGCCTAA
The DNA here is from genome assembly GCF_905171775.1 of Rana temporaria. Classification (NCBI taxonomy): domain Eukaryota; kingdom Metazoa; phylum Chordata; class Amphibia; order Anura; family Ranidae; genus Rana; species Rana temporaria. The sequence continues at coordinate 498,804,238 of NC_053489.1, forward strand.
TTCAAAGTAGGTGGAAGTGGGCGTGATCCATTTAAATGAAGCGTGACCCCATGCAAATGATGAGCCAAACGAACGGCGCATGCGCCATCCCGTGGACGCATCCCAGTGCGCATGCTCAGATTCACGTCGGAAATACTCCTTAAGATATGTCGAATCACTGCCTACGACGTGAACGTAACCTACGACCCATCCCTATTCACGTACTACTACGTAATTGACGTAAAATAAGACGGCTGTTCCCTGGTCCATACCTTTGCATGAGTTGCGCCTCATAGATGGGGAATAACTATACGCCGGACGTAAGCCTTACGTAAACCGCCTATCACGAATGCCTTCTCATCCTCGGACGAGAGGACATCCGTGATAGGCGGAACACAGAACAGAGGCGCTGCTGGGAAGATTTGTGTTCCGGCTATCACAGGACAGTCTGGGAAGAAGGCGCGGCTTTCAAATCATGGACGCCCACAGCAGCACGGAGACTGTTACCGGCCTGGAAGCCAGAAGCTGCAAAACGTGAGTGATGGCGCAGTGGGGGGGAAAGTGGGGGCAAGTGATGGCACAGTGGGGGCAAGTGATGGCACTGTGGGGGCAAGTGATGGCACTGTGGGGGCAAGTGATGTAATGGCACAGCGGGGGCATGTAATGTAATGGCACAGTGGGGCATGTAATGTAATGGCACAGTGGGGCATGTAATGTAATGGCACAGTGGGGCATGTAATGTAATGACACAGTGGGGCATGTAATGTAATGGCACAGTGGGGCATGTAATGTAATGACACAGTGGGGCATGTAATGTAATGGCACAGTGAGATTTGAAAAAAGCCTGATTCTGTCAGCCATTGTTCCGGCTACACCTCAGCTTCCAGAAAGACTAGAAGGAAGGGGGTAGTCTTATGCGGCGAGTATATCCCAAAACCAATCCCAAAACCAAAATTTTTCCTGGAAAATTAGGGGGTCGTCTTATACGCCCAGTCATCTTATACGCCGGCAAATACGGTATATTTAAGTATTATCACTAAAGCTTGCATTTCATAGATGGCGGCATATTCTTTATCTTATCCTAGTCCCATCTTCTGTGTTACAAGACTGCTAGGACAGATTAGATCAATAGCAGAATTCCTCAGAAATTCCTGTGTCTATATTTGTGGGTGGTACTGGTAGCCATAGAAGACTGTACCTGAAAGATATGCTATACAGAACTTCTTGCCTTTTATATGTTTACTGTAAGCCATGAATGTAAGCAAGCATGGTATGTATTTGAAGTTTGACTTTTAACATATCATAAAACTGTTGACTTAACATTGGAGCTATATACTGTTTTAGAGGGTCACATTTACAGTGGCATTTGAGAATTCAACTATTAGCAGGGGAATCATCATTAAACTGCAATAGATACATTTGGTCTGGCTAACATCTTGACTTTAAAAGCAATGTTGATCTTTTTTGTTAAATATACAAATGCATTTGTTAGCACTGGAATTTATTGTAGGTGCCTTTATCTACTGTCTATTGATTCAGAAGAAAGGCATCCTATGAATTCTATTGGCATGAGTGACAATAAAAAAAAAAAAATGTTTGCTTGAGCACTAACTCAAAGACCGCAATCAAAAGACTTACCACCAGTACTAAGAAAAACAGTAACGTGAGCTTCAACACATAGCAATTCACTGAATAGGTAAAGCAGCATGTGTCCAAATGTGTGCTACATTTCGGAGTCAGCCTAGGTGCAGCCATCTTGCGTAATTATCTGCGGCATGCTGGCACTCAGTTCAGTTTGGAACTCAAATATTCAGCAGTTTCTTTGGAGGTCTCTGCTAAAGTTTTGAAGATCCAAAAAGAAATGACCAAACTATAGGCTTCAAAATAGGGTGGACTCGGGACGCTGAGCACTGCGAACCGAGCCCACCCAGTTGTGTGACAATAGCGAATAGAAAATTACCACCAGCCGCCACTGGTACCTAGTACATGATCTGACGCTTTAGGGTCTGGGGCGCGGGAGCCAGTCAGCGTGTCTGGAGGACTCGATGTCCTCTGGGGCCCGCCGATCGTTCGGGACTATGTAAACAAGGCAGACTGTCGTTCTGTGAGTGGGGAAGGCTTTGATCTTGTGTTTCTTCTAAGCAGGAACACGGACCTCTGCCTTCCCCTAGTCAAAGTACCTCTCCCACAGTAAGCACAACCTAGGCATACATTTAACCCTTTGATCAACCCTGATGTTAACTGATGTGTCATTAGTACAGTGACAGTGCATATATTTTTTTTAGCACTGATCACTGTATTAGTTTCACTGGTCCCCAAAAAGTGTCAAAAGTATCAGTTAGGTGTTTGATTTGTCTGCGGCAATATCGCAATCCTGCTATAAGTCTCTAATCACTGCCATTACTAGTAAAATAAATAAATACGTACAAATACCCCATAGTTTGTAGACGCTATAACTTTTGCACAAACCAATCAATATACAGTGGCATAGTCAGCACACATTATAGGACAGATGATCAAGCCACACACCTGCAGCATTGGTTTGCTTACAGGTACCCACTCTCTATAGGTAAGCAAAGAAATACCCAATTTTTTCACAACTTACGTTTATTCGAATGAATTTAATAATCTAATAATTTTTGGCATACGGATACAATGTACTAATCTGCATTTCCATTTGGGATACCTGGATGTTTCTAACTACCCCTGAGATTGACAATTTGCAATCCTTTATTTATCTACTGCATCTTTCAGGTGCCGCCTGTACTGTGGATCACGCACTCATACATACCGCCTGTTGCGTCAATTTAGTTTTTCGCTTACAGAGGTATGTTACACATCCTTGTCGCCCCCTGTGCCAGCACCCCTCTAGCCTTTATATGCGCAAGCCCCCGCTCAAGCGGTTTCTTTCCTGTCTTTTGTTCCCCTTTTGCAGACTGCATGATACACACCTGAATATTTGTTTGCCTTTGTTCAAAGAACTCTTTGAACGCGGACACTCTTTCATGACCGGCAAATTATCTCTTTTTGAAAACAGCCATAAGCACACAAATTGGTTAGTACGTACTAGTTATGAAATGTTATATTTTTGTTTAAATTTGTTAATTGCATGCTGTGGTTTGCTGGGGTTCTATCTCCCCCCCCCCATGTACTTAAATACTGCGCTATGGGCATTGAGAGCATAGGTGAGGGAATTTTTTGTATCTTATGACTACTACTCCTGGTTTCTCATTTCTTTTTTCTGTTTGCATTTTCTTTCCTCTTTGGACATTTTTAGATTATGCTGCCAACACAAGTTGCATCACCCCTCCCCTGAAGAAGAGGCCATACAAAATAAAGAAGCCTCGAAACGTTGGAATATCTGTCTCCACTGTACAGACAGTTTCTCAGGTTTTTGCAATTTTTGTTGTTTAATTTTTTTTATCATTTCTGATCGAATAATTTTGCCGCCGACAAGTGTATTTCCCATGTTTATTCCCCTTGGTCACCTGGATGCTGTCTTTCATGTCAAGTCCTGGCCGTCATTTAATTAATACATTTATACAATTTTGATACCTTCTTGACCAATTTTTTGTCATAAACAAACCCAGTCTTCCAATTTAAAGCGGGAGTTCACCCGTAATTTATTTTCTAACATTAGATCGAGGCTAATTAAGGGGAGCAGAAACAGGTATTTTTTTTTAAATCAATGCAGTACTTACCGTTTTTTGAGATAGGATGTTCTCCCGCCACTTCCGGGTATGATCTTCGGGACTGGGCGTTCCTATTTGATTGACAGACTTCCGACGGTCGCATACAGTGCGTCACCAGTTGCCGAAAGAAGCCGATCGTCGGTGCGGCTCTATACGGCACCTGCGCACCGACGTTCGGCTACTTTCGGAAACTTGTGACGCGCTGTATGCTATGGTCGGAAGGCTGTCAATCAAATAGGAACGCCCAGTCCCGCAGCCCATACCCGGAAGTGGCGGGAGAACATCTATCTCGAAAACGGTAAGTACGGCATTGATTTTAAAAAAAAAATACCCGTTTCTGCTCCCCTTAAATAGCCTCAATCTAATGTTAAAAATTTATTTTTTGGGTGAACCTCTACTTTAAAGTCCCGTCGAGGAAAACGCACCACTTTTGGTGTACACAGACAATCAATATACAGTGGAACCTCGTATTACGAGCATAACCGTTCCAGGAGAATGCTAGTAATCCAAAGTACTCGCATATCAAAGCGAGTTTCCCCATTGAACTCAATGGAAATGTTCCGCATTGACTTCAATGGCATGCGGCCAGAGGTGGGGGGCGTCGGAGAGCCTCGGAAACAGCTGAAAAGGCCCTGAGGACAGCTCGGCTGCCCGCTGCAAACCTCGGAAAGGCTCGAGAACGGAGTATTTCCATGTCTTCCGAACGGCTCCAAACGGCGCCGATCGGCTGGGATCGCCACCGCTAGGCTCCTGCGTCCCCCACCTCAGGCCAAACGTGGTACTGCACACTGCTTTTGCCTGAATCCTGCTTGTTTTGTGAGACAACACTAGAAAACCGAGTTAGGATTTTTAAAAATAACTCGCAATCCGAAGTTCCACTGTTATAGAATATCATAGAGTAATATTGCTAAAACTTTTTAAAAATACAGTGCTCGTATTGCAAAACGCTTGTTAACCGCGTTACTCGCAATCCGAGGTTCCACTGTGCGCTTATTGTTTTTTTTTTTTTTTTTTTTTTACTATAAATATGTAGCAGAATAAAAATTTGCCTAAATTGATGAAGAAATTAGATTTTTTTTTTTAAATGTATTGGGTATGTTTTATAGCAGAAAGTAAAAAATATTGCTTTTTTATATTTTTTTTGTTTATAGCGCAAAAAATTAAAACCGCAGAGGTGATCAAATACCACCAAAAGAAAGCTCTATTTGTGGGGGAAAAAAGAGGACAAACATTTTATTTGTGTACAGCATCGCACGACAAAAAAATGGCCTGGCCAGGAAGGGGGTAAAACCTTTCAGAGCTGAATTGGTTACATTTTGCCATAACTCTGGGACAGGAAGTGAAAGCGAATTTGGGAAAATAAACAACCTGTCTTGCATTTTTTCCATTGAGCCCATTTAGTTTTATGTAGTCTCTGTATTTCTACTTAGTTCAACCTTGTGATCCAGCCAGTTTTAATGATGTTAGGTCATTTTTGGCCGAGGGTTAGTAACATTGGCCACACAGCTAGATCACTGCTAAAATTCTGGAAACAAGTCTTCCTTTTCATACAGCATTTTCATACAGGTATTGTCAGCCTATTGGGAGTGCTAGCAGCAGGGCTTTGTCCAGAACTGGGAAAGGAAGCAATGTGAAGGTTCCCCAGTATATGAGCCCCCAACCATTGCTGAAATAAAAGCAGCAGGGCTAGAGTGGTAAGCATACACTACACTAACACAATTTTAAATCCTAGAATTTTCGTCTATTTTCAACCTGACAGACAGAAAATACCTTATTTAACCAATTCAATACAGAACACTTTCATCCCCTTCTTGCCCAGACCAATTTTCAGCTTTCAGCGTTGTCGCAATTTGAAAGACAATTGGGTGGTTATGCAACACTGTACTAATATGAAACGTTTATCATTTTTTTCACACAAATAGAGCTTTCTTTTGGTGGTATTTAACCACTTCAGCCCCAAAAGGTTTTACCCAAAAGTTATTGCATCTACAATTTATGGGATATTTTTTTATGGCATTTTTATTTTTACTAGTAATGGCAGCAATTTTCCAGTGGGACAGCGACATTGCGGCGGACAAATTAGGCACCAAGTGACACTTTTTGGGGACCAATGACACAAATACTGTGATCAGTGCTAACAAAAAATGCAATGACACGGTATGAATAACACTGGCATGGCAGGGAAGGGGTTGACACCAGGGGCAATCAAAGGGTTAAGTGTGTGCCTGGGAGGTGCTTTATAACTGTGGCGGGGGGGGGAGTTTACACTGGAGGAAAATAGAGATCGTGTTTCAGCTAAGCTGAAAAACAAGATCTCTTCTTTGCTCCTGACAGATCGGTGTTTTGCCTTGTTTAGCAGAACGCTGCTCCGTCTCTCCACAGAACGATCACGGCAGCCATCACGTTTTTGTTTTTTTTTGCTAAAGAGGTTTTTTTCCTTATAAAATGTTGCAAATAAGTCATGTATCTTTATAAATTTAGGCCAAACAATTCTGCTACATTCTTTGATGAAAATAACCCAAATCAGTATTTATTATTGAGGCTGGGTTCACACCTATGCGAATTTAATGCGCATTTCCCCACATCAAATTTGTATAGCAGGAGAATGTGACTGGCTATCTATGGAGCTGGTTCACATATCTCCACAGTCGGTCCGGTGTGCTGGAAAAACGTTTGCCTTTTTTGGTGGATTTCAGGTTAAATTTCAGCCCAAAATTCGGGCTGAAATCGGCCCTGAAATGGTGAACCAGCACACACCGAACCCCTGCTGTGAGCCGCATGTGGCTACGGTGTGAACCCGGCCTTAGTCCACAAACTATGGTATATGGCACTATGGTATATATATCAGAAAATGTATCCTGATCTACTGAAGCCCCAAAAACACAGTTTCTTTTTACATACTGTTACCAGTGAAGTACATCATCATCATATAACTGGTGTAGCAGTGATCAGGGACGCTTTTTATATTTTATCCATTTTTTTTTATGAACTTTTTAACACACAATACAATACAATGTTACTATGATACTACTCTGGGGAAGTGATCATGATTTTTTTCTTACACATTATGATTGCATATACCAGTGAATTTCACTTGTATAATCAATATTTTTTTATGGAATTAAACTGATTCCTTCAGTGTTTACTATTGTAAAGATAGGCTGTGATTGGCCCTGTCTGTACCATGTGATCACTGTGGCCAAACACAGCTAGCAACGCAATTGTACACATTGAATGGCTTGAATTAAAGCCATTTGTTGTTTGTAATTGTCATGTGATTGGTCACAGTGATCACATGGTACCAGCAGCAGGCTGGTACACGGCTCAGTAATTGGCTGCGTAGCGCCCCCTTACTTTCAGTATGGGCACTACGCTAAAGTTAGTGGTGAATGGGAGAGTTATTTTGCTTCCATTCACAATTTTCTAAATTTGAGCTGCTGTCAATCCAGAACTGTCCTGTGGGTCGGTCTGTGCTCCAGGGATGCAATCCCATCCCTGGGTGACAGTTGGCGCTAGAGGGGTTCTGGCAGAGCTGCTTTTCCCCAGCAGCCAATTAGAGGAGTTTTCCCTTGCGGGGCATGCTGGGGGAGAGTATATCTGTGGCGGATATCATTTTGTGTGGTTCTTCGCGGGTTCCAGGTTCCAGGTGCGGAACCCACCTTCAGGGTGTGCGCATTCCAACGGACCCCGGCGATGGCCTTCCAGGCCGGGGTCGCATGCTACGCAGAGCTCCATGTTCCTGATAGGGGCTCCAGTGACTTATTGGGTTCCTAACTCTACTGAGGAGATCCCTGGCTGTGTGCCGTTCGATGGGGGGTCGGCTTGAGGAGAACCCGGAGGCAGGTTGTCCAACAGGGCTTGAACGAACCATCGGGGATCTGGTGACCGGGACATTGACAGGTACACCTCAACTGTCACCCGGTGACCCTAACTTAATCTACTGGGAGGATTCGCTCAATCCATTCACCTCATTCAAGTATTAGGCCTGTGGCAGAGGCCCTAGAGCCAGGCCTGTGGCAGAGGCCTGTTCCTCCCAGCAACCTAAAGTGACACTTCGGCTGCCAGGCTTGTGGCAAAAGTCTGTCCGGAGGCACTTCACCCACTCTGGCTAGGGTGACGACGAACTGTATCCATTACTATTGTACTACTGAGAGCAGGATTGCTCTTTCTCATATCCAGGCCTGATACTGCAAGGTTCTCTCTCGCTTCATCAACCTTCTTGCTCTACTTTATGTTGATGTTGGCCATGTTGGGCCTGGAAATAAAGCATTTGAAAAACTTTATTTATTGACTGGACATTCGCTCACTACTCTACTCATCAACTACACCCCTAGACAACACTGAAAGGTAACTTAATATGCCGATCCCAACAACAACCAGTGGCACCAGAGCATGGCCCCATGACCACGCAAAGCACTTTCCAGGGAGGACGTCCACCAAGAGCGATGAATGTCTTGCTCAGCCATCAATTTACAATAGGCTGGGTGGGAAGTGGTTAAAATAGATAACTGAATAAATAAGGGACAATATAACATCAGCTATTCTTGCTGGAGTGGTGTAGTATAAGTACATGGTAACACAGACACAGATCAGAAATATGAAATATTTGGGCAACATACATTTTAAGGTTCCAGTCTTAACTAAAGGATATTTTTGCTCAATATTTACATAATCTTCTTTATTTCAAACCTATTCTCAATGTAGCTGTCTTTCCTTCCATCTAATTTTTCATCCACTTTCTCTAACCATTTCCTTTTACAATTCCTTGGTCAAACAAAATATTAACATATAAAGCTAACTGAAATAAAGTTGAAGTACAGTCGAAACTTCCACAGTGCGTGACATTTTAATTGACATCCAATATGCTCTTGGAATACTGAAAGCAACTGTCTCTTTATTGTTGAAGAGGCAGGAATGAACAGTTTAATCTCATGAAAAGTAATTTATTTTCCAATGATGTTATACCAAACTTAATGATCACATTTGTTACTTTAATTTGCCACGTGGATTAGACCTGCATAATGTCCTCCATTTATGTGCATTAATAACATACCCACACACAACAATCTTTGTCTTATAGTATGACATATGCTTGGAACAGCTTAGATCTTGAACAAACCAAACATATGAAACTGAGCTAAAGCAAGTAGATTCATAGAAAGGGACTCCAAGGCATGCACAAGCGGAAAAGTCATTTTTTAACTGCTAGCACTGAAAATCAAGTCATGCAAGAACATTCAGAATAAAATTGATACAGACTGTATAGTACTGTGAAGCTATGCTTTACATAATTCATCGTGGATTTTTTTTAATGATGCAATCAAGTGAATCACATTGTATTTTTTTTTTATTATGCATATACAGTATTTTACCTTATCCTACATACCTTAAATAAGATTTTTAATTTCTTAACTGACGCCAAAAATATGGGTACAGTTCCTCTCACTGACACCAGGAGGCAGAAAGCTCAACAAGAGGGGCCTTTGTGGCACTTGCATCCTGTAAGCTACTATTCTTCCTCAGAATAATGGAAGTTAATGCAATACATACACTTTATTATAAATAAAATAAAACAATTCTTCCCAACACTTATTATTTTATGTTATAATAGTGTATTCTTACTTACTTCCAGGTCTCTTTTTTGCTGGTCTAACATGTCTAAACTTGTATTGGGGTGCCGTCCCATATCTGTACTACGGAACCTCAAGGTCCACACTGATAGCTTTTGAAAGCAATTCATAGTGGTATTAACTAGACCGTGGAAAATAGGAGAATTCCAAGGTCATTTTCTCACTATAATAGTTAATTCTCAGCTCCATTCACATAATAAACCTAGTGGTGTGTGTCTGTCCCTCCTAGGTCCCCTTCCCAACTACTTTTCTGATAGGAAGGTTTATAGGTTTAGTCTAGGGCACACGTGTCAAACACAAGGACTGCAGACCAAATACGACCCACCAGGCCATTTCATGTGGCCCTTGCACCTCTACCACAGCTGTGGCACCCCCTTGTCTCCACCCTCACCTTGTCTCAGCATTTGGCAGCAGAGAGCAGAACAGAACTCCTCCACCAGATCCTGTGCAGCCGCAGAGAGGCTCATCTCTGGGGGAGGGATGCAGTTTTTCAATAAATTGAACAACACTTGAATATTTGCTTGCCATTATTTTTCCTAGATTTCTACTTTCAAAGCTAGTTATTACTAAAACCAGTAATAATGAAAGGCAGAGGCGATTTTTTTTAAGATAAAGAGTATATATATATATATATATATATATATACCGTATATATATATATAGATATATATATATATATATATATATATACCGTATATATATATATATACATTTATATCTATATATACAGTATATATATATATATATATATATATATATATATATATATATATATATATATGTATATATTTATATAGTCTTACATATACAACCAGCCCTTTGAGGGCAACCATGATGCTGATGTGGCCCGCAATGAAATTGAATTTGACACCCCTGGTCTAGCGGATGTTTCAATTAGTGGAATACTGCTCCCACCAACTTTGTTTCTTCTGTCAGGTATCATTGTTATTCTCATTACTTTCAACGTAACCACAAAGAATCTGTCCTAATCTATGAATAGTATGGAAACTGGACCGCAGCAATACCTGGCACAGTCCAGTTAATATTACTATTTTAACCTTCTACACTGTAACAAAGTAGAAGGTTTGCAAAGACCCTTTGTTACACTGTAAAGTGTTTGAGAATCCCTAAACCTTAGGTTCTCTAATTTGCATTCTACCATCCCAGTTACAGTTACCACTGGTTGAGAAACTCTAGCATTGTACTATTAGAGTACCAACAATTTATTTAGCAATGACTGCTGAAGTCCTGATATTTGCCTAGTGTTCCAGATATCTTTAACAGTCTTGACAATTTGGAGAATTTTCTGTAGCTGACATGAAAACTTTAACCAGAAACCATGAAAAGGATTATGTGGAGTGACCTTACTGCATTTTATCTGAATAGTTTGAGAGTTTGAGAGTAAAATATGTATAGATTTACTACAGCCAAATGCCACTTGTTTTGATGAAAGTCTCACAGGTTAGATGTTATGTTAGTTTAGTCCTTAAAGTGGATGTAAACCCGGAAAAAAATTACAGCTTGCACCTTGTACAGTGTAGGATTTCATGTCATCTGTGCCCAGCCTTGCCACAAAGAGTTAATCCAGCTCTGAACAATCCTCTTATCTTTTTTCAGTAAGATAAAAACTGACAGAGAAATAGGAGTCTGTTTCTTCCCCTTGCTGTGAGTGACAGGTGATTAACATATCTCATGTACAAGTATGAGAGAGCCACTCAGAGTACTTCAGATCCCCTCCTTCTTTCTTCTCCAGCTCTCCCTGTATTGGCTGCTCCATACCTCAGCATGATTCAGCATGCTGAATTTATGTGGTGACTTTTCTGGGTTTTGACTGGATGTTAGTGATAATAGCAAAAGTTCAGTGTAAGAAATACACATGAGAAAATGCATGTTGACAAGGGGAGTGTAGAGGTAGGCAGGGAGTCTACTGACATCATGACTCCAACCACTAGCTCCGGACAACAGACCCACCCACAGAATCTGCATTTTTTCGGGTCTCATGACAGACAGAGGGGAGACATTTGACAGGTCAAGATGCATGCAAGAGGCATGTATATCCTTTTAGATAACCACTATGGCAGTAGTTTAGAAAGGATGAGAGTGGATTAACATCCATAGTTACATAGTTAGTCAGGTTGAAAAAAGACATGAGTCCATCTAGTTCAACTATAAAAATAAATAAAATAATAAATATCATACAGTCCCATATACCCAATTCTATACCCACAGTTGATCCAGAGGAAGGTGAAAAACCCCAGCAGAGCATGATCCAATTTGCTACAGCAGGGAAAAAAATCCTTCCTTATCCCCCGAGACACAATCGGATTTTTCCTGAATCAACTTTACCTATAAATGTTAGTACCCAGTTAAATTATGTACATTTAGGAAAGTATCCAGACCTTTCTTAAAGCAATCTAGTGAGCTGGCCAGAACCATCTCTGGAGGGAGTCTATTCCACATTTTCACAGCTCTTACTGTGAAAAACCTTTCCGTATTTGGAGATGAAATCTCTTTTCCTCCAGACGTAGAGTGCCCCCTTGTCCTCTGTGTTGACCGTAAAGTGAATAACTCAATACCAAGTTCACTATATGAACCCCTTATATATTTGTACATGTTGATCATATCCCCCCTTAACCTCCTCTTCTCAAGAGGGAATAGATTAAGTTCCTCTAATCTTTCCTCATAGCTGAGCTCCTCAATGCCTCTTATCGGTTTGGCTGCCCTTCTCAGCACTTTCTCCAGTTTCCCGATATCCTTTGAGAACTGGTGCCCACTTTAATTGTACATCACTTTGTGAAAAACATTACAGTAATGTTTGCAACATTGGTTTTAAATTATTGAATGTGTACATAAAAATAAATACCAATGAAGGTCATACATGTGTAGTCACCAGTGCATTACTGTAGGAATGTTTGAGTCATTTTAAAAAAAAAATCTTAAAATTATATGCATAATTTTATTCCCCGGGATCTTGTTTCTTCGTGGATCTCTGTGCATACTCATTATTTTGCCTTTTTGTTTTGGTTAACTACATTCTCAGGTGACCCATTCAAGGAAGACAAATGGCTGTAGTGCAAACAGATCGTATTCCATTACTCTACAAAATGGGAAAAGTCCAAATTACCATCACAACTCTGTAAACATATTATCTAAACAATGAATGCTAATACTGTAGAATGAAAACAGGAATTTTATAGAATTCTTAGACATGGCTTACATTTTGTATCTTATTTCTAATATGAATGAAGGAAGCAAAGTAACTGCTCGGCCCTCCTGATGACCTTTGTTGTAATCTGCTGTCAATTAGATATATATATCATTTTTAGCAGAAACCCTAGAGAATAAAGTGGTGATCGTTGATCTATTTTATGTCACACTATATTTGCGCAGCGGTATTTTAAATGCAATTTTTTTAAAGAAATATATTTTACTGAATTAAAAAAAAATGTAAAGTTAGCCCAATTGTTTATATTGTGAAAGATGTAGTTATGCCTAGTAAATAGATACCTAACATGTCATGATTTACATTTGCGCACACTCGTGGAATGGCAACAAACTACGGTATTTAAAAATCTCCATCTGCGACACAAAATTTAACGGTTACCAGTTTAGAGTTACAGAGGAGGTCTTGCACTAGAAATGTTTCTCTTGCTCTAACGATCATGGTGATACCTCACATGTGTAGTTTGAACACTGTTTACATTTGCGAGTGCGACTTATGTATGAGTTTGCTTCTGCATGCAGCATGGAGTCATCACTTTTATTGCTGTCACAAGGAATGTAAACATCCCTTGTGACAGCAATAGGCAGTGACAGGTACTCTTTATAGAGGGATCGGGGGTCTATAAGACCCCAAATCCCTCATTTGCACTTAAAAGTATTGGCTGTTTTGAATACTATAATTTTTTTAAGTCTGGCTCTTTAAGGCTTCAGTAAACTGGAAGTGATGTCCAGGTTACTAGACCCAAGACCCAATCAAAGCCAATTTCGGCTTTGTTTGGGTACCTGGCCAGTTGGTGGATGTGTCGGCTGATCACTCGGGCCTCCTAGTGGGACGGGAGAGCCTGGTTGAGCCACGAAAGGTGGCGAGAGGGGGGATGTCCCATCCCCCTGCTTTTGATACCAATTGAGTGGCTGCTTAGCTACATTGATTGTTATCATAAGAAAGCAGATCGTCAGCTCTAAAAAAGGGTACCAAGGTGATGCCTGTAGCTGCAGGCATCACCCCGATACAGCCCCTTGAAACATGAAGGCTGCATATTTGCATTACAACTGCATAACGGGGCAAAAGCATGTCTCCAACTATTTAGCTACCCTATGTCTAATCAGTCATAATAATAATACTTATATTTTGGCATCATCAGGATGATTATAAGAAGGATTTTTGAACTATGCCACAGATCTCTCAATAAAATATCCACTAGTGAAGCCGCTGTGTATGCTGTGTATATGATGAGAACATCACCTTCAGTCTAACAAATATTCAAGCAACAATATCACCAATAAATGTGCTATCAATAAATATATAAAAAATCACAATAATGTATGGCTGGAGCTGGCCAGTATTTTGTAAATATTTGTTGTATGATTTTATGAATAAATAGTATGATGGTTTTACACTATGTACACTAAGGAGCGTGAGGTGAAAGACGTCAGAAGACGAAACACATATAATGGGGCTGTGGATGTGACAACACCACATACGCCAAGTCTGTACTCGCAGCCAGGAAGTGTGGCTGGGGCCAACAAGTCTAAGGAGATATTGCGTGTTTTTCCTAGTGTCAGTAGCAGCACCGTATTATGTAAATGGTTGGTGTATGGTTTAATGAATAAATAGTATGACGGTTTTACACTATGAAGGTTCTCTTCTTTTTTCCCTTGGGTTGGGTCCTGAAGTGAGCTGTGGTTACTGACTGAAAAGCAAGTTTTCCCATAGGAAAAAATGGAAACACAGATGATTCGTTCCACAACCATTTATTTTTATAAAAATTATTACGGCAAAACAAAATACAGTATAAAGTGTACTGTAAACATAAAACAAAATAAACTGCACTTTAAAATATAGTACTGTACTGTACTTCTATGTTGCAAACATTTTAAGGTACAGAAAAAAAAAGTGCACACTCACAATGTTAAGGAGTCTGGTGATCACCTATTTAAAAGCCGCTGTGTATATGTACAGTAAAACCGCTGTGTGTACTGTATGTACAGTAAAGCCGCTGGTGTACAGTATACAGCTCTGTATGTGGCCAGAGGTTGGTGCTTATCTATTTAAAGCCGCTCTGTATACAGTACTGTATGTTCAGTAAAGCCGCTGGTGCACAGTACAACGCTGTATGTGGCCACAGGTTAAGCTCACAGCACTTCCTAGAGAACTCCGGGTACGCAAGTGTCTTCAGGAAGCGCTGGGAGCCACCATCACCCGCAAATCTCTGGCCACGCTTCACTGTACATATACACAGCGGCTTTACATGGATGACAGCAGACTCATTCACATTGTGAGTGTGATTCTTTTGTTTTTACATTTAAAAAAAACTCTTGTATATTAAGACAGCGCTCTTATATCAAGGCAAATAAAAAAAAAAGTTGTTCCTCTTTCAAAACGCTCGTAAACCACATTACTCGTAAACCAAGGTTTCTTTTTGGCACTGGACACTATATATTTTGGAACTGAACACTGTAAGGCTTTGATTAAAATATTAGTTATAATGGATTTTCATTTTTAAGCACAGGACACTTTAGTGATTCATAAAATTAGTTTTAGATTTTTTTGTTGTTTTTTTATATGCTGCATATAGTTGTAAAATTGTTGTGATTTGTATATATTTATTGATAGCACATTTATTGGGGGTAACACTGTTTTAATATTTATTATATTATTTTGACATTATGACTAAAATGACAAGAATGAATATAGACAGATACAATACAATCATATTTTTTTACTTAAAAATAACTAGCTCTATTTACTCCATTAGGAGTGTGAATCCAAAAAGATCAGGGCAAAAGGGACACTGTACTGTCTTCAAACAGATTACAAAAAACCCCATGGTCATAGTTAAGGTTCTGTAGGTATCTTTTGTATTTGATCACATTGGTGTTTATGTGTTTTACACATCAAAAACACTGCACAATAGAAAAAAGGAAGATGCATCTGCTAGTAGACTTTAGTTTATGCAACTGTATATATGATGTCGCTCTCCCTGAGGTTTTGCTCACTCACACATATGTACAGTTCAGCTAAAGTGCTTGGTCGTAATTGGTGGCTTTCAACACACTATGGGCTTTGTGGTGTGCAGAAGTGTCAATCAGTAATCAGCTAGATGTACCTTTAACCCAATCCTTATGTGTAGAAGTCAAATTGTAGAAATTGCTTAGGATGTATGTGAAATCTCCTTTATTGTCTTATTATCGTATTTCAGAGCATGACATCATTCCTCTCTCAAGATGTTAAAGATGTTAACAATGTATACAACCCAAGCATACCAATGCAGATGTAAACCCTGGTGACAGTGGAAGTTAAAATCCCTATAGGGTCTATAAAATCATTCTATGTCTAAATGCTAAGTGATGTTACAATGTGCAAAGTCCTTGGCTAATAGTGCAGTGGGGCTGGAATCACCCAGCAGAACATATTTAGCTGCTACATACACTTACCTGCCTCATAAATACATATGGGGCAGTTAGTGGATCTATTAGCCAATATGCTGGTTACAGGGATAATGTGGCTATCCCCCTGCAATGAAAAGAAGTATTTTCAAAGAGTAAAATAGCTTTCAAAATGTAATATGCAAAAACAGTGCTACCTGATGTGAAAAAAGGTATCAAATGTGATATTAAGCAGCGCTCAAGAGAATAAAATAAAAAAAATATTAAAGAAGGTATTGAATCTTTGGAGGATAAGAAGAATGTTGTGATCCGACCAGCGGACAAAGGGGGAGGGGTGGTGGTCCTGGATAAGGAGTTCTACTGCACCCAGTTGTCCAATATGCTGAGCGATACTTCTACATATAGAAAACTAGCATCAGACCCTACCGAACCATACAAGGTACAACTTGATGCGTTGGTAGATTGGGGCTATCATACTGGAGCTTTGAATCTGAAAGAGAAAAAGTACTTAGCTCCCTCAGCGTGTAGGATACCGGTGATCTACACTTTGCCTAAGATCCATAAAAATGAAATTATCCCACCTGCCCGACCAATAGTTAACGGGATTGGATCAGTCACAGCCAGATTGGGAGAATACCTTGACAGATTTCTCCAACTGAGTGTTTGCACAACCAAGGCGTATCTGAAAGACACCACCGACCTGCTACAGTCCCTAGACAAAGTGAGCATCAGACCTGAAACAGACATCTTTTTGGTAACAGCTGACGTGGCATCACTGTATACCATTATTCAGCATGATGATGCGGCACTGGCGTTGAACTGGGCACTTAGCAGGAGGGATGATATACCGCATACTCAGAAGAAATTTATGGGACATGTATTAGAGTTCTGCATGTCCCATAATTATTTCTGGTTCGATGGCTCCTTCTTCTCCCAGCAGGTTGGCGTGGCTATGGGGGCAAAGTTTGCCCCCAGCCTCGCCAACCTGTTCATGGCTGAGTGGGAGGACAGGCATGTTTTTCATAACCGAAGACCCCAATTATTATTTTATCGGAGATTTATAGATGATATTTTATTTATATGGGAAGGATCGCAGCAAGATGCACTAAAGTTTCTGGAAGACCTCAATAGTAATCCCAACAACATTAAATTGGAATATACAATTAGCGGAAATATGGTCAACTTTTTGGATGTCACTATTCAAAGAGAAGCAAATAAACTAAAGACTAAAGTCTTTTTCAAGCCAACTGATCGTAACAGTTATTTGTCCATTAATAGTGGACACCACCCAGCATGGATTAAAAATATCCCTAAGGGGCAGTTTTTAAGAGTTCGTCGCAATTGCTCAGATGCCAACGATTATCTCTCACAAGCACAAACACTGAAGAATAAATTTGTTCAGAAGGGATATGATGAGCCAGCTCTGAACACAATGATTGAAGAAATTGCTGCTATCCCTAGAGAAAAATGCTTAGAGAAGAAGGTAGAACAGCCAAATAATAACCAACACCAATGGGGCTTCCTGTCTGGGTTTCATGCCCAATACAGGGAGGTAGAGGCTATCATCAAGAATCACTGGCACATCCTGGGGAAGGACAGACACTTTGCCGAAATACTTCCGAGTCAACCACGATTCATCTATAGGAGGGCTCCTAATTTCGGCGACAAGGTGGTCCGCAAGATTCTAGATCCCCCAGATCAGCAGGCCCTCAGAATAGATTTCAAGGGGTTCTACTCGTGCAGGAAATGCATTTGTTGCAGAACTGTGCAGATAAGCAATAGAGGAAAACAACAGGTCACGAGCAGTGATGGGAAGATTTTCTCTATTAAAGAATTTATCACCTGCAACTCTTCTCATGTAGTATATTTGATTTGGTGCCCATGTGGACTACTTTATGTAGGAAGAACTAAGAGGTTATTGCGGATACGAGTGGCTGAACACCTGGCAAACATAAAGAAGGGCTTTGATTACCACAGTGTGTCAGTCCACTTTAAGGAAAAACATAACCAAGATCCTTCGTTAGCTCAGTTCTGTGGCATTGACTGCGTACACCCTTCATGGAGAGGTTCAAACAGGGTGAGAGATTTATCGCAGCGAGAAACTCAATGGATCTTTCTTTTAAAAAGTCAATTTCCGAGGGGCCTTAACATAGAGTTGGACGTGAACTGCTTCATCAGTAATGTTTAGACTAGGAGCAGGTTTTAAGGTGTACATATATATAGTATGGTCATGAATTATGTTGTTACAAGGGGGCCAGACAACTGGGCCACCCACTATGATCATGGGCTCTGTATGACTATATAATTAAATTTTTGTTATGCCATGCATATGGAGATGATGAAGTTCACCCACTTTAATTTGAACCATTGCATGTCTAAATTTGCCCATATTTATGTATATCTCGTTCAAAGTACATGCCCCAGTGTAAAATCGTTTTCCAGTTTATAAAATCTTTTTTAAAAATAATAATTTTTATATATATATATATATATATAAAAAAATAAAAAAAATAAAATAAAAATAAAATTCATTTTGATTACCACCATTTTATTGAAATTTTATGATGGATAATAATATATGCAACTCTTCAATATAATTTTAGGAATACCGCCTATACTATATGTATTTAATTCAGTTTTATATATATTTATGGTTGATAATGTGTTTTTAGATTATGGAATAATATATATTCTTTTTTAGATTCATATAACCATGTAGTATGCTCTCACTTTAGATTAATGAGAGATATTGTACTTTGTGTTTCTGACTTTACACTGTTAGATCGTGTTTGTATAGACCTGGAGGTGACTCGTGGTCATGGGGACACCCGAATGGCTGTTAGTTATTTCTTAGAGGGATATCCCCCTTCTTTCAGTTTGCAGTACACTCTATGCTTGATGGGTGTCATACACCAGTTTCACCACTGGGGTTAGACACTGTATCGAATATAGGCAGTGGGAATGGGTGTCATACACCAGTTTCACCACTGGGGTTAGACACTGTATTGAATATAGGCAGTGGGAATGGGTGTCATACACCAGTTTGACCACTGGTGATGGACACCTCATTGAATACAGGCAGTGTGATTAGGTGTAGTACACCAACGTCACCACTGGGGGCCTCCACCTCGCACACATGATTATGCTGCTCTGTTTGGTCAGAGCTGCACACTTGCATGCCAGCACAGCTGAGTGGGACGTTTGTCCACACAGCTGATGCTTGTAATGAACGGAAGGCGTGCACCAATGTGCAAGTGAGGGGGGGAACTTGGCAGCTACATATAGCGGCATGTGACATCTGGTAAGCATCCCCATGATTAAATCAGTATGATGAAACATGTCGGGGCGTGGGTACTAAGTTACAACCGCATACCTTAAACTGAACTGGTCGGGCGTGGAACGGTCCATCTGTCACCAATATAGTCATCTGAAGAGCGACTCCAGTACACCTTCATAGGGCTGTGAGTAAACCTGGGCTATTTGTTGGTCCGCCGTGACCACTGGTTCACCTGGAGGAAAATTTTCGTTTGTGTTTTACACCGTGTGATGTTTGGATTTAATCACTGCTTATGACAAGAGTCATTTTTGTGAGTGCATCTATTGGGAGATTTTTAGTGTTTTTATTAAAAGTTGTGTTGCAATATCACACTATTGTGCTCTCTCTCTTCATTATACATGTGGCTGTCATCTTGGAGTTTTTCCTTTTTCCAACGGATCTCCATTTATTTAACTGAGTGCTCCAGTTTCCAAAGAGGGAGTTCCATCAATTAAACTGAGTGGTTCAGTTAAAAAGCCTGTGTGCCTTAACACGAGAGTGTCAGGCCATTTATTGTGGTGAGTTTGCATTCTGATGGGTGGTGGAATCACGCAGTCACTGTGGTGTGGTGAAAGCACTGTCTGAAGATCGTGAAGGGACTTCTTCTGTTCTCCATTTATGAACTTCATTTACGTTCACACAATCAGTTTATGGATTTTTTTTTTTGCCAACCTGTTATTTTGGGTGTATTATTGACACCTATTTTTTGACACTGATATATTGTTTCACATAGAGGGTGGATCACTCATTATTTTTCACTTAATAGTCTAGCAATATTATATGTGTGTTTTTTTTATTTTATTCTCTTGAGCGCTGCTTAATATCACATTTGATACCTTTTTTCACATCAGGTAGCACTGTTTTTGCATATTACATTTTGATTGTTTAACTTTTAGAGCAGCAGCTCACATATATTTATTTATTAATTTATTTATTTATATTATCAATATCACTATATTTTCACTTATATTCTCCAGTTACGCGCAGTGGGGGTGGCTCAATTAGACGGCCCTTATTTCCACCTTTTTCCCAAGTAAAATAGCTTGATAGCAAAGGAGGTATAGTGGGGCTGCAAAATAGATAAAATGGCAGCCCAGCACCTTTTGCTCACTAGTGAGTGAGCAACTGCACATATTAAGTCATATCTGAAACCATAGCTTTGAACATTGCAAAATATATATATATATATAAATATATATATATATATTTATATATATATATATACAGCCCTCAAAATTTAACTCGCCTGCTTGCATTTTGCGAGTAAATTTTGAGGGCTGGCGAGTGTGGGCTGCTTGGGAGCGGGGGGCGAGCAAGGAGAGGAGAGCAGAGCCGAGCAGAGCCGCAGCGTTCAAACCGCGGGGAACATTACAGCTTTCAATTCAATAGCTGTGTTCCCCGCAGCGCGCGTCTTATACAGCCCCTTCCCCTCTTGTCCAGGAAACTTTGATAGACAGATCACCCATCCCAGGATTGGATGGGTGATCTGTCTATCAAAGTTTCCCGGACAAGAGGGGAGGGGCTGTATAAGACGCGCGCTGCGGGGAACACAGCTATTGTATTGAAAGCTGTAATGTTCCCCGCGGTTTGAACCATTCGGCGGCGGCTCCTCCTCTCCTACCCAGCACAGGTAGGATGCAGGGGGGGAGAAACTCTGGCTGCAATGTGCGTGGGGGGGGAACTCTGGCTGCAATGTGTGGGGGGGAACTCTGGCTGCAATGTGTTGGGGGGGAACTCTGGCTGCAATGTGTGGGGGGGGAAGGAACTCTGGCTGCAATGTGTGAGGAGGGGAGGAACTCTGGCTGCAATGTGTGGGGGGGAGGAACTCTGGCTGCAATGTGTGGGGGGGACTCTGGCTGCAATGTGTGGGGGGGACTCTGGCTGCAATGTGGGTGAGGGGACTCTGGCTACAATGTGGGTGAGGGGACTCTGGCTGCAGTGTGGGTGAGGGGACTCTGGCTGCAATGTGGGTGAGGGGACTCTGGCTGCAGTGTGGGTGAGGGGACTCTGGCTGCAGTGTGGGTGAGGGGACTCTGGCTGCAATGTTGGTGAGGGGACTCTGGCTGCAATGTTGGTGAGGGGACTCTAGCTGCAATGTGGGTGAGGGGACTCTGACTGCAATGTGGGTGAGGGGACTCTGGCTGCAGTGTGGGTGAGGGGACTCTGGCTGCAGTGTGAGTGAGAGGACTCTGGCTGCAATGTGGGTGAGGGGACTCTGGCTACAATTGTGAGGGGACTCTGGCTACAATTGTGAGGGGACTCTGGCTGGAAAATGGAGAAATTTTGCTGCATTTTTGGGCACTGATAAAGTTGTTGTTAATATTTATTTTATAACTAAATTCTACATAAAACATTTAAGTGTCATTTCATGAGATTTATAAGGGCGTGTCTAGGGGCGGGATTAGGGGGCGGGACATGGTAGGGGTTGAGCGGGGCAACTGGTGGCGAGTATGCCTTGAGGCCTGGCTAGTAGCTCAGGACTTGAAATTTTGAGCCCTGTATATATATATATATATATATATATATATATATATATATATATATATATATATATATATATATATATATATATATATATATATATATGTATGTATATGTATGTGTGTGTGTGTAGTGCCTGGTTACTTTCCAGAACCGGTGCTAACTTAAATTTAGAGGGGGTCAGAGAGCTAGTTAACTCTGACCATGTTAATTTATCCAAATTTAGGCCTCTGTCTCAGCTTTGGCTGTGCTGTGGGGTCATTCTGTCATTTCTGGGGTGCTGATCTCCCCCCAGGCCGACAGGTGGCAGCAGTGGGGTCAAGGATTGGGTGCTCTTGCCCAGCAGCCTATCGGGAGGAGTTTGCCTCGCTGTGCATGCTGGGGGAGAGTATTTATGGGACAGACGCCATTGGTCTGGGTCTTCTTCCTGTGTGGCGCTCACCTTCAGGGTGACCATACCACGGCACCCCAGCGAAATGGCCTTCCAGGCCGGGGTGTGCGTGCCACTCTGTGTTCCTCGTTTCGGGACCACGTTGGTCTGGAACATCTGGTCAGTGATCGACTGGGTCCCTAAATTCAAAGTGATCCCAAGCGTTAGTCCTGCTAGAGGAAGCTGTTCGGTGGAAGTGTGCCTGAGGAGTGCCAAGAGAGGCTGGCGATCCAAAAGGGTTTCGACCATCCACCGGGGATCAAGGTAACCGGGTACTGAGAAGCTGGATGTTTGTCACCTATCAGTCGGTAACCTAACTACAACTACCTGGAGGAGATCCAGGTGTCAAGTCTGCTAAGGAGGATTATCTCCGCTGTTTCAATCATCGGGAGGGTCTGTGGCAGAGACTTATTCCTAAGGTTCAAGTGACATTCTGGCTGCCAGGCTGGTGAGAGAGGCCTGTCCAGGTGCGCTATACCCACTCTGGCTGTAGTGGTGAAGGAGAAATTATCGTTGGGAGCAGGACTGTTTCCCTATTACTTACACCTGAGTCTGATATTTCCTTTTCTACTAAATCTCTACTCTTCACCAAGTTTTAATGTTTTTACCCGGATGGGTAATAAAGAGCACAGAAAAAGACATCTGTCGTGGACATTCCATTACTACAACTTTCACCAAACACCCCTAGGCGTCGGAGAAACACGAGGTAACATGCCGCCCAAAACAAACCAGCAGCTCCTTCGGGGGGTAGTGCTACATATATATATATTCTTTATATTTATTTGTATTTATAACTTAGGATGTGCAGACTTAATGGGCCAAATTCTCAAAAGAGATACGCAGACTTAACTCCATTTTTCTAAATTTACACGGCGCGTATATTTGCGCACGATCGTCAAAACGACTTAAGCAAAGATTTCCGTATTTTCAGCCGTACTTAAATTAGTTACACCTGCGCATTCCCGGGCGCAAATTACGCTAGGCTCGCCGCTGTTTTTGATAGGCAAAGATGCAAATGAGGGAGTTAGGGCGATTCTCAGAATTAAGTGTGTGTGCCGTATTTTCCGCCCTGTGCGCACCTGTTAGTTTTTCTGACTAAATTTCCACATTATAAAACCAGCCCTAATTTTACACATGCTGTGGAAGGGTTTGCTGAAGGTAGTGACTAGAGGTTAGAGCTCTAGTTGTGAAGGTTTTTGTTTAAAAATGCCAGGACCAGCGATGATTTTGACGGCACTTGCTGCCTTACAGGCACAAAGGAGGAGGAGGGCACAGAGGAGGAGGATGAGGGCACAGGCGCGAGTTTATCGTCCACGGCGTGATATTTGGCAAATGCCAGCTTATGAGGTGATTGGCAACTACCGTTTTGATAGGGAGGCCATCCTGGAGATCACCCAACTCCTTCATGAGGATCTAATCGCCCCAACCCTACGTTCCCATGCCCTGACACCTCTTGAAAAAGTGATGGCAACCCTCCATTTTTTAGCGAGTGGCTCATTCCAGCGAGCATCTGGAGGTGTGGCTGGGATGGTGCAGTCAACCATGAGCAAATGTCTACATCAGGTGGTCCCTGCCATACTGCGGCGCATGAGCAACCAGTTTGTCATGCCCACCCAGGAGGACCAGCGTGTGCAAGCAATGACAGACTTTTATAATATTGCTGGCTTTCCTAAGACCATCGGGGCGATAGACTGCACCCATGTGGCACTACAGCCCCCCCATGATACTGAACACCTGTTCAGAAACAGGAAAGGCTGGCATTCGATCAATGTCCAGGTGATCGTAGATGCCCATGGCCTCATCTGGCACGTTTGTGCCAAGTTTCCCGGCTCGTGCCATGATAGTTACATCCTAAGGCAGACCAAGATCTACAGAGACTTTGAGATGAACGTTTATGGAGACAGCTGGCTGATTGGTGAGTGACATTGGTGTCAGGTATGCCCCCCCATGATGCAGACATCACAAGGGGCACATGCATGACTAATATCCTCCTGTCTTTTCCCTTACAGGTGACTCAGGATATGCCTTGGGACCCCACCTGATGACCCCCTTTAGGAACCCCCAAACACCCGGAGAACGAAAATTCAATGAGGTGCACATCCAGACCCGGGCTATAGTAGAGCGGACTTTTGGCCTGCTAAAGTCAAGATTCAGATGCCTTGACAAGACTGGGGTTACACTATTGTATTCCCCAGACTTTGTATGCCAAATTATTGGGGCATGTTGCATACTGCACAATTTTGCTTTAAGAAGGGGCATGCATGTGGAGATATGTCCTGACCTAACCCCCCACCCAGGCAATCCCCCCCCCAAACCCCTCTACCCGGTCTGCTGAGGGCCAGGCAATCAGGAGACAACTGTCTGAAGGCATCTTTGCCCAGTAAATGGATCCTAATTATATTTTTGTTTTTGCTTTGCCCAGAACAAATCACAGAGATTATGTGACCTTTAAATCTTTACTTTGCAAAATAAATGCACATTACTTATATGCCAATGAGAATGTTTTTTTTTTGTTACAAAACGCACATTAATTATCTCACAATGAGAATGCATGAATGCACGTCACTGTGGTCCCTAGCACAGACACATCACATGCACATCGAATTGGATTAGATCCAAGTACCCCCCCCCCCCCTTTGGTACTTGGGAGCAGTAACGCCCCGCCACGGCTCCAATTATGTCACTGTGCATTCATACACCATTCAGGAACCTAGGATGACTTCTCCCTGGTCCTGGGGATCCCTACTCCACCAAAACTGAGGGTGACACCCTTATGTTTTCAGGAATGCCACCCCCCCACATTCACACATCATTCACACACATAAACCAAATCATAAGTACAGTGTAAAAAAAAAAAAAAAAGTACCCCTGCAAATTAAGGATGTTGCCGAGTGCTCCTTCTGGGCTGCCCACGGCCACGTCCACGGGCACGGGCACGGCCACGGGCACGGGGACGGCCACGGCTGACTGGGGGATCTTCACGGGGGGGGTCTGTGCAGGGGAGGGAGTATTTTCAGGGGGGGGGACTGTGCAGGGGAGGGAGTATTTTCAGGGGGGGGGGACTGTGCAGGGGAGGGAGTATTTTCAGGGGGGGGGGACTGTACAGGGGAGGAAGCAGCCTCCCCTGGTGTCTGTCCTCCTGCTGGCCTTCCCTCCAAGGCAACGGCTATCCTTGTCAGACAGGAAGTAATGTCAGCCGTATTGGCCTGCACAGCCCGGGTATTGGCCTGCACAGCCTGGGTGAGGGCAGTCACCTCCTGGGCCACACCTGTTGTGGCGTTCCTCAGGTCCCACAAACAGGTGATGACCCCCACGGAGTTGGTGGCCACGTCACCCAGTGACTCCCTCATTGCACCCAGGCTGCGCTCCACCTTGGTCATTGTTTTTTGTATTGCAGACAGACTGCGGGTCTGCCGGACATTGTCCCTCAACAGACTGACCGGCAGACGCACCAACCCCCCCCCTGTTTTCAGGGGTCGGCATCCTACTTGCCCCTGAGGCTTGTGGCCTTGGAGGAGGAGTTGGAGTGAGCCATGGGTGCTGCTGCATGTTGGAGGAGGGTTGGAAGGGGCGACCCATGATGGTGGCCTGACTGCTGGGCGCCTGTGGGGTTCCCTCAGGGGATGATTCAAAGGTCATATCTCGGCCCATCATTATTTCCTGCCCAATCAGAATATTGTCATCTTCCTCCCCCTCATCCTCCTCCCACTCAACATCCAAATTAGGGGAGTTGTGGGCACTCCCCTCCCATGGCGAATCCTGCCCTTCTTGGGACTCTGCATGAGCCTGTCTTGGGGGTGGTGCAGCAGCCTGCCCTGATGGGCCTGCAACCTCCTGACCTGATGGGCCAGCCACCTCCTGGGCTGATGGGGCTGCCACCTCCTGGGCTGATGGGGCTGCCACCTCCTGGGCTGATGGGGCTGCCACCTCCTGGGCTGATGGGGCTGCCACCTCCTGGGCTGATGGGGCTGCAACCTCCTGACCTGATGGGCCAGCCACCTCCTGGGCTGATGGGGCTGCAACCTCCTGGCCATCTGGGGAGGACACAAAACAATCACAGGTTGTTGGATCCACACACTTGGCACATCTTCCCTTCCCCCACCCACACATGCTAATCACCAGATAGAAATTCAAAAAAATTACCTGTCCTCATAAGAGGATCATTGTCAAAGCCAGGCAGGCCCACCACCTGCTGTGGGTGGAAACACTGGGCCACTGCCCAATGCCCATTCCTCCTCACTCATCCTGACTGGGCAGGGTCCCCCTCCTCCAGTGCCCCTGGTATGGGCATGCAGCGTTGCCAGCTTGTTCCGGGACACGCTCCTCAAGTCATTTATTTTTTTTTGAACTCCAGCGATGGTCCTGGTCTCCCCCCCCCCCGCCGCATTGATCCGATCGGTGATCTTTTGAAGGATCTCCTTCCTCCTGGCCGGGGTGGTGGTGTGGCTCTCAGGGCCATGGAGAAATCGCCCAAATTTAATGACGCCCTGAGCAAGTATATGCTTCTCTGCCAGGGTAAAATTAAGCTTCCTGCGCTTGGGAGCCATGACAGACAACACCCAGCAACAGGGAACTCACCCAAAAAACAAACAACAATACACACACACAACAAAGAAAATACAAACAAGCAAAAATAAAAAATATACAGACAGCTACTAACAATTCGAAAACAAACAGGCAAAAAAGGAAAACAAAAAATATAAACACAACCAAAAAAAAACACTTATCAAAAACAAACACGCAAACAATCAAAACAAAGAACAAATTATCAAAAACAAACACCAACTATACCCTCCAACTCCACAAACACTTTTCTCACAAACAAATCTTACCAACAAACACTGACAAACGTTCAAAGCAGAAGCAACTTGCTTTAGGAAGGGAACACAGGGAAATACTTTTGCAATTGAAGTCTGTTTGACTGGGGCTATTTAGACACAGGGCGATCTTCAAACTAAGTACGCTTGGCCTTTTACCTATCTCACTGATTGCGCTGACCAAAGTTCTGCACATGCGCAGTGAGGTCCAGATTCGTGCGCGCATGCGCAGTACGGCCGGCACTTCATTTGCATGGGGTCACGGCTCATTACAATGAAGCACGCCCACTTCATTCCCACTTGCCATAACCACGCCTTACGCATTGAAACTTAAGTTAAGGATGGCGCAGTTTTGTGCGCAAATGCACTGAGAATACGGTACTTACGACACCAACTTAGGGCGCCGTAACTTAAATGACATAAGTTAGATAATCCTAAATTTACACATGTTTTTGAGAATTTGGCCCATTGTTTTTTTGCATTGCAGGGATATATTTATATGTCACATATTTCTATTCCTATCATAGATATTTTGCTGCATTACAAACAAACAAAGAATGCTGTGGTTTATTAGGCTGGCCAAAATGAAACTCTGTACAGACAAATTATTTTAGTGGACATTTTAAGACATCATTTTGACCAAAATATTTCAAAGCTTTTTACCAGGGTTGTTTGATACCACTTTTTAGGACTGAGTACAAGTACCAATACTTTTTTTCATGTACTCGACGATACTTTTTTTTTAAATGCAGCCTTGTGTCCCTAAATGCAGCCATGTATCCCCAAATGCAGCCTTGTGTACCCGAATGCAGCCATGTGTAGCCTTGTGTCCCCAATGCAGCCTTGTGTCCCCAAATTCAGCTTTGTGTCCCCAAATGCAGCCTTGTGTCCCCAAATGCAGCTATGTGTAGGTCCCCAGTGGCCTACCTGTGTAAGCAAAGAGAGAGCCCCCCCGCCACCGCCGCCGCTGTCTAGGTGATCAGAGCGCGGGGAACATAACAGCTTTCAATTCAATAGCTGTGTGTTCTCCGCTGCTCGTCGCGATATATAGCCCCTCCCCCTAGTCCGGGCACTTTGATAGACAGATCACCCATCCAATCCTGAGACGTCTGATCTCTCTATCAAAGTGCCCAGACAAGGGGAGGGGCTATATATGACGACGTGCGGTGGGGAGCACACAGCTATTGAAATGAAAGCTGTCCTGCTCTCCGCCCCTCTCAGCCCACTCTCCGCCCCTCTCAGCCTGCTCTTCGCCTCCTCTCAGCCTGCTCTCCGCCCCCTCTCAGCCCGGTCTTCCGCCCCCTCTCAGCCCGCTCGTCACTCCCAAAAAAAGTATTGGGTGAAGAATCTGGAGAATTTGCGCGAGTACTCGCGCAAATGCTCAGTATCGGTCCCGATACCGATATTAGTATCGGTATCGGGACAACCCTAGTTTTTACCATGACAAGATATATTTTTTACAGGGCAGAACCAAAACTAAACTACACAATTCTGCCATATTCAATGCTATTTATTGTTTCTTTAGTGTTGGATGTGTGTTCGTAGAGGCCTCCTCCTATACATGGTCTATCATTCACTCCTTTGGTTGTTAGTGTATTCTTCTCTAGTGTACAGTTGATCCCTGTTTTTGTTAGGATACTTCAATAAAGGTAATCAGTGCTCTGTATGGTATTCAGATCGCTTTAAAGTTCACTGCATTTTTTTTTTTTTATTTTAATCTAGACTCTTTTTATTGGTATAAAAAGAGCAAAAGTAACAGTACAATATTCAGAAAATAGGTGTCACAAAACATACATCATAGTAAAAAATTAGCACATATAGCAAAAGTTAGAATGGAATATTATCTCTTTGCATATATTCGAGTACTACAGTGTAAATACAAGTGTAAACCAAACATGAGGTGAATTTTCATACATAGAAGCAGCCAATCAATGTTAGGGTAAAGCATATTCCCTCAGGGTACATAAGATGGTAACAAAACAGGGCATGTACCCAATAAGTATGGTGGATCCAAGCCTGGGATATCAAACCATCCCTGCCAAACCAAATTAAATTTACGATGGTCATTACGGTGGTGATAGGTAAGTTGTGTTAACATAATCCACCCATTGCTTTCTAGTCGGAGAGACAAGAGACATCCAGCATCTTGTGCTCAATTTTCTAGCCAGATATAAGCGCCACAAGACCAGGAGGTAAACCCCTAGTTGGTATAGTTCAACATCTAATGCGCTCAGGAGACACACCAATGGATCTAGAACAGGGGTCCCCAAACTATGGCCCTCCCATCATGCCTAGTCATGTCTGTGAATGTCAGAGTTCTGCAATGCCTCATGGGAAGTGTAGTTCCGCAACAGCTGAAGGGCCATAGCTTGGAGACCCCTGATCTAGAGGTATATTTTGTTGGGCAGCTAGTAAAAACTGTTTGCACTACTTCAGTCCAATAGCTAGAGAGCTTCGGGCAGCACCAAAACATATGAATAAATTCCCCACCAATGTTCTTAGCATTTAGGGCCTATAGGCGTGCCCCTCCTATCCCACTAAAATAATTTATCTGGGTTCCCTTTAAACCCGATGAAAGATAAACAAAAGTAAGCTTTTGGGTAGCTGAAAGCTAAGTTATGGGAATGGACTCCAATGCCAAGTCCCACTGCTTTCCCATAATCTCTCTTAAGTCTCCCACCCACTGTGTTCTGCTTTTAAGAGTGGAAGCATTCTATATTGTAGATAGTAGGTGTATATAAATACGAGAGATCAACCCTTTCTGCAAAGTGCCCAGAGTAACCTCATTGACAAGCGTAAAGTCTGTTTTGCTTAGGACAGTGACATGTGAGTTTGTATGGCATGTTGGAGCTGTAGATATTGATAAAACTATCTATGGGACAGGAGGAATTCAGACCGTAGAATAACTGGGCAATATAGTGTACTCCCTTTTTCCTCCATTGTTGAAACCCTTCCAATTCAGCTAATTCAGGGTAATTAGGATTATTCCATAGGGAGTAACTTCTAAACAAACTCTCCCCGCAACAGGTCAGCAGTAGGGAAGTTGGGGGGGGCAGGTAAAGCCATCTCTAGGCATGACAGTATCATTGATTGCATGTTATGTGTTGGAGTGGTGAGGTGCTGGCCGATCCAACCTCTGCCTTCTAATTTACGAGATGAGTGACAGCTATTTGCCAGGCAATCTAAGCCCTGCTTTTTTTTCATTAGTTTAGTGGAGACAGGTAACAGAGTTAGTCAAATCCCACTTTTAGTCTCATGGGGTGAGGGGCATCTGGTTGGCGCTTCTAGTTTCACCCTAATGGAATGAGGGATAATTGGTCATTAGGCAAGCCAAGCAGAAATTTCTTCAAGAGATGAGGGTAGCCCATTACTAAGTGAGACAATCTCTACCATCTCCCTTGCGGTGGCCACTAGGGATGAGCCCAAAACTTGATTTAGCTGTGAATTTGCCAATTTTGTATTCACCAAGAGAAACAAATACTGTAAAATTTAAACAAATTTTCCCCTTTTTATGTTATTTGTTTTTAACATGTGTGTGATTACATTCAATGAACATGATCATGATGCTCTGGTATGCTCTACTATTTAAACAAAAAATGAATAAATGATGTAGAAACGCGTGTATTGTGCCCTTTCCTTGTACATGTTTGATTTGATTTTTTTTTTTTGTATATTTTGTTTCGTTTTTTTTTATTATTATTATTTGGGAACATTTTTAGAAAAGTAACCTAAACAATATAACATTACAGCAAATACCATGTGTTAAGATACATAAATTACAGTAATACACACAAAAACCCTACAAATGCACTGTCTATTTACATTTTTCAATTCTACCAATGCAAACAATCTCGACAGCACCTTTACCTTTGGTTGAGCTCAAGCAAGAAGGCTATTGTAGGGAAAAAATTTGTGTAAATAAATTTTATGTTACAGTTGCCCAATGACAATGTATTTCTTTCTATCCTAAACTGTAATGCCTCATATACACGACCAGTTTTCCTGTCTGGAAAACTGCCATGAGAGCTGTTGGCCAGGAATCCCGGCCGTGTGTATGCTTCGTCGCAGTTTTCCCGACAGGAAAACTGCCAGGGAAAAAAAAGAGAAACAGCTCTTTTTTTTCCTGCCGGGATTCCCGGCAGTTTTTAAGCCAGCAGTTTTCCTATGGCCCTGTACACACGACCGAGTTTCTCGACAGAATTCAGCCAGAAACTCGATCGGAGCCGTATTCTGCCGAGAAACTCGGTCGTGTGTACACTTTTCGCCGAGGAAGCCGACGAGGAACTAGTCGGGCCAAATGTAATCTATTTCCTCGTTAGTCAATGAGGAAACTTGGCTCGCCGAGATCCTCGGCGGCTTCACAATGAACTCGACAAGCAAAATGATGTGTTTTGCCCGTCGAGTTCCTCGGACGTGTGTACGGGGCCTAAGGGAAAAGACTGCGGTGGAGCATACACACGGCTGTGTTTCACGACCAAAGCTCTTATGGCAGTTTTCCTGTCAGGAAACCCGGTCGCGTGTAGGGGGAACAAGTTACCGAGCAGGTTTTTTACTGCCGGCAAAACCGATTGTGTGTACTAGGCATAAGAGTCCAACCACATTGTGGTTCCTATCCTAGCAGTTCATTTTCTGATTTGTGAAACTAAAATGGGGGTATGCATTATTTTGTTAGTGTTCCCTGTATGATTGTTTACTGTACAGAAGCATAGATAAGTGCTAAAAATGTGTAATATATCAACAAATGTCACACATACCATATATTTAAGTCCTTGTGACACACTCCAAGTTTCATCTACTTGACTTAAGACTCAATATTTATATCTATGTATATATATATATTATTGAATCAACTGAACAGGAAGCACATTGAGAGAACGCAGTGCATTATACATACCAGATAGATGAAAGCCAGATCTGGAAATGAAATGTGAACTGGAGTTATGGCCAAGTGTGAGACTACCTTGTGTGTTTCCAGATAGGAAAGGAGAATGGAAAATGTTTGATATTTCTAGGCAAGAATCAGCTGTGATTAATTAAACACATTGCCGCTGAGAGGTAGGATGAAAAGGCTGGACTTGAATCTCTCTCCTACACACAAATTAAAGGCTTTAGCTTTCCAGTAGCTACTTAGAAATATGGTTTTGTTTCAAAAAGACAGAACAGCACTTGATAAATAACTGGAGTGAATACCAAGCGCAAAAGTCAAAGATTTTGCATTTGATCTAACAACCTTTAATTCTAAACTGAAAAACAGATGGAGATTCTTATTTTATCTCATAAGACTTGGCATACCCTAGTGTATACATTCCTAGTGACCCGCCAGTTACTTTAGGTTCAGTACAATAAACAGGACTGCTGTCCACTAGCAAACTTATATATGGCTACAAATTCTGCCTGTCCTCTAACAGACTGCCACGTTGTGTTGCCTGCTGTGACCACTGCCCCAGATTTAGGCAGTTTTTTATTTATTAATATAGTGTCAACGATCTATGCAGAGCTTAGCATACAATATAGTTACATTAGTCCTTGCGCTTAAGGAGCTTACAATCTAAGGTCTCTATCTCACATGCATACATACACACATACATATATAGAATTTGGTAGTGGTAGGAAATCAGAGTACCTTGGAAAAAACAACACAAGCACAGGGAGAACATGGACAATCCATGCAAATAGTGTTCTGGATGGGCTTCAAACAAGTGTTTCCCACCTACTCAACATATAAAACTGGGTTTACAGAGTTCTTTGCAATATCCCCTCATGACTCAGGGAAATTATTTGCAGAGTCCACAATTTCTCCCTAAAAGAGAGATCATGCAAAAGGCTCACTAAATATGATCTCTTGAAATTAATAGCATTCCAATGCAAATCTTCTGGGACCTCTTATATGTTACACCCTCCAACAATGCTGTCTATTGTAGCCACCCTCTGTGACAATGGCATTCCTTACCACCAAGGTCTCCCTTTCAGACTTATGGCAGGGAAACAAGTCCTGCACACTTTACTTCCTGAAGGACATTCCATTATTATGTAGGGTTGGACACTCTGACTCCACAGCTCCCAAGATGAACTCCCATCCTACAAGTGA
This sequence comes from Rana temporaria, assembly GCF_905171775.1. Lineage (NCBI taxonomy): Eukaryota > Metazoa > Chordata > Amphibia > Anura > Ranidae > Rana > Rana temporaria. The sequence goes on from NC_053489.1 coordinate 498,837,280, forward strand.
CAATCTGTCAGGATGAATGAATTGCATTCCCTATGCAGAACCACCCTCAAGCCACCCAGTCTCCCACAGAATAAGGAAACTCCAGGATCCCCAGAGTTTAATTGATCATTAAAATGTAGCCCCTTTTCCAACCATTGGGGAACAGTGAGCATTATTATGTACTATTATGTTTTTTTTTTTTTTTTCTGTTCGCTATTACTGATGTTTACATAAAACTTCAATTACCAATTTTTATAATTCATGTGGTCTGCTACTGCAAACCCTAAGCTGTACCTCCTTCCTTCTGCACCCTAACCCTTGCCACTCAAGCCCTCCTTCCCTAATATAGTGCTCATGCTACCAGTTGAGCCCTGTTTTGTGTGTTTACGTTATCAGCTTTTTTAATAAGTGCATGTCAGCCTTAGGTATCAGCCTTGCAGGCCTGTAGGGCATTTTCATGGGAGATTCCACATGCCTTTCCTACGGGCAGAGGCATGTCTAGTGAAAATAGCGCCTATGGCAAGCACAGAAACTGCGCCCCTGTCGAAACATTTGAAACCCATCTTTCAGATAACCTTAACAAAAAAAAACAGCTAACAAAACTAGTGATAATTATCATCCCTTGGGTAGTGACATATCCTCTTTATGGATAAATCTGGGGTTTATTAGACCCCTGATCCCTCCTCTGCCCTCCAATGCCAGGTAAATGCAGAACCAATACTGGAAGTGATGAAATCTTCATCATTTATCACAAAGGAGACGAAGAAACTGATGCTCCTCCTTCTTCTTTGCCAATCCGACCAGATGGAATGGGAGAGCCTGGGAAAACAGGGGAGGACTGTGGCTGAACGCAGCAGGGATAGCGCTGCCATTGTCCATTAGCAAAGGTGCTGAAAAGGAGATCCTGCCTATGCTCAGGAGGAGGGAAGAAGAGACCCTCAGACCCTGGTAAGTGCCTTGCTGCCCAGCCACTCAACAGTGCCCCCTTCATATGGCGCCCATGGCACTTGCCATGGCTGCCATACCCTATATATACCACTGCCTACAGGTCTTCAGTTCTCCTCTGTTACCAACAGAGAGGACCTTTGCTGTGAATCCCCCATGTTTCATGATGGTTTTGAACACCGACTTAAACATATACTATTGTTTACAATGCTATGAATTTTATTGGGTCATGCATGTGTTGTGTTAGCTCTTTCTTCTCTCAATTTTGCCTTCCTCATTGTGTCTGGCCATTGGGTGCTAGAGATAAACACCTTAACAAAGCCTGTCTTCATATTTCATGCATAATAAGACCATGTGTGCTTTTAAATCACCCACATATTACCTCTTGGATGCCAGTGAGTAAACCAAATCCCCTCTCTCTATACTCACCATGCCCAAAATAGTAACACTAAATGTAATGGCACTGCAATCTAACTTGCAAAGTAAACTAGCACCCAAGAATGCAAACATTTGCAGGCAGACATTATTTTCATGCAGCAAACACACTTTAAGGCCGGGTTCACACTGTGCCTGCTGGTTCACCAGTTCAGGTCCGATTTCAGCCCGAATTTTGGGCTGAAACCGAACCTGACACGCACCAAAAAAGGCATGCGTTTTTACAGCACACCACACCGGACCCGCTGCGGAGATATGTGAACCAGCTCCATAGAGAGACAGTCATATTCTCCTGCTATGCAAATTAAATGCAGAGAAATGCGCATTAAATTCGCATACATTTGAACCCGGCCTAATAAAAGTGGCATCCCTGATGTTGCCTCCACATACTTCCACACATAGAAATCTCAGTCGCAATCATAAAAAAAATCTGCTGGGGTGATCCTCATCCATTCCACTGCTCAATCCCACATATTTAATCTTGTCGCAGATAAGGGCAGGTACCTCATACTGCATGGTCAACTGGGTCCTACAGAAGTGACACTATGGTGCAGCTCTGCATAGAAACCAATCAGATTTTTAGATCAATTGAACAAGCTGAAATTAGAAGCTGATTGGCTACCATGCACAGCTGCACCAGATTTTGCATTCTACAGTTTTAGTAAATCAACCCCTATGTTACATATATCCCCCCCCGCTGCCCCCATATATTATTTGGCGACTTAAAGTGTAATTAAAGACCAAACTTTGTTTTTGCTTTGGATAGAGGGTAGAAGGATTAGAACACCTGCCAGCTTCACCCTCTCTATTTGCCCTGTTTACCATTATCATTGAAAGTGAAATTAAAAGAAAATCCCTAAATTCACAAACATGTTTACTTGTCCCCAGAAGAAGTAATGGAAGGTAAACCTTCCAATGGGGACACTATTTCTGGTGACCTGGGGTCCCCAAGAGATCCCCTTAATTTGCAGGGATTTCCTCTTACTTCCTGTTTAGGCTATAGGCAGGGGAGGGCTGGCAGCCTTAGGCCTGGGGGGCAAGTCCAGTCAAGTGGCCCTTTGAACCACCGAATAAGCTCACCATCCCCAGTGCCCATCAGCACAGCCTCACCAGTGCCCAACAGCGCAGCCTCACCAGTGCATGGGGATTATAGAGGAGAGCAGCCGGATTACACAGAGCGGAGATCTCCCACTTACCCACCGTGGCTGCTCCCGTGATGGACATCATCAGTGTGCTTTCTATCATAGGAGCCAGTCCAAGAGGCGGGACTTCGTATGACAGTGGCCGCCAGGTAAGTGGGAGATCCCCGCTCTGTGAAATCTGGTGGCGCTCCCCCTCCGAGGCAGCCCAATGCACACAGACACTGGGCACCCTCCCACTGCCCAATCTCTCGGTGCACCTGCTCCCAATTGGCCCTGCAAAGCAGGGACAAAACAGGGACAGACTTGGTCCAGGGACAGTGTCCTCAGTCCGGGGACATCTGGTCACCCTAGGCTAGTGGCCAGCAGGACCCACAGGTCAGTGGCCAGCTCCCAGCATGACCCACACAAGTGGATCCTGCTGGGAGCTGCCTGTGCACCTGGGGGTCCTGCTGGCTACGGACCTGTGTGTCCTGCTGGCCGCTGGCCATGGCCTGTGGGTCCTGCTGGCCATGGCCATCTCCCAGCAGGACCCACAGTGTTTATGGTGATTTTTAGGTTACTGGGTGAGCACTGGCCTGGGGCAGGGTAAATAGGGCGTATGGGGGGTAGATGGGATGTGGGGTTCAGCTGCGGGTGTCAGGGTCTGTCACCTCAGTGATGGCAGCTGCCCTTGCCAGTGCCAGCTCAGCAGGTCCTTGCATGGCCTTCTCCGATCCTGGGGGTGTGAAGTGATGCTCCTGTCCTGGGGTCAAGGAAACTTGCAGCCCAAGCCAGTCATGTGGGTCCCAACTCCCTGGCGCACCTTGCTTCTCAGGGGTGGACTGACAACACCCAGGGCCTCCAGACCAAATAAAGCAAGGGCCCCCTGTCAGGCCCTGCCCATGACCCATTCCTGACCCTATCATGACCCACCCCTGGCCCCGCCACTTCAATTTGAACTACCTTTTAAAAAAAAAAAACACTGTTTAACAACGGAGTCTAATGGGACCTGAAGGGGGGTCTTTTTCTAACAGTGTCCCATGGACAGTCTGTTAGAAAGTGTCCCCTCCATGCCCCGTTAGAGACTACAACAGAGTCTAATGGGAACCCCTCTTTGTGCCATGACTCTCACCCCTGCCCCAACCTCTCACAAAGTGGAAATAAAATTGTAGCGCTACTCTTACCTTTGCTATGGGTGCTGTAGCTGTGGCTGGCTTCTGTATCCTCTGTGGCTGGCTGGCTCCCGCGTCCTCTGTGGCTGGTTTCTGTGGGTGGCTAGCTGGCACCTGTTTGGTGGCTGGCCCGCACCCTGCTTTGGCTGGCTGAATCCCTGGTGTGGGTGGTTTGCTCCTGTGGGTGGCTGGCTGGCTCCCTGCTGTGGGTGGGTCACTGTGGCTGGCTGTCTCCTGTGGGTGGTTGGCTGGCACCCTGTTGTGGCTGGCTGGTTTCCTCGTGTGGGTGGGTCACAGTGGGTGGCTGGCTGGCACCCTGGCCCTGCTGTGGATGAGTCACCATGGGTGGCTGGCACCCTGGCCCTGCTGTGGGTGGGTCACCGTGGGTGGCTGGCTTCTGTGACTGGCTGCCTGGCACCCTGCTGTTGGTGGCTGGCCTGGCTCTCTGCCGTGGGTCAGTGGGTGGGTTGGTGGCTGGCTGACATGGTGCAGCCTGCTGTGGGTGACTGGCCTGGCTCCCTGCTGTGGGTCAGTGGGTGGCTGGCTGGCACAGTGCACCCTGCTGTTGCTGGCTGGCCTGGCGCCCTGCTGTGTGTCAGTGGCTGGCTTACACGGTGCACCCTGCTGTGGGTGGGTGGCTGGCCTGGCTCCCTGCTGTGGGTCAGTGGCTGGCTTGCACGGTGCACCCTGCTGTGGGTGTGTGGCTGGCCTGGCTCCCTGCTGTGGGTCAGTGAGTGAGTGGCTGGCTGGCACAATGCACCCTGCTGCAGGTGGCTGGCCTGGCTCCCTGCTGTGGCTGACAGAAAAGGGGTGGGCTGACAGAGGTGGATGGGCTGACAAAGGGAGGATGGGCTGACAAAGGAGGGGTGGGCTGACAGAGAAGAGGTGGGCTGACAGAGAGGGGGTGGGCTGACAGAGTAGGAGTGGGCTGAGTAGGGGGTGGGCTGACGGAGGAGGAGTGGGCTGACAGAGGAGGAGTGGGCTGAGAGGGGGTGTGGGCTGACAGAGGAGGAGTGGGCTGACAGAGGGGGCTGACAGAGAGGGGGTGGGCTGACAGAGGAGAGGTGGGCTAAGAGGGAAGGTGGGCTGACAGAGGGGGGATGACAGAGAGGCGGTGGGCTGACAGAGGAGTGGGTGGGGGCTGACAGAGGGGAACTGACAGAGGGGGGGTGGGCTGACAGAGGGGAGCTGATAGAGGAGGGGTGCCCTGAGAGGGAGTGGGGGCTGAAAGAGGGGAGCTGACAGGGGGGGCGTGAGCTGACAGAGGGGAGCTGACAGAGGAGGGGTGGGCTGACAGAGGGGGGTGGACTGTGGGCTGACAGAGGAGGGGTGGGCTGACAGAGGGGGGGTAGGCTGACAGAGGAGGGCTGACAAAGGGGGGGTGGGCTGACAGAGGCGGGGTAGGCTGACAGAGGAGGGCTGACAGAGAGAAGGTGGGTTGACAATGAGGAGGTGGGTTGACAGAGTAGGATGGCTGGGGGAGGGGCGCTGACAGAGAGGGGGGTAGATGAGACTGAGAAACACACAGCGCGCCAGGCAGAGGCGGGACTCCAGCAAGTGGTCACGACCAGCCGCGCTTGGCCGCATCCACCTTGACCAGCTCCGCCTCCGTCGATCTATTTGCAGGGCACTTGCAAGTTAGGTGAGGTGTGCTGACAGCTAATTAATGGGCTCCTACACATTAACATGTGCATTTATGTATGCACTGCAAGGTTATGAAGTCACTGCTGCTTTGAAACTAATGATTTACTAAAGTAATTAAGAGTTTTCACTCTCTATAATTCTTTCTACATTATTGGGTATTCAAAGTGGACATAGCTTTACCCTTCCATTCACTTTGGTGAACATTCTTTACTCCTAGAGTAAATCAACTTAATATATGTGAACTCTACCAGCCAGAAGATTAAGTTATTCTGTTAAACCAGTCTCATAATACAGACATTACTGCCAAACAGCACAGCGAGGTCCTGCACATCCTGAGATCTCTCTGCAGACTACACTATAGGTAAACTTTCAAGGCTGGTCTAGTTACCCATTTCAGCCTGTGATGTGACAGTGAAGGAGCAGCAGCACACTCTGCTCTCTCCTGCAAAGCACCGGGGTGTTATTGGTGCATGCTCCATCCTCTTCCAGTGCTGTTATCCAGGGCATTACAGCAACACAAATGCCCTGTGATTGGCCGAACAGGGTCATGTTGCTCGCTGTGCAATTCTGGGACTTGCAGTCATGATGCAAGTCTCACATCATGACTACAATTCCCAGAATTCCACAGCGTGCAGCCGCACATGACCCTGTTCGGCCAATCACAGGGCGTTTGTGTGGCCTTCCACCTACTGTTCAAATCCCGGAAAGTGCATCTGGCCGACTTCTTAAAAAAAAAAAAACGGCAGTGAGGGCCGCGGCCGTTTTGCATATAAGTCGGGACGGCCTGGGGGGAAGTGTCCACCTTGCCTCCTGGCCCAGTCCGCCCCTGGCTATAGAACAAGAAGTGAAGGAAAATCTCTCCATTGGAACAAAGAGGGCAAAATTAAACCTTACAAAGGTTATAACCCTCCCTTACTCTATCCAAAATGAAAAATAAAATGTTTTGCCTATAGTTCTACTTTAACAGCTTAGGTCCACATGTAAAGCCAACCTAATAAAGAATTATAGCTCTCTTATTAGACAAAAGTAATACAATGTAAATTTCAGCTTACAGTCATTAGATTTCTTTTAGGCCGCGTACACACGATCGGTTAAACCGATGAGAACGGTCTGATGGACCGTTTTCATCGGCCAAACCGATCGTGTGTGGGCGCCATCGGTTATTTATCCATCGGTTAAAAAAAAAACTTGTTTTAAATTTAACCGATGGATTCCTAACCGATAGAAAAAAAACAATCGTTAGTAAGCACGACCTTCGGTTAAAAATCCACGCATGCTCAGAATCAAGTCGACGCATGCTTGGAAGCATTGAACTTTGTTTTTTCCAGAACGTTGTTGTGTTTTACGTCACCGCGTTCTGACACAATCGTTTTTTTAACCGATGGTGTGTAGGCACGACTGACCATCAGTCAGCTTCATCGGTTAACCGATGAAAACGGTCCATCAGACCATGTACAGGGCTTAATTCAAGCTTTTTTTCCTTTATTTTACCTGATGTTTCTTCCAGCAACACATTTCTAGTCATAAGATAACAACAATCACTTACCCTTCTGTATTAGAACAACAGAAACATGATAGAACTACTGACCTCCACCTCTGAATTACATGTATTACATACATCAAACAACAATTCAATTTACAATCCCATTAAAATGAAACTTCACGTCTGTTGAAATGTAGAAAGGAGTCAGTGGCTGATAAGACAGTCTCCTTATGGTCTTGAAACAGAGAGGGGGAACAAGACGATTGTCATTAGACTTCATCAGTTCCTGACAAAGAACAGCTTCTGACGAATTACTGTAAGTATTTCCCTTTGACATACAGATCATTTACTTTTTAGCATGCAAATCCCCCAAATATATTTTCTCCAACAAGTAGCAAAGGGTTTTTTGTTTTTTTTTCAAACAAAAATGCGAGCCCAAAGTGTTGTTTACAGAATTCCATACCCAAGATATAAGTTTCTAAATGTATTTTTCCCAATAATCTGTGAGGCCCCGTACACACGACCAGTTTCCTCGGCAGAATTCAGCTTCCGACCGAGTTTCTGGCTGAATTCTGCCGAGAAGCCCGGCCGTGTGTACACTTTCGGCCGAGGAAGCCGACGAGGAGCTCGACGAGGAAATAGAGAACATGTTCTCTATTTCCTCGTTGTTCTATGGGAGCTCTCGGCCCGCCGAGCTCCTCGGCGGCTTCAGTGCTGAACTGGCCGAGGAACTCGATGTGTTTGGCACGTCGAGTTCCTCGGCCGTGTGTACGAGGCCTGACTCTTGTGTTTGATTGTCCTCATCTATCAATCCAGATGGTCATCCATCATCTTTAAATTCTCACATTCTTTAAGTGCTAATAACTACTAGCTGCACAGAAAAATGTTTGTAGACTGCAAGTAGACTGCAATTATCTGAATGATACAGTTCAGCAAATTCCAAAATTTCCCCACAATTTCCTTTTTTCTCTATCTGGCTGATTTACTAAAACTTGAGAGTGCAAAATCTTGTGCAGCTCTGCATAGAAACCAAATCATCTTCTAAATTTCAGTTTGTTCAATTAAAGGAGTTGTAAAGGAATTTTTTTTTTTTGCTGAAATGACTGCTTACAGGGTATAGAGACATAATAGTTAACTGATTCCTTTGAAAGATGATTAAAAATAGATAAAAATCAATCATATAATGTACCTGCAGTTTCTAGTTTCGTTTTTGCATGTTTCCTGCTTCTGCCGCCGTAACTTACTTTTTTTGGCGTAGTGTATCTCTCGCGGCGCAACGGCGCCTAATTCAAATCGGCGAGTAGGGGGGCGTGTTTCATTTAAATGAAGTGCGTCCCCGCGCCGAACGAACTGCGCATGCGCCGTCCCTAAATTTCCCGTCGTGCATTGTTTTGACGTGGACGTAAATTATGTCCAGCCTGATTCACAGACGACTTAGGCAAACAAATTATTTTTTTTTAAATGATACGCGGGAACGACGGCCATACTTAACATTGAGTACGCCACCAAACAGCAGCTTTAACTATGCGCCGGAAAAAGCCGACTAGAGACGACGTAAAAGAATGCAATGGCCGCTCGTATGTTCGTGGATCGTCGGAAATAGCTAATTTGCATACTCGACGCAGATTACGACGGGAACGCCACCCAACGGACGCCGAAGAATGCCGTCGTATCTTGTTTTGAGGATTCAAAACAAAGATACGACGCGGGAAATTTGAAAGTACGCCGGCGTATCAGTAGATACGCCGGCATACTCGCTTTGTGGATCTGCCCCACAGTTTGCGTGTATTCCATAGTCTGTTCAGCCTCAGTAAAATTGCAGGCTGTGTCTGAGCAGAGAGCATGTTCAAGAAGACTGTGATTAGGAGGGGACATGTGCCAGAGGCCGACTGTGATTGGTCAGGAAGTGTGGTGGCTAAACAGACTACCAATACAGGCATGCTGTGTGTCTGCACAGTGTTCTCTACCTCTAAATAACTAGCTTAAAGCAGAAGTCCAGCCAAAGCTTGTTTGGCTGAACTTCTATGGATCACAGGAGTGCAGTTTGGTTTGCACTACTGTGACCCGTTTTCAGCAGAGAATGGGCTGAAATCTGCCGACGTCACCGGTATGACATCGCAGAGATGGGTGGAGCGAGGGAGGAGAAGAGCAGAGAGCTGTGACTGACAGTAGTAGTTTTTAGTGCAGAGGCACCGAGGTACAGATGCAGCATGCAGCATCAGGCCAATGCTGCATCTAACCGAGGTATGGAAAGTATAAATCAAAAAAATAAATAAACCCTTACTTTGCTTTAAAGGATGAAAACTGACCACACTAACACATACCAGCTTCTGTGCTTTGTGTGGTCAGTTTAGAACAAGGAAGAAAGGTGATTGGCAGGATCAACCCGGTATTTATTATGGAATTGTACATAAAAATGACAGAGAATATGATTTGTAAAATACACACATAGAAAAAAAATGTAACGTAATATACACTTTACTTCATCGCTGATAAATGCAACACATACAGTACATACAACAAATACAAGTGATTTTCCACTGTAAACACATTGATCATCATCCCGGTACAATCACTTGAAGACCAGTGACATACGAGGTACATGACTGGTCAGCAAGTGGTTAAAACTGAGCTTTACTCTCTCAATCAACATTAGATATTTTTAATCCTTATGCTGCTAGTCTTAGTAAATAGATGTAGTATATTATATTTACCTTTTTTTTTTATTATTTCTTCAGTTGCTTACTGGTTTCTGGCCTAGGTCATAATGATGTCATACATCCCAAGAGTCCTTATGGGCATCTTTTATTTCATCTGGAGGAGGGGAGGAGGGCTTTCTTAGCAAAGCACACCCTTTACCTGCTTGCCTGAGCAAAGAGCAGGTGGATTCCAGGAAGTAAATGCTACATGAATCATCTGCCCTTACTCTTGTCAAATGTGTTTATTGAATTTTAACAATTAGCATACATAAGTACTTATGGTGGAAGCAAAAGAAAGGTCACATATATGGAAATAACATTGCATTGCAGTTAAACTAAAAGTAGTTTAACTAAAACAATTTTAGCATAGATCTAACTACTCATAAAATTACGTCATACGTTGTATAAGAAAGGATAAAACCAACTTAGACCAGGTTAATATAAGATGACCTCAGATTAAAAGAAAAGTCTTAATTATTATCAAGAGTATAGTTTTTAAATAAAAAATAAATATTTTATCATAGAATCTAAAATCTTATACTACATATTGGAACTATGTACCATTGGTATAAAGATAACTAAGGAAATAACAGTTCTGCTACCAGAACTATATAAAGAATAAATTGAAAGAGGAGAGAGAGAATAGGGGGGATGTAGAAAAGAGAAAGAAGATAAAAGAAAAAGTAATCTTATGCCTCGTTTCTACTGAGCGGATCGGTTCGGGTTGGTTCGGTACAGTACGCTATTTTGAGTGTTTCCACTATGAAAGCGGCCCATACAACCGAACCATGCCTCACCATTCAGGGTCCTGCTTCAGATGTGGGGCCATAGAAAACGGTACGGTTCGGTTAGGGCGGAGCTACAGGGCGTCACACGATACGTTCCACTGATTGGTGGACAGAAAAATGTCAATGCTCATGTCAAAGGAAAGCAAAACAAACACCACGTCGCCGTTCAGTCCAGATAATAGGTCCGACTTGTAGTGGAAACGCTCACCTGAATAGGCCGGACCATTCTAACTAGGGTTGTCCCGATACCACTTTTTTAGGACCGAGTACAAGTACCGATACTTTTTATCAAGTACTCGCCGATACCGATTACCGATACTTTTTTTTAAATCTCATGTGACAAATTTTTACTTTATTTATTTTTTTACAATTTTTATTTTTTATTTTTTACAATTTGTTTATTTTTTTTACAATGCTTTATTTTTCTTTTTTTTTAAGGGGGTGGGGGGAATGGACAGTGTCAGTGTGTTTTTTATTTAATTTTTTATTTTTTACAATACATTTTTTTATTACCGTATTTATCGCGGTATAACGCGCTCCCGCGTATACCGCGCACCCCCAAAGTGACCCCCAAACCTGTGGAAAAAAAGTTATTTTTGTACTTACAGTTTTGGTGTCTTGCGCGGCGTCCATCGGCGGCCTCGTCGGGTCCGGCGTCCTTCTGCGGCTTCGGGTGTCCTCTTCGGCGGGTCCGGCGTCCTTCTGCGTCGTCGGGTGTCCTTCTGCGGCGTCGGGTGTCCTTCTGCGGCGGGTCCGGTGTCCTCTTCGGCGGGTCCGGCGTCCTCGCGTCCTCCCCGCTCGTTTCCCGTGCCGAGTTTTGAATACTGCGCCAGCATATGCCGAGCGCAGTACACTCGGGCAGGCTCGGGCAGGCTCGGCAACTGTCGCGCTCACGTCCTGTACGTCCAGGACGTGACCGCGGAAGAAGCCGAGACTGGCCGAGCCTGCCCGAGTGTACTGCGCTCGGTATATGCCGGCGCAGTATTCAAAACTCGGCGCAGGAAGCGGGTATCGGCGTATATCGCGCACCCACGATTTTGCCTTGATTTTCAGTGCAAAAAAGTGCGCGATATACACCGATAAATACGGTATTTATTGCAATTCCCTTTTTTTTTTTTATCAGCCCTGTTGGGGGGGCTTTGGTGAGATATCAGAGGTCTTAACAGACCTCTGACATCTCCCCTCTGAGACAGGGAAAGGGACTAGGGATACAGATTCCCCAGTCCCTTTCTCAGCAGCCTCAGCTGCACTGAAAATGAAAGGAGAGAAGACAGCGGCTCCTCTCCATTCATAAACTGAAACATTGTAAACACAGTTTACGATGTTTCAGTTATGTGAATGGACAGAGTCAGTGATCACTGACTCTGTAAATTCAGAAAAGGTAGGAGCTGGGTTTAACCGGCTCCTACCGCCGCTCTCCATCCTGACAGAATGAGGGGGTGGAGGAGGAGAATGGAGGGGGACATGGCGGCAGCACGGAGATGGGGGGACACGGCGACAGCAGCACGGAAATGGGGGACACGATGATCGGTGCTTGTAACTCCCCCACCGCACTGATCACCGCTGACTGTCCAGGTATCGGGTGAAGCATCTGAGCTTTTGCCCAAATACAAGTACTCGGGCAAATGCTCGGTATCGGTCCGGATACCGATACTAGTACCGGTATCGGGACAACAATAATTCTAACCCTTCCAAACTGTACCGATCCGAACTGTTCCACTCAGTGGAAACTAGGCATTAGGTAGGAGAAAAAATAGATAGGGAAGAAAGAAATGAGAGGTGGTAGGGTCCCTGGAGTAGTATATGGTAATAAACACATACTATGAATGCAGAGAATGGAAGCATATATCATGATTACCAAGGTCTTTAGTAAGGAAGCATCAAAATTGGAAGGTAAAAAGTGAGTCACCCAGGGATTCCATATTCTCAAAGTTGGATATTTTATCTTGACTTATAGCTTTTGTTTTGGCATAGATCATTGCTTGATTGATTCTATGTTTAATTTCAGAAATTATTAAGGATGAGGATTTCCAAGCGTTTGCAATTGTTTCGCAGGTGTAGTGATCTGTAATAGGAGTTTGAATTGGCGGGAGGAGAGAGTGTCCGGTTTTAAGTTTAAAGGTGTTATTGTAGGATCAGGATTGCTAGGGCTTTCAAACAGTGTTGAAATCATAAGAAATACTTCTTTCCAGAAACTGTTTTTCTACCGGGCAATCCCACCAAGTATGGATATGTAATCCTAGATCATCACAGCCACAAAAACAAGATGGAGAATAATTTGGAGCATATTTCACAATTTTGACAGGAAACAAATACCATTGCGTGAGTACTTTGTAATTTGTCTCTAAGGCAGCTTTATTTTGTGAGGATGACTTAGTTTTGATCCAAATCTTATCCCAATCAGCTGCTTCCAACGAAAACCCAAGATCCATCTCTCACTTAGCCACATATGATGGTGGGTCTGGGTTGGGTTTAGTAATAAGATGAGTATAAAGGGTTGAAATAAGTCCCTTAGTGTGCGTCACGTTTACATGTATTTTCAAAGCACGTTAATTTATTTAAATTAATTCTTCCTTGTATATAGGGCATAAAACATTTTTTTTAATCTGAAGATATCTTAAGAGCTCTGAATTAGGAAGTTTGTGACTTTCACATAAGTCATGGAAAGTTTTGTATTCAATATTTTTTATTGAGAATTTTAGAAAACATAACAATATATTCGATAGCGTAATAATACAGATGTTCAGATATTAATAATTTTTTCTTATCAATCATTAAAAGGAAAATGAGAAATAAAAAAAATAAAAAAACAGTAATCATTTAGTGATTTCGATTCAGGATATGTGTATTAAAACTTAGTATAGTCATAGAGACCATTTTAAGAAATAGAACATTTCTAATAAAATGTAAGAGAAGATAGAATACATTGATAGTATAGAACAAAGAAAAAGAAGGAGGAAGAAGGAAAAAGGAAAGCAAGAGCGGGATGGAAGGGGGGGGGGGGGGGAATGACGAGAGTGCTCTCCAATTTAGAGTATAGATCATAAACAGCAAAAGATTACAGATACATTTAAGCATTTATATTAGAATTAATCCAGGGTTCCCATACAGCTTCAAACCAAGCAATTTTATCTTCTTTGAGAGCAGATAACCTTTTATTAACCATAATCCATGACAGTTTGCTTTTTAATAAACTGAATCGTAGATGTCTTGCAGGATTTAGCTATAGAAATTCTAGCTGCAATAAATATGAATGTTATACATTTTACCATTTGTTTTGATGTACCTCTTACTTGTAATCCCAATAATGAACCGTTAGCCATCAAGATAAGGGAACATCCTGATATTTTGTGAGTTGTCTGTGGAGATCGGGAACACAAATGCGCATTATTCGCAGACGATATTCTTTTACTCCTATCATCCCCAATCACATCAATTCCAAATCTTTATGTGGTATTGAACCATTTTGCATCCTTTTCAGGGTTACATGTTAACCATTCTAGGTCACAAATTCTCAACATATCTCTACATCCCTCCATATTACGTTCTTTAAGTGCATCCTTCCCCTTTAAATTCAATAAGGAATCATTACCCTACCTAGGAATTAATCTAACTCCTACTATTACTACTTTATACAAACATAATTATCCTCCCCTCTATGATAGAATACTGAAGAATCTTCTAAATTGGTATAATAGTTCCCCTTCATGGTTCGGTAGACTGTACTCAATTAAAATGATAATTTTACCAAAAATATTATACTTATTTAGATGCCTTCCAATATCTATAATCAGGGGCGGACTGACCATTGAGTCACTCGGGCACTGCCCGAGGGCCCCATGCCACTAGGGGGCCCCATCATGGTTGCCAGGCTCAGTAAAACCAGGGACAGTATGTACATCTGTCCCTGATATGTCCGAAACCAACATGCTTTTGATGTGAAAATCCCAAGATTTTAGCTGCCCCGCCTCTGCACTGCATCCTGGCATGGTGGCCATCTGTAAGCCTGGGGGCCCCATATTCTTCTATTGCCGGGGGCCCCATGAGTTTTCAGTCCGCCCCTGTCTATAATACATACCGATTTGAAGAAATTCCAAGCAAAATTACTCAGTTATGTATGGAATGGTAGAAAATCTAGAGTGAATAGACAAACGTTATATACTCCTAAAAATGGTGGTGGTTTGGGTATGCCCAATCTACTGAAATATTTTCAAGCAACGCTACTATCTCAAATGATTCGCTTTCATACTACGCAGGCTAGGCCTGTGTGGATAAATCTTGAATCCTTCCTATATCCCCCGATATTAGTCACTTAATGTGGATGAAATGTAAAGACAGACCAGCAATTTTATGCCCGTCTTTATCTTTTCCCCTTATTTATGGGACAGACTCTCCACCATTCACAAACTTAAGTCTCCACATACTCCCTTGGCTCCATTACTTAATAATTCCTCCTTTCTCCCTGGATTGCGTCCGCAAGA